>NC_067425.1:10376533-11024747 GCF_009764475.1 Pristis pectinata | reverse complement strand
ACTATGTGCAGTGACTAATCAAGACTTCAAAATATCAGTTTCAGGAGGACAATGAGAGTTATTGATTTCAGTTAATGGCAGCCATCAGATCAGCCAATGGGTCATTAGAGGAGAATATATTGATGGATAGGAATTTTCTTCCATCATATTTGAGGTCAGAGGGCATTGAGGACTTCATAGAACCCTTAAAGAATTCCCCTGGGCAGAATTAGGTGATCGCTCAGGATATGGCTACAGATTTGATGGCTACTTCAGTCTAACCAAAGGCAACACTGAGTTACCAATAATACATTGACAGTTGAAGTTTAAGTTGGAACTATGAAGTGAATGGGGATACAGAAGCAGATGAACAGTAGGTCTCAAAAATGGCTAGGCCACAGGGGGCAGGATGGTGGACCAACTGGTCTTTTCTTCTGTTGTTTGTCTCATGCAACAATTCAAGGGCACTAACCAATATACAGGCAGTTTCAAGATAGCTCCCCTCTCCTACACACCCATTAGAATCAAACAAAACACCACAGCCTCATTCTCCAGTTTAACCCGAGGCTCCAGTACAGGAATGGACCAAATAAAGCCTTGTAACTTTCCAGATTCACATCCCTTATCACGTAAATTACTGCAAGATTGTAGAGTCTCTGTGTTGTACAATGAACCCCCAGAAACGTAGTAATTTTGTATAGTCAATAGAGTCATAGAGAGATACAGCAGGGAAACAGGCCCTTCGGCCCACCAAGTCTATGTTGACCATCAACCACTGCTTTATAATAATCCTAAATTAATCCCATTTTTTCATTCTCCCCAGATTCTCATCAATCTTCCCCCAGATTCTACCACTAACCTACACTCTAGTGGCAATTTGTAGCAGCCAATCAACTTGCATGGTTTTAGGATGTGGGACGAAACCAGAGCACCCACAGGAAACCCTTGCGGTCACAGAGAGAAAAGAAAAAGAAAGATCTTTATTGGTCACATGTGCATCGAAACACACAGTGAAATGCGTCTTTTTGCGTTGCTGAGCATGTGCTGGGTGCAGCCCGCAAGTGTCGCCACTCTTCCGGCGTCAACATAGCATGCCCACAGCTCCTAACCTGTATGTCTTTGAACACAGGGAGGACGTACAAACTCCTTACAGACAGGACCCAAGATCAGGATTGAACCTGGGTCTCTGGCGCTGTGAGGCAGTGGCTCTACTTTCTGCACCACTCTGCCACCCAAATGTAGATATTACTTATTATCAAAGAACTGTTCTGGAAATACCAAGCTTTGCAAAATACTTTCCTTTCAGATTGTAGCCCTCCGTAGAATGTACTCTGACACTTTAACGGTCCTGTTCTGAGAGGCCACATGGTTGTATTAGCTTTTTTGGGAAATGGGAGATTGTACACTATCTCAGTGAACGGTTCTGTGCTAACACTGGCACGTGTTTGGGCCTGCAGGCAAAAATTTCTTACGCCTAGTCTGAGCCCATGAGAGGGCATCAAACAGGGTTTCTGTCACATATTGTCACCCACTTTTTCTCTCACGGGATGTGGGCTTTGACTAGGATTTATTCCCTGTCATTAATTGCTGAGGGGAAGATTGTGCTGAGGTACTTTTTTGAACTGCGGCAGGACTTGTGCTGAAGATGTTACCATTGTTCTGTTCTGTATGGAGCATCAAGATTTAGATGAAAGAATAATGATGTAGTCCATGTTAATGCCAATGCATTTGATCAGAACATTTGGTAACTTATTACTAATCCCATTACTAATAATGGGATTATTAGAATCCCATTACTAATCACCTTCGTGCGTATTCCTGTAAGTCCTGAAACACAATAAACTGGCAAAATTTAGTCCACAGAGATCTGCCTTCTGCCTAATCAATAGCCAAGTATGGTCAACAAAACTGTCCATGCAATAAACAGAAATTTAAATAAGAAATTAAAGGAAAAATACAAAACATAAGAAAATAAGAGGAGTAGACTGCCAGATCCTTCAAGCCTGCCCCTCCATTCAATGTGATTATGACTGATCCACGCTGGCCTCAACTCCTCTTCTACGTCAGCTCCCCATAACCCTTAATTCCTCGATCTTTCAAATATCTATCTCTCTCCACCTTAAATATAACAAATGATCTGGCCTCCACCACCCTGGGGGCACAGAATTCCAGAGATTCACTACCCTCCAAGAGAAGAAGTTTCTACAAAACTCTCAGTTTTAAATGGTTGCCTCCTTATTTTGTAGATCTGTCCCCTTGTTTGAGACTCTCCCACTAGTGAAAATATCTCAAGCTTATCAAGCTCCCATTGTGCCTTTTATATTTGAATAAGGTCACTCTTCATTCTCCTAAACTCCAAGGAATACAGACCCAAACTGTCCAGCATCTCCTGATAGGACAACCCTGTCATCCCAGGAATTAGGCTGGTGAACCTCATTTGGACTGCCTCCAATGCTACTCTATCCTTTATTAGGGAAGGGGACCAAAACTGTGCACAATATTCCATACGTGGCCTCACCAACTCCCTGTACCACTGTAACAAAACCTCCCTATTCTTAAACACCATCACAATAAAGGCCAACTTGCCATTTGCCTTCCTAACTACCAGTTGGACCTGCCTGCTAACATTTTGTGATTCATGCACTATAACACCGAGAACCCTCTGAACCTCACTCACTTGCAGTCCCTCTCCATTTAGATAATAATCCGTCTTTTGCTTCCTCTTATCGAAGTGCATGACCTCACACTTCCAAATTAACCTCCATTTGTCAGGTTTTCGTCCAACCACTCAATCTAAATATATATCCCATTGCAGAATCATAATGTCCTCATAATAACATACCCTTCCACCTATTTTCGTATAATTAACAAATTTAGAAACCTTACATTTCATTCTCTCCTCCAAGAGATTAGAGTAAATAATAAACAATTGAGGGTGAAGAACCGATCCCTGGGATTCTCACTAGTTACATCCCTCCAACCTGAGAAGGACCCATTTATTCCAACTCTTTGTTTTTTATGTGACAAAGAGTTTTCTATCCATGCTAACACACTTCCACCAATGTCTTGGGCTCTTACTTTATGAACCAGCCTCTTATGCAACACTGTCTAATGCCTTTACAAAATCTAAATGCACAACATCCACAGATTCCCCTCTATCAACTCTCACTGTTACATTCTCAAAGAATCTGAGCAAATTTGTCAAACAAGATTTACCTTTCATAAAACCACATTGTCTTGGTTTGATTACTTTCACCTTTCCTAAGTGATTAGTTGTTTCCTCTTTGATTATTGACACCAGCATCTTGCCAACAACAGATGTTAAACTACCTGGCATATAGTTCCTCCTTCTGCCTTCCTCCCTTTTTGAACAAGGGAGCCAATTTGCCTACTTCCCAATTTTCTAGCATCCTCCCGGAAATTAGTGATTTACTCTAGAAATTTCTTCTCTCAGAGGGTAATTTCAACCAATGGGTCCACTATCTCTGCATTTCCAAGGAAGGCCGGAGAACAGTAATTTCTCATAAGAGGTTACTTCTTTTTAAGTGCCCCCTTTAGCTGGGAAGCTCAGTGTCAGGATTTCTTCCTGCACTATTGTGGGAACTGGAAATTAAAACATCATATAGCTGCTGGATGTTGAAATCGTTGCATCCTTACTTCATGGAGACTTGTAGTTAGGTTTTGTGAGGAGCAACAATGGGAGATTTCCAAATCGGAAGTGACTTTTATTATTCATTCATGAGATGTGACATCATTGGCAATGCTGCCATTTATTCTCCATCCCTGACTGCAACAGTGTCAACTACGTTGGCAGGTCTGGAGTCACATATAAGCTAGACCAGATAAGGACAGCAGATTTCTTTCTCTTAATTCCAGATTTATTCAATTACTTGAATTTAAATCACCCAGCCGCTGTGGTGGGATTTGAACCCATATCTCTGGATCAATGGCGCAGAACCTTGGCTGTTAGTCCCAGTAACTTAACCACTAGACCATTGCATCCTGTTAACATTCAGTCCTTCATCAAAACAAAATGAACATTTCAGCTTCTTAATGAAATCACTGAATCATTGAACAGGCCAGTCATGTCCATCCTAACCAAAATTGAGCTATTTATGTTACTTCTACTTCTCAGCTTTCAGTCTGTAGCTCTTTAGATATGGACCTTCCAAATATATATTTTAAATTTGTTGTGGGTTTCTGTCCAATTATTATTTTATCTTCTCAACTCCCCCATCATTCTATTAGTTGAGTTCAATCTATACTTCTCGGATTATTCTGTTCGCTGTCACGGAAGAAGGTAAGAACTTCTGGACGTGGAAGGTGTCTTACTTTGTGCTTACTCTCTGGCCTTCTACAAGGCAGTTCAGTGGTATAATAATCAACACAGTGGAGAATGAGGAGGACAAGATCGCAATAAAATGCAAGGTGAAGCCAATTACCATGAACTCACAGAGAGGTAAGTAAGGACTGGGCAGGCATACGTTAACAGGAAACTCCATGTCCGTTGCTGTCACCAGCTGTTGTTGGCAGGCATGGAATTTGGCTGCTTTTAGTTAGTCCACCATTAAAATAGGCTGCATGTCCTAGTGGTAGTATCAAGGTCAAGACTGGCATTTAAATCAATGCCTGTCTCATTTGCCCCAAATTCTAACGGTCGGGTCACCATCTTCCATCTGAAATTAGGCAGGTTAAAATGGTGGAGAAGGGAATGGGTGGGAATAAAATGCAATCACTTTCTGCCTCTTTATCCCTCCCACCCTCTCCACTCTAACTCCATCTTCATCAACAATTCCATTAATGCAGATCTTTATGGCTGGAGCCTGCAGGTTTATCTCTCCTGCGATCATAAACCATCAACGTGAATGGACTCTATCTCTCAGCATGCTTCCCATTCTGTGTTAATGCTTGTTTCTGCAGATCTCACCAAAGCTTAATGTCTCCCTTCTAAACTTCCAGTGGAATTTATCCGATTGATTTACTATTCCCTAAAAGCAAAGCTACAATTTTATTCATTGGAAAGTGCACCTTTCAGATAACCTCCCACTCGCTGCAACTTCTATAAAGGCTGTAAAACAGATTACTTTTCCAAAAGTTGGTTCCTAACCTTTAGAAATGTGAACTCATCACTGAAAATAATTCCTTCCACTTGCTATTCTTACTTGATAGTCAGTCATGTTCTGATAAGATCGCTTCTTGTACCAGAAGAGACATGACCCTCTTCCCGAGTCCCAGGAGTATCGGCATTTGCCTGAGTTGAACAACTTCCAATAAGAAACCAACTGCAATACAAATGGCCAACATGCATAAAATACAAATGGCCAACATGCATAACCGTAAGATGTAAACAGAACAGGTTCTTCAACCAAGAGGAGACTTGCCAACATCTAGAAGTAGCACATAAATTTTGATTAGATTTATTATTTCACTTGGTCAAGTCCACACAAAGTTGAGCACTTGGCACTGAAGCCTCTGGGTTACACTGAAGGTTGACCGATCTGATATATTGGGCATCATTGCACTGATGGCCAGCTCGTTGTTCTTTGAGAGGGGCCAGCTCGCTATAGCGCACTTCGGCGTGTTTTGGACTTTAGTGCCTTTGCAGAATACACAAGGTCAGATGGCAGTGTAACTGATCTCTCACTTGCCACTGGACTCAGCACTAAGTCCAACAGTGGTTCTGTAACATACTGAGTCGAAGGACTCGATACACTTTGCGTCTGGCCCCTTGGTTTTCTGACAATAATTCTGTAACAAACTAAATCGATGGGCTGAATATACTTAATGACTGGTCTTTCAGCTTCTCAACAGTGTCTCCATGATGTACTGAGCCAATGGGCTGGATGCACTTCGTATCTGGCCCTCAGTTTTCCAACAGTGGGTCTGTAACGAACAGAGCCAAGGAGCTGGGTCCATTTTCTCTCTGGTTCCTCAGCTTTACCCCAGCCATTCCTGATGTATCTACTACAGCCCAATCCATATGAGTGATCATCAGAGACAAATGGAAACAGTGAAAAGGCTTTTGATGGCACATGCTGTCAGAAGGCTGTCAGGAAGGTTCATAGGTCGGGCCTTAGCTCTCGCTGCCCGGCGGAAACCCAACCTCATGAGGCAGCCACAGCAGCAAAGCCAGCAGGACGTTGGGCGCTGTGCAGCTCCGAAAATTAAGTGGAACTGTGGACAGTTTGTAAGAGATGAACATGAGGTGGGGACTGGGTCCAGAGAAATGAGGACCATTGTAGGAGGGATGTGGAAGCCATTTCACCTCATAGGAAGGATGTGGAAGCATTGGAAAGGGTGCAGAGGAGATTTACCAGGATGCTGCCTGGATTGGAGAGTATGGATCATGAGGAGAGACTAAGGGAGCTAGGGCTTTACTCATTGGAGAGAAGGAGGATGAGGGGAGACATGATAGAGGTATACAAAATATTAAGAGGAATAGATAGAGTGGACAGCCAGCACCTCTTTCCCAGGGCACCAATGCTCAATACAAGAGGACATGGCTTTAAGGTAATGGGTGGGAAGTTCAAGGGGGATATCAGAGGGAGGTTTTTCACCCAGAGAGTGGTTGGTGCATGGTATGCTCTGCCTGGGGTGGTGGTGGAGGCTGATACATTGGTCAAGTTCAAGAGATTGTTAGATAAGCATACGGAGGAATTTAAAATAGGGGGATATGTGGGAGGAAGGGGTTAGATAGTCTTAGGCGAGGTTTAAAGGTCGACGCAACATAGTGGGCTGAAGGGCCTGTATTGTGCTATATTGTCCTATGGTTCTATTGTCCCCATGCCAGCTTCCTAGCATCACTAGTCATTTGCCAGTTCCTTCCAGTATAGTCCTAGCTCAATTGTCGACGCTTTGGGTCGAAGCCCTGCACCAGGGGCAATTCCTTTCCTCCCACAGATGCTGCTCGACCCACTGAGCTCCTCCAGCAGATTGTTTGTTGCTCCAGATTCCAGCATCTGCATTCTATTGTGTCTCCAAAGAAAATTTAGATTTCTATAAAGATTCAAATATTAAAAGACACTCACGCACACTGAAAGTAAGTTACTTCCCTATTTGGCCAATTTCTGCTTAATATTTACACAGTTTAGTTCACCATATTGGCTGTTCCTTCCCATTGATTTCCCTGGGGTTGCTGTATTGCCTCAGGTCTAACTTGGAGCAAGCTCAGCTGCTACAGTTCCCAGCTGGAGAGCCAGGAAATTTGACGAAGTGTGCACTGTCCTGTTGAGTTCCACATGGATCCCACCATGTGTTCCGGGGCTAACAGTTAACTAGACTGAATGGCTGCACTTGGGAGTTCAGTGCTTCACTTGGTTAGGTTTTTTAAAGGACCTGAAATGCAGTTGCTATTTTTCATGTGGAAGATCTGCCCTCACTGTAGATACTATATGTCTCCCACAGTACTTCCGGCTTTTATTTCAGATTTCCGGCAACATTTCGTTCGCTGTCTGTAAGGATTTTGTACATTCTCCTTGTGTCTGCGTGGGTTTCCTCCGGGTGCTCTGGTTTCCTCCCACATTCCAAAGACGTACAGGTTAGGAAGTTGTAGGCATGCCATGTTGGTGCCAGAAGCGTGGCGACACTTGCGGGCTACCCCCATAACATTCTACGCAAAAGATGCATTTCACTGTGTGTTTTGATGTACACGTGACTAATAAAGAAATCTTATCTTAATAATGTGACACAATGATTCTTGAAAGCAAATTCAATTTTTCCACCTTAGTCAGTTCTTACTTTATTTTCAGTCTCAGTGATGCAGGAATCCCCCACAGCAGCTCACATGATAAAAGGTTTCACTTTGATGTGGTATGCATCAGAGAACTTATCCAGTCTTTGAATATTCAACACTCCATCACAGAATCACCTCAACTCTTTTAGAAGAATCTATTCTCTCTACTTTGAGCCCAAGATTCAGGCTGACACCTGACTGTACTTCTATCAGAGGTGCCGCAGGTCCTACCTGAAGCTAAATCATCTCCTGACACTGGTTCAAAGGATAGTCCTTTTATCCTTCTCAACCAAAACCACAAATTTGGGCTTATTTTATTTTGTTCACCGGACACTGCTACATGCAGAAACCATTCTTCAAAAGGCTGTAAAATGCTCAGGATATACGGAGGTCATGAAATTGAAAAACAATAAACTACAAATGTTGGAAATCTGAAATAAAAGCATAAAATGCTTACAAATACTCATCAGGTCAGGCAGCATCTGTGGAGAGGGAAACAGAGTCAACATTTCAGGTTGATGTCCTTTCATCAAAACATGAGAGAAGTTAGAGATGAACCAAGCTTAAAGATGCAGAGATAGGGAGGGGTGGACATAACAAAGGGGAAGTCTGTGAAAAGACGGAGACCAGACGAAGTGGCGGTGAGGGAGGCTGGTGAAGGATGCTTAAATGCAGATGTTAATTCAATGTTAAGAGCTGAGCAAGGTGATGTTCATAGTTAGGCGATGAGATACTGTTCCTTGAATTTACATAGGGCTTTGTTGGAACAGTGTGGAAGGTCAAAAACAGAGAGGTCAGAGTGTGTGTGAAATAAGACCTCAGCGCAGCTTCCAGAGTACTGATTCTGGAGTATTCCTGGAGTGTCATCACCACTGAAACATAGAAAACTGTTGTAATATATGCAAGTCATCCCACTTTACTACTGTGAAAATTGACAGTCTCACTTAGAGTAGATGTGTTAAAACTGGTGCTATTTTAATCACTCATATTGGGGATGCAAACGCAAGAAGACACAGCAACAGTCTCTCTGAGTCACAGCTGCACAGAACACTCCTGGCCTGACTTGCTATACACTCCACTGTGCACAAAATAATGGGTATTAGTTGTTATGTTGGCAGGCTTTCTTTTGGAGTGCTCTCTCAAGTGGGCAGTAGTCCAGCTGGACAATGGATGGGGATCCCTCTTGGGCAAAATTCCTTGGGATCTCCCTTGTCTTTGGAAGGTGACAGAATACCACCACACTGGACGCAGCAAAATGTTGTGGAAGCTGGAAGTCTGAAATAAAAGCTGAGGTTGCTGTTCACAGACCCTGGGCACTCATCAAAGGTTACTGAGCTGGAACACCAACAAAATCTCCACAAAGATCTCCTGAGCGTTTCCTGGATTTTCTGCTTTGATTATTAACATCACACTAGTTCTTGACTAAGATTTTAAACTGTTAAACAGTAAAAACACAAGTGAATAGTACTGGCAACACAACAAATATTTCCATAGTGGTTAAGTTAAGGTAACCCCCTCAGATAGCAGAACATTCTTGGGTAGTCCCTTAGGGTCGAGGATGACTTGCTTCCACTTCAGCTCTGTGGGTTGTGAGGTGATTGATCCGGCCAAGGTGGGATTCCAAAACTATTGCACAGCTGGGGCAGGGCATGCCTGAGTGAGGAAGGAGTACATAGTGGGTGAGGGGAGGTGGGTAGTTGGTGGGCACCTTCTGCCATTTATGCTGGGCCTCTGTGTGCTCCCAATGCACGGCCTCGAGGTTCCCAATACCATCCCGAATGCTCCTTCTTTGCCTTGAAGGATCATGGATCAGAGATTCCCTGAGGACAGTGGGGACGCTGAACTTCATTTGCAGCTACATGAAACTTTGGTTAGGCCGCACTTGGAGTTTTATGTGTAGTTCTGGTCTCCTCATTACAAGAAGGATGTGGAGGTTTTGGAAAGGGTACAGAGGAGGTTTGACAGGATGCTGCCTGGATTGGAGGGTATGAGCTATAAGGAGAGGTTGGACAAAGTTGGGTTGTTTTCTCTGGAGCGTTGGAGGCTGAGGGGAGACCCGAAAGAAGTTTATAAAATTATGAGAGCCATAGATAGGGTAGATAGAATCTTTTTCCCAAGGCACAAATGTCAAATACTAGAGGACATGCATTTAAGGTGGGAGGGGAAAAGTTTAAAGAAGATGTTCGGGCAAGTTTTTTACACAGAGAGTGGTAGGTGCCTGGAGTGGTCCACCAGGATAATGGTGGAAGCAGATACGATAGTGGCACTTAAGACCTTTATTAGTCACATTTACATCAAAACACACAGTGAAATGCATCTTTGCTTTGAATGTTCTGGGGGCAGCCTGCAAGTGTCACCATGTTTCTGGCGCCAACATAGCATGCCCACAACTTCCTAAACTGTACGTCTTTGAAATGTGGGAGGAAACTGGAGCACCCGGAGGAAGCCCACGCAGACACGGGGAGAACGTACAAACTCCTTACAGACAGTGGCCGGAATTGAACCCGGGTTGCTGGCACTGTAATAGTGTTACGCTAACCGCTACACTACCGTGCCTGCCTAGAAGAGGCTTTTAGATAGACACATGATATGGATATGGATCATATGTGGGCAGAAGAGATTTAGTTTAATTTGGCATCATGCTCTGCACAGACATTATGGGCTGAAGGGCATGTTCCTGTGCTGTACTGTTCTATGTTCTAACTCTATGAGGTTTTGAGCAGATCTTTAAATCTTTTCCTTTGTCTGCCAGGCAAACCCTTTGCGTGACAGAGCTCAGAATATTACCTTTGTCCTTATTCACCATTTCCAAAAGCCCTCTGGAAAAGAGAGGCTGGCAAATAGAACCTAGGGACCAGCGAGTTTAAATAATTGGTTGATTAAAACAAAAAACAGGGCGTTGTCAATTTAAATTCACACCGGGTGTTTCACACAGAATTGTCTACCGTTGAGGGCTGTGAAGACTCAGTAATGGCTGCAATCAAAGCAGAAGACAATGGATTTCAGGAATCAAGGAATGTGGGGATAGTTCAGGAAAGTGGTGTTGAGGTAGATCAGCCATGATCTTAATGAATGGTGGAGCAGGCAAGAGCTGATTTAGTCTACTCCAGCTGCTACTTCTAACAACGTGTTCATGTTTTACATTGGAGTTGAACATTTCAGCTCCACTCTCATACATAGAACATAGAACACTACAGCACAGTACAGGCCCTTTGGCCCACAATGTTGTGCTGACATTTTATCCTGCTCTAATATCTGTCTAACCCTTCCCTCCCATATAGCCCTCCATTTCTCTGTCATTCATGTGTCTATCTAAGAGTCTCTTAAATGTCCCTAATGTATCTACCCCCACAACCTCTGCCAGCAATGTGTTCCACGCACCCACCACTCTCTGTGTAAAAAAACTTACCTCTGACATCCCCTATATGCCTTCCTCCAATCACCTTAACATTATGCCCCCTCATGTTAGCTATTTCCGCCCTGGGAAAATGTCTCTCTGTCCACTCGATCTATGCCTCTTATCATCTTGTACACCTCTATCAAGTCACCTCTCATCCTCCTTCTCTCCAAAGAGAATAGCCCGAGCTCACTCAACCTATCCTCATAAGACATGCTTTTCAATCCAGGCAGCATCCTGATAAATCTCCTCTGCACCCTTTCTAAAGCTTCCACATCCTTCCTCTAATGAGGCGACCAGAACTGAACACAGGAACTGAACACAATACCTGGCCAAAGTTAGTCATAGGTGTGGTGACTATTTTTTTCATGACAAAATGGATTATTCTACATTGAGGTGGAGCTAGTTAGCTAGATAAAGAAACCCTGAAGCAGGTGATCTGGTCCTCACCATGCTGCTGTGTGTGAGATCTTGCTGTGCACAGACTGGCTGCCGTGTTTCCCACATTAATGAAGTGGTTACATTTCAAAAAGTACTTAATTTGATGCAAAGCATTTCTGGAGGATCTGAAAGGGATGCAGAAGGTGCTATAGAAATGAAAGTCTAATTTCCCTTCTATTAGGGTTTCTTGATAATCAGAGAGCCTTTCCTCACTGAGCCATTCCCACATGGCACCAGTGACTCCATTTCAAAGGTTCTTCATTGGCTGTAGAGCACCTTGGGATGTCCTGAGGTGGTGCAAGGCGTTACACAAATGCAAGCCTGCTGCTCTTTGCCAGATAAAAAGATGCAAAGAAGTTGATCTCAGTTGCCATGGTGTCCATTGCCCGATCAGACTGACGGTTGGCTGGTGGACCCGTAGAGAGTCACAGTGCACGTGTCAGTGTATTTCTGACCTCCATACCTGTGCAATGAGATTGGATGTCAGCATATCTGACCTCTAACTCTGCCCCCAGACCCACTATTCCATATCAGACTGAACCAAGGAATGGACGCATGAGGTAGCATCTTTAGGCCAGCTCGATGGGTAGCTTCTAGGCCATTTAGGTTTAGATATCTAGGCAGGTAGATCCCGGGCTGTAATAGTCAGATACAGATAGGCAGATTTCAGGAGGTAAGTCATTTGGTACAGGAAGGTAGATAGGTAGATTTCTGATTGGTAAATAGTTGGGTATAGTTGGTAGGTAGTTAGATTCTACATATGTAGATACAATTAGTTGAGTGCAAGTAGGTGGGTAGACTCTTGGTAATGAAGTATCTAGGTGCAGGTAGATAGATTCCATGTAGGTTCTTAGGTACAGGTATGTAGTAGGTAGCATTTCCTCGCATGGGCAAACATGCTGATGCCGCTCAATTGCCAGTATATGAGGAAGGTGCACTCGCACAAGCACTGGGGAGGCTGCCACATTCATTGAGAAAATGCAAGGTACAGACACAGTCTCCTTGCCTTACAATGTTTGGTAGGAACCAAAGCTGATGGTATTAACTCTTTCTACGGCAGTAATGTTTCTCGATTTTTCAAAGACATTTCCAGAAAAGCTAAAGTGATTCTCGAATTATGTGGGTGCCAGTGTTGTGTCAGACTGAGGACTTCGAGCCAGCGACCTCAATACCAAATGTTAGTGCTTTGGTTTGTAAGCATTTTCAGCTCAATACTTTGTATGATAAGGAGCACAAGGTCAAATAATACCTTCTTTGAGAAACTTAGCAGTGTGTAACCAGGCAGACACTCCCCGCAGTCAGTGATAAATCATGATTCAAACCCACAGACCACGAAAGGCTCTGGAAACTAAAACTCTCTGATTATTCCTCGGAGTATTTAGAAGTATTTAGTGCAATCTGCAGGTCAAAATTTTAAAAGAAACACTCAAACCTGCAATAGAGGTTTCCATGGAGCTGTTAGTTAACTTAAATGCTAAATGCGCACCAGAAGTGTAATGAGTCTAATGTTCCCTGGTGTAGCATATTGGCAGAGTGAACAGACTGCTTAGTAACTGATTAACCAAGACACTATTTTGAGCAAATATGGTGTTTATTTGTCAATTGAAATGTCTGTTGCACCTTCAGAGGTTTGCACGTCCCATGTCACTAAGCTGTTTTATCAGGAGTGATTCAGGAGAAAATAAGCGCCGCATGGAAAGTCTGAGAGAAAAAGAATCCTAAAGGCTATAAGAGTCATTGCAAAATTATGGAATCATTATGGCAAAGGAGGGGAACATTTGGTGTATCAAGTCCACACTGGCTCCTTGTAGATAAATCTACTCAGTCCCATTCTCTGGTCTTTCCCCATTTGCCCTGCAAATTATTTTCACTTAACTGTCCATCCAATTCCCCTTTGAAACCGTTGACTGATTCTGTTTCCATCACCCTTAAAGGCAGTGAGTTCCAGACCAAAAACACACTCCATGAACCTTGTTAACGCTGAAGTAAAGATTTTCATGTTAAAACTGCAAGATCAAGGAATTGATTGTGGACTTCAGGAAGGGGAAGACGGGAGAACACACACCAGTCCTCATTGAGGGGTCAGTGGTGGAAAGGGTGAGCAGCTTCAAGTTCCTGGGTGTCAACATCTCAGAGGGTCTAACTTGGGCTCAACATGTTGAAGCAATCACAAAGAAGGCATGCCAGTGGCTACTTCATTAGGAGTTTGAGGAGATTTGGTGTGTCACTAAAGACTCTTGCAAATTTCTACAGATGTACAGTGGAGAGCATTCTCAGTGGTTGCATCACCGCCTGGTATGGAGGCTCCAATGTGCAGGATCGAAAGAGGCTGCAGAGGGTTGTAGACTCAGGCAGTTCCATCATGGGCACAACCCTCCCCGCCATCGAGGACATCTTCAAGAGGCGGTGTCTCAAGGCGGGAGCATCCATCATTAAGGACCCTCACCACCCGGGACATGCCCTCTTCACATTACCACCATTGGGGAGGAGGCACAGGAGCCTGAAGACTCAATGTTTCAGGAACGGCTTCTTCCCCTATGCCATCAAATTTCTGAACAGTCCATGAACCCATGAACACTACCTCGTTATTCCTCTTTTGCACTATTTATTTACTTTTGTAACATAGTAATTTTTATGTCCTTATGTCTTGCACTGTACTGCTGCCACAAAACAACAAATCTCACAACAAATGTCAGTGATAATAAACCTGATTCTGATTCTGAACTAGGGAATAGGGAACCTAAAATTCTTTGTCAGTGGTCTGCTTGATTTGTCGCATTCCCTGTAGTGAAGATGCTCCTCAGTGTTCTTAGGCAGGGAGTTCCAGGATTTTGACTCAAAAAAAGGAACAACTGCATTTCCAAGTCAGGAGAATGAGACAGCAGCAGAGGTATCAGCTTAATGCCTCATGCAGAAGACAGCACCTCTGACAGTGCAGTACTCCCTTGGTACTGCACAGGAATAACAACCCAAATTCTATGCTGATTTTTGGAGTAGGGACCTTAACCATGATCCGGCAACTCAGAGGTGCATGTGTAATCCACTGACCTTGTGATAACGTAGAAATGCAATGACGATCCATTAATTTTCACAAGTCTGCCTTCATGATCTTGACATTAATAAGCAAGGGTACAGGAAACAAGGCACGCAATAGGCTCTGAGCATGCCCAGTTGTGAAATGAAGCTGATGAAAGGCTTTTAACAGCCACCGCCCCATAACATTGGCTCCAGTGCCCCGAATTCTAGGAGATGGTTTCTGAGAAATGACAAACTTGTGAGTGAATAACAATGCCTTCAATTTCCACCCTAAAGGTGCTGATTTTGTTGGGATACCTTCAGGCTTTTGATATCAATGTTGAACCCAATCCTGTCCACCGAAGAGACACTGGACAGACTCAAATAACCCTCACTGATTTCTTCAGATGGCTTCATAAGGGTTAAACCTTACCAAATTTCCCATCTTCCCCCTCATCTGAAACAGGAATCCGATGATCAACTGTTGTAGCCACAACTGGGATGCATGAACAGGTCAGGCATTAATTTGGAATCTCCTGGTTAGGCACGATATGGGAGATTGTGAGAAAGCAACGGGGAAATGGTGACCCTATGTGGCAAGGCCTCATGTGAGATCTCTGCGGAGAGACCACAGTCTTCACAGGCTTGGGAACTGAGCAACCTGTGGAGACTTCATCAACTTAATGAGACACAAAAAGGCATTACTGAAGGATATCATTACTGTTGGAAAAGGTTCCAATATCAAGAGCAGACAAAGCCCACAGTTTACTTTCAGGAGCTAATTTGCATCAGGGTTGTGCACATTTGAATTCAACCAACTTTGAAACAATATGGAAAAAACATTTGAAATATGAATGGGAATAGAAATACACATTTGTAAAGGTCAATGATTATAGATAATGCTTTGTAACAATGGGTCTTTGGGTGAGTACACAGCATGTGGTCTGATAGATGGATATCAGATTCTGCAAACCAAGCATTAAAAACATTGGATACTTACCTTCAGGTAAAAATCTTAGATGGTATTTGCCTTACAGTATTTTTAAACTAGAGCGATTTACAATGGGCACATGGTTAATATTTACATTCTAATTATGGCACACTTCCTTTCAATGCAGGTATGCATTTAGCTAATTATATACCTTATCATTACGTATTTATAGCCATTTCTGTGGATGTCAATTCCTTTGTGTTATTTTGAACTGCATTTAGCATCTCCTCACTCTTAAAGATTTAACTTGGGAAAGGTAGCTTATCTGACGTGAATTTTTAAAAAAAGATTTAACATACCATTCCACAAAATAAAATAAAGGGAACTAAATCTTGAACATTATATGAAAATGTTAAAAAAGGGTACACAATACATTCATAATGTAAACAAAATTCATACAGTAGTAAGCATTTGCAGATGGCAGAGAATGGAACATCGTCATTCTCAGACAGCACTGCATAAGGAACCAGCATCAAGTACACAAGACATAAACTTTTGTTTGACAGACACACTTGCTCAAATGTCTATGGCTATATTTGTGGAAAGTACCTACTCTTTTTTTCTCTGGTTTGATCTGTGCAATTATTCACCAGCAGATTATGGGTTTAACAGGTAGCAAGGATGCAACAATCTCAGTACACGCTTAAAGCAATGTTGCAAGTCTGCACTTGCTGTTCCCTTATTATTTTTTCTGAGAAATAAAAGCAGAACAAAACAACAAATGTGACTTAAAGGCAGAGAATCCAATCACCTACAGACGCAATTCACAGAATCCCTAAAATCACAGAGTGAATAACCTTCTAAATCTTCAAGTACCTTCTGTCAGACTGAGAGCACAATATGAATTGACTAGCAGTGTTCAGAACCTGTGTCGTTATTAAAATGGTATGTGACTAGACCTTACACTCACACATTTGTTAACAGTGATGAAAAGATTGGCTTGACAGGTCTCTACTGGGGACACTTAACACAAAAGCAAGTTCCACGATTTAAATTACTGAAAGCCAACATTGCAAAGTCTGGGTACAATTGCTATAAGATGTAGGGAATTAGCATGTTGAAGTTTTACCTCTGGGATCCACTTTCAAATTTGTTCAACTATCAAGAAGCTTTCTTAATTTCAGTTCTAACCTCAGCAGATGGAAAGTCTTCCTCTCTTGGAAACTTGACCAACATTCAAATGGTGAGTGGAGAGCTCATGAGTATAGGAGATGCAGCACTAACTGATGGCCCCCTATCCACTCCAGGTACCAGATTTAGTCCAGAATTTGTTGTATTATCATTTACTGGCAGAACTGGTATCTCTCCTCTTTTCAACAAGCAAAATAAGCAACATTCAGCTCAGGTCAGACCTGATAATACTGACTGTTTAAGGAAGTCATTGCCTTAGTCTAGTGAATATAAGAATAAGACATCTTTATTTGTCACATGTACATTGAAACACAGTGGAATGCATCTTTTGCGTAGAGTGTTCTGGGGGCAGCTCACAAGTGTCGCCACGCTTCCAGTGCCAACATAGCATGCCCACAACTACCTAACCCCTACGTCTTTGGAATGTGGGAGGAAACCGGAGCACCTTGGAGAACAACTGTATGAGCTTGAGAAACAAAGGACTGCAGATGCTGGAATCTCGATGAAAAACACGATGATGCTGGAGGAACTCAGCAGGCCAGGCAGCATCCGTGGAGAAAAGCAGCTGGTCAACGTTTCGGGTCAGGACCCTTTCTCAGGACTGAAGATAGGAAAAGGGGAAGCCCAATATATAGGAGGGAAAAGCAGAGCAGTGATAGGTGGACAAAAGAGGGGAGGTGGGGTGGGCACAAGGTGGTGATAGGTAGATGCAGTTAAGAGATAGTGATAGGCAGGTGTGGGGGAGGAGGAGAGAGCAGATCCACCAGGGGATGGGTCACAGGTAAGGAGAGAAAAAAATGGGGGTAGAAAAAAAGAGAGATAGGCTAGGAAAGGGAAGAAAAGAAGAGGCATGCTTGGGTTTGTGTGTGTGGGGGGGGGGGGGCGGGGACGGGTGGTGCGGGGATTACTTAAAGTGGGAGAATTCAACGTTCATGCCGTTAGGCTGCAGTGTCCCAGTTACAGCTTCCGTGTGGCTCAGTCTACTGAGTCACAACATCAGCCACTCACTGATCAGTAACAAGTTTCGTCCAAAACTACTTTCAAATGTCAGAGCCACTTTGATCACTCGAAAATGACTGCATATTGTTATTTTTTTAAATCACCATTAATCTAGAACTAAATAATCAATTTACATGCAAATATTCTATGTGCCAGCAGTAGACAGATACCAGTAACTAGAGTTGTAAGGTGGGTCCTGACTCTGTCTCTTAGATCCATGTCTTATATTGATTTTGGTACATACACTATAATGCCAAACTGGATAATGATAATATAATTTAGTCTTGGTCTATCTTCCTTTTAGTTCAGACCTTCCTTTCACTATTGTTTTCCTAACCTACCTTCATCCCACCCCTTCCCCACATCATTTGAAAGCCTTACCTAAAAACATAATAACAGAAGGAAATAGGAGCAGGAGTCGACCACTCAGCCCCTCGCCTGCCCCACCATTCAAAATTATCATTGCTGATCTGGCCCAGGTTTCAACAACTTTCCCCCAAATTTCCCACAGCCCTCAATTTCCCGACTGTCAAAAATGTATCTACCTCCTCTTTAAATACCTCTAGCGATCTAGCCTCCACAACCCTCTGGAGATTCACCGCCCTCTGCAAGAGGATGTTCATATCCACCTCAATCTTAATCATCCTAATCTCATAACTATGTCCCCTTGTTCAAAATTCTCGTAGGTAAATCGACATCTGCCTTGTCCTGCCCCCTAAGGATCTGATATGTTTCAATAAGATCAGCCCTCATTCCAAAGACTATAGATCTGCACTGGTACTACCTTGTTCTGTGTTATATAGGTACAAGACAAGATAAGATATCTTTATTAGTCTCATGTATATTGAAACACACAGTGAAATGCATCTTTTGCATAGAGTGTTCTGGGGGCAGCCCGCAAGTGTCGCCACGCTTCCGGTGCCAACATAGCATACCCAAAACTTCCTAATCCGTACGTCTTTGGAATGTGGGAGGAAACCGGAGCACCTGGAGGAAACCCATGCAGACACGGGGAGAACGTACAAACTCCTTACAGACAGTGGCAGGAATTGAACTCTGGCCGATGCTGTTGTCAGATAATTTACACTGCGCTTAAGAAATGGTTAGCGTGCCAGAATAGTGGTGGAAGAATTGAGCAAGCAATGGACTGTCAGATGAACCTGGTCAGATCATCCAAGCTGAATGACTTCACAGCGAAAGCATTACAGCCAACGGTGTTTCAGAAAACATGATTTGCACTTTCTCTCAGCATATATACAGGTTTCAGGATATTAGACACTGACTTCATAGAAGGCCCCCTTTGATTTAGGTAGCAATCCTCTCCCTATTTAGCAGGTAACTACTTTTCCCACAACTAATTTTTCATGGAGTATCAGCTGCAGGAAGGGATTAACCGTATCACCAGCTGCCCAATCACAGTCACACATGCTCAGTCATTTTGTGTATAGTTCTGCTCACGTCAAACAAAGTGCAGCTGCTACAAGCAACATCACTTGCTATAAGTAGCCCTAAAAGTCAATTAACCATTGTGAAAATTCCGATGATTTAATATGTTGCCAACACAAAAAGGCCTACATTTACAGAGCAACTTTGATAATGGGTCATATAATGGGGAACTAAGATAGCTAACCAAAAGCTTCACTAAAGAGCAAGATTTTAAGTAGTGTTTTAAAGGTTGAGAGGCTTAGGGTTGGAATTCCAGAGTTCTGGAGTGAGGCAACAGATGTTAAGAAGCTTCTGAATTATTATAAAGCCTGGGGGTCTGGCGAGCTGGTGATTGGAGAATGAAGCCTGGATGGTGTGTGTTTGTGTGTTGGAGTCTAGTCAGTGGAGCTGGGTCAGCGTTGCCAGAAGGTTATGGGGTGATAGGTGATGGTAGTGATGGGGTGTGGGCAGCATAGTTCGTTGGAGTGTGAGGAAGTCATGGGGGGAATGATGGTGATGGGTATACGGTGAAGGAACGTCACAGGGAAGTGGTGATGATGGGGAGTGGGCAGTACAGTTGGGTGAGGTGTGAGATGGTCACTGGGGAAGCTGATGATGGGGAGTGGGCAGCACAGTTGGGTGGGGTATGAGGTGGTCACTGGCGATGGTGATGATGGGGAGTGGGCAGCACAGTTGGGTGGGGTATGAGGTGGTCACTGGCGATGGTGATGATGGGGAGTGGGCAGCACAGTTGGTTGGGGTATGAGGTGGTCACTGGCGATGGTGATGATGGGGAGTGGGCAGCACAGTTGGTTGGGGTATGAGGTGGTCACTGGCGATGGTGATATGGGGAGTGGGCAGCACAGTTGGGTGGGGTATGAGGTGGTCACTGGCGATGGTGATGATGGGGAGTGGGCAGCACAGTTGGTTGGGGTATGAGGTGGTCACTGGCGATGGTGATATGGGGAGTGGGCAGCACAGTTGGGTGGGGTGTGAGATGGTCACTGGGGAAGCTGATGATGGGGAGTGGGCAGCACAGTTGGGTGGGGTATGAGGTGGTCACTGGCGATGGTGATATGGGGAGTGGGCAGCACAGTTGGGTGGGGTGTGAGAGGGTCACTGGGGAAGCTGATGATGGGGAGTGGGCAGCACAGTTGGGTGGGGTATGAGGTGGTCACTGGGGATGGTGATGATGGGGAGTGGGCAGCACAGTTGGGTGGGGTATGAGGTGGTCACTGGCGATGGTGATATGGGGAGTGGGCAGCACAGTTGGGTGGGGTGTGAGGTGATCACTGAGGGTGGTGATGATGGGGAGTGGGCAGCACAGTTGGGCAGAGTGTGGTGGGAATCAAAAGGAGCACAGGCATGTTAGCATTTAGAGCAACCTGCCCAGATAGCTTGGCTGGGCTGCAGCATTCTTAGAAAAAAGAAACCTGCCTCTAAAATAATCTAATTTAAAAGATAGCTTCAGCTGCTGATTCATGTTTCAGTTTGTGCCAATAGGATGACATAAGTCTGATAATGATCATTTCAAGAAGGTCAGACATTCTATGTTTGAATGTCAGGGAAGATCTTTCACCTGAAAAAGGCTACGTGTTGTCGATTTATTAAAAATCATCATTAATTCAGAACCTTTCAGTCTCACATCATTTAAAAAATGATCCACCTTTCCACTTTTTCTACCAACATAGATGACCTTAATTTTTCCACACAATCTTCCACTTGTTCATTATCCACATGAAGCCCCTCCGCACCCTCTCACAACCCACACTGCCACCTTGCTTTGTATCATATGTTACAAGTTTTCTGAAATTGTAACTAGCAGAATAGATAAGGGGGAACCAGTGGATGTGCTGTGTTAGGACTTTCAGAAGGCCTTTGATAATTTGTCACTGAGGTTATTAAACAGAATTAGAGCATATGGTATTGGGTTAGCCTAGACCTAGAATTTGTAAACAGATGGAAAACAGAGTATCAGTAAATGGTTCATCTTCTGTTTGAGAGATTGTGAGTACTGGAGTGCCAGGGGCCCCAGCTATTCCCAAGACATATCAACAATTTGGTTGAGAGGACCAAGTGTAATATATCCAAGCTCGCTGAGAAAGCAAAACTGGCTAAGTGAATTGGTGTGAACATTGGCAGATGGAATATTATGTGGAAAAATGTGAGCTCAAGCACTTTGGTCTAAAATATATACTGGCAGGAGATCACTTAGATGGCGAGGGAATGAAAGATATTGGTGCTTAGATGGATGTGGTTGTCTTTGAAAATTAACATGCAGGTATTGCAACTAATTGGGAAGGCAAAGAGTATGTTGGCCTATATTGTGAAAGGATTCGAGTACAAGAGTAACCACATCTTGCTGGAATTAAATTGGGCCTTGGAGAATGTGTACAGGTCTAGTCTCCCTACCCAAGTAAGAATATACTTGTGGTACCAACTGTACAACAGAGGTTCACCAGATTGATTTCTAGCATGGTGGGTTTGTCAGGTGAGAGGAGATTAAAATAATGAGAGGTGATCTAATTGAAACAGACAAATTCTTATTGGGTTTGATAGGTGGATGCAGGGATGTCAGAACAAAGAGTCATAGCCTCGTGATAAGGGGTGAGTTATTTATGACAGATGAAAAGAAATTTCTTTACCCTAAGGATAGTGAATCTTTAGAATTCTCTCCCCAAGAGAGCTACAGAAACTCATGCATCCATTCAAGACAAAAATTGATAGCTTTTTAGATATTAAGGGAATCTAGGAATTTGGGGTTAGTACAGGAAAGTGGTGAGGTTAAAAAAAATTCAACCATAACCTTACTGAATGCCAGAACAGGCACATCGGGCCAAATGGTCTACTCCTGCTTTTACTTCTAGTGTTCTTGTACTATACCAAGAGTGAGAAATCCACAAGATTGGGTTTTAAACCTCTGCCCTCTATTAGGTTACAATGGCAAATTGTGAAAACATATCTCACCAGTTTAACAATGGACAGATTACCTCCTGGTGTTTCTTCTTTGAAAGATCACCAGCACTATGGGGAATATATTTCAAAATTCATATTTTCTACAAGCTTTATGTCATTAGGGCAAACCAACAATGGAATTCAAACTGAAGGGTTCAGTTTTGAGATGGGATGTTCGTCAGTTTTGTACTTTCCTTTACAAAAGCATCTCAAAGTCACAGGGAATGAAACAGCTTCTGTTCCTGTTCATCGATCAACTGTTTTAAAGTGTTTTTCCACATCCTTAAGCACAGGTTCAGCCACATTCTGATTGAATGGGTTACCAGGTGTTACTAAGTGACTGTGGGATGCAGGTTCAAATCACCTCCTGGAGCACAAGATAATGCTCGGATCCAAAAATAAAACCAAACACAGAGGAGGTTTTAGGTAAATCTTCAATGTAGACATCTGGAAGATGGAAGAAAAAGGAACATCCTTTAAGCCTAAACCCTCAAGACTTCTTTTACTGGAAGTAATTATGTATCTCCTTAACAATGAGAGCAGAAGTCCTGGGTCCTGCATCAGGAAGGGTGATTTTGTTAACCTTTTGGAAGACAAAGTCCTTTCAATAATAAAACAAAATATATTTACTTGCAAAATAAAGTGGCAGCATACTGCACATGCCCGCAGTGACCTTTGATGCATTTTTATGTTAAAGGAAGGTATTACACGCTTGAGGCTGCCACATCAAACGTGTATGGCAGAGGAGATTTTAAATAATCCTTCAATTTAAACTCTCTCAGAAGGGAAAAGGGAGAGGGGAGGGAGAGAGAGGAGAGGGAGTAGAGAGGAATGTTTCACCAATACTGCCAAAGGGAGAATCCTTCCTTCGTACAATGGGTTAAAATGGGTGAGAGCGAGTCTGCCTCTTTATTTCCAGTGAGAGGTGGTGACAACAAGGTAATTTACACGTGGTCTGTGGAGAAGCTAGCATGATGGGCCTGTCGCCATTAGAATAATCCTTAATTGACTATTTGGTGACAAAAGGTTAGAATGGAAGGAGTACAGAGGTGGTGGTGGGGGTTCTTGGGGGTTGGGGAGAAGGGGCGGACCAATATTTTTTCTTGCTGTCGTTGACTGCAAGTGACATCTGTTTTCTGTTTTCCCAATCCAAGACACGTTTGGGTCCAATGGGAATAACATTGGCGTGACCAAGTGACAATTCCCCATTTGGTGTTTAGTGGAGGGCAGTAGCAAACAGAAGCCGATCATTCTACCTTAAAAGCAAGCTCCTCAGGGCAACTTCCAACACAATCGAATTGACTCCCTGACCTTGACGTATAGGAGACAAGTCAACTGCCAAGGATAAATGCTCAGCTGATCACTGAAATTCATTGCAAATAAATCAGCTCTGCTGCACCATCTACAAGAGTCCCGACACTTATTTACAGTGGCTTTATCATCTCTATTTTTGGATTCTTAATCTTTCTTGAGGAGAACTATTCATCTTTCTAAATTAACAATTTGAGTCCTGAGTTACTTGCACAAAGTGTCATTTCATATTGGTGAGTAATGGCTTCACCTCGAGACTTTGCATGTGATTTGGCAGCATAAAGGAAAACTGGGATTATTTTCATTATTAAATTGGTAGCTCCCATTTTACTTGACTTCAAATTTAATCTCAGGAGTTGCAACAGATGGATTGCTAGAAATCCTAAATAACAACAGAAGATGATGGGAAAACTTGGCAGGTCAGATCTCTCTCCACAGTTGCTGCCTGACCTGCTGAGCTTTTCCAGCATTTTCTGCTTTTATTTCAGAGTTCCAGTATCTGCAGTTTATTTCAAATTTTATTTAGCTTAGAACTCTTCTATGTACTTGGAGAAAAATGTCATGGGGCAATGGAGAAAGAGCAAGGGGAGTGGGATTAATTAGATAGCGCCAACACAGAACCATAGAACCACAGAACACCACAGCACAGAAAACAGGCCATTTGGCCCTTCTAGTCTGTGCTGAAACAGTATTCCGCTAGTCCCATTTACCTGCACCCACTCATCAACAGGGATGATGTACTAAATGGCCTCCTTCTATGTGACTTTATATTGCGATTCTTCTTTCCTATGGACACCGAAAGTGGTAAATTGGTTTATTATTGTCACATGTACCGAGGTACAGTGAAAAACTTATTTTTGCATACCATCCATACAGATCATTTCATCACATCAGCAGTACATCGAGGTAGTACAAGGGAAAATCAATAACAGAATGCAGAATAAAGTGTTACAGTTACAGAGAAAGTGAAGTGCAGGCAGACAATAAGGCGCAAGGCCATAACGAGGTAGATTGTGAGGTCAGAAGTCCATCTTATCGTACTGAGGGACTGTTCAATAGTCTTACAACAGCGGGATAGAAGCTGTCCTTGAGCCTGGTGGTACCTGCTTTCAGGCTTTTGTATCTTCCGCCCGATGGGAGAGGGGAGAAGAGAGAATGTCTGGGGAAGGGAAGGGTCTTTGATTATGTTGGCTGCCTTACCGAGGCAGCGAGAAGTGTAGACAGAGTCCATGGTGGGGAGGCTGGTTTTCACTGTGATCCACACTCAAGACACATTCAAACTGGGTACAAACTAACACAAGTACAATTGCCTAGAAATCGGATCGCACACATTCTTGGTGTGTTAAATGTGTGCTAAAGTTAGTGCTAATCTGAAGTCATCAAATCAAAACTTGTGAAGTTGGGATATCCTTACTGTAAGGATGTGTTAGTGTGATTTACTCCCTTTCAGACCTGCATGTCTTACAGAGGCTGCTGCGAACAGAGGTCACAGTGCCAAAGGCGGTGCCATGCTGACCCATGGCAAACATGTTAGCACTCTTAAAGGGGTCTCACCTTGCAGCCTCAAGTGGGAAGAGCAGGTCGGAGGAGAGTTGGGCGGTGGGGATCTATCATAGGGGGAAGTAAACTAGTAGGCAGGGAGAGGGCTTAACAACACATGGACACTGTGAGACTGGGAGCAGCCTGACCGGGCTGGTGATGAGTCCGGGGGAGTTGGAGATTGACCACGACAGACTATGATCAGGCCAGTGGTGCGGTGGTAGCTGTGATCACACCCACTACCACCAATGGCAGGTATTTTTAACATAACGAAATTCAGAGATGAGATGGAGTGCTTAACAAAATATAACTTTAAGTCACACATTTCACTACTTTAAGCATGATGTGCTCCTTGTTGAATTGTGTATGACACAGACCATTTTCGTAATCGTTTAATCTAATGTCTGCCATCAAGCAAACAAAACACTCTTATGACATCACACGATGACATCATTACATACACAAAAAGCAGGGAGGACATGGTCTGCATGGACTGGTTGGGCCGAAGGGCCTGTATCCATGCTATATTGTTCTCTGACTCTATGACAAACAACGAGGGGGACCCAAAACCTGCGTCAAGGTGAACCGCACCAGGTTTGGTCCAGGCCAGTTTCCTCATGGGTGGCACTACAGCAGGAAGTGTGTGAAAACACTGCAAAATGTGCAAACAATTGTATGTTATGCGTCATTTTTGCTTAGAAAACCACGCAAGTGGAATTTCTTTAAACCTACTTCTACGCAAATGATTTCACTTTGAAAATCTGTTGGATCAAGAGAGGTGACTGTCAACACTGATGGGCATGGGGGGGTCAGGCTAAGCTCTAGAGTGGTACAGAGCATCCCATTGGTCAAGAACTCCCCTTTCAGAATCATTGGGAACTAATTTATTTGCCACTTGAATGTTACTATTGAAGCTGTTTCCTCCACCATGTGATTGCAATACATGGGAGATGGTGCAAAGGATGTTGTCAGGACTGGAAAGCTTTAGTTATGAGGAAAGATTGGATGGGTTGGGTTGTTTTCTTTGAAACAAATGAAGTCAAGAAGAGACTTACTTGTGAGGTATAAAATTATGAGGGGCCTAGAAAGGATCTATTCCCTTGGCAGAAGGGCATAGATTTGAAATAATTGGTGGAGGGATTAGGGGAGGAAAGAAGGAATTAGTTTCACCCAAAGGGTGGTGGGGACCTGACAGAGTGATAAAGCAAAACCCTCACCACGTTTAAAACACGCCTTGATACGTACATTAAGAGCCAGGAGCTGCAGGACTGTGGATCAAATGCTGGAAGGTGGGATTAGGCTGAGTGAAGCATCTTAAACAAAGGAATTCTTTGTGTAAAACCAAGCTTCCTTGTTTTATCTCTGGTTCTTTTGCCAGTTATCTCAAACACCTCTCCTCTGTTTACCACACATTTTTGCCCGTTTCTAGTTGCAGAAGTGCCCGTACAAAAGTACCTCCCTGCTGTGGGCTGTAATTGTCAGGATTTATATGAGTTTCGGGATTGCTCTCTGGCTTATTTGCTGCTCTAACGTGGCTGCTGATGTTCATGAGGTGTCTAATCCTGGATGCTTCAGACATCACCACTGAGAATTCAAGAAACAGGAGCAGAAGCAGATCATACAGCCCTTGAGCCATTCAATAAGATTAGGATTAATCCTGTGTTTCATATCCACCCACTTTCCCACATGATCTCCAACCCTTGGCTGCCTTGATGTCCTAAAAATCTATCACTCTTGTTGAATTATTCCACTGGCTAACCACCTAGAGTAGTAAATTTCATACATCTCACCACTCTGAGCAAAAAAAAGGTCTCCACGTCCCAGTTCCACAGGCTGACCTTTCTTCTGAGGCTGCACCTCTTAGTTCCCTACTCACAATCCCGAGGAACCAGCCTCTCTCGTCACCCCCTCTTAGAAGTTTGTTGGTGCCAATCAAAACATCATGGAGGACAAGACAGTGGCTGGGTTACAGACTCATACAGTCGTACAGCACAGAATCAGGTACCCTCAGTGTCCATGCCACCTGTTGTACCTATCCACACTAATCTCATTTACCCACATTAGGTATGTTGCCTTCTACGCCTCGGTGATTCGAGTACTTGTCTAGATGCTTCTTAAATGTCGTGAGAGTTGAGTTTATGCTAATTTTGTTTTTCTTGTGAATGCTGCTTATATAATGCTATGTGCCTGTGATGCTGCTGCAAGTAAGTTTTTCATCACACCTATGTGTACATGTACTTGTGCATATGACAGTAAACTCGACTATGACTTCTTTGAGCATCTGCCTCCACCACCTCTTCAGGCAGCCTAACCATCCTCTGTGTGAAAGAAAATCCCCTCAGCTCCCTTCTAAACCTCCTACCTCTACCCTTAAACCAATGCTCTCTTGTTTTAGGCAACCCCTCCATGGGAAAAATTTTTTTACTATCTACTCACTCTATTCCCCTCATGATTTTATAAACTTCTATCAGGACACCCCTCAGCCTCCTACAAACCAGGAGAACAAACACAGCCTGTCTGGTCTTTCCTTCTTACCATGATACTCCAATCCAGGCAATATCCTGATGAATCTCCTCTGCACCCTCCATTGTAGAAGCACATCCTTCCTGTAATGTGGCGGCCAGAACTGTACACAATACTTCAGGTAGGCCTTTGTCTGGTCATTATGTGTACATACCATTCATTTAGAAGAATGACCTAAGCAGCATTTTCATTTTACATTTTAAAGATTTTGCATTCATTTTACAGCAATTAATTACTTTTTTATCTGCATGTTAATGGCCCGTTAAGATTTGAGTAGGTTTGGGACAAAACACAGTGGTTATGAATGGTAATGAGCAATTTATGCAATAAAATAATCAAGGGTGTAATTACTCTGAGACAATTCTGGACTTAAAATAACTATTAATTCTTATACGAAAAAATACTCAGTGGACAAAATGTTCCTGCTAAATAATTATTGTGGATAAGAGAGGTCGCCTGGGAAACCCATGATTGGTTATTATCACTCTCCTTCATTCTCTGGGATTTAGGGTCAATTCAGATTGTGGTAATGAATGGAAGTGCTTCTCTCCTTCCCTCTGTGCTTGCTTCAGTTCAAGTGAGGAGGGTTGGACTGATCCATAGCCATCTTCTTGCACCACTTATAAATCGATCTAATGGCCTTCAAAGAAGGAAATCTGCTGTCCATATTCAACCTGCTCTCTATGTGACTGCAGACCCTCACTCAGAGACACAAGAGATTCTGCAGATGCTGGAATCTGGAGCAACACACACAAAATGCTGGAGGAATTCTGTGGAGCAGAAGCTGTGGAGGGAAATAAACAGTCGACGTTTCGGGTCAAGACCCTTCATCAGGACTCTACTAGAATACATTACATTGCACCTGACTATCCCATATATTACAAGTATACGACACAGTACAAGGCTCTTTCAATTGCCTTCTGAAACGGCAGAACAAGCCATTCATCATAGGGCAACTAGGATGGACAATAAATGCTTGCCAGTGGCATCCTCCCCTTAATTGATATTCACCAGGGACTGAGATTAGAAGGCAGCTATGAGAAGTGGTAAAAAAGAGCATCACTCAGTTACTATGGAAGATAATGTTCTGATGCTGCTGGGCAATGTGGAGGGAGTTTTCTTTTACATCCGTCCTTTTAGCTGAGCTCTGAAGCTAACATTTTCTACTTGGCCTTAGTTTATCAATGGCAGTGATTCCCAAAGGTAAAATGGTTGAATGAATGATTGAATGGCTGATAAAAAAATTTATGGTCAAAACTAGGGAACGATAACCATGTTTATTTCACAGCAGTGACATCTTCCTTTCCATCCTGCCCCTTCGAGGAAAACATTCCACTGTATAAATAAAAGTTGACAAAGTCAGGCATCTGAGCACAGTGTAGATCGATGTTTATGTGCAGTTCTGAGGGACTGTGTTGTCTCTCAATCCCACCTGGCTCTTAAGAAAGCACTGCCTTAAGGGTTGATACAAAACTAATAATAAAGGCACATAGACAACAAGGAAGCAGGACGCTATTTCAAACAACACTGAGCTTACAACGTAAACAGACATTACCTGTTCTACTAAGCAGCCATAAAAATAGTGCTGGAGATGTATTAGTCCATTTGTGACATTGTTGGGAGTTAGAATAAGGACTAAAGATCATAAAGCACATTAAGGAGATTATCAATAGTGAGAAAACTTAACAGATCAATAATATTCAAACTGTGATTCATAGACCTGGCGGAAATAGGATCTGCAGGTAGACCTCAAAGTCTCTCCGATAGCATATTGCCTATGTCCCTTGATGCCGGGTGTTATTGTACACGAATCACTACAAGTTAGCAAGCAACTAAAGCGAGCAATTAGAAAGGCATGCAATACCAAACAACATTATACAGTATCATACTATGCCACAGAATAGGGTACGTTATACAGTTCTAGACTATGCCATACAGTATGAGACAGTACCAGAGTATGCTATACAGTACAAGACAACATCATACACTACTAGAATAAACTATATTGTACCTGACTATCCCATACAGTACGAGTGTACTGCACAGTGCACGACTACACCATAGAGTACTACATTTTGCAGTTACAGACTATGCCATATAGTAGCAGACTACACTGTACAATACCTATCCATGCGATTCAATACCAGACAACACCATAAGTAGCAGTACACACAAAATGCTGGAGAAACTCAGCAGGTCAGGCAGCATCTATGGAGGGAAATAAACAGTCAATGTTTCGGGTCGAGACCCTTCATCAGGACTGAAGGGAAGAAGACAGAATCCAGAATAAAAAGGTGGGGGGGAGGGGGAGGAACACAGCTGACAGGTAATAGGTGAATCCGGGTGAGAGGGGAAAGTTAGGTGGGTAGGGAGAAGGGGAAGTGGGAATGATGTGAGAAGCTGAGAGGTGACGGGTGGAAGAGCCAAAAGGGCTGAAGAAGAAGGAATCTGATAGGAGAGGAATAAAGGGAAGGAGGTGGGAAATCAGAGAGAGGTAGTGGGCAGGTCATGATGGGGTAAGGGGGCCACGGAAATGAGGGAAAACAAAGTGGGGGGGGGGGGGAAGGGGCCTCAAAGTGGCAGTAGAGCAGGCTGTGGACAGACATGTCAGTATGGAAATGGGAAGTGGAAGTAAAATGGCTGACCACCGGGAGATCCCGGCTGTTGTGGCGGACGGAGCAAAGGTCAAGCACTAGTAACCCCTCCCTTGTTTTCCCCCCACCCCTTGTTTTCCCTTATTCCCGTGGCCGCCTCACCCAATCTCTTTCCCCTCCATGCGACCTGCCCATCACCGCTCTCTGGTTCCCCACCTCCTTCCCTTTATTCCATGGTCTACTGTCCTCTCCCGTTGGATTCCTTCTTCTCCAGCCCTTTGCCTCTTCCAGCTTCTCACATCGACCCCTTTCAGCCCCCCTCCCCCTCCCCCACCCACCTACCTTCCCCCCCTCACCTGGACTCACTCGTCACCTGCCAGCCTGTGCTCCTCCCCGTCCCCCCACCATTTTATTCTGGCTTCTGCCCTCTTCCTTTTCCAGTCCTGATGAAGGGTGTCGACCCGAAACTTCAACTGTTTATTTCCCTCCACAGATGCTGCCTGACCTGCTGAGTTCCTCCAGCATTTTGTGTGTGTTGCTACAGATTCCAGCATCTGCAGAATCTCCTGTGTCACCATAAGTAGCAGACTACATCACGGCATACCACACCACACGATACCAAAGTATAATCACACAACTGTACATCACATATTGCCATATCATAAACAACCTCCAATACACAATGAGAAAATGTTCAGAATCCTGCAATGTATATTTTATTTAACTAGACACTAACTTCCAATTATCGTCTCTTATTGACAATTAAAAGTCATTTGGTTGGTAATTTAAATTAAAAATTAACAGGAGCAATTTGTACAGTGTAACACTATCTAGCAAATATTCTGCGCTCTGGAACTGCACCAACTAATACATCTGCCTGGGGGAGTACCAAGTAACACTCTGAGATGATGCAACTGATCTTACACAGTGAGACAGGTTCACTAACCAATGGAAGTTGTGAAATAGGGACTTAAGGTTTCTAATGCCTGGTCCTTCTAACCACACCTGAAAACTGCCCTGGTGCAGGACGTAAGAATTAGAGGCAGGAGAAGGCCATTTGGCCCTCTGTGCCTGCTCTGCCATTCACACAGAACATGGCTGATCATTTACCTCAGCATTACTTTCCTACACTACCCCAAATCCCTTGATTCCCTTAATATCTAAAGATCTACCATTCTTTATCTTGAATATATCAGTGACTGAGCCTTCTCAGCCCACTTGGTTAGACAATTCCGAGGGTGCAGAAATTCCCCTCATATTGCCACAGATGGTTGACCCTTTATTTCAAGACAGTGACTTCTGGTTCTAGAGACCCTGGCTAGAGCAACATCATCCTATATCTAGCCAGTCAAACCTCATGAGACTTTATGTGTTTCAAAGATATCATTATTTTTCTAAACTCTGGAGCGTACAGGCCCAGTCTGCTTTATGTCCCCTCATATATCTAACCTGCTGTCCCAAGAATCAATCTAGTGAACCTCAATATACTCCCTTTATCACAATTATATCCTTCCTTAGTTGGGGAGACCAGGTCTGTACACAATATTTCAGGAACTGTCTCATCAGAACCCTACGTAATTGCAATAATTTACTCGGCTACTCAAATCCTCCCATTAAAGCCATTTGCCTCCCCAATGACTTGCTTTATCTGCATAGAGTCATAGAGCTATACAGCACGAAAAACAGGACCTTTGGTCCAACTTGTCCATGCCTCCCCCTCCCCCCACCTTCTTATTCTGGCTTCTGCCCTCTTCCTTTCCAGTCCTGATGAAGGGTCTCGGCCTGAAATGTCAACTGTTTATTTCCATGGATGCTGCCTGACCTGCTGAGTTCCTCTAGCACTTTTTGTGTATTGCTCCAGATTCCAGCATCTGAAGAATTTTTTGTGTCTCTGAGCTAGTCTCACTTGCCTGCGTTTGGCCCATGTCCCTCTAAACTTTTCCTATCCAGGTACCTGTCCAAATGTATTTTAAATGTCATAACTGCACCACCTCTACCACTTCCTCTGGCAGCTCGTTCCATAATCACAACACCTTCTGAGAGAAAAAAGTTGCCCCTCAGTCCCTTTTAAATCTTTCCCCCCTCACTTTAAACCTATGTCCTCTAGTTTTAAGCAGCCTACCCTGGGGAAAAGACTGTGGCTATTCACCTTATCCATGCCCCTAATGATTTTATAGACCTCAACACGATCATCCCTCAGCCTCCTACACTGCATGTCTAACTTTCAGTGCCCTGGAGTTAATCCACAAAAACTACCAAAGCTCTAGGGACTGCACTGCAAGATTCCGGTCACCAAGACTTACCACCATGTATGTACACCCAAATTCTGGTCTATGAATGTGTAGCCAAACCCTGTGCACCTGGATTCAAACCTTTCAGACTCCAATTAGTGCACACGCTTCTGGGGAAGGGTTATGCATGTACCCTGCTCTGCATGGAATTGCATGTGTTAATTGGTGGTGGTCCAAGAGGTCTCCAACTCAGCTCCTTATGAAATTCCCAGGTTCAAATTAATGGGCCAAGCAAACCAGATTCAAATGTCTTCCATGCAACTGTATCCAGGAAGTACAGATTAAGGAAGAAGGGCAAAGAATACTGGCAAAAGGAGAAAGGAAGAAATAGATAGGAACGCAAGAATATTTGAATCTCTCAGCAGTGGGGAGTGTCTTACTCCAAAACATGTTGGCCAGTTTGCTGTCATCCTTCTCACCAACCGCACTGCACCCCCTTCCCCTCAAGAGCCAAGGCAGGGGAGGTTATGTAGGTACAGGTGACTGCTCAATGCTCTTCTGCAATACTCAATCCATTGAAAAAGGCATTCAGGTGGTATACGGTAATAGCATATAGATTCAATTATGAGACGTGTAGAATTCAACTGAACACAATGGAACCACAAGATCAGTTAAATGAATTACTACTTTGAGAGATAACAATTAAGAACCAACTCCCACAAACCAATAGAGAAAAACAGAAAACATTTCAGATTTTTCATTACAAATGTACAGACGAGCCCCCACAGTAATTACAGCTGCTGATATGGTTGCTGAGTATTGAGAACAGAGTTTACTCAATATTCTAGCTATAAAACACCATGACACACTTGAACTTTCACTCTCATGGGAAATCTAAAATAAATAGAATCGAGTGTCTAAGAAACATTATTTTTGCTACTAAAAATGTGTTGGGGAAAATATCATTTTAATTAACTCAATCTTTTTATTGTGGGAGAACGCTGAGATGGTGAATGCCAACCTGATGACAAATTGATGGTTAATCTCTACAAATTACTGTGCCTCGCAGCAGTGCATTAGCCACCCATTTAGTGCTCAAAGGAAATGATCTTGAATTGTTTTGAAGGACAATTGATGTTTTCCTAAAGATTTTGGCCTGTATTCTGAGGGAAACAGACAATTTATGGCACTTGACAGAAAAAGGAACCTTTTGCAAAAACCTGGTGATTGGAGAACAGACTAAGAAAGTATGCTTTTCACTGCACAGACTGCAGTGGGTCCTGAAGGGCGGGATGTGGACTTGAAAACAAATCAGCCAATGAGATCTTGAAAAAAATAAAATCACGAAATACTGTAAAAACCCAGCAGGTCAGGCAGCATCTTAGAAGGAGAAACAATCAACGTTTCGGCATCTGCTGAGTGCTTCCAGCATTTTCAGTTTTTGTTTCAGATTTCCAGCATCTGCAGGTTTTTTTTCACTGTGAGAAAATCCTTTCCCCAGGCCAGGTATTTAACTAAACCCATCTTTTTTTTTCTCATCCTTTTTCAGTCAGTACCCTTTGACCTTCAGCCCTGAATGTGTGCCTCAGTACCAGATAGACCCGGACCAGGTTATTGGTCATTCTGCCTGTGCAGGTTTTGATGATGCAGAATTAACCTGGCTAAGGGTAGCTCATCATGAACCAGCAATTCCACACAACTGTTACTGCAGCCTAACCCAATGCTGTAAGACACTATAAAACAATCAGGGGATGCAGACACTACTGGCCAGTCCATCATTTATTGTTCACCCTTCATTGTATCCTATGCCATTTCAGCGGGCAGTTAAGAGTGGTTCTGGAGTCATATATGGTTCAGACTGAGCATAACAGCTGTTTTGCCTCCTTGAAGGACGTTACTTAACTCAAAGATTTTTATGACAATTTTATGGTTTAAGGTCATCATTTCTGAAACCAGCTTTTCATTCCAGATTCATGTAATGTCTTGAATTTAAATTCACGGTTGACATGATGGCATTCAAACTTGCCTCCCTGAATCAGCGGTCTATGCCTCTGGATTCTAGTCCAGTAACTTAACCATTGTGCCGCTGTACCTGGCATACATACATTCATCATCTTCAGCCCTTTGCTACCTCCGCCTCTCACCTCCCAGCCTCTGTCGCTATTCCCACTCTCCCCTCCTCCATCTGCCAATCACCCCTCTTCACCTGGATCCACCTATCGCTTGCCAGCTCTTGCTCCACCCCTTCCCCTCACCTCTTTATACTGTCTACTTCCCCTCTATCATGCAGTCCAGATGAAGGGTCTCGACCCAAACGTCGACTGTCCATTTCCCTCTACAGATGCTGCCTGACCCGCTGAGTCCTCCCTGCTTCGCATTTGTTGCTCCAGATTCCAACATCTGCGGTCTCACGTGTTTCCAGCGTACATATATGCATCTTGTCGAAGAAATGGCTAAGTAGCAATCAGGAGCCCTTGTTGATTCTTCCCCTGTCCAACCCAAAGTCAACCATTTAAGATGGAGATGATAAGCAATTTCTTCTCTCAGGGCGTTGTGAATCGTTGGAATTCTCTAACATGGGGCTGAGAAGGTTGGATTCAAAGCAAGAAAGATCGTTGCTCTCCTTCCTTCAGGCCTATTAAAGATTATGGGTAATGGGCCTCAAAGGAGGAAAGCAAAATGGAAGGGTGCAGGAAGGGAATCCCAGAGGATGGGGCCTGAGCCTAGCTACCAAGGATGCTGGGGCAGAGATTACAAGGGAAATGTTAAATATTTAGATCACACTTTTTATGCACTTACAGGTTGAGGAGGTCACTGGTACTATCAGCATTTATTGTCCATCCCTAATTAGGGAAGCAGTTAAGAGTCAACCTAGTTCAAGGGTCTGGGGACATATTGAGGCCAGACTTGGTGAGAACGGCAGATTTCCTTCCTTAAAAGGCATCAGTGAACCAGATGGGGTTTTTGCAATAATCCAGTTGTTTTTTGTTTAGAAATTCCAAATTTATTTTAATGATTTTAATTTAAATACTCTGCCACTACGGTGGGATGGAAGGATGTCCTTGCAGCAAGGGTCCCAATTCCTGATTGTGAGTCCTATAACTTAACCAACAAGACCATTGTATATCCCTGGCATTTTGGGATTAACGCCTCATGTCTCTGAATCAATGGTCCGGAATTCCGGCTGGAAAACATTAACTATCCACTGTGCTACTGTACCCCCACCAAGTAGAAATCTTACAGTAAATAATACTTTTGCTCTGCAAGGTTCAACTAGTCAGATGACAGAGAAACAGCAAGGCTCCAGCAAAAAGTGGCTTGTACTCAGAGGGTAAGAGGAGGTCACCTTTATTCTGACGGACATCTTTCGAGCCTTATTCTCATTTGTTGTTTCAACTGATGGATTTGCAAATCGCACGGGCTCATTGGGCCAGGAGCTCTGTGTAGCTGGGCTGCAGAGAAACGCTTGTCATTCAAGGTCTCTTTGCATAACCTGCCAGATGGCAGCTTCATCAGACTTTTTATTATTAACAGCAGAGGTTATGCACACTTATGCTCTTTATTGCTGCAGACAAACACTCACCTCACCACCATCAAACATTGTCACGTCTCTGAGCCACGTTGCAAGTGAAAGAAAAGCTATGGGTAAAGGTTATTTATTTGGTGCTTTACAGATGACAGTGACTAGGAAGCAATGCAGGTCATCAATACGCTGTCCATTTGGAGCAGACTTATTAGACTGGATCTTGCTATAATGATAACAGCATGTTACTTCTAGGATGAGCTAAACCTACTAAATGCAGAATACGATGATATATGCAAGGTTTAAAAGTTTCAGTTTTAGCCTTTGAAAATCAAAAAATACCCCTGAAGCTCTACTTGGAAATGTTGTGCTGGCAACAGAACTAAAATTTTTTATTTGCTTTGCTCTAAGAATGATCCTGCAGGCTAGCAACCCATCTATTTGTTTGTGGGATGCAGTGGCTGGTAGTGTCAGGATGATGTAGAGTAAAAGCTCGGGCAAAAATAGACAAAAATAAAGTGTTTGCGATTATAATAAAGAAAATGAAGAAAAGAATTAAGGTAAAGATTGGTCTAGAGTTTATTTGTTACTGGCACAGATCACATTTGAGGTGATGGCTTGTGTTTTGTGGTGGCAGAGCACAGATGTCCCACAGGCTGTGGGCAGTGGTTAGGCCTCATGCAGCAAAAACTGAGGCTCTGCCCACCCGACCACTCTGATGGCCTTTGCTGATGGCTCATAAGAAAATAGGAAGAGGAGGCCACTCAGCCCCTCGAACCTGCCTGAGGGGCTGAGTGGCCTCCTCCTCGTCCTCCTCGATCACAGCTGATCTACCCCTGGCCTCAGCTCCTTTTCTGTGTCAGATTCCCATTGCCCTCAATTCCTTGATCTTTCAAAAATCTGCCATCCTCCTTTTTAATACCTCCAATGACCCAGTCTCCACAGCCCTCTGGGATAGAGAATTCCTAAGATTCACCACCCGGGTGTCAAAGGCCTCTCCAACTGTTTCTGTATGTTTCTTATGACCAGAGACATTTAGAAACGCATATGTATTAAAATTAAAAATTATTAAAAATGAAAATGTAGTTAAAATGCATTAAACTACTGTAAATTAATTTTAAAAAGTCAAATATAAAGTGAAAAAAAGAAAAAAAAACTTGACCTTCACCTTCAGGTCAGTGAACCAATTCTAATCAAGGGAACTTGTGTTAGATATGGCAGCCGTGTGGAGTGGAGTGTGTCTGGCCCCTTGACTCAATGCAATTGGGAACAACCATTGGACTCAATGTAATGTGCAGGTGCGGAGGTTATGAAGATACTGGTATGCAGGATGGACATGGCTGACAGTTCTCTTATCAACCAAGATAGGAACGATTCTGCCCATTATTACTGACCCTGATTTATGGCACTTTATGGACAATGAAAGTTGATGAAACTCTTGAATGAACTTCTTCAAATAACCAAAAATATCTGATTTTGCTGAACCAAAAATAAAAACAAGAAATGTCGAACCTCAGGTTGCAAATCATTAGAGTTGATTCAGCCCACATCACCATTCACTGCACAACTCTGCTCCTGATGTTCCTGTTATTTTTAATTACTTGCCTGAGCATCAGGAATTAACCATTAAACACAAGCTAGTGGGTTAAACCTGATAATTAGGGGTACAACTACCTTCATAACAATAGAGTAAACATTAATTCAATGTTAATAAGCCTTTCTGCCCAGAAATCAAGCAATTTAAACTGGGCTTACTCATTCCATGATGCATTCAACTGTTACTAGTGAAGCTTATAATTCCCTGCCGGGGCTTTGGGAATGCTTTAAATCCCTCTCTGCCATTTTCCAGACCCAGTTTGGTCTGAGTGGGTCATAAATTCAATGGGCACATTTCAAGGGCACACACTGGGCGCGTCACTAACCAATTTAACAGAATTTGAGTCTGCACAAATCCATTGGTACTTTGTTAATACTTTAATGAGGTAATCACTGGCGCCTGAAATCATAGTGGATCCAAAATGAAATGCTTCTATTTTCATCCCGGGATTTTGAATTTGGTTGGAGCTGGAACTTGCAGTGGTCGAGCTCTGCCACTTGGGTCTGAGTGGCCTAACCTTCAGTCCTTAAAGAGCTACTGCAGATGAAACAGCCCTAATGTTTTACATAATGTCCTACTCTGTTAATTCATAATCTATCAAAAGCCTTACCCCAGTTGCCAAACAATGTCTCTTTGCTTCTTTCCTAGACATTCTCTTCAATTCTTTTTTAATGGAAACATTTTATGTCAACACTCAACTTGTTTGCCCTAAAGTATTCAGTAAAGGGGGAAACCATTCAACAGACTGATTTCCTATGCCCTCTAGTTTTAGACTCCTGTACCTTGGTAAAAAGACTGTGACCATTCACCTTATCTATTTTATCAGGTCACCCCTCAGTCTCCTAGACTCCAGTGAAAAAAGCCCCAACCTATCCAGCTTCTCCTTATAACTCAAGCCATCTAATCCCAACAACTTCCTAGTTGATCTTTTCTGCACCTTTTCCAGCTCAATGAGATCCTTCTCCTAGCTAGGCCACCAGAAATCTCACGGTCATCTTCACAAAAAAGCCACGGGATCTTTCACATCTACCTGGCAAAGCCAACGGAACCTCAGTTTAATGTCTCATGCTGAAGTTGGCACCTCAGGAATTTCACCCCTCTCCTAAAGTAAATTTTACAGCCACTTAATTAATGAGATGAAAAGGCATACGTAATGAGAAACAAAGGCCAAAACAGAACACCTTGTTTATCAAGTTTGTCCCACTCTCTCACGGTTACACCAGACAAAGGGGTGTGAGCAGGCAATTCATGGGAAGCACAAACCCTGGAACAGATCAGCTGTGTCCTACAACCTGATTTCACGCTAGCAGTAGCTAAACAGGATATCATCAGACGTCGTGCAGGCTGGAACTGTTTTACACTTGGACAATGCCCTCTACTGTTATTCCAGCAGGCAGCTGTTGACTAGGTCCTTATTTTAAGATTTCAGACAAAAAGAGGGTCCACCAATAACAGTGTGTCAGCCAATGGGTTGGAACCTGGGTGTGAAACTCAGAGTGAATAGTCAATTTATTCAGAAAACACATGAAGAGCAGAGCAAACTGCTGGGAGTAGTGGACTCAGCCCAATACATCATGGGCACATCCCTCCCCACCATCAGTAGTACCTACAGGAGGCGTTGCTTCAAGAAGGCAACATCCATCATCAAGGGTCCCCACCATCCAGTCTATGCCATCTTCTCACAGCTACTATCGGGCAGGATGTACATAAGCCTGAAGCCCCACACCACCAGGTTCAAGAACAGCTACTTCCCTTCAACCATTCGGTTCTTGAATCAACTGGCAAAACCCTTATCACTACAGTCGAGCAACACTATGAGCACTTTGCACTAAAATGGACTTTGTTTTTTTGTTCTAGTTGTGTTCTTTCTTGTAAAAATTGTGTGTAATTTATGTTTACTTTATGTTTTTCTTGTGAATGCTGCTTATATGATGCCATGTGCCTGTGATGCTGCTGCAAGCAAGTTTTTTACTGCACCTGTGCACACATGTACTTGTGCACGTGACAATAAACTCGACTTTGACTTTGAAAACAGAAACTCCATCAAGTTCTCCCAATAAAAGCAAGTTGACTTCTAGAGAAAAATGCAGCAATTAGAGGAGCTTGCCGATGCTTGCCTCTGGAATTGTGTGGAAGTTTGGGACGTCTACACAGCTGGTTGTGAGGGGATTCACTGATGGATTTAGGGAGTAGCTGATAAATACATGGGGGAGGAAGGAGGAGGACACGTTGATGGTGGATGCATGAGATACACAGAGGTTTGTAAGTCAGAGGGCTGTGGCCAACTTGTTTATTGAAGGCTGGGATTTTTGGACTGCAAGAGTATCGAGGGATATGTAGACCAGGAGGGAAAGTGGATGACACACATGATCAGCCTTGACCTTACTGAGTATCAGACCTGGCTCTATGGACCACTCCTGCTCCTATTTACATTCTTATGATGTAGGGTATCATAATCTGTGTAGCACATGAGCACCAGTAAAGGCATGTTCGATCCTAAATTGTCAGCTTAGGTCCAAATCCTTTCATTGTCCATGTCCAAGTCCTCCTCCAGCCCCTCACCCACCAAACTGTGCACCACCCCCTCCTTTCGCCTCAGCCTTGGCATCTGTTCCTCCAGTCATCTCAGCCCCATAATCAGTTTGCTTTTTGAACCTCACCGTCTCCTTCTCATTATAGGACAGAGGAGAGCTAAGAGTCAACTGCTTGGCTAAGCCAGCTGTTTCCCACAGACTATTGTGGGGTAGCTGTGTGAGAGGAGTCCCGCCCCACCACACCCTCAGCCCTCCCACAGCACCCTCAGGTAGTGCGGACTTGGGTGCCTCCCTCAGGCAGTAGCCTGTCAAATCTGGCAAAACCTAGCACTCGGAACCAACACAACCTTAAAGTTGTCTGTATGCCATCTGCAGGAAATCTACAATCAATGAGATTGCAATTGTTGGGGGCTGGGGTGGTGGGGAAGGGGGGTGGTAATGGTTGAGATCCCAAGTGATGAAACTAATCAAAATCATCAGCACAGAAATTGTCCATTTGTCCCAACAGAGCCAGTCCTCTGCTCTCCTTATTAATAAGAAACCATGAGAAGATACAAAAGCCTGAAAGCACATACCACCAGACTCAAGGACAGCTTCCATCCCGCTGTTATCAGACTCTTGAAAGGACATCTCGTATGCTAAAGATGAATTCTTGATCTCCCTATCTACTTCCTTGTGGCCCTTGCACTTTATTTGTTTACATTCACTGTATTTTCTTTGTAACTATAACACTATAGTCTGTTTTCTGTTTTCATTTACTACCTCAATGCGTTTATGCCTGGATGACATGCAAACAAAAGTTGGTACATGTGACAATAATAAATGGCACCATTTGGCAGATAAAACACAAACTTGAAATCATGATGCAATGGGTTTTCATCAGTCCTGGTGAGCTTCACTTTTTCATACAGTGGCCCAAGTTGGGACCTTCCCAGTGGCATCCTGGTCTGCCTTTCGTCACTGCATCTTCAAGGCTGATCACAAGCACCATTCTCAACCTATTTGCCTACACTGACACTGTCCTGGCGATGGACATCTCTGTGAACTGACACCGTCTACAACAAACCCTAACTCATTGTTGGTGTCTGGGCACAGATCAACTGGTTGTCCACTGGCTGCCCCTACTTCTCCCCAAATATAATGTAAAACAATCTGCTGTCACTGGCTGTCATTTCTGTAAGAAAAGGACTGCAGCTGAATAAATGTATTTATTGCTTTCATGTGGGGAGAGAAGCAATAAATAAAGAGCCTGGACCAGTTGAGGCCTTCATCCAAACCATGGAGATTCATATTCATCAAATCCTAAAAGCACAGAGGAAGGTGACTTGGCCCAACAAATTTGTGATGATCCTACTGGAGCACTCCCACCAGTACCACTCCCTCTGCTCTTTCCATGTGGACCTGACTATCCTCTCTCAAGTCCTTTTTCCATTTCCCTTTTGAAGATCCTGATTGATCCAGTTTTTCATTCATATATCAGTTCTGGGCATCATTGGCAAGGCCAGCACTTAATGCCCATCCCTAATTGTGCTTGAGAAGGTGGGAGTATGCTGCCTTCTTCCATGCAGTCCCCCTGGTGAAGTTGCTCCCATAGTGTCATTGGGGAGGGACCTCCAGGATATAGATCCAGCAATAGTGAAGGACTCGCCATATGTTTCCAAGTCAGGATGGTGTGTGACTTGGAGGGGAACCTAGAGATGGTGGTAGTCCCAAATGCACGCTGCCCATGTCCTTCTTGGCGGCAAAGTTTATGTGTTTGGGAGGTGCTGTTGGAGTAGCCTGGTTGTCTTGCATGGAATCCCTTCACTACCTAGCTCCCAAGGTAAGCATTAATTCAGTCCTGAGCTCACCTGATGATTCACCTTCACAGAACCCAACACATGGAGCAGGCAAAGCTGCCCTTAACAACATGGGCCCTGACAGGAACGGCCAGATCAGCTACGTCTGGTTGCTTCGCAGTAATCTCTGCTGAAAAATCTATTGGCAATTCATTCTAGGCATGTGAGATCAATGGCAAGGCCAGCATTTATTGTCCATCCCTAACTGTCCTTGAACCAAGTGACTTTTAGACCATTTTAGAGGGTATGCTAAAAGTCACCTACATTGTTGGGGGTCTGGAGTCACGTACAGGCCAGACACAGTAGCGTAGCAGTTAGTGTAATGCTATTACAGCGCCAGCGACCCGGGTTCAATTCCGGCCACTGTCTGTGAGGAGTTTGTACATTCTCCCCGTGTCTGCGTGGGTTTCCTCCGGGTGCTCTGGTTTCCTCCCACATTCCAAAGACATACGGGTTAGGAAGCTGTGGGCATGCTATGTTGGCGCCGGAAGCGTGGCGGCCCCAAAACACTCTACACAAAAAAAAGATGCATTTCACTGTGTGTTTTGATGTACATGTGACTAATAAAGATCCCTTACCTTACTGATGGAAGGTCATCGATCTAAGTATTTACTCTGTTTCCTTCTCCACAGGTTCTGCCCAACCTTACAGAGCTAGAGAGTGATAAAGCACAGAAACCAAGTCTATGCCAACCATCAAGAACCTTACTATGCTAATCCCACTTACCAGCACTTGGTCCGTGGCCTACTAACCTGTTGCCTAGTTCCAGCATTTGCTAATTTATTTTAGATCAGAGCATGTGAGGATGGAAGATTTCCTTCCCTGAAGGCCATTACCATATCAGATGGGTCAACACTGATGTTCATGACTTTATATAGATCACCTCTAGCTTTCTCTTCAAAAGAAATGCCGGGCTACTTAAATTGATTTTAACTCTTCAGCTGTAATGGTGGGATTTGAACTTTTGGGTGTTGACCACTTGTCTAAGCTCTGGGTTATTAGCCCAGTAACATAACCACCACCCTGCCCTACCTAAGCTATATAATGCATGACTGTGAGAGTTAAGTCTGGCTACATGTTGAGGTCTCCTTCTGGGCAAAAACGTGGAAATATCACCCTGGGGCAGATGTGCTCAGACTGTCAGGACTCCTCCCTGACAAGGAAAATAACTAAATAAATCAACCTGCTTCTATAAAGCTTCTGAAGACCCCCACAAGTTCCTGGTTATTGCTGCTTCCAATGGTACTTTCTCCACAACATCTGCAGATCTGGGTGGGTAATTCCTGGGCTGTGGTGCCATCTATTGGAAAGGAACATCCACTGCAGCACAGCCCCCTCAGTAACACCGGGGCTGGCCAGGGACCTCCTCAGTCACCTCCTCTCAGTGGATGGAGAGCAGCCCTCTGAACCACAATGTGGATTCCAACCATCTAGATGCACAGCAAACACATTCTTCACCCTGGGACAACTGCAAGAGAAATGCAGGGAGCAGCGCCAGCCACGACACATGGCCTTTTTCAACCTCACTAAAGTTTTTGACTCCCTCATCCAGGAGAAACTGTGGAGCATTTTCCTCACATCCAGCTGTCTATAGAAATTTGTCTCCATCTTATGTTTGGTTCATGATGGCATGCAAGCCAGGATCCTAATTAACGTGTCTCCAAAGAGTTCAAACTCAGTGAAGACTAGAGTCAAACAAGGTTGTGTCATCACCTTGACATTTTCATCAATCTTTCCTGCCACAGTGCTGTAGTTCACCTTCAACAAATGCTCTGTGGAAATGGAGCTAATCTTCAGAACTAATCGGAAATTGTTCAACCGATGGTGATTTCACTCCAGGACCAAGGTCACTCCGACCGCAGTTGATATTCCCAGTGACAAATCAAAACATCATTAAATTATCTTGAAAACTTTTAAGAAAATTGAAAATCCAGTGTTCAAAATATTACTGTGAACAAAATCATTAAAAATCATTTAAATGTGAAATTATTGAAAAAAGCTGTTTCCTGGATCTCTTGTAACTATTTCCTGTACGTTTCACTTGAAAATAACCCATTCACTGGCAGAATGCTTTTATTAGCTGTGCAAATGTCATATACACCCGCCTCCTTGGACAAGCTCGAGGCATTTTTGGCAACTTGAATAGTGGACAACTGACCTCATGTTGACCTCTGCGGTAAATTCATCTAAGTCTAAAGTCGAGTTTAGACTTAGTGAGCGGTTTTGTCAAAGTCATGTTTATTGTCACATGCACAAGTATGTGTATGCACAGTTGCAATAAAAAACTTACTTGTAGCAGCATCACAGGCACATAGCATCATATAAGCAGTGTTTACAAGAAAAACATAAATTAAACATAAATTTTACACAATTTTTACAAGAAGGAACACAACTAGAACAAAAAACCACGAAGTCCATTTTCGTGTAAGGTGATCAAAGTGGTCATAGTGTTGCTAAACTGTGGTGATTAGGGTTTTGCCAGTGGGTTCAAGAGCTGAACGGTTGAAGGGAAGTAGCTGTTCTTGAAGCTGGTGATGAATCTTTGAATGATGATGTATGCTCTGAAGAGCAGTCAATTGCCAAGAGCAACCCCTAGATTTCTGCATTAAATCATAGATGTAGGAACTCCATACGCTGCTATCAGTTTCTTGATGAAATAACACTGAACAGTTTCACCGTCGTTAGAACTCTCCAAAATATAGTTGGAACATTTTCCTCCATCTGTAGTACATTCACTCTGTTTGTGATTCAAGCCTGCCCTCTGGTGGGAAGGAGCAGATAAATGCCTGATACTTCAGTACATCTGAGTAATATCTCACCAAACATGAGCAGTGTGAAAACGCGCAGCAATTAATCCACCAACTGTGCGGGAAAATCGATTACATTGTAAAATGGTCAGTGGGACAGAGAATTAAAATGACAGGTGACTGTAAACTCAGGGACAGGTTTCTGGAGAATGTGGCGTTGTTCTGTAAAACATATCCTTGAACAGCTGGCGGAAACTGTGCCAATCAGGGCTTTCGGAAGGGAATTGGACAGGAATTTGAGGGAAAACTGCAGTCCTACAGAGAAAGAGACTGTTGGTTAGTTCCATATGGAACTTGCACAGAGCAGATAGGACCAGCCATTTTAGAAAATCCAAAGTTAAAGGGAATTTGGCTTTCATACCTGAAGGAGTCACCAATTTAGACTCATTGGTTTTGACGTAAAAAGCCTCAGCAGATTAAAGTTTTCTACCTTGTAGGAACATAGAAACAGAGAAAAACTGGACCATTCAAGCCTGCACTGCCATTCAATATCATTGTGACTGATCATCTGCCTTTTATTTCAATATCTTCGAGACTTTGCGACAGCATTGGGCCGGGGGAGCAGGGAGGGTCCAGTGGGATCTTTGGTCAATGCCAAGGTGGCCTAATCCCAGGCAGAGCATTGCTGGGACAGTATGATTGGCATCACTATAGTCATGCAGCATGGAAACAGGCCCCTTGGCTCACCAGGTCAGCGCCAACCTTCAAGCGCCCATTTAGACTAATCTTACACTTGTCCCACTTATATTCTCCCCACCCCCTCCCACGTGACTCTCCCACTCACCTACATACTAGGGACAAAGTAGCGGACAAATTAACCTACCAACCTGCACATCTTTTGGATATCAGAGGAAACCGAAGCACCCAGAGGAAACGGTCACAGGGAGAACGTGCACACTCCGCACGGATAGTGCCATGGGTCAGGTGAACCCAGTTCACTGGAGCTGTGGGGGGGGGTGGGGGGGGCTCTAAGATTTAAGATATCTTTATTAGTCACGTGTACGTCAAAACACACAGTGAAATGCATCTTTGCGTAGAGCGTTCTGGGGGCAGCCCGCAAGTGTCGCCACGCTTCCGGCACCAACATAGCATGCCCACAACTTCCTAACCCGTATGTCTTTGGAATGTGGGAAGAAACCGGAGCACCCAGAGGAAACCCACGTAGTCACAGGGAGAATGTACAAACTCCTTACAGACAGCATTGGGAATTGAACCCGGGTTCCTGGCACTGTAATAGCGTTCTGCTAACTGCTACGCTACCGTGTATTACATATGGGCCCAGCTGACAATTTCCTTTCCTGAGATGTTACTGATGTAATGTCTTTCCAACAAACTAATGGACCCATAGTTAGCATTACCAATAAGAGCTGCTTAATTCCAGATTAATCAATTAACTGAATTTAAATTGAGTTTAACTCATGTCTCCAGATGATTAGACTAGGCTTCTTGACTCATAGTCCATAGATATCACCATGATGCCACTGCTTCCTCAAGGACGGATTTGTTCTAATGCTGCTTGGAGAACAGTACTCTTGGCAATTAACTTTTCAGTAATGGAGGGATCAAAAATGGAAATAATTAAAAAATACCTTCAGCTACATGTCCTCATTAGCCTCATCATTCTGAGAGGTCCTGGCATTCATCCAGAATAATGATGGAGAGCAGTGGTTTAGGCAAAAGGTCCAAATAAGGAGACAGGTGTGACTGTAGCACTTACACTGTGGTTAACAAGTAGTTGCTGATACCTTTCTTACCTCAAGGTCAAGAAAAGGCCATATGGCAATGGTATAATAAACACTACTGGGTGTGCCTTTGGCATTTAAACCGTTGCACTGCTTCTGTCATGGGATGTGGCTTCTCATTTAGCTTTGTGGTGAGCTCAAAAATAACAACTCACTGTGTCTAAAGTTGGCAGATGATCACAATAAGGTGGGGAATCCTGAAGCTTTTCTCTTGGTCAGAGTCATAGTAATACAGCACAGAGACAGGACCTTCGGTCCACCCTATCCATTCCGACCATCAAGTACCCATCTATACAGTTCCCATTTACCAGCACTTGGCCTATAGCCTTCTATGCCTTGGCGATTCAAGTGCTTGTCTGGAAACCTCTTAAATGTTGTGAGCGTCTCTGCCTTCACCACCTTCTCAGGCAGTGCGTTCCAGATTACAGATGCCCTCAGAGTGAAAAAAAGCCTTCCTTATATCCCCTCTAAATCTCTTATCCTTATCTTAAACTTGTGCCCTTTGGTTATAGAGATATCTGCAACGGGGACAAGTTTACTACTGTTTATTTTATCTATGTCCCTCTTAATTTTATACACCTCTATCAGGTTCCCCCTCAACCTTTTTCACTCCAAGGAAAACAAACTCAGTCCATTCAAACTCTCCTCATAACTCCTCCTTCCCAGGAAACATCCGAGTAAATCACCTCTGCACCTTCTCTGGCTTTCTATACTGTGGCAACCAAAATTGCACAAACTATTCAGGATATAGCCTCACCAATGATTTATAAAGCTGTACCTTAACATTCCTGCTCTTATATTCTTTGCCCAGGCTAATGGAGAACAGCGTCCTGTTTGCCTTCTTTACTTCCTTATCTACCTGTGCTGCATCTTCAAGGATCTTTGGAATGTATACCAAGGCCCCTCTGTTCCTCAGTACTCCCTAGGGCCTGACCATTTATTGAGTATGTTCTAGCAATATATGACCTTCCAAAATCCATCACTCTGCACTTATCAGGATTAAATTCCATCTACCATGGTTCTGCCCAATTTACCAGATGATCAATATCTTTCTCTAGCCTGTCCTATTCACTACTCATTGTGTCATCTGCAAACTTACTAATCACACCTCTGACAATGAGGCCAATACTGCGGAGAAATATCAACTTCAATGTCTGCAGTGGGACTTAGACTTCTAGAGGCAATGATCTACTGAGTGGAAGTCAACACCAGAATGTGCTGAACAACACCGTCAGGACATTTAGGACTGAGACGAGAAGACACTTCTTTATTACGAGTGGCTTGAAAGGATGGATCTAGTTGTGATAGAGGGAATGCAGTAAAGACTTCCTTGGGCTGAGAGACATTTCTCGTGGGGAGTTTTCTCGTGAGACTGGGCCTGCGCATGCTAGAATTTAGTTGATCTCATTTAGTATGCAAAATTCCTATAGAGCTTGAAAGGGTAGAAGCAGGGGTGATGTTTCTCCTGACTGGGTTGTCTAGAATCAGGAGTCACAGCCTCAAAATATTAGGTTTGGCCATTTAGGATTGAGGAGAGAATTCTTTAATAAGAAGGCCGTGGATCTCTGGAATCCTCTACCTTGGAGAGTTCAATCTCAGCTTATCAAGTCTGAGATCCATTGATGTTTGGACACATTGATGAGGGAATAAAGAGATGTGGGAACCAGGTGAGAAAATGAAGCCCAGATCATCATTTCGGCGAGGGGCAGTATGGCTGACCCCTATTTATTTCTTGTTCTTGAACATTTACATTGTGTTATCGGCATGGCCTGTGGTCAATGAGATCCTGGAGTGAGACATGGAATGCTCATTCAGCCCAACTATCCCTTGCCTGAATTTGTACTTCATAACCATAAGACTATAAGACATAGAAGCAGAATTAGGCCATTTGGCCCATCAAGTCTGTTCCACCATTCAACCTTGGCTGATTTATTAGTCCCTCTCCACCCCATTCTTCTGCCTTCTCCCCATAACCTTTGACACCCTTACTAATCAAGAACCTATCAAGCTCCGCTTTAAACATACCCAATGACTTGGCCTCCAAAGCCATCTCTGGCAATGAATTCCACAGATTCACCACCCTCTGGCTAAAGAAATTCTTCCTCATCTCTGTTCTAAAGGGACGTCCTTTTATTCTGAAGCTGTGCCCTCTGGTCCTAGACCCTCCCACTACTGGAAACGTCCTCTCCACATCCACTCTATCCAGGCCTTTCAATATTTGGTAGGTTTCAATAAGATCCCCCTCATCCTTCTGAACTCCAGTGAGTACAGGCTGAGAGCCATCAAACACTCCTCATACTCCAGCCAAGTCTTCTCCCAGACCTCTTTATTGCACTCCAACACCAGAGATTACTATTTCAAATTCCCTCAAAATGTTTAAACAGCTTCCTTTCAAACTCACGCTATCCTACAAAGGACAGATAGGGCCCAGTTTTACTCGTGGTGTGAGATGACCTTCTTGTAACCCTTACCCTTGGTAGTGAGAGTATTGGATGGTAACAGCGGACATAGAGATAAGATATCTTTATTAGTCACATATACATCCAAACACACAGTGAAATATATCTTTTTGTGTAGAGTGTTCTGGGTGCAGCACGTAAGTGTCGCCATGCTTCCAGTGCCAACAAAGCATGCCCACAACTTCCTAACCTGTACGTCTTTTGGAATGTGGGAGGAAACCGGAGCACCCGGAGGAAACCCATGCAGACACAGGGGGAACGTACAAACTCCTTACAGACAGTGGCCAGAATTGAACCTGGGTCGCTGGCACTGTAATAGCGTTATGCTAACATCAGTCCTCGTGGCCCTGCCTATGGAAGTTGGCCATGGTCAGGATTGCACTCCAATTCATCCCACTCACCAACTATCCCACCGGTAATCAATGCAGAGCAATGAGCGCTGGCTAGGGAATGTGCACTTGATCTGGATACTGGAGGGCAGCTTGTGCAACTGAACCTCTCTGACAGCCTCCCAATGCCTGAGAAGGGTAGAAATAGTGATGTGTTATTGTGGGAATGACCCAAAAAGTCAGCTGGGAAATTACACTCTGCAGTATTCCCATACCTTCATTTATCTGGACCAGATGTGGAGAGACAACTTCACTGGCCCCCAGCACCCGGGTCTACAGGGCACCTCAGGTAGTGCAGTGCAGAGACAGGGGAAGGGTCTGTGAGCAAAAGGTTAGGGTAATACCCTCACTTCTCTCCCCCATCAACATAAGTGACCCATTCCTAGGAAGGAGTGCCTTGACGAACACTGACGTGCTATTTTCCCACTGAATCTACCAGCCATCTGCCCGAGGATGAGAGTGCAGGTAGCTATGAACCATGGCACCACATTGACAAAGATTTGAGTTTGAGGCCGACCAAACTCAATTCTTATCCAAACTTTAGAGAATCAAGTTGAAATTTAGTTTCTTTTAAAAGCGTGAAGTAGAGGTTCCTTGAGCAACCCCTTTGTGTGAGAGAGAGGAAATGATACTGCTCTTTTCTGCTGCCTCATGGGCGTAACCTCTGTTTCAGTGGTTCGATCTCAGAGTGTTTACTGTGCCATTTTTGGTACACAACCACACACAACATTCTTGAAACTGGGCACTGTTATAGATCTGAAAAAAGGTTACAAAGAATGCACACACACACACATACACACACACACACACACACACACACACACACACACACACGCTCTCACACACACACACGCGCACGCGCGCACACACACACAGAGAAAAACAGAACACAAACAACCCAGCACACATACAACACACACACACAAAACTAGCACACACATAGAACACACAAAAAAACCAGCACACATACAATACACACAAACACAAATACACAACACACACGTACACTCACACACACACACACACACACACACACACACACACACACACACACACACACACACACACACACACACATATACACACACACATATACTCAGTTCTTGCTTTTGTCTTTAATGTGCTGTGGGCCATTTTGAAACAACATTGTTAGAAAGTATTGAGTCCAATATATTGTGCTGGAAATAGCAGATAAAGTAACTGATCCTAAGTGACATGGGCAACAAACCTGAGTGAGTGTAATTAGGGCCCTCAAACACTAGAGAGTTGCTAACAAGGTTGCCTCCACAAAACCCTCCATTTCCATTGGGAGATTAAGTGAACCAACATCACTGTCCTCTCCTTGGCCAACGTCAGGGAGAGGACGATGTCATTGGGAGATTAAGTGAACCAAACATCACTGTCCTCTCCCTGGCCAATGTCCCCAGCACTGAGGCCCAGTTGCACTCAGTCAGGTTTGTTGAGCAGACCACACCGTTCACATGCCCGACATTGGACTCCCAAAATTGACACTCTGTTCTAAGCTCTGTCACGGAGAAGGATTACCGGGTGAACAGAGGAAAAGACCTAAGGATGTTCTCAAAGTCTCCTTGAGAAAATGGAACATCCCAACTTACTCATGGGAACCTCTGGCCCAAGACCACTCAGAATTGGAGAGGCATTCAGGGCAGCACTGAGAATGTCGAGTCCATATATCGGAAGCACACAGAAGCCCAGTACAAATGGTGGAAAGAGCAGACCATCTCACATACTACACACCCACCCACCTCCTGCCTCAGCTGCAGCAGGGTCTGCAGGTCCAACACTGACCTCATCAGCCACCTCAGAGTCCACAGAAATGGACAGGAAGCAAGTCATCCTTAAACCCAAGCAATGAAGAGATCGAGATTTATTCTCTCTGCAGTGGGAATTATGCTTGCCTGTGTTACTGGGGATAAATGGTGTGGGGGAGTGCAGGGGGACTGTGTTCCTTAACTTCTTCTGCACCGACTGAACTTGATAAAATCTGCATTGCCTGAGGTCCACGTGAACAGTTGTTTAATTATTCATACAATCAGGCCCTTCTGCTGCTGACGGCAACAGAGAGAAAGAGCTCTCATTTCCACAATGCTATCACAGCATCAGGATACCCCAAAGGCTTTCACAGCCAACGAAACACTTATAGAAAATGAGTTGCTACCATAATGCGAGGAAACTTGTGCATGGTGCTGCTCCACAAACAGCAGCAGATAAATGAGCAGTTAAACTGCCGTTGCTGTGGTTGATTTATTTATTAATGAGATGCTGACTTCACTGGCAAAGCTGGCCTTTATCATTTTATTGTCCACCTCTGATTGCATATCAGAGCAGGGTAAAGATTGCTTAGGGTGCAGAGTCACATGATCTCCAGGCCATTAACTTTGGTGAATTTCCTTCCCTGAATGAGAGAAGTGAACCAGATGGGTTTTCATGCAAAAAAAGAGGTTCCACTATTAATGGTGCTAGCTTGTTCCTTGAGTTAATATTCCCCAGATGCTGAGCCCATGTCTGCAGATCAACAGTCTTCGCCTCCAGATATCAATCAAGCAACCTAACCATAATGTTACTGTACCCTATACAGCCATGTTACCATGCCCCATTGAAAGCTAAACATGAAGACATCAGGAAAATCTCCCTTGTCTTCACAAATTAGCACCATGGGACCTCTTACTCCATTAGAGAGGGCAGCCTGGCCTTTGGTCTGAAGACGCATCCAGAAGACTGAATTCCATCTTGCACGTGAATGGAGTTGAGTCAGTGAACTCTTCCACACCTTTTAAGCCTTGTTACAGGTGACTCCAGCCTCCTGTGCCTCACCTTCTGCAGGTGCAGGTTGGGATGGATCACACTGTCTATTTCCAGGGCTAGATACCACAAAGGTTCAGCTTCAGAGGTGAGCGGTCAGTGCTCTGTTGGCGAGTTCAGGCATCAGCCTTTCTGTAAACCTATCGTGCCATCACTTCAGACAGCCCTGGTTATGCGAGTGAGACTGGGTGGAACACCTTTACCAATAGCTCTCCACCTTCAACAGAGAGTAAAACTGGACAGAGAATAAAACCGAAGTTCAGTTTCAGGTATCTGATGATTTGGTCAAATTAGTTCAACCCTACTGCCGTTGCTCTGACACACCATATAAGGTGTTTGTGAATAATTTATAATATCATTGTAAAGTTCTTCAAACCTATTCAAAGGGACAGAATTTAAAGTGGCTGTTGATTTAGCCCTGATGTTGACTGTAGTTCAGTGGGTACTATTCATGCCTCTGAGTCAGTAGGTTCAAGTCCTGCTCCAGAAGTTGATATTGCAGTACAGAGGGAGTGCTGCACTGTTGCATTCTTGCCGTTCACGTGAGATTTAAACTGAGGCCCTGTCCACACTCTCTCAGCTCGTTGTAGGAGATCCGACAGCACTAATTTACAAAAGAGCAATGGAGCTCTCTCCATTGATGTTAAAATAGATTATCAGGTCATTGCCATTTTGAAGTTTCTGGGTGCGCAAAATGCTTTAGAATGCGCTACATAAATTCAAGTCCTCTTTATTCCTTGGCAGTCTACGGTAAACAACTTACAGTGCAAAAGTTTGCAAAGGTGAATGAAAATATAGAAAAGGAAAACAGGAAGAGGCCCAGTTGCCCCATTCAGCCTGTCCTGGTACAATCTAAGCACAAACCTCACCTCTGTCTCCCTCCCCTCCCACACAATCTTCTGATAGTGGGACAGGACATTAAGCCGTTTAAAGGAAATTATATCAGATATATAGAGTGGAAACATGCCATTTTGGCCCAATGAGTCCATACTGTCCTATGGACCACTCAAGTCTCCTCCCTGCCTTTCCTCATCTAAACCCCTCAGCAATGTTCCGGATATTCTTGTCTGAGTCACACTGACAACCTTGTTAATTTAACAAATGGAAACGTTCACCAGCTGTAGGAAGTCACCCAGATGTTCCACTGATGTTAATTGTGAAATAAATACTGAATAGCTCTCTGGGGAGAATGCCGTTGCTTCACTTTGAAAGGGTGCCAGAGGATCCTTTGCATCCAGCTCGAGATGGCAGATGAAGCATTGCCTTCCTGTGTCAGCCAAAAGACCGACCATCTGACAGGGCAGAGTTTCAGCACAGATTTCTCACTCAAATCCCTGGAGCACTCCCAAGTGATTCGTGCCCAACACTTAGCGCATTAATACAACACCACTGTCCGCTCATTTACCATCCATGTCATGCCAGGTTAAAGTCTCTATTAAGATTCTGGACAGGGCACCAGGGTGTAAAGAAATTCCATTTTCCATATACTGATACCACCACATGAAATCAGACAGGTCTTTTTCCTCTGAACAAAGAAAGCTGGAGAGGGACCTTGAAAACAGTGAAAGTTTCTGATAGCGCAGATGCATGGAGAATATTTCTGCTTGTGGAGAGGAGCATAACTGGTGACCATTAATATAAGATTATCACCAAATCCAACAGGGGAACTCATTTACTGTGACATAGATGGAGGCTATTCAGCCCATTGTGTCTCTGCTTGTCCCCGACAGTACAATCCCATTCCTTCTCTTGTCTCCCTGTATCCCTCTTTCACTTGTCCATCAACTCCTCTGGTTCTTTTGCCACTTACCTACATTAAGGGATAATTTACAGTCGTCGGTTAACCTAGTAGCACGTCTTTGGGATGCGAGGAGGAAACTGAGGCACCGAGCGGACACGTGGAGAACACGCAAACTCCACGCAGGCAGCACCCAGGATCAGGATCAAACCCGGGACCCCAGAGGTGTAAGGCAGCAGAAACCAATGCGCCACCATGCCAGCTCCCCGTACTCGAAGAGCGGTGTCAGTGTGGAACCAGCTACCACAAGGAGTAGTTGAGCTGAATGGTGCAGATGCATTTAAGGGGACGCTGGAGGAGCGAACAAGGAGCAGGTAACAGAGGGTTACACTGATAGATTTAGATGAGAACAGCTTGGAGCCTTGGAGTATAAACGCCAGCATGGAGTGTTTGGGCTGAATGGCCTATTTCTGTGAAGTGCATCCTTTGTGATTTAATTTGAACTTATTAAGATCAATCTAATGTAGACAAATACATTCCCTGCAGATCTCTGATGGATGTGTGTCTTTCAGATCCTTATTTTCTGAGCTCCCTTCATTCATCTCCTGGGTGTCAAAACAAGATGCAATTTTGCTAAAAAGGAATAAAGTAAACTCACCAGAACTTCTTTGGTCTCCGGAGTTTTGCACCCTGGGAGGACATTGCCCCGTCTCCTCTGCAAGATCACATTCACCTTAAAACCCAGCTCCTCCAGAAATCAATGAGAAGGCAAACTGAGTCAGGATTAAACGTCTGTAGTTTCTTTTCTTTTTCCCCTTTCTGTCTGGTCACAAAGACGGTTAGAGAGGCTTTTGCAAATCGATGAACAGCGCGGCTTTGCTCTGTTACAAAACAGCTGCATAAACCCCTTCCATTCTGCAACACTGCGATAGTTTCCTTTACATTTCAATCCCTCTACAATCGGTTAGCCGGGTTGCCATAGTAACTAATGAAAAAAATGAATTCTGGAAATGCTTGTGTTGCCGCATTGTTGAATTTATTAATATGAGGGAAAATAGAGGCCACTGGGAGGGATAATAACAGTAAGCTGAACTGCTTTGTGATCAGCTAAACATTTGAATATCTCCCCCCTCCCTTTTAATTCAGGGGCGTTTAGACGAACACTCAGGGGCCATGGCTTTGCCATTGTCTCACTTGTCCACAGTGAAGAATGGGTCTCTCACATGGAACAGGTCCAGTTACAAGGGGCATTGTCAATAACAATCTCAGCTCCCCCAGCCCAGCACTTACAAAGCTGAATGTCAATGAGTGAGTTAGTGTCAGTCCTCAAGTGAGGGCTGACACTCCTCCAGCAGATGGGGCTGTTGTAGCCACAGGGAAAATAAATAAAAATGCACTGTGCCTGGTACATGAAGTTGTTAAAGTCAAGCAATTCTCAGGCAGGTGGGAACCAAATGATCCTATGGGGTCGAGCAAAAATCAGGGGCATCTTATTTCCTAACCACAAGCTCCTATATGTAAACAACTCGGATAAGCAGCATGGTTCAAGATTATTGATCTGAATTCAGCAACTAAGAATATAAGAAAGTACCAGGTGAATAGAATGGGCAGGAGAGCGGGTATATCAAGAAACTAGGTAGCATGAAGCCCACACCAGATTTTCTTGACGGAGATTTCAACACTTTTAGGAGGGTAGCTGACAGGAGGGCAAGGGTTTCTGGTATCCATTTATGAGATCCAGAGGAGGGGTGAGGGATATGATATTAATACAGGCAAGTGGGATGAGTATAGATAGACATAATGGTTGGCATAGGTGAAGTGGGCCAAAGGGCCTGTTTCTGCACTGTGCAACTCTAAGCCTCTAAATCTGCCAAGTGGAGTCAGCCAAAGCTCTGCTCGTGTGGTAGGTTTTCTTGTTATCCCGCCCTGCCTTCCGATTCCCCATGCACCATGTGGCACTGGACTTGAGTGAGCTGTCCATTGGCTCACTGTGCCTGGAGGAGCAAGGCCCTGTGAGAAGCACTGCCAACTGTGAAAGACATTGCTAGTCTGTTGGTGTCTCTTGTCCCCTTCCCTCCTGCCTTCCCTCTACCACTCAACCCACCCCACCCATTGCTACTGGATTTGTACAAAAGCCAATGGGATAGTTCATCTTTTGGCTCCATCTCTCCTGAGGACCACATGATTTAACTACCATAGTCACTTTGTTTACAATTCTGCTCCTTAAAATGCTCAATCGCAGTGTGTCCTGGGCCTTGTTCAAGTTCCCCTGACCTCCTGGCCGACATTTATTCCTCAACACAAACTACCCAATCTCACCACAAAAATAGACAATGGTCTTCTTGCTCCTTCTGGGATCTTCCTCTGTGAAAACCGGCTGGTGTATGTTCCCACAGTACAACACTGACTGGACCTACAGCTACAGCTGTGAATGACTAAGATGCTTCATAGGAGTGTCATCAAACAAGAACAATACCCTCATCGAACATGTTGAGTTTTAAAGGACACGTCTTACAATCAAACACATTTTTATTTCCATAAGACCATAAGATATAGGAGCAGAATTAGGCCATTCGGGCCATCAAATCTGCTCCACCATTCAATCATGGCTAATTCGTTTTTCTCTTCTCAATGCCATTGTCCTGCCTTCTCTCCATGACCCTTAATCCCCTTACCAATCAAGAACCCATCAATCTCTGCCTTAAATGCACCCAATGACTTGGCCTTCACAGCCCTCCATGGCAACGAATTCCACAGGTTCACCACCCTCTGGCTGAAGATTACTTTTACTACTACCTTATGTGGCAGGCACGGTAGTGTAGCGGTTAGCATAACACTTTACAGCGCCAGTGATCCGGGTTCAAATCCGGCCACTGTCTGTAAGGAGTTTGTATGTTCTCCCCGTGTCTTCATGGGTTTCCTCCGGGTGCTCCAGTTTCCTCCCACACTCCGAAGATGTACGGGTTAGGAAGTTGTGGGCATGCTATGTTGGCGCCGGAAGAGTGGCGACACTTGCGGGCTGCCCCCAGAACACTACGCAAAAAGATGTATTTCACTGTGTGTTTCGATGTACAAGTGACTAATAAAGATATCTTATCTTAATCTTACTTTTACTTGTTACTCAGTAATATGACAAGTTTTCCAGTGAACCTGATGAGCTCAAAGGAAGAGGGAAATACACAAGCACGCCAGACCCTGACTCTGGCCGCACTTGCACTCTAGATCCCCAGCTCACACTCTGGACTAATGGGTGAGCCAGATTGCAAACCATCTGGGTTTCCGAACAACTGGATGCCAGATTATCGGAGATTTACGGTATTTATAAATTTGACAAGAAACCAGGTGGAATTGTATGCTGGGAGGAGGATGCATGGATATTTGGACAAGTTGAGTGAGGGAATGCAATATGGTGTGGATAAATGTGAAGTTATCCGCTGGAGGAATTATGGGGATAAAGCAAGAAAATTGTGTCAGATAGAAAATCATGACTTTGTTGAATGGCCAAGCAGGTTCAAGGGGCCGAATGGCCTTCTGCTCCTGTTTATTCTGTTCTAATCAAATTCCCATGGGGAAGGATTGCCTGTGAAATCTAGTACTGGTAATAACAAAAGGAAAACCAATTCTCTTGGTGGGTGAAACTAGTTTGCAGTGAACAGTTAAGAATATTTTCCAAAAAGCTGAGAAACTATAAAATCTGGTATCACAAAGACAGATGGCAAATTGTCATTAAAGTGATATTAATTAGGACTCATTTGTGAAGGCAAAAATCACCAGTTAAATAATTGCTGTAAAGAACACCTTCAGGACATCTGAGCCATTGTGGAAATGCTGTTACTTGTTTACATAAATTACATGTTAACTTTGCAATACTTTGAGTAGAAAAGAAACCTCAATTATTTCTGCACAGAGTAAAACATTCAAAAGGGGGAGGGGTGGAGGAAAGGAAAGTCATATAGAAAAAGAAACAAAGGCAATGCAAGGGTAGAGAAAGAGAAACACAAACTAGGGCATAACTGAACATGAAATTGCAAGAAAGAAAGAAAGGTTTGCGCTTCTATAGCTCCGGGATATTCCAAAGTGCTTCACAGACAATAAATGTGTACTGGAGACACGGGAGACTGCAGATGTTGGGATCTGGAGCAAATAACGAGCTGCTGGAGGAAGTTAGCAGGTAAGGCAGCGTCTGCAGAGGGTAACGGACAGTCCACATTTCGGGTGGAGACCCTTCACCTGGATTGTGTATTGATTATCATAACATAGGAAACAGCACCCAATAAGCCCACAGCAAAATCCTACAAACAAAACTATTGGCCAGGACACCAGGGACACGCTTCAAAGCAGTGCCAAGGGATCTTTTGAGAGGGCAAACAAGGCTTCATCAGAAAGCTCCTCCAATGGGGCTGCACTCCATCCACACTGCACCAGAGCATCAGCTTGGATTTTTGCACTCAGCATCTCCAGTGTGAGAGGAGCATGTGAAGTTTTGCCTGAGCTGGAAGGGCTGTTTAGCTCCCTGGATGGTGGTGAGGGAGGAGGTGTAGAGACAAGTGTTGCACCTCCTACTGTTGCAGGGGTTCTGTTCGACCGTCATCCATCCCTTATCTGGTTTCACTTGTCACCTTCCTCACTTTAGCAGATCCCAACATCTGCAGCCTCTCGTGTCTCCACATCACCATCCATCCCCACCCCACCAGCACATTCCTCTCTCTCCTTATCTGTCTCCAGCTATTACCCATCGGCCACTGTCTCTCAACTCTCCCTCCACTTCCCCGCCCCACCTGGCTCCACCTGCCCATCAGCCCCTCCTTACCAGGTTCCACCTATCGCCTGCCAGCCCTTGCCTCTCCCCTCCCTCTCTCCTCTTTCTATCACCCCTCTGCACTCTCAGTCCTGTTGCAGGATCTCAACCCAAAACGTCGACCTTTCCTCTAACTCTTCGGGTGTCTCCTGACCCGCTGAGGTCGTCCTGCGATTTGTTTCTTGATTCCAGAATGAGCATACTCCCACTGAGCTGCAGGAGGTGACAGGGAATGAGATGTAAAGACAGGAAGGCACAGTGACAGAGACAGCGAGAGAACGAAAACGGACGTTTAGGCAATGACAGAGGGGGGGGGGAGAGGGGGGGAGAGAGGGGGGGGAGAGAGAGAGAGAGGGAGAGGGGGAGAGAGAGAGAGAGCAACAGAAGAGTTAAGCACTAAAAAGAAAGAGATTGTGATGGCTTCAGAGAATTGGTAATTACATCAAAGAGATATTGCTTGTTGTGATTCATTGTATAGGATATGGCTGATTTACTTTCTGACTGCATATCCTATTGGTGACTGAATGATCTACAACTCCCTATACCTCTACCTTGAAAGCTTTCCACCAATTTTCCTTCAAGTATTAAGGATCAAAGGATAATAGTGTTTACTTTCAATTAGACTGGTTCCATGGGAATCAAGGTGATTAGAACAGTATATGCAGTAATCATCTTTCCAGTTGTATCAAGCCTGATTGTCCTATATCTGGGGCCAAAATACACAGTCATAAAAATATTATAGAAACCAGCATAATGAGATAATATGATCCCACAAATCTACAAAGGCTATGGTAAAAATTCTGAACCATTCATCAGTGCTAATTTGGCTCTGCTTATTTAAAGAGGTGTTTCATATGGAATAGGTTAGCGGTAATAGAACAGATCTGCCACATATACTAATAACATTCAGTTATACCTTTCCTGTCTGACAAAAATTAGCTAAGGAGAAATAAAGTCTTTGGTTGTCAAGGATATATGTGTGTAAGAACATCAGGTGCTGTAGTAATCACCTCCATACACTTACTTTTATTGACAGAGAACCATATTGCAGAGAGGCACATTCATCCAGTGGCTGATGCTCGTATCAAGGAAAAACTCATCTAAAGAATGTGTGGAATGAATGACAACTGTGAATGGTAATAGATTCATTGGCCTCTTGAGTGGGTGAAAGCTGGATTGAAATGGATCCCTTTTAATTACAGCCTCACTGAGTGAGATGAGATTAAATCTAATTTATTGATTTAATTTGGAATTTAAGGTGCATCAGTTCCAGGCAGTTACTTTAAGTATTGACAGCTGAAATTGAACAGACATTGTTGGAAATACTCAGCAGGTTAGGCAGCGTCTGTGGAGAGAGAAAAACAGAGAGCCGCTGAGGTCCATGAACTTCCTCAGAATCAGAAACGTGCTGTTTTGATTGATCTGAAACATGGATTCAGTTTCTCCCCCCAGTGATGCTAACTGACCTGCTGAGCACTTCTAGCCTTTTCTTTTTTATTTCGGACTCCAGCATCTGTGGTATTTAGCTTTTAGACAATGAGAGCTATTTGCATTGATCAGCAAATAGCAGTGACAATGGCAGAGGGCAGTGAGGTTTTATGGGAGAGATCAATGAATTCACTTTAAGTGGTACCATTTCATAAGTGTATAATTCGATGTTTTACAAGTGGCTTCAACTAATCAATTAGTAAGAAAGGGAAATGCTTTTTTTCATTTCTGCATTTGTGTTTATTGTGCCAAAGTGTAACTGCCAAGAACCATTAAGAGAGAAAGCCCAACTGCCCAGTCTCAATGAAAAGAGATAGAAAGAGCTAAATCTTTGACCTTAATTTTCCTATTGGCACCTTGTTATGGTTTACTGCTGCGGAAACGAGTTGCTCTGGGAACTGGCTGGACAGCTGCTCGATCCATCCGCAGCCTCTGCCAGCAGCTTTGAATTTACTCCCTATTTGTTGGTGATATCTAACCCGTAGCCACAGTGCTAATGAGACAACCCGGTAAGAAATACATTGCAGGTTACAACATATTTCAGCTGCTTCCCAGGTAATTTCACAGCTCATCTGAGACTAGTGGCATTAAATGAAATGAAAAAACAGGGCCATAATGCAGCCACATCCATTTACATGAGAAATCTATGTTTTTCCACAGCCAATTTATAAGGTGAAAAGCCTAAAGCAGTCTTTGTTTTATATTATAAGCACACAGGAATTTGTGCATTTTCCAATGTGTGTCACAGTTGCTGGTCCGTGTTACAAAGATAGATAGAGGCAATGGGGAAGATGCAGTAAAAGATTTACAAGATTGACTGCAACACTGGGCAACTAACTATCAGGAAAGACTGAGCTGGCTGTGGTTTGGGTCAAGTGATGAACCAATAGAGGTCCTTAAAATGGTGAAAGGGCTGACAGGGTAGAAGTACCTTAGATATGAGACTTGGTCATAAATCCAGTAGACATTGCAGGTACAATATTTCCACCCAGTAAAATCCTATCTACTTGCCGATGTCCTTCAGTGAAGAAAGTCTGCCATACTCACCTGCTCTGCCCTATACATGACTCCAGGCCCACAGCACTCCAAACTCCCCTCCAAAATGGCCTGGCAAGGCACCCAGTCCGTGCAATCAAGAAAATACAATGAATGCTGGGTCTTGCCAGGAAAGTCCATATCCTCAAACAATTAGATAGAAGGATAATATGGAGTGGTTGAGGGGAACAGAATGACTGCCTTGAAGGAGAAACTAAATAAGTAAAATGGAAAGAAAGGAATAGGACTGTGCAGTGATAGTGCAGGGTGAAGTTGGGTAGGAGCAGCATAAACAGTAGGTGAATTTATGCTGTAATTTTGGAAATCCATGGATTCCCAACAAACAGGCATTCCTTGCCCATTGCTTCTAGAAATACAAACTATTGTCTAAACTCGACTGTCAGACAACTGCCTTTGTGGCTCCCTCAGCTTTCATCACACCCTTACTAATTCTGTTGTGCTGCCATGTATGACAGATATCACAATGAAATGTTTCGGTTATCACCAAGGGAAGTCTTCACGGTGATTGAGCAACCACAAAATCATCATTACTACCAGGCGTTCATGATGCGTTCATACGTACAGAAGGCATCTCAGAGCATCAGAGAGATACCACAGCCAAGAAAGCACAGCAGTGTCTCTACTTTCTCAGGAGGCTAAAGAAATTTGGCATATCCCCTTTGACCCTCACCAATTTTTATCGATGCACCATAGTAAGCATCCTATCTGGATGCATCACAGTTTGGTATGGCAACTGCTCTGCCCAAGGCCGCAAGAAAATGCAGAGAGTTGTGGACACAGCTCAGCACATCACGGAAACCAGCCTCTCCTCCATGGACTCTGTCTACACTTCTCGCTGCCTCAGTAAAGCAGCCAATGTAATCAAAGACCCCACCCGCCCCAGAGATTCTCTCTTCTGCCCCCTCCCATCAGGCAGAAAGCACGTACCACCAGGCTCAAGGACAGCTTCTATCCCACTGTTATAAGACTATTGAACAGTCCCCTAGTATGATAAGATGGACACTTAACCTCACAATCTACCTCGTTATGACCTTGCTCCTTATTGTTTGCCTGCACTGTAACACTTTATTCTAAATTCTGTTATTGTTTTCCCTTGTACTACCTCATTGCACTGTTGCAATGAAATGATCTGTTTGGATGGCATGCAAAACAAAGTTTTCTATTGTACCAGTACATGTGACAATAATAAACCAATTCCAAATAATGGGTGAATTCAATTGATCAGTAAAAATTTTAAATGGATTCAGAATAGATGAGATAGCCTTTTATGCCAAAAATTCAATTCGAAATGGTTCATATCTAGATCAGTCAATGTAGAAACGGTGGAATCTAAATGCAAGGTTTTCAACTGAACAGAAGTAGCTAAAAAATAATCAACAAAGTAACAAGCAATAGTTTATTTTGAAACAGTGATGAAATATGCTGCCATCAAGGCTAAGGCAATATCTTTAAAATTATAATGTAGAGTGACTCTCCAAGAAAAAGGAAATATAAAATAGGAATAATCAACAACTAAAGCTAGAATAAAATGAATAGAATGGTTATAACGACAAAGGAGGAGAGAGGAAAATATTTGTTAAAACCAACTAGTGTCTGGTGATGGGTGAAAGAATGTTGAATAGAAAAGTACTGGATCCAGAGCTTGAGGGTACTGTTATCAGTCTTCAGCTTTGAGCTAGTTACCAATGCTGCAGTACAAACTGGAGTATTTTATTGGCATCAGAAGAATCGCAAGAACCAACAGAATTATGGTAAAAGATTTACCATGGATCAATAGGAGCAAAAGAAATTTGGAATTTATAAAGGCAAAGAATGGGTGTCTCCCAGGTCAACATCTCCATCATTGAAGCCCTAAGTCAGGTCCATTGAGCTGCCACCACATAAGACTCCCAAAATGGACACTCTATTATGTGCTCTATCACAGGAAGACATTACCAAGCAGATAAAGGAACAAGGATGTTCTGAAAGCCTCCTTGAAAATTGCATTATCCCTAGTGACCTTTAGAAATCTCTGGTCCTTGACCACTGAAAGTGCAGAAGGAGCATTCAGGGCGGTATTGAGAACCTCAAACCCTGACATCAGGAGCACATTGGAAACCCAACGTAAATGTTGGAAGAAGTGCACCAGTTCACGATCCATCCAGCCACTCAGCCATAAGGCACCTCCTGCCCCATCTGTGGAATAGTCTCCAGTCCCACATCGGCTTCACATGTCATCTCAGCACCCTGAAAATCAGAGTGGAAGCAAATTGTTCTCAATCCTGAGGGACTGCCCATAACGAATATAATGCTGGGATGTATATTGGCAGAATAGGAAAGGGAGGAAGAGTGTATTTATATAGAGACCTACAACATCCTCAGTTAGTTACTCTGAAGTGCCATTGTTTTTATGTAGGCAAATGCAACAACCAGTTAGTGCACAAAAAAGTTTCATACACAAATGGCCAGATAATCTGTGTAATCAATGACATACAAAAGTGCTTTTACATAGCAGTTAGGCCACATCTTGAGCACAATGCTAACAGATCCCTCAAAATGCTAAGCCTGCATTTGAAAATACAGAAGTTTGCAGAAGTACCAAGTCCCAAATCTTTAAGATTATGATTTAACAGAAAAGATGAGCAAAAATACATTCAAGATATAAAGCTGCTTAAAATAATAAATGCAATAAATGTGACAACAGAATAGACAGATAATAAAAGTCACTCAATTAAGAATAAATTATCCCAAGAAAGTTGACAGATTGAAAAGAATGGGTTGATTCACAGTACAATTAGTTGCTGAGAGCTGACCCTAAATTGGCATTTCTCACTACAAATCTATTCAGCAGCTGCCAGGTGACACAGCAGTCTGCATCATGTTTAGGGAAAATGGTTTGATGCACTCCCAATTTAGGCTCACCAATAAACAAACAGGAGCCAAGGTTTTTTGACAATTGCAGAGAAGTTACAGGATTTCTCTTAACATCTCTCCAACATCAAGACTCTTGTGTCCCTTTCCTACTGGCTATCTATGTCTGTACCAAAACACCATATCCATTTAGTGGATCGAGAAAAAAATATTTATATTAATTAGTGAACGGATTTCTCTGCAAGTGATCACTATCACTCCCTACTTTACAAGCTCAATGTTGTTAGACTTCTCCCCAGTTTGATGAAGGGACAATCCTTGACAAAATGCAACATTGTCTGTATTTTGTCACAGCCACAGGAAATAATGGATCAAAAGTAATCCTCCCCATTGGGGAAGATTGGCTGCACATAGCTGTTGCTGCTTTCTTGTTCATTGAGCAGGACCCATTTTCAGAATGGCAACTCAAACATACTAGACTGATACATGGGGTTAATTATAAAGAATTTCATTTTCACTTCCATTGATTCCCATTCCTTGTTCCAAAGGCTGCCTGGAAACACATCCTGGTCAGGTTCAATGGAAGGCATGTAGCAAGTGGATTGAACTGGTTGCCATATACAGGTGACTCATGGATGTTCTTGGTGTAGGTCACTAACATTGATGGATATGGGGGGGGGGGGGGGGGAGCGGTGCTGTACGATATTCACAGGGGCAGCATGGAGCAACATTCGTTTTTTGTCAATTCCTGAGGATTCCTAGGGATCCAATGACCTTATCAGCAGAGTGAGTTTCTATGAGAATCTCTGTAGGCTTTCCAAGAGGAGCAGGAGTGGACCCCTGACCTGTTCCACCGTTCAATAGGATCATAGTTAAAAGTATTCAGCCTCCATAATTCTCCGGGTAAAGACTTCCCAACATTTACATCTTTCCAAGAGAAAAAATTCTTCCTCCCTCCATCTTAAATGGGTGCCACAGTGGCACAGCAGTGATTGCTGCTCCCTCACAGCTCCTGGGTTAGATCTTGACCTCAGGCACTGTTTGTGTGGAGTTTGCATGCTCTCCCTGTGACCAGGGGATTTCCTTAGGGTGCTCTAATTTCTTCCTGAAACCCAAAAATGTGCAACTAGGTTACCTGGCCACTGTACATTTTACCTAGTGCAAGTTAACAGCAAAAAGAGGAGTGAATGGGGATATATGAGAGAATAAGTTGGAAATAAGGAGATGGGGAATGGACCTAATGGGACCCAGCATGAAGCTAATGGGCCAAATGACCTCTTTCTGTGTCATTATGAGATTAAAAAATGGTCAAGTTCTTATTCTGAAACTAAGCCACCCCTCACCCACCCCGTCTCCAGTTCTGGAACGGTTCACCCGAAGAAATATCCTCTCACCATCCACCGTTTTGACATCCTCAGATATGTTTCAGGAGCACCACCCTAACGCCACAAGAATATGCACGGAATTCTGGTACCACAGCGACTGCCAACCTGAGTGTCAAGCAGACCCTGGCTTTTCCATCCTGTCTCTAGTTCTGGCAGCTCGGTTTAGAGGCCTGTTGGCATAACCAAACAGCTGTTTACCTGAAGCCACAGTCGAACAATGATTTGCAATCCTTTGCATTCTTGCAATTGTTTTTACAGTTCATTATAAAAATTCCATCACGGTATACATTTTTCTTTGAATTAATGCCCTCTGTTGTGCAAGATAACAAAAGGAAGAACAATTAATTCAAAGCAGAGTTGATGCACAAGGTACCATCTACACTGGTCATTCACTTAATTCACGGGGTGTGGGCCGTATGCTGCTATTAAGCAGTTAGTAAAGGAAGATTAATATTTATCCAAATCAAACAAAATTTCCTGCCTGTCATCATGGCGAGCGGCCATTTTCTCAGTTTGATACTAAATCCCTGCAGTGACTTGTGTTAGGCAATTACAATTAATTGGTTGTTTAACAGGGGATTACGCACCTAATGTAAGAGAACACAATTACTCCTTGGTTGCCATGGTGAGCATGGGTTTCAATAAGCATTTGCAGGGTTGCAAGATTTATACTTTTTGAAATTGGTCTTGAGAGAGTTAGAAGAAGAAAGCACAAATGGTTACACTGCAAAGCTAAAAGACTGCTCTACCTCAGAGAACGTTTAGAAGGCAGAACTTCCTACCTCAAGCAGCAAAGGAGGCCAAGATAGATTAGTTTTATGGGAAGCCAGATAATGAACAGAGGGAGAAAGGTTTAGAAGGTATAGAGATAGGATTTGACATTAGAGACTTGTGTAGAGGGTAAACTGAGCTGAGTCGTTCATTTGTTGTACGTGGATGTCACTGGCAAGGCCAACATCTATTGTTCATCACTAATTGCCTTTGAACTGAATAGCTTGCTACATTTCAGAGGACAGTTAAGAATCAACCACATTGCTGTGGAGTTGCAGGATAGAGAAGGAGATTTATTTCCTTAAAGGGTTTTTACAATGATCCTATGGGTTCATGGTCATCATTATTTGCTGCCAGAGCTCCAGAAAGCTGGGTGTTTCTGCACAAGTGTGGCCAAGTGCATAAGTGCGGCCAAGTGCGTAAGTGCTGAACTTGCTGACAGTTTACCACCAAGTCTATGACAATGATGTTGGACACCAGCCAGGGAGCACAAAGTTTACTGAGATTCCCCACTGTTCATGATGGAAAATTTGCTCAAACAAGCTATGCTACTTTGACCATGCACGGGGAATTCTGCTCCATTACTTCAAGAAGAACAGCTGTGAGTGACTACCACCTTTTGGATGATTAGATTTCTTGGATATTTCCCCAGCCGACCATAAATTGAGACAACACTGCTGTAAGTGACCATGTACTTAATGGGCATTATGGATTAATCCTCCACTCATTGCATTTGCAGGAGAAATAATGCCGCTCTAATTGAGGGACTTTGCTTTGGTTTCAGTGAAGACCTTTCTCCTTGTCTAAATAGATTTTATTATTTGTTTGCCGAGTAAATATATTGTTTTCTGTGGAAATATACTTTGTTCTATGTAAACAGACTCTGTTCATTGTATAAATGACTCTGCTGTTTGCCAGAGCGAACTGGGATGAGGGTGGGGAAACACGGGATACCATCATGAAACATGCAGCTGACTGGTGAAGACCAGGAGTGGAAGAGGGCTGCTATGCTGCAGTTAAAAAGGATAACTGCTAATCCGTTAGTCAAACATCAATAACACATTAAACAATGGGATCTGTTCCAAGGTGCAGGTTGCGATAGTAAAAGCTTAGTAAGAATTAGTCAGTGTGGATTGAAGAGAGTATGACAAACATCTCAGGTAGCTTTGAGGATTTAGATGCATGACTTATTACAATTTTCAGAAAGCTTTTGACAAATGTTTCTCTGGAAAATCCATCCATTAAAACTGATCAGAAAAACAAGTTGAAATAGGCATTTTTATTTTATTGGTGCATGGACACTCAGTGTCAATGGTGCCAAGGTCATGTACTATGTGAACTAGACTCATGCTCCACTTTACTTTGAGTGTAACTGGTATACTTAATCCCTACTGTATCTGTTCCAAATCATAGTCATGGCCTTTTCCGAGGAAGGCAAGTTCAGATTTGCACAAAGTGGAAAATGGCTAGTGAGCACCAACATTGTACTGAGCACTTATCCTGGGTTCCATTGGGTAGAGATCGGGGATCCACCCATACTGCGTGAGCTGCATATAAAGCCAGATCACAGAAGTGAAAGGAGAGTGCCTTCACCCACTGCACCACCCTGTACCCATAAATAGGATTTGCACTTCCACAGAGGTTTTGAAATGAGTGTAATAGATATTAATAGACTTCGCTTTCAGTGTAGCCCAATGCTAAACATACTCAGTTTGATTTCATATACAAGAAATCTTTCAGGAAGTGAACAGCTCAACTGTGGTGCAAAAGCCAGACTGAAACATGATGCACAGAATGAGACCATTTGGCCCATCAGACCAGTTTCTAATCTTCGAACAAAACAACTGGGGCCCAAATTGCTCTTTTTCTCCACATAGCCGCAATTTTTCACACCGTTGAAAGTCACTGATGACCTGTGTCTCACTACTCTTCCAGGCGGCAAGCTCCAGGTGACAACAATCTGCTTAATTAATAACAGTTATTCATTAAAGGAGAGCTGTGGACTGATGATGGGTGCAGTGTGTTGGTTCTAACCACTCTCTGGGTGAGGTCGTTTCTCCAGATCTCCCTGCGAAATACCTCAGAGGACCTTTGAATCTTGATGGAGAACATGGCTTCCACCTCAGGTCGGTTGTCAGGATGCACACACCATGGTGATCAGAAAGGGCAAATGGTCTTCAGGGAAACAAATGCATTGGCAATCTTGTACACAGCACGGAAATTCTGCAGTGCCACCTCACCTTGAGGTTAATGGCTTCTGCACAGGAGAGAGAAGAAAATTCAGTATCAGCATTCCTTTCGAGCTGCCATGTTTTGGACAACAGAGGTGGTGGCTGGAGAACAGGCTGCCTCACGTGCTGAAAACAGTGGTAGGTTGGCAAGGAAAGTGTGCTATGCTTTACGTGAAAGTGATAACATCCTAATAAGGTCACTCCCTCTGCCAAGTACACTGGAGGAGGAGCTGGGGAAATCAGCTGTTGACTCCATCTATGCAGTATTTCAACAGAAAAAATGGCTTGTTTAAGATGCTCATGTGAATATGGCATCGCTGACAACAGAATCCCTCAACCAGTTTCTTAAAGCTGCACTGTTTGCATGATGAGAGGGCAGGGCTCTCTCCCATGTTCCATCTCCCAGGGTCCACGTCCTTTTAATTTTTTGTCCACTTTAAACCAATGATTAGAAAAAGGGGCAGTGGGCCCACAGCTCAGAATTTTCCTAGGACTTGACAGGGTAAACATAGGGATGACCTTTCCCCTGGTTGCCGTGTCCAGGATCAGAGGTCACAAGTTCAAAATGAGGGGTTGGCCGTTCATGATAGAGGTGAGAAGAAATTTCTTCACCCAATGTGCAGCGAATCTTTGGAATCCTCCAGCCAGGAGGGCTGTCGAGGCTCAGACACTGAGCGTATTCAAGACAGTGATCGGGTATTAAGGGAACTGTGAGATTTGGAGTTAGTGCAGGAAAGTGGCACTGAGGTAAAAGATCAGCCACGATCTCATTGAATGGCAGTGTACTGAGGTATTACCTGCAGCCTTCAAACACCCAGTGTATTTTCACTTGTAGCTGGATTTTTGATTCAGTTTTTTTTACATAGGATTAAACAGAATTTCCAGCAAAGTAATTTTCTGCCCAATTGGAAAATTGTGGCTGTGCTTACATTCCTCTCAAGCATCCTACCACTGTTCGTCATTCAAGCCTATCATTTCAGCAGTTGCTATGAAGACCAGGAGATTGAGGACCAATGTTTGCTCACAGAGTCAATGACATTTCTCATAACCTGGCACATGGGAAGAGTGGCTCTGCAGGCTATGGGAATCTCCAAAACACATCCACAACTTCAGGACAGATGGGGATACTTGCTGCACAAGTGGAAAATATAAAAATTCTCCAATGTTTGTCAGTGGTCAACAGAAACACTCAACAGGACATATAATACCTGAAAAGTTAACTGTGTTTCTCTTTCCACAGATGCTGCTTGACCTGCTGAGTGTTTCCAGTATTTGTTGTTTCTGTTAATGACCCAATATTTGATCCCCAAATATGGAGATGTTGTGATGCACTCTGCCTTCCCGCTTAAACATCAAAATGGGAAACTACAATTGTTGTCTGGGGTCACATTAGCCACATGAAAGAAAGGATCATTCCATTTAACTTTGTTCACTCTCACAAATGTACCTTTAAATATGTCTGGCCTATTCAGGCACTCTCAGTGGTACTGGAGTTCCACATTCTAACCTTAAACCCTGAGGAACAGAAGCGGGTGTCGGCCATTCAGCCCCCCAGTCTCTTCCACCATACAATAAGATAATGGCTGACCTTCTACCTCAATTTTTTCACCCTCACGTCCTATCCCTGGATTATCATAGCATCACTCTTGGAATTCCTACCGAATCCAACGGGAATATCTTATACCTAGGGACTCTCGTTTTGGTGTTTTCACAAGTGGAAGTATTTTACCCTCCATCTACCCCATGGGAGCTTTGCTCTTCTTGTTCAAAGCACACAATCTAATCCAGTGATTGATTTAATGCAGTGCCGCTGAGTCTTACCCCACACAGCTCAGGGAGTTTTGTAGAATGGACAATGATGGAAATCAGGTTATTCAATCTAGAATGGATGTAAGCCCAATTCAAATTCCCTATTATGAAGACTGATACGAAAACTATATCAACGGTACTTTTTAATTATAAAAATATAACTGATATTAAGTGAACAATTCTCTCATTGACACCTTAGAAATATAACTTACCTGATTGTCCTGCCCTCTGTGACAGGCGTGACCTACTTCTCTCTGGGTCTCCTGAATATGTCTACATGGGTTCAACAACTCTGCTGCTGTGATGAAGAACTCCGGCATGTTGATTATTGGGCAAGGCAGCACTATTCCACACACACTCAATGAGCTTTTCCTGAATTCAGGCATTGCAGAGGCATAAATCCATGTAACATTTTGAGCTTTTGAACCAGTATAAAAGACTCCAGCGTTAACGAGTGGTTGGGGGTATAACTCATGCCTAAAAGCCAGAACAGTTCGCAAGTCGGAAGTGCGGCAGCGAACTAAGTTCCCAAACAGCAGAAGATGCCTGCAGCCCCACAGCAGCTGGCAAATTCATCCCACCCGTCTGCCAAATGCTCAGTCGTATGTGCGGGCTGGACGCAAGTCAGGCATTCGTAACCTGGGCAGGACCTGCAATCATTTTTCCTATTTCGTACAATTCTGCCAAGATTCTGAGCTGTTCTTGCTGTTCTGTGACAATATCCCATTTAGTTTAAGTAGGTTAACTTTTAAATAAAGAAGACATATAGAGAGAATCATGTGTATACGTTCGGCATTTGCACAGAGAGAACACTCATCACAAAATCCTAGAAGGTAGAAGTTCATTGAGATTCTCCTGAGCTTTAACTATAGCTCTAGCAGAAGACTTTGGAAATTCAGGGCGAAATGGTGCAAACATGTTTTTAACCATTCACGTATTTTCATCCATTTATGCAATTTCTATTCCTGGGCCTTTCTGCTTCTCTTCCTCCAAAGTTGTGGTGGGAGGTCAGGAAAACCTTCACGGAAAGTCCAGCGAGCATAATATCTGGTTTAATAATGCTTTTAGCTAAACACTAAATTCCAATGCAGCATCAGACAATGGGATCAGGTAACTAAGAACTGCAATAGCTTCCTGCACGTCTCACAGTATCAGTAGTGTACATGGACCCATTATGCAGAAAATAAATGTCAGCATTTCAAACACATACAAAAAAAAATCAGATCAATGACACCTAAAGAAGACAAGTCAAGAAGTATGTGATTATTCAATGTTCTATCAAAATCAACAAAGGATTGATAACAATTATACAGCACGCTGACCTGAAAAGATGGAACAGGGTTATTGCCTATCTTGCCCTGTATTCAGCTTCAGACACATTAGATTACTCACCTCTGTCTCAAGGCAGCCACGGTAGACTTATCAATCCTGAAAAACAAAAAAATGAATGAAAATTCATCATTCACAAATACTCAACTAAGATGAATAAGCATCAAAAAATCAATTTCCTCTCAACTGGACATGGTTTTCCTGTATAAATCAGCTGGCGTCCAAGCTCAGAAAGCAAACTGCTGAGCATTGGCATGGTTAGCTGGCTACAGCTGCAGGCACCATACACTGCCCAAGCCCCATTCACTTCCTGCCCACCATGTGCAGGCAAAGCCTCCTGTAATGCAAAACAACCCTTGGCAATTGATAACGTTGTACTCGTGAGTGAAACACCATGTAATCTGTATATTATACCCCAGCATCATGTTCCAATTTTGCACAGTCCAATGAAATAATACAGAAAGCAAGAGTCAAAATTGATCTGAACTCTCTGTTAAGCTGGGACGCAGCTGGATGAAAATGCATTGTTTCTGATTCGATCGATTTAACCTTACGAAGGAAGCAATTATGCAGAAGTGAGAAAAACTGTTGACAAATACAAAAAACAAGGACAAATTTCTCTCGGCAAATATTTAATCTGACCCTTCTGTGAGACAACTTCCTATAGATTTACTGACCAGTGTTATGTTCTCAGTAATACTTCAGTGGACTTTGAGAAGATGGCATGAATTATTGAGGTTCAGTACATTACAGATTACATACTGTTTCATTCAAGAATATAATAAAGTGATAGAGAGATATAGCTCAGAAACAGTCCCTTTGGCCTGCTGAGCTCACACTAGTAGTACTGTTAGCCCTTGTCAAGGGTGAGTCCCCACCTTAGGAGGCTTTGTTTGCACATGTTTGGCAGGAGGTTTAACGACCATTTGTGTAACAAGAAACAGGGAAAAATCCTATGCTGCCTTTGCACGGGAGACAATTAGAGTATTGATACTATACCTTGTTCTGTTGGTTTCATTTTACTTAAAGCCTAGGGTATGGACAGGAGGTATCAGATTAAACCATCAGGAGCTGGGATACCCCAACGAAGATCAGCTGATTTGGGATAGATTAAGCTATCACGGCTGATTAAAGTCCAATCAGACAGGCTGGCCTATCAGCACATATTCTAGTATCACAGCTCTACTTAGTCAGGCAACCATTGCTTGTCTCTACTCAATGAGTTTGGGAACAGAACACCTTCTAAGTTGCAGTCTTGTCTCCTCATTTGCTAAGATTACACCCCATCACTTCATCCACAAATTTAGTTGCCCCACTAAATTCTAGCCTGAAGCAGCCAAAGCTCTCAGTTCTGAAATTCCCTCTCTACACTTCCCCAACTTTCTACTCCATCCCTCCATCCCCTAACCCCTCCCTTAGAACAAACTTTCGGTCATCATCTCCCTACCTGGCTTGGCCTCAATTTTTAGTTGGGACAAATCCTATGAAACTGCTTGAAATTTTAGCTACATTGGAGGTGCCCCAATCAATGTATTGAGTGATGTTGAATGGCCTAAACAAACAATTAATAATAATGCAGATCAAAGATTTTTCCCAGTTATTTATTCCTAAAATCCAACCACAGTAGGGACAGCAATGGCTCTCCTTCCAACGTCGCTGAATTGCAGATGAAGAATAAAACATGCCAGAGTTATTTATTTCCATCAATTTTAATTTATAAAAGTTAGTAAAGAGCTTTAAAGACAAAACCTTGTGACTCATGACCTGCGTCCATTGGAGAAAGCAGGAGAAACTTCTTCACCGAGAGAATGGTTAGAAGGTGGAACTTGCTACCACAATGAGTAGCTGAGACAAAGGGCATAAATAGATGAAGCTGGATCAACACATCAAAGAGAAAGGAATAGAAGGAGAGAAACAAAGGATTGCAGCTGCTGGAATCGAGATGAAAAAAACACGACGATGCTGGAGGAACTCAGCAGGCCAGGCAGCATCCGTGGAGAAAAGCAGGCGGGCAACGTTTCGGGTCAGGACCCTTCTTCAGGACTGCAGAAGGAAATGTGGATGGGGTTGAATGGCTTGTGTACAGCATTAATACAAATGGTCCATAAATGTTTTCCAGCACTTTGTAATTCTGTCAGAACATGGGTGCAAGCAGAATGCATAAATGCTCTTGAGGGGAAGTAGGTAAGTATTTGCATTCAAAAAAGCATAACTAAAAGGTCAGGTCAATCAGGAATGATAATAGTTCACAGTAGGCTCTCCTGTAAACTTCACCATTCCAGTGATAAAAAGAACCAAGTCTTGAAGCCTCGGGGGCAGAAATGTGTTTTTGTTTACTTAAGAACATGAAAAATTAGGCCATACAGCCCTTCAAGTCTGTTCTGGCATTTGCTAAGATCATCACTGGCCCCTGTTACACCACTCCCCCTCTCCTCCTTACACTGGCCATCTCCCCTCTCCATTCTTAGTCCTGAAGCAGGGTTTTGACTTGAAACGTCAACAATTCCTCTCCCCTCACAGATGCTGCTCAACCCACTGAATTCCAGATTCCAGCATCTGCAGTCTCCATGGCTGATCTGATCTTGGCCATGATCACCTGATGTAATCACCTCCACTTTCCTGTATGTTTCCTTTTAACCTTGATTCCTCTAAGAAACCAAACATCTGTCTGACTCAGCCTCCACACACTTCTGGGTTCAGAATTCCAAAGATTCACTACTCCTTGCCTGAAGAAATTTCTCATCTTCACCCTTAACATGCAACTCTTTATTCTGAAACGGTGTCCCCTGGTTTTAGATTTCCCACGAGGGGATAGATGCTCTCATTCCTAACCTGTCAAGCCCCTTCAAAAACATAAATGTTTCAATAAGATCATTCTTCTAATCTCCAATGAGTATAGGCCCAACCTGCTCAATTATGTGCAAAATTCACTACAAAGCAGAATATGCTTCCAAAAGAGGGGGATTCACTGACTCTGTTGCATCAACACAATCCTCAGATTTGATTTAAAGATCTTTGTTCAAGCTATAATGTGTGCACTTTCCTCCCAGGCTCAGCTTCTCAGCCCACAGTTATTTTCCTAATTGGCATAATCCCATCATCGAAACCTAGCCATGTAGCTCAAATCTCAATCAGTTGACCAGAGAGACAAAGACTTACTGCAAGAAACAGGCCCTTCAGCCCACCAGGTCTACGCCAACCATCAACCTCCCATTTACACTAACCTTATATTAATCCTATCTTTTATGTTCTCCCCACATTCTCATCAATTCCCCCCCAATTCTACCGCTCACCTACACACTAAGGACAATGTACAGTGTCCAATTAACCTACCAACCTGCATGTCTTGGGGATGTGGGTGGAAAATGGAGCACCTGGAGGAAATCATCCTGGTCACTGGGAGAACATGCAAACTTCACCCAAACAGCACCTGAGGTCAGGATTGAACCTGGATCTCTATTGCTGTGAGACATCGGTAACCGATCATCCTCAAATATACCTCAAATCTTGATTTCACCCTCAAGTGGGATCCGCCTTCCTTACACAACCCAATCAGACCTGGAGCCAATCCTCTGCACAACTCTGTGACTCTTGGTGTAAGTAGTATTGCTGCTTTGACTTTTAACGTAAGAAACAAAATTTCATTTGCCAATAGTAGAAATCTTATTATATAAATTAAAGTTATTAACCTTATTTTCAAAGGACAAACCTTTACAATTCCTTTCAAGAAAATATTTTGTGAGAATTTAGTTGCTAGGCTCAGTTGCTTAGTAATATTCTTCCGCATTCTCTGAAAAGTACAATGTTGCTATTGGCAGCCAGTGCAACACAAATAGGGGTTTTGTGAATTGGTTGTAAGGATATGGTTTATTATTCGATTTCTTCACTGTTTCTCCAACAATTCAACACAAACACCGAGCTCTAAATCAAATTCCAGCCACTTCTCTTCTGCTTCTCAAGGCCAGAGACTTCAGCACGTAGAAAAGGAACAACTCTTCAAACTATCACCACAGACACCGTCTAAGGATAAGAAGTTGGCTCTTTAGAATGGGGATGAGCAGAAATTACTTCGTTCAGGGGGCTATGAATTTTTGGAATCCTGCACTCTTTAAGACTGAGTATATTCAGGACCCAGACTGATATTATTTTGCACACAGAATTGAGGGAAATGGGATTGGGTGGAAAAGCATTGAGGAGGCAAGGAATCACTGAATGGAGGCACAAAAGACTGTGGATGCTGGAATCTGGAGCAACACACAAAATGCTGGAGGAACTCAGCGGGTCAGGCAGCACCTATGGAGGGAAATGGACGGTCGACATTTCAGGTCCAGATGAAGGATCTCGACCTGAAATGTTGACTGTCCATTTCCCTCCAATGATGGTGGTTGACCCGCTGAGTTCCTCCAGCATTTTGCATGTTGATCCACAATCTCACTGAATGATGGATGAGGTTTGCTGGTTGGGGAGACGGGTGGGGTGGGTGCTAAATGACCTCTTCCTGCTCCAATTTCTTAGCACGTTGAGGTACATGTCCTGTAAAGATTTCTTTACTGTGTCTTAGCTCTGGCTTTTGCAGAGCATCTGAACTTTCACCCACTTTGCACATGAACCACCCTTCTGGGTTCTCTGCGTGAGAATGCTAATTGAGTTCAGATTCAGGGACAGCTTTGTGCTGTGAATTTGATCCTCACTGAACATAAAAAGTACAGAGAATTGAATTTGTTTTCAATAGCCCCGGGCGTCACAGTTGAACCAAACACTTATTCATCTCCTCACAAGGGGAGGTCAGAAGATTGGTGGAGGTCAAAGTTAAAAATAGAACTCCATGGGTTGCATGACCTACGAGCTCTCACCAAAGGTTTAAACTGCCCTGGCTGAGGAAATGACTGGTGCAGTAGAGCTATGTTTGAAACAAAGCTCAAGGCTTCAGCAATACAGTGTGTGGTGGTTGGAAGCCTCACTGTCAGCCCTAGACATCCATCACTCCAGTCTTCTAGCTCCTTGTAGAACAATGTATTCAGTCTCATTCCTCCACTCTTTCCCCCAGTTTCATTTGAAGGAAACAGCTGAGAGCAACAATGGAGGAACATCATGTATTAAATTAGTATTTTTTTAAAACGCTCTTCAAAAAAAATTACATTAGTTGTGAAAAAATTAAAATAGGTCAAATAAAAGCTGTCTAATTGACAAACATACAAACATGAGAGCACGGAAGTAAGACATTCAACCCATTGAGTCCATTCTAGCAAAACAGGTCCTCCCCCTCACCTGCCTATCACTGTCTCTTACCTGCATCTACCTATCACCACCTTGTGCCCACCCCGCCTCCCCTCTTTTGTCCACCTATCACTGCTCTGCTTTTCTCTCCTATATATCGGGCTTCCCCTTTTCCTATCTTCAGTCCTGAAGAAGGGTCCTGACCCGAAATGTTGACCAGCTGCTTTTCTCCACGGATGCTGCCTGGCCTGCTGAGTTCCTCCAGCATCATCGTGTTTTTCAATGAGTCCATTCTAGCTCCTTGTAGAGCAATGTATTCAGTCTCATTCCTCCACTCTTTCCCCATAGCCTTGCAAGTTACTTTCCTTCAAATGTCTATCCAGTTCCCTTTTGACAGACCTGATTGACTTTATTTGTGGCACCTTTAGAAGCAGCAAGCAGCACATTATAATCACTTCATGTACTCTTCATTTTTCAGGATAGGGTTTTACTGGTAAGGCCAGCACTTGACTGGCCTTGAGATGATGTTGGTGAGCTGCTTTCTGGAACTAATGCAGTCCATGTGTGATGAAGGTACTTCAGTGCTGTAGGTAGTGAGTCCCAGGATTTAGACCCAGTGACAAAACATGGACAATATCGGCAGTGGTAGACCATTCAGCCTGCTCTACCATTCACTACAGTCATGGCTGAAAACCTACCTCGCTATCATATTCCCGCTCTCTCCCTGTGCACCTCCACCATGCCTTTTGTGTCTAGAAATCTATCCATCTCCTTCTTAAATATATTCAGTGATTTGGCCTCTACAACCCCCTGTGTAATTCTACAGGTTCACCACCCTCTAATGAAGCAGTTTCTGGTGACTGGTGTACAGGTGCATCCAAGTCTCTTTGTACATTAGCACTTGCCAATCCTACACTATTTAAATAATATTGCTGTCACCTTTCTGTTTTTCCTACCAAAGTGAATAACTTCATATTTCTCTGTATTATATTGAATCTGGCTTTTTGCTCATTTGCTGAATCTGTCTAAATTGCCTTGAAACCTCTCAGCGCCCTCCTCACAATTCAAAATCCCACCCAATCTAATGTCATTGGCAAACTTTGATAAATCCAATTCTGTTGCCTTATCCAAATCATCGGTATCTATTATGAATAGCTGTGGCCCATGTGCTGATCCCTGTGGTACTCCCTCACCTCAAAAAAAGACCCAATTATTCCTACTCTTTGTTCTGATAAAGGACTGATGATATATTTCCAAACCAGGATGGTGTGTAGCATGGAGGGAAGCAAAGGGTGATGGTGTTCCCATGGTATTATCTGTTGCCCTTGCTCCTCATGATGTCGGATGGGGTTTGTGAGTTTGTTAGGACCTGTTGGAGTGGCCTGGCAATAATGTCAAAGCATTATGTAGCTGGCACACATTGTGGCCACAGTGTGACCATGGTAGATGGGGTGCTATCTTTCTCCTGGAATATGTTCAGCTTCTTCAGTCTCAGTGGAGTATTTATGTGGCTAGTCCAGTTGAGATTCTGGTCAATGTTGATAGTGGGGGTCTTGGCAATGGTAATGCCATTGAATGTTGAGGAGAAGAACTATTTTCTTACATCCCCTTGAATCTTTTGCCCTTCACTTTAAATCTGTGTGCTCTGGCCTTTGAACTACAGGTACAGATACTCAAGAATAATCTAATCAGGTAATGAAGAGTTTTCAATTGTCGCGGGGACACAGTGCACTGAAGTATGGATCAGAATGGTCAGTTTGTGAGGCAGGAGGTTACTTGATGACACCTTCAGGAATAAGTCCAACCAAAGATGACAACTCCACTGCACTGCGGAAAGGACCACAGCAAGTGTTAAATGGTTGCAACAATCTCAGTGTGTAAAGGCCTGAAGGAAAATTTGTAGTGGAAAAATAACATCAGTAAGACAAATTTGAAGCTCATTCTTCAATGTGGTATCTTTTATGTCAGAAATTTCAAAAATATGAATTTTGTAAGTCTCCCCTAGGATACTTTGACAACATTCATTAACTGTGCCGCATTATAATTAATTAATACAGTCAGTTTTTTTAGTAGCTGTGTCTGCAGGCTTAGAAATATCATCAGTCCTCTGACAACATGCCTTCATGTAAACATGTCCTCATCCAAAACTTTCTGCTCACATCTCAGCCAGTTCCAAGTCTTGTTCACCCATTCATACCGATGCTTTCTGGTCCACACTGCTCCACATTTTGATAACAACTCAGGATTAAAATCATCCCATTTCCAAATCCCTCCAATGACAGCCTCCTACCCTTGCTGCTTCTTCCAGCCTCTCTGGATCTCTTCATTCCTCTCATTCAAGCCTCTTGCAGGTTTCTAAGGTTAGTCACTCTCCCATTGGTAGCTATGCTTTCAATGTTCCTCTACTCCGAAACTCCCTCTCTATAACTTCACCTCATCAACTCTCTCTCCTTTCCCAATTCTGTTACCATCTATCCTAATCTCGCTCTATCTCCCCCCCCCCTCTCTCTCTCCAATTACGTGGCCTGGTATCACATTTCTGTTTAATAATAAACATTGCTAAGTTACTTCAGAAGTCAGAGGTGACATACAAATGCATATTTTATTGCTGTTTAACTAATGCATTTTCTCCCAAAGGTCCAGTTTTATCCATGTTTGGTTTCTGCACTGTTCTGTTCCCTGGCTCTATAAAATCGGAGTGTTTTCAGTTATCTTTCCAGCCTCAATGAACCTCACTCATCTAAGACAACATCAGGCACATTTGTCCCAGTTTCTCTTTGTCGCCTGCCGTAAATGGGGCACACGCAATCAACTGAAGCAGAGACGCAAGAAATTCTGCAGATGCTGGAATCTGGAGTAATACACAAAAAGTACTGGAGGAACTCAGCAGGTCAGGCAGCATCCATGGAGGGAAATAAACAGTTGACGTTTCGGGCCGAGACCCTTCATCAAGACCGGAAAGGAGGAGGGTCCACTGCCCTCTCTTACCAGATTCCTTCTTCTTCAGCCCTCGGCCTCTTCAACCAATCACCTCTCAGCTTATTACATTTTCTCCCCCTCCCCCACCCACTACCTTTCCCCTCTCACCTGGACTCGACTATCACCTGAACTCACCTATCCCCTGCCTGCGTGTTCTTCTCCCCCTCTCCCGACCTTCTTATTCTGGCTTCTGCCTTCCTTTCCAGTCCTGATGAAGGGTCTCGGCCCGAAACGTCAACTGTTTATTTCCCTCCAGCTGTTTATTGCCTGACCTGCTGAGTTCCTCCAGCACTTTTTGTGTATTACACTCAATCAACTACCCAGCTTCTAGCCCTCTACCCATCCCAGGGATACGTTAACAATCAGCTCAAACAGGTGAGACAATAAGCTGGGCTTTAATAACACAAGAAGAGTGTATATTGTCTATTTCTTGGGTCCGCAATTGTGCTAACATATAAAAATAAATGTTTCCTCTGATCAAAACTGAAAACAAAATCTATTGTAAAATGGAATACAGTACATGGATAAAATTAGCATACAGCTAATGTTGGAAATAAGAAACAAAAATGGAAAATGCCAGAATATTCTGCAGCTCAGATAGCATCCTTGCAGGAAGAATCAGGGTTAACATTTCAAGTTCATAAGCCCTCATCAGAACTGGGAATAATTAGGGACAAGCAGGTTTTAAAATGCAGAGGTACACAAGTCTGTCTGCCTTACTCCCGATTCAGGGAGGATGGGGGGATAGGGCCAGCAATGGGATCTGGTCCCTGTAAGTACCCCTCCTGACCCTGCTGAATAAAATAAATTCAAGTTATTTTACTCTTTTGCTGCCCCTCCAACCCCCATGATGAATCCTTGCAAACAAGATCCAGACCATCAGCTCATTTTTACAATCAAGCAGCAATTTGAGCAATCCTGGCTAATTAATCTTCTGGAAGCAAATTAGATTCACAGGGAAAGTAATGGTTCTCCCAGTCCCATATAAATGCAAATTAAGACATGGATTATCTCAATGTACAGGGCATGTTTAATTACTCCCTAATATCCATTTTATATTCTGAAAAGTGTTACTGTATGAGAAATGGGAATAGATGTTAATAATTCTGTACCTAGAAATTGAAAACATAACTGAGTATGCTTGATTTATTTAATCAGAGTGAGCAGTGAACACTGTCTGATATGTTGAAGACTTAATACAGCATGGTGCAAAATATTTACCACACAATGTTTGTGAAAAGATCACTCGATCCACTGTTCCTCACACCATGTGCAGTTTATCCTTTTGTGTTGACTCTTCTGCAGGATTTTAAGCTGACTGGCAAAAAGAGCCACAGGGGACAGAAGGACAAGCCTTTTTGCACAGTGAGACGTCATTGCCTGCTGGGGTGTTGGAGGCAGGTTCAGTCAAGGCTTTCAAAAAGGGAACTGGAACAATCTTTAGAAAAAGTTGCAGGGGAAAGCGCAGGGAGAGGGACTGGCTGTGTTGCACTAGCAGAGAACTAACATAGTCTCAAGGAGGCGAGAGGCCTCCATCTCTGCTGCTTACCACTCCAACATTGTATGTTCTTCAATAAACAATTCCTGATCTGCCATAATAACATTTCAGGATGTTCACCTCATCTCGGCCCCTCACTGTGCAACTAAAGAAACCACTTCCTCCTCCACATTAGCCATAAGGAGAAGTTAGCCAGACTTGGATTGTTTTCTCTGGAGCATCAGAGGCTTAAGGGCAACTTGAGAGAAGTATATAAAGTAATGAGAGGCATAGATATGGTAGATAGAGTCTGTTTCCCAGGTTGGAAATGTCAAATACTAAAGGACATAGCTTTAAGGTGAGTGGGGGAAAGTTTAAAGGAGATTTATGAGGCAAGTTTTTTTTTATACAGAGCGTGGTAGGTACCTGAAATGAGCAGCCAGAGGAAATGGTGGAGGCAGATATAATAGCAACATTTAAGAGGCATTTAGACAGAATGGAAGGATATAGACAATGTACAGGCAGATGAGACTAGTTCAGGTTGGCATAATGATCAGCACAGATATCGTGGGCTGAAGGGCCTGTTCCTGTGCTAAACTGTTCTATGTTCCACAGCTCTTCCAGCATCAACGGCAGCTGTAGGAACTCTGATCCTGTCAGTATCTGCCCAGCCCTTTTATCTTTGCACAGGATCTCCAGTTCTGGCCTCTTATACTTCCCTGACTTCCATCGCTCCACCAATGACAGCATTCCTTTCAGCTGTTTGGGCTCTGAGCTCTGCAATCCTCACCCTACATCTTCAAATCCTATCCTGCTTTAAGGCCCTCACCAAAACCTACCACCTTGACCAACATTTTCATGACCTGAAGAATAAATGCCCAAGGTCATATTGTGTTTAATACCCGTGAAATGTCCAGGAATCTTTTGCTACATTACAGGTGCTATATAAATGTAAGTTCCTGCTCTAGTCTTTACCAGGGCCTGATTTTTGCTATAGATTTGTCCCCATCAAATGCCCACTACCTCACTTCCCCAGCCCCACGAATGAACCTTCAGTCATAAAACTGGTTTCACCCCCAACTCTCTAGTATATGTCGGCTCCATTTCTACATGTTCAAGGAGTCTTTCACATCAAGGATCAGATTTTCATCCCAACATACTAAATTTATTGGATCAATCCTGATTAAGGCCTCAGGATTACAGCATCTTGAACAAACCCCAGTCAGACAGCAGGAAGTTGGCAAGACAATCAGCATTCAGAGACATAATCAGAATTTCTAAATGCATTGAAGAGATTTCTCTGTTAATTAATTGTAAATAAACTCAGAACAGAAAAAGACTGATGAAATATTCATAGCACGCAGAGAATTTCTGGCACTCATACTGATAGTGATGTCTTACAGGCTCTGCCGGCAGTATAAGCAACATTCCTGCATGAGCAAAAAGGGATTTTGACATATCTCCTGACACTCACCACCTCACAACCAGTGTGCCCTTTTACATTCTAAAATTAGAAAGTCCTTAGGAAGTCCATATCCAGCTTTCAAGAAGCAAGTTGGGGAAAAGATTGGAGCATTGTATAAATGTGTCTTCAGATGGCTCTGACAGTTTTAGGGAATTCCATGCACAGTTAATATTGACAGAACACCAACACTTTGTGAACTACATAATCAATATTCATTAGGTGGAAACCTCAGTACTTTTAAATCATTGATCATAGCATCATCTGTCTGTATGATAGTCGGATCTAACACCACAGGAAGGAGAAAAGATTTGAAATGCTATGCTTCTTTCGGAATCCGAGATCATCCAGCAATGCTTTACAGACAATTGTCCTCTTTTAAAGTGTAACTACCGTCATGATGTAGGAAATGCAGCAGTTAACTAAGCTTTGCTCAGCAAGATCCCCAAGCAATATTGTGACAATGACCAGATAATCTGTTTTGATGATGATGGTTAAATATTGACCAGAACCCAGAGAAAGCTTCTCCTGGTCTTCTTTGAAGTAACACTATGGGATCTTCTGTATCCACCTGAGAGGCCAGATGATGTTTAGGTTTAACCTCTCATCTGAAGGGCACAATTCCAACAATGCAGCACTCCCCCTATACTTGACTGGAGTGTTAATTCAGACCTTTTCCTTTTGTGCTTAATCTCTGGACTGCAAATTAAACTCTTAACCACGGTGAGAGTGCCACAGATGAGCAACCACTAACACAAGTGCGAGGTCTGTTGAGAGTGAGTAACTTTCACCACTTCTGTCTTGGACACTAATCTGGCACCTTGCCAATTGTAAAACTTACCCAATTTTTAACATATTTAATTCAGTGGGACCAAAATGCGCTGGGATCGAATAGAGACAGCTAGGAGGGCAAGGTGATGCAAACCATCATTGAAACTTATGCCACAAAAGGCCCTTCAGCCCATTGTTTCCATGCCAGCCATGGAAAACCACATAAAATAGTTACAGCACAAGGAGGTCATTCAGCCTAACATACCCATGCCAGCTCTCTACCAGAGCAACTCCCTTGTTCCACCCACAGCCCTCTTTCCATTGCCGTGCCAATTCTTCCTCACCATATATTTATCTAATTACCTCTTGAAGGCCACAATGAAACCTGGCTCCATCACATCTACAGGAAGTGCCTCCCATATTCCAGCTATATGATGAGTGAAAAAGCCACTCTTAATGCTCTTCTCCTTCATTTTACACCTGACCACGATTCGGATGTTTTTCGGGGTGAGGAAGTCACTACCGAGTAAACACTGAGGTGTCGTTTGGGTTCCATCGTGGAACATTTGGATTTCGTAATTACTCACTAGGTTCTCTCTACATCTACGTTTTATCTTCAGACAACGGTGGTTGCTGAAGAAGCCTTTGCTCTTATGGCTTGCTGAACTGAACTTTAAGAACCACTCCTGGACTTAGAGTTTGGGACTTTGCCACACACACATGACGAGTTTAGGTTTTGGGGTTAATGTTTAAGATTTAACATTTTTACTTCTAACATTCTAACATTTTTACTTTTATTTTTCTTATTCTCATAAGTAGTTATTAATAAAATAGTTTTTAACACTTATACATGACTCGGTATGTTCTTTTGTTGCTGGTTCGTAACAAAATTGGGGGCTCATCCGGGATTTGAACCCAGGACCTCAACCCAGGTTGAAAGTCAACCTTTCCACTGACAGGAACAACCTGCAACTATTCAGACCCCTCATCATTATATAAATTTCCAAGAAATCTTCCCTCAGCCTTCTCTTTAAAGAAAATAGCCCCAGGCTCACTAATCTATTCTTTAACAGTAAAGTCTCATTGCAGGAGCAACTCTCATTATTCTTTTCTACATCCTCTCAAGTGTCTCCACGTTCTTCCTACAATAACCAGAACTGAACACAATCCTCCAGTTGAGGCCAGAGCAGAGTTTCATAAAGGTTCAGCATGTTTTTATGCCTGCTCTTATGAAGTCCAGAATTGGTTATGCCTTATTAACTGTTTTCTCAGTTAATAAGAAAGATTATACTGATTTTTCAGTTTAATCTGAAAGAGATTAAATTGATAGGTCTGTAGTTAATGGGTTTATTTTTTTTTGAACAAGGATATGATAGAGTTTTCTAGTTCTCAGCCATCTCCACTGAACCTACAGATGTTTGGAGGATTATAGCCAAGACCTCTACTATTTCCTCCTTTATTTCCCTAAGTAACCTAGGTTGCATTCCATCTAGTACTTCCTCTTTAGCAATTTTCAGCCCATCTGCATGATGCAGGACAACCAAAGATTGCAAGCCACTTAACCCTTTGTGTACATTATTTTCTTAAATGGGTTTCTTGTCAAATTATGTCAGAAAGTAATGTTGCAGGGATAGAGCTCCTTGTTTTTGAAACCTTTGCCCATTCCAAGTACTCTTTATGCTTGGTGGGCTTTGATCAGGTGGCCCTCACTGGTCAGTGCCAGACATCCAGTTCCATGCTTCTCTTTGGTGGTCACAGTTTGGAATGGGCCTGGCAGGAAGAATAGTTAAACCCACGCATTACCCCAAATGTACTATAGTACTAACACCTAGATTCTTCATTTTCAAATACCTTTTTGTTTTGAAAATTCAGGAAAAATATATTCACAGAAAAATAAAAGCCATGTGGTTGTGTTACCATATGTTCAACTGGGCCATGTAAAACAGCACATAGAAGGTAACATTTTATAAGATGTTCTGCTAGTAGCCTTCCCCAGACAATCTAGCTGTAAAGTATTTCTGAGTTATCTTAGTGCTTCACCATGATGTGGCCCATTAAAGAAAATGCTTAGATGACAATGATTGGTGCATGTGGCGAACGGCAAGCAGAAAAGTAAATCAAGTTGAACGGATCATTGTGAATTCTTCCAGGTGCGAGACAGTAATGTGAAATGGTCAAACGTGAGAGCCATTTGGAAAAGCTCCACAGATAACCTGAATCCTACTTTAAAATGATAGCAACCCAACATGAGGTATTCTCCCAATCCTTAGCAAAGAATGTGTTTATGGCCATGATAAATTGGGATGAGGTTATCTTAGATACTTTTTAGTAGAATTGTAGGAACCCTGGTCCCTAACGCCAACAAGTACCACCCAAGAATGCTCCTATATTATTGGTCAGTTGTAAAAAGCATGAGAAAGAACCAAGTCCCTGAAAGATTCCCTGTCATCTGTGTCTCACAGACTCTCAGGGTGTCCCAGAGTGCAATGCCACTATTCCAGTGTTTCCACAGGGGAGGGAGGGAGTGGGGTTCTAATGCTCTCCTCCTCCAGACTGACTTAGCTGTACATCAAGCTCTACATGTCTGCAGCTTGGGGAGTATCTCCAGTCCAGCTTTCAAGGTGGTTCGGCAGCAGCCTCTTCATGCTGGCGGGCTGCCCCTGGTCAGTACAAATCTCACAGTGACAACAGAAATCCCACTGTGGCAGTAGAAATGCCACATGCAATTCAACATGTTCACAAAGTGGGTCCTGAATGGAATCTGAGAGGGAGGTAAGAGTCCCAACTGTCCCTGGCCTGTCGGTCTGTCAAGAACACAAGAAAATAGGAGCAGGAGCGGGCCACCGGGCTCCTTGAGCCTGCCCTGCCATTCAGTATGATCATGGCTGATCTATGCTGGCTTCAACTCCTCTTCTGTGCTAGCTTCCCAGAACCCTCAATTCCTCGGTCTCTCAAATATTTATCTATCTCCACTTTAAATATATCTAATGATCTTGCCTCGCCAGAGATTCCAGAGATTCATAACCAGCTGAGAGAAGAAATTTCTACAGTTTAAAATGACCCACAACTTATCTTGTACCTATGTCCCCTTGACCATGATTCACCACTAGTGTTTATTCCCAGCATGGCTCTTCACTTTGTTGTGGGGACTGAAGCAGAAAAACAATCTGAAACTATCACCATTTCTCATTTAAATGTCAGCATCAAGAACCCTAAACTCATTCTCTCAAAAAAGGATGCTTATCAAACACTGGTTGTGAAGATAGTGCTCCTTTAACGTCTGGCATTGGCCCAGCAGAACTTAAGCTGAATTAAGCCAGCTGAATGCTAATGTCATTTTCCTATCGGCTAGGTTCATTGTTCACTGCTGTCACTCTTTGCTCTGCACATCCCCAACTTCCTACTCATTCATTCTCCTCTGCAGCTGCAGAGTTATAGTTTTGTGGCCTCCTACCTAAGGGCATCTTGAAAAACAAAAAAAAACAGCAGGCTCCACTGCCTAATTAGGAGAAGTACAACAAGAACTGATACCTTATTTCAGGAGTTCATCAATCACTGAATTATTATCTCTCCTTTGTGATACATTTTCCACTAGCCTCTAACCACTAAACCTCTGGGACATTGATAATAGGATAGGATAAGTATCTACCTGTTTTCTTTGTTCACTACCCCCATGTCCCTTACCCACCCCCATCCTTTCTTTCTCTGACTCTCCCGAAGTTGGTGGTCTTTGTGGGGGTTAAATGATGACGTCACCAGTGCAGTGGTAAAATTACCGGGATAGCGGGAAGAGTTCTGGACTATTGATCCGAAGTCATCAGTTCAAATCACATTATGGCAGTTGGGCAAGTTAAATCTAAGCAATCAAATAAAGCTGGAATTTAAAACAATCTCAGTAGTTTGGTAACGGTAACCATTAAACCACCAATTTGTCATAAAAACTCTTCTGGTTCACTAATCTCCTTCGGGGAAGGGTTCTTACCTGGTCAGTAACATATGTGACTTCAAATTGACAACGTGGTTGCCTCTTATCCGCCTCCTCAGTTCAGAGGCAATAAATGCTGGCAACAAGCTATTCTACCAATGGAGGGCTTCACAGTCCAAGGCAGATGCTTTCCTTACCCAAGGGCTCCACACCTATGTGGTGAAAGGGCGTTTTCTGGACGATAATAAGGAGTGGCAGACTTGCCTGAAGTGTCCCCTTCCTTGACCATCCTTTTCCCAGCCACACTGGCCAACATACCAAGCAATCATGAGTAGCAGAGCAGGTTGGAGGGGCTGAGTGGTCTGCAGACTTAAAGGGCACACTGTGAGTCAGGTAGTGAAATGAATTCAGAATTGGTCCAAGGATTCAGGCATTATGGATTAATTTGCATTTAGAGAATTGCTCCCCCCCCACCCCCGCCCCCCTCCCCACACACACACACACACACACACACACACACACACACACACACACACACACACACACACACACACACAGAAGGACGTCTTGTTGACCGTGCACTGCCACATGTCAGCTTGAGGTTGGACAAACTAGGGTTGTTTACTCTGGAGCGGTGGAGGCTGAGAGGAGACCTGATAGAAGTTTATAAGATTACGAGAGGCATAGATCAGCTGGTATCTTTTTCCCACGGTCAAAGCATCTAACACTAGAGGGCGTGCATTTAAGGTGAGAGGGGGTAAGTTCAAAGGAGAGATCCAGGGCAAGTTTTTTGTTACACAGAGAGTGGTGGGTACCTGGAATGCTCTGCCAGGGATGGTAGTGGAGGCAAATATGATAGAGACATTTAAGGGGCTCTTAGAGAGGCACATGAATGTGCAGAGAATGGAGGTTTATGACCTTGTGCTGGCAGAAGGGATTAGGTGTTAATTACTAGTTTAGTTAGTTCAGCACAACATTGTGGGCTGAAGGGCCTGTTCCTGTGCTGTACTGTTCAATGTTCTATGTCCTATGTCAATCACATTATTAAATCTGGAGGAATTGATGAGAAGGATGGGGCTAGGATGCAAAAAGAAGGTAATAAGGAATAAAATCAGGTGCCCAACCCACAAAACACCATTTTTTGTCTGCAATGTACCCTGTCAACAATCAGGCTGTTTGATATCATTATATCAATGCCCATTTGCGTTTATGAATTACCAGTTTTCCTGTTATTAGATTCTATTTCCTTCACTTATTTCCCTCCTCCCTTTGTCCCAAAAGATTTAAATTTCTTTGTTGGCATTAGTTCTACAGAAGACCATCTTCCACATGTCATCTGAGTAATCATTATCCACATTCATCACTCCATCCTGACCCACAAATTACATCATGGTTGGGAAACAGTCTTCCACTGAAAGCCATGCGGAGGCTAAAGGATTGCCAAGTGTCCTGGGATTGAAGGCCAATTTCATGGAGCTTCTTGTGGGAGTATCCAGAAAATTTTTAACATCTGCTGTCAAAGGGCATATTAAAAAGACTTGATGACAGGTCATGGCAGGGAGTTTAGAGACTATATGAAGAAGCTTCTGGGAATGCATCCAACTTGATTTAACAAGGCAAGGGGAGTAAGCACAATGCTGCAGCTTAGTTAAACTGAGTACTCCCAATGATTAATGTGAATTACAAAACTATAATCCTTAACAACAATAACTGTGTCATTTGGTTGGTAGCTCTTTACAATTTTGAAACTAATTGCTCTTTATGTTGTTGAATTATTTCAGTATCAAGCTAGCAGAGTGTCTGTGGCCTCCTGTGCTGTTATAACAAGGCCCAATATAAGCCAGAGGAACAATATTCCATCTTCCATATGGTATCTTGTCGCCTTCTGGATTCAATATTGAGTTCAATAACTTCAGCTAAGTTGTCTTCTCTGTATCAAAACTGGCCAGTTCAGTTGTAGGTTGTCCATCTACAGATTTCTACCAATGTATGGTGGAGAGCATTCTGACTGGCTGCATCACTGCCTGGTATGGAGGCTCCAACATGCAGGATCGAAAGAGGCTGCAGAGGGTTGTAGACTCAGCCAGCTCCGTCACAGGTACAACCCTCCCCACCATCGGTGCCTCAGGAAGGCAGCATCCATCATTAAGGACCCTCACCACCTGGGACATGCCGTCTCCACATTACTACCATCGGGGATGATGTACTGGAGCCTGAAGACCCACACTCAACATTTTAGGAACAGCTTCTTCCCCTCCGCCATCAGATTTCTGAATGGTCCATGAACCCGTGAACACTACCTCGTTATCCTCTTTTTGCACTAGTTACTTATTTTTGTAAATTATAGTAATTTTTATGTCTTGCACTGTACTGCTGCTGCAAAACAACACATTTAATGACATATGTCAGTGATAATAAACCTGATTCTGATCTGTAATATTAACTCAGTTCTTCTCTCTCCATTAACCCTGCCTGACCTGCTGGGCATTTCCAACAGCTCTTCATTTCACAGTTCTTACATGTTCCTTTGCTTGAGTTCTCTCTTTCTATCATCCCTCATTAACCTAACGACCAGCTAAATTCATCAAGTTAGCATTCCTGGCTTCACCCTATATAAAATAAATCCCTTTGTCCTATCCATCTTTCCCCACCCTCTCTGTAACAAAATGATGTTGTTTTTCTCTCCCTCCCAGTTCTGACCTGAAACGTTAGCTGTTTCTTTTTCCACAGTTATTGCCTGAACTGTTGAGTATTCTGTTTTCATGACAGAGTGTCTTTCTGTCTCTGCAGAAGCTGTTCCTGTAAACCAAGTACTTTGCCTAATGTAAGTTATTTTATAAATGCAGCCCTTTTGCCTTAAGTTACTGGCTGTCCTACAGTATGTTAGGGAAAGTGAAACAGAGACACTGTATTCAGAAGTGGTGGTTAATGAAACTGTGAAACTTAGACTTAGACCTGTGCCCAAATCCAGATACTAATTACTGAGTACAATCTTCCTCAACTGAGTTCACACTTGATTGTGTACTGAGAAATGGGGAGCTGTGTGACTTAATTGATGTGGTGTATAACAGAGCAAATAAAGATGCCTGGATTTTCAGGCAATTAACCTGGCTAAAGAATAAAGTGGAGAGAACATCTTTACTACATATTGAACATGTGGCAGGTTAAGCAGAACACTTGAAAGTAAAGATGTTACCTTTAATGCAGGGAAATATTCCAACATGTTTCAGTGAGGCGTAAGCAGATGGAAGACGATGCTGAGCCACAGGAGGAAATAATGATTCAATGTTTGGTCAAAGAGCCGGATTTTACAGTTGGTTTTAAATGAGGGAGGAGCACAGAAGGAAGCCTAAAATATGGGCAAAGGCAGCAAAAGGTAAGGCCAACAATGGCTAGATTTCGGGAAGCCAGAGTTAAAAGGAAAAAAAGTTTACAGTGTCTATTATAGGCGAGGAAAAAATCAGGCTATTGAGCAACTTCATTACGAGGGTGAGACAACCAAACTATTTGCACTGGCTTGTTCCTTTTTCACCTTCTTGCATTACTGTTGGCTTTTTTTAAACACCGAAAACAAGAATGCTCTGAAAGATTTACTGGTGCTCCACCACAATGGGTGTGTGCAACTTTCAGTCAAAGGAGGGGCTGCACTTCCTGATAAGAAACCCCTAAATCACTATAAATTATCAGATGCTGCAGAAGTGCAAATGCTCAGAACTCAGCCAAAGTTCCACACTGAGCTACATCTTCACAGCAACTTAAGTCCAAAGAACAAGTGGTTGTTGCAACGTTCAAAACACCTTCAAAGCTGGCAACATGTATTCAAATCAACACAGGACGGGCTGCCACAGATGCTCTTGTCTTGAAATGGAAAAAAACAAATGAATGATAAACTCTAATTTAAAAAAAAATTAACTCCAAACAAGATAAAAATTGATGTTGTAATTCTTAACCTAATTTTCATTACTGCAAGCATTTACGGTAGCAATCTTATCGCAAACCCCAGGCTTTAATTTCTGAAATTCCCTTTGACATGTCTCTGCCTCGCTTCACTTAAGATGTTCCTCTCTGATCAAGCTTTTGGTCATCCCTTCTAAACTCTACTCACGTGGGACAATGTTAAATTGTCTTTGGAAATGCTCCTGTAAAGTGTTTGGGGATGATTTACTTTGGTAGAGACACTACAGCAAGGCAAAATGCTATAAGCATATCCATAAATTTAGCAGGTACTGCTGTAGCTTCAAGGAGGCTAATCTTGTGTAACACCAGTAAACTGAGATTTCTTACAGTCACTCCCAGATATCCACTTGGTTTTTTACTACATTAGAAACAGCAAGCACACAATGCTTGGCACTGGAGCAAGTGGAATGTATTTGCAGTGTAATTCAGGACAGGCCATCAATTCACCAGAACTATATACCACTGGGACATTGCCAAATTTCCCCAAAGAAGAGACAGGCTTGGTACAGCAGGCCACCTGTGTACACCTGAGGGTTTCACGCCATGACCTTTCTCTATCCCATCTAATCAAACCGCCCAAGCTGCATCCTGAACCGACGTATCCAGAACAAAAAAAAACAAACTGCTGGAGCAACTCGATGGATCAGGCAGCAGCTGTGGAAGGAAACAGACAGTTGACGTTTCGGGTCAAGACCCTACATCTGGACTGAAAGATAGACTGAAAGATTGTAAAGAAGTTGGGGGGGGGGGTGGTGGGTGAAGCAAGAGCTGTCAAGTGATGGGTGGATCCAGGTGAGGAGGGATGATAGTCAGATGGAGGAGGGAAGAGTGGAGATAGTGACAGAGGCTGAGAGGTGATGGATGGAGGCAACAAAGGGCTGCAGTTGATGGAATCTGGTAGGAGAGTAAGGTGGATCATGGAACCAAATAAGGGAGGTGGGGTGGGCAGATGGGAACAGGGAACCTCATATCAGGGTACCTGTGTTCTTTATCAGACCACACCCTCAAGCTACGATGATGGAAACATGCTAGCCATCTGTGTTAACCAATGCATTATCATTTTTATCATCAGCTGTGTAATTGCATCTTGTATTGTAAGTGTCCTCTGGTCCCTGGCTGTCAATGGGCTGAAGTGTAGCAATGGTCACGCACAGCAGCGATGGGCAGCTTGAGCACTCGTTATTCCCCTACCCCCACCATTCTGACACCACCCTCATCCCGCCTCATTCCCCTCACTCCACTGCCCCAATATCTGAACCGGGCATGTGGACAGCCATCTCATCCAAGCCCAAGTACAGACCCACCATGAGTTACCCTTATTTGCCTGTGCGCACACCATATGCCTCTGTCCCTTGCCACCATGCCCCATGAACACCAAGTGGCTAATGATCAAGAGCATGAGATGGGAGTGCAGCCAGGAACAGCGGCATAACCTTTTTTAATTGGCCTGTAGTCTCCCACAGGCTGAAGTTACAGGTGGCCTGGGAGCCATGAAGCATCTTCCTTCATCATAATAAATCCACGATGTTCCATGCTCTCCAGAGCACCATTCCATCCTGTCCAATTTGTCTTCCTTCATGGTCCAAGACAGGATAACTCAACCCAGACGAAGCATCAGATAAGAGTGAGAGGAGGAGCAAGTTGGTGTCTCTCCGTCACCTCCATCATTGTCTCACCACGGTAGTGTAGCGGTTAGCGTAACGCTATTACAGCGCCAGCGACCCGGGTTCAATTCCGGCCACTGTCTGTAAGGAGTTTGTACGTTCTCCCCTTGTCTGCATGGGTTTCCTCCGGGTGGTCTGGTTTCCTCCCACATTCCAAAGACGTCCGGGTTAGGAATTTGTGGGCATGCTACGTTGGCGCCGGAAGTGTGGCGACACTTGCGGGCTGCCCCCAGAACACTCTACGCAAAGGATGCATTTCACTGTGTGTTTCAATGTACACGTGACTAATAAAGATATCTTATCTTAAGATATTAAGATATTTATTTATTAGTCACATGTACATCGAAACACACAGTGAAATACATCTTTTTATGTTGCTAAGAATGTGCTGGGGGCCGCCCGCAAGTGTCGCCACTCTTCTGGCGCCAACATAGCATGCCCACAGCTCCTAACTTGTACGTCTTTGGAATGTGGGAGGAAACCGGAGCACCCGGAGCAAACCCACGCAGACACAGGGAGAACATACAAACTCCTTACAGGCAGCAGCGGGAATTGAACCCAGGTCGCTGGTGCTGTAATAGCGTTCGCTAACCACTATGCTACCATGTACAACTCCAGTCCTCGGTCACTCAACCCAGTGGCATCTGCTGTCAGCTCTTCAGCACAACCCCAGAACTAAAAGCAGGAGAGCCAGGTACAGTTCATAACGGTCCAACTGTAAGACTACACAAGGCTCAGGTGGCATGGCTTTAACACAGTGAAAGCTCTTTCAATAAATCAGAACTTCTGCCCACTGAGATAAAACAAAACCTATTGGGCATCTGAAATTAAAAGTATAGAAATGCAGAGCGCGAACCAGGTTCAGTTGCTATAAAGAAGATCTTTCGGCCAATATGGTTTGGTTGTGTCCAAACAACTCTTTTGCCATTATTCCATCCAGATGTTTGTTAAGTGAGCCAAGGTAATTCCTTCTGAATAGAAGGCATTACCTTTGTTCATGGCCCCTTTGAACCTGCCCTGCCATTCATGAAGATCATGGCTAAATTCTATCTCAGCACAACTCGCCTGCATTGTCCCCATATCCCTTGATTCCCTTAATATCTTGAAATCAATCTCTGTTTTGAATGTCTAAGCCTCCTCAGCCATCCAAGGTAGAGAATTCAAGACTCACCACTCTCTGAGTAAAGAACTTTTTCTCCATTTCAGTCCTAAATGACCTAACCCTTATTCTGAAACCCCTGATTCTTGACTTCTCATTCAAGGGAAACATTCTCTTTGCATCCATGCTTGGAACCCTGTAAGAATTTTATAAGTTTCAATGAGATCATCTCTCATTTTTCTAAATTTTTATTAACTGATAAATTAGTTTTAATATACGAGATTAACTCCTGTCAATGGTCCTGTTGGGTCACATGCAAAGTTGGTGGTATTCTTGCCTCGGGGTCATACGGTCACACTCATGTCTCGCCCTTGTAATGAACCCGTAATCTGGGCTGATAGTCCAGTGCAGTACTAAAACAGTGCAGCACTACTGAAGATACCATCTTTTGGATGAGATGCTGATCTGCCCTCAGTGGATATAAAAGATCCTAGGGGCAGAAATTCATCTTTGGTCGCTGGGGTTAAGGCTTGCAAGAGTTAGAGTCACTGGTGGCTCCCACCTCTACATGCATGGCTCCACTGAAGGCAAGACTCTTGTGCATATTCAGCACTCACTACTAAAGCCACATTTCCCACCCCCTTCACATGTTTCAAAGAACAGAAAGTGCTTTCCTCTGCCTTAGCCAATGTTGATACCTCATACAACACAACTAAATAATCTGATTACCTGGACTTTGCAGTGTGCGATAAAACAGTGATTATACTTCAAAAGGTACTTTGGAACAGCTGAGGTTGTGGTAGGGGCTATATAAATGTAAGTTCCTCTTTCTATTACTGTTGTGAACCGCTTATCAATGATGGTTGTGTGGTCAAGGTCAGGAATAAATTATGAGAATCCCTTGTCCACCTCGCCCAAAGAGAAAGATGTCCACATCTCCTGTCTTTCTGGTAGTGCAGAGCATAGGTCACACCAAAAACAGAATAATTCTCACTGTGACTCTCCTTACTGTTTTCTTTAACAGACCACACCCTCAAGATAAAATGATGGAAATGTGCTAACCATATGTGTTGAGCAATGCACTATCATCTTGATCATCAGCTGTGTAACTGCATTTAATGCTCATAAAAGCGGTGTGCAGCATTGCAGTTATCTTACTGGAGTAGTAATCTAGAGGCCAGGACAAATGATTGGGAGACTTGAGTTCAAACCCCACAATGTCATCTAGGGAATTTAAATTCTATTGATTAAATAAATTTGGAATAAAAAGCTAGGATCAGTAATGTTGATTGTCAAATTGTTGTTATAAACTCATTAAAGTCCTTCAGAGAAGGAACTCTGCAGTACTTACCCAGCCTAGGCTTTATCCGACCCCAGGCTTTTGCATTGTGCCTGACTCATAACTGCCCTATGAGATGGCCCAGCAGGACTTTTACTTGTGCCATATGTTGGCTGTTCCTTCAGCTGGGTCACAATCTTCAAACCCCCTACCTAACAGTAACCCCCCAACATACAGGCTCGCTAGTGATTCCTGAGGAGACATCACCATTACTTTCTCAAGGGCGATTAGAAATGAGGAGGAAAAGGTGACCAATAGCAACCACATTCCAGAAATGAAATAATGCATCAGATGGTTTACAAAATTTGTCAGGTTGTTCATGGTGGTTTATAGTATGTCACAATGCCATCTATAGGCAGTAGAATGCTAACCACAGAGATATTTTGCCAGCTGTTTAAAGGGGGTCAGCTTTATCGTATCAATAAAGATGAATGTAAAACATGTCTTAACTTCTGTACAATGCCAGTCATAACCATAAGAATATTCAAACTGGCTAAGTTGAATTGGTGATTAGGATGCATATTGACAGGGAAAGGCTTATATTCATGCAGTGCCAGTCATAACATTGCAAACTGTAGGCAATGAGGCTACTTTTGGACTGTAATCACTGTTATAATGAAGGAAGCCAACATGCTCCTACATTCAGCAATGAGATAACGGCCAGGTAATTGTATTTTGTGGCTGGTCCAGTTATGTTTTTAGACAATAACGACCCCAAGGATATTGTTAGGGAATTTGATGGTGGTAATATCACTGAGTGTCTAATGCTTTCTTGCTGAAGGCTGTCATTGCCTGGTAATTCTTGACTGAGGAATAAATATTGGCACCATGACGAACTCTGAATTCAGGATAGTTGCACTGTGTGGTAGACAGTATCTTGGATTAGAGACAATGCAATGCTCCCTGGGTCTATCCCATCCTGACAGGTGCTCTGGTGCATTGGATGCTAACAGCTGACTGATACTTTGCAGAGAGCCAAAAAGGACACCAGGAATTTCCTCTGTGCTTCTTCCATTGCACTTACATAACTTTGGTGGAAACTGTGTGCGGGGGAGGAGGGGGTGCTCCAAAGTAACTCCGCACCCCCTCCCTCCGCAAGAAAATTCTCAGAGAAAAGCTGGCTCTTTGGCCACGAGAGGCAATGCAATTTCCACAACGCTGGATGTGCCAATGAATATCTACATAAAGCAGCAACCCTGACCGATGTATTTTAACCCAGGGTGCCAGGGTGCTGAGGTCAGTTGAAGTTCCCCAACCTGGCTAAGGTCTGATAGCTGGGTATCACTGATCTATGATGTAGGGACACTCTGCTCTGCAGGCTCTTTCGATGGATGCTGTGCTTTTTTTCACTGTGTACAGTGATGTGCTCCACACGTGCAAATACAAAGCAATCTGCTTCACACACTTCTAACGGTCCCTCAAAAATGAAATCAGCCTGCTCTTCTCGTTGAATCAACTTTGAGACAACTGCACCAGGCATATCGGAATGCACAGTTCGCAATCTTTCAGATCGACTGTTAGAAAAGAAAAATAAAAGTGAAGTGGCTACTGGGTACGATGGTAAGCACTAGCAATGGTGCGTTAGACGTTATTCAGCCCTAATAATGTGAGGAAAGCAAACTTTTTGAAAATGCTCCAATTGTGCAAATAAAAATAGGTTTTTTTTAAAAGCACTCACCAACCGAATCCCCCGAAAGAAACGCTGCGTTTTCTTCGAAACATGTTTGCTGGAGTCTGTCACCTGTGTAGGCTTCTCTGACAAGCCGGAGATGCCTCGACTGCCGAAATGTACACAAGGTTTCAATTACTCAGTATTTGAAGCAATCAGGCAGGAAATCCACTTCCTGGGTTCTACTTTCGTATAGATAGCGCGACCATGTCAAAGGCTGGCATTCGGGGGCAGTGTTGATTTTAATTTAGGGGGAGGGATCAGCTGAGTGCATTGCAAAAGCATCCTCAATTATTATTTTCACATTTAAATAATACACTTTTGCCCTTAAAGAATATTTTTGGCCTGCTTTTGAAATCGAAAATTGTGCAACTTCCTTTATATTGCACAATAGGTTAACCCTAGTACCAAAGCATTGGATATTTAGCTCTTAATCTGCCCTGCAAAGATTCAGATACTTGCAGATTTATTTTCGCCAATCTTGATCCGAAACACAGATATATTGCTTCTCCTGGTGATTCCATGCTTATTCATTAATTCTCGGTTACTTGAAAGCTCTAAGATAATCAAACATTCCTCGCTTTCGCTGGGATGCACACATTAATTGTGCTCCTAGATTTTTCAGCCTCTTTTCAAATTTGGGCGGCTACCGTTTGTGCTGAAACTTGCTACACGACAAAAGACAGGGGGTCTCTGATCCCCAGTGAAGTTATTGCACCGAGCACAACAGCCCCTTCCCCTCCAGAAAGCCTTGCATTATAATGTTAACATATATTGCTAAAAAGCAAAACAAACCTTGTGTAACTATAAAGCTGTTGATAACGCTGTAACTTTTTATGTATTGTTATAAATTATTAATTTATATGTGCTGTTATAATGTTAAATATGCCAAAGGGTACGGTAAAAGAATCTTCATCTGCAGATTTCAGTTAAGAAACTGATTGAAATCTGTACTTTGAACTCAATATTTTAAACGACACTTTGGCATCATCGTTGCATTTCAAAATTAGCTTTTGTTTGGAAATCACGGCTGAATTTCTTAAGAGTTGGAACTGATCTGAGGAGTTTGGAAGCTTTTTTGGACAAATTAGGGTCACAACATATGTCGGTGTCAGGGAAGGGGAGGGTGTGGAAGCCTGTTGGGGAAGGGGTTTGATGTGGAGATACCTAATGTAAATCCCAAGCAAACAAACACAATGTTGGAGGAACTCAGCAATCTGTGGAGGGAGATGGACAGTCAACGTCGAGAGCCTTCATTTGTGTCTCCAATATTAATCCCGACACTGAGAGAAATGGTCGCCAAAGTAGTGGAGGGGAGGTGAGGTGAGGTAAAGGGGGTGAGGTGAGGGGGTGAGGTGAGGTGAGGTGAAGTGAGGGGGTGAGATGAGAGTTGGGGGATGTGAGGTGAGGGGAGGTGAGGGGCTGAGGTGAGGGGAGGTTGAGGGAGGGAAGGTGAGGTGAGGGTGTGAGGTGAGGTGAGGTGAGGTGAGGTGAGGGGACGGCAGCTTCCTCCAGGTCAGGGGAGGCGAGGGTGAGTTTGCGGGGACATTCCTACCCAAGGACCGCGGTCCCAGGGCCTCCCGCGCGGTTACAACAGGAGCTCCTCAAATGGTTCTCAGTGGGAATCGCTGTCTCATGCAATGGGCCTTCACGGGGTCACGCTTCCCGCGGGGTGCAGAGACCTGCAGGGAATGAACACCCCCCTCTCCTGGCGCCTGACTCGGCGTCCTGGTGTTGGAGATGGACCCCTAGGGGCCTTTTGGTCTCCAACCTCTCTCAGGAAAGCAGAAGGCCTTTCCCCGGGGAAGCTGGTCCCGTCAGGACAAATCCCAAGGCTGTCTTCAGAAGAAGACCCCCAACATGGACACAGGTCAGTACTGGACCCTTTAACTTCTTAGGCAGCCCCAAGAGATTGAGGATGACTTACTTAGAACATAGAACACTAGAGCACAGTACAGGCCCTTCGGCCCACAATGTTGTGCCGAAATTTTATCCTGCTCTAAGATATATCTAACCCTTCCCTCCCACATAGCCCCCTATTTTTCTATCATTTATGTGTCTATCTAAGAATTTCTTAAATGTCCTTAATGTATCTGCCCCCATAACCTCTGCCGGCAGTGCATTCCACGCACCCACCACTCCCTGTGTAAAAAACTTACCTCTGACATCCCCCTTATACCTTCCTCCAATCACCTTAAAATTATGTTCCCTTGTGTTAGCCATTGTCACCCTGGGGAAAAGTCTCTGAGTGTCCACTCGATCTATGCCTCTTATCATCTTGTACACCTCTATCAAGTCCCCTCTCATCCTCCTTCTCTCCAAAGAGAAAAGCCCTAGCTCGCTCAACCTATCCTCATAAGACATGCTCTCCAATCCAGGCAGCATCCTGGTAATCTTCTACTTGGTTCTATGGATGCTGAGGTGACTGATGAAGCCCAGGAGGGAATAGCACTCTCTTCCACAGACGGGGCAGGTGTTGGCTAGCAGGGGTGGTGGGTCAGTAGTTTGTGAGTTGGTGACAGCCTCTGTGTGCTCTCCACAGTTCTCAGTCCTCAAATCCCCTTCTCCATTTTGAGCCGTCGTGGGCCAGAAAATCCCAGAAGGCGGTGGGTTTGCTGCATTTCTTTAAGATGGTCTTGAGCTCATCTTTAAATCTTTATCCTCTGTCCACCTGGTAATCTCTTCCACCCACAGAGCTCAGGAAGTCTGGAGTCATCCTTGTGAACAATATGGCTTGCCCAGTGTAGCCAACTGACTGAACTAGGACCTCAGTACCAGGGATGTTGGCCTGGGAGAGGTCAATGACATTGGTTCATGTATCCTTCCAGTGAATACACACACCACAGGCCTCCGTTCTCTTCTTGAATGCTGCCTTGCATCACTGCAATGTGCCCAGTGGATTCCTTGAACAGAGTCAATGCGCTTGTGTGTTCCAGTAATGCAGTTTCACTGAGCACAGAGAAGTCCCAATCCCCGTTACCATTTGATTCCACACATTCGACCAATTACATGGTGTGTAAAAAGTATGCTTGACGAAACTGCATTCCTAGGCTGACATTTTCACTTGCAGGGAAAATGGCTCATAAAAATAAGACAGTAGCAAGTAATTCTGACGTGACCTTCAGCTTCTTTACCCAGAGAGTGGTTAACATGTGAAACTGTCTAACTGCTCCTATTCACTCATTGACCATATAACCTTGTTTACAGCTTATCCTCATGGTCACCCCAGTTTTACCCTATCAGAGACATTCCCCTCCCCCACGCTCCCTGCAATTTAATGAGCTGCTTTTGTCTCCTTTCCAGTTCTGAAGAAGGGTCTTGGAAATGAAACGTTAACTCTGTTTCTCTTACCACAGATGCTGCCTGACTTGCTGAGTATTTCCAGCATTTTTCTTTTACGGGTACATTATAATGTTTAAAAAAAACACATGGATAGGCATATGGATAATGTGGAGGGCCAAACCCAGGCAAATGGAATTAGCTTTGATAGGCATCTTGGTTGACATGGACGAGTTGGGTTAAAGGGCCTGTTTCTGTGCTGTATGTATCTATGAATCTTTCCTGTTTTTATTTTAGATTTCTGCAGTTATTTTTGATAACCACATTAGAAATAGGAGCAGCAGGCCATTTTCCCCTTCAAGCCTGCTCCACCATTCAGTAAGATCATGGCAATCTTCTACCACAACGCCATTATCCTGCCCTGTCCCTGGCATCTATGACGTAAATTTGCACATGAGCTATCTTCCCCTGAACATTGACAATAACTAGATGACAAGAGGCATAGATCGAGTGGAAAGTCAGAGACTTTTTCCCAGTGCGACAATGGCTAACATGAGGGGACATAATTTTAAGGTGATTGGAGGAAAGTATAAGGGGGATGTCGGGGTGAGTTTTTTACACAGGGACATATAAGAGACTCTTAGATAGACACATGAATGATAGAAAAATAGGGGTCTATGTGGAAGGGTTAGATAGATCTTAGAGCAGGATAAAATGTCGGCACAACATTGTGGGCCGAAGGGCCTGTACTGTGCTGTAGTGTTCTATGTTCTAACAGGACAAGCGGAGGATGTCATCTGTGAAATAATTTTAAACAAAGGTCCAATTCGTGGCATTCATGTAACTGAAGGAAGCCTAGTGCAATGATGTGCTGCAGTAAGGCTCCAATATGCTGTGTGATAAAAGTGCTCTCACTTCCATGATTCAAAAGGATATGAAAAAATAACGGCTAGACAGCACGAGATATTTGGTTAATGACAATACTGTTTCTTATTCCCTTGCACATTCATCTTTGCCTCCCCCTCTTTGGAAACTATTGGCTCTCACTACAATCCAGCTCCCTGGGCACTTTGGTAAAGTGGCCATCATTCACACACGGATTTTGACTGTAGGCCTCAGACACAGTTGAGCCTCACCCTGTACTCAGGCGATATTCACATGTGCTTTCAGCTATAAAATTCATTGGTCTTCCTCTCCTCCACCCAAGCACCCGATTCCTATCCCAATTGCCTATTAACTTGGTGCAAAAGAGATTGAAGCTCAGATTTTCCAGGTCTAACCAGGTGAACCACTAACTGTCTTCACTAACAGAGATAACTTTAGAGCTAATAGGTACAAGTTTTAAAATATGGCTCCTGGTAGGGGCATCACCTGGCCAGATTGAAGATGACTGGATATACCTCATCAATCAGGTCTGATAACTGGAATTGATTTAATGCACTTGATTTGTACTGTGCCTCATTGCACTTCAGTGGAGAAATAATCACACTTTTACCAGAAGACTTTGCAGTATTTTCGATCATGAGTTCTGCTTCTTGCAGTTCATAGAGGCTCTCCTCTAATAGACTCTGCAAAGTGATCCCTGCCATAAATCCTAACCCACCTCAAACCTATTAGTTGGTACAATGGTGCCAATACTCACTTTGTTTAAAGATAGACAAGTTAGCACTGCCTACTGCCGTAGAGAAAGCCCACAGGTGTGTGCTTTTCCCCCCATACCTCACCTTGTTGACCATTCTTAACATAAAAGCCAGGAAAGTGATCAAGTTGAGCACAATTTACCAGCTGGGTGTAACCCTCCTCACATCTGACATCTGTCTATGCATGCTTTCCAGCAAGAATCTTTGAATAATGATGGAGAACTGGGATCCAGCTTTCTCTTACTCTGCCCTTGCAAAAATATAGATTTCAGCCAGACATGGCAGCTGTACAAGACAAATCGGCTGAAATTATTACAACCCTGATCTCTAGAATCACTGTAAATAACAATTTCCTGTGGTGCCATCCAACCACGCAGCACCTTGCAGTTCAATGTGTTTTATTCCTTTACTGAGGGTGCAGGGACAAGCTTGGGGTCAGCACTAAGCTTGAAGACAGTAGCTGGGGAGGACACAATCAATGTCATCTTTCATCAGTTTTAAAAGGCTAAAGGAGGAAGGAAGACTGAGGAAGATGGAAGATTCCATGGTCAGGGCAAAGGACAGCCATGTCACGAAGGGTGTAGGAATTCGCTCCCTTTATTGGGCTTACACTTCAGCCAGAGAGATAATGCTAGGAAAATCAACAGCACTGAAATCATGTGCTGTGTGTGTGTGTGTGTGTGTGTGTGTGTGTGTGTGTGTGTGTGTGTGTGTGTGTGTGTGTGTGTGTGTGTGTGTGTGTGTGTGTGTGTGTGTGTGTGTGTGTGTGAGTGGGTGTATCTGTGCGTGTCAGAGAGATGCCATACACAATTCATACAATGGCTTTCTTTCACTCCTCACCCTGCCTATTGTCTCTATGCCTTATAATTTGTGCAGTTAAAAACTAATGTGCCTTACTGAATAAATCTCCAACATATACATTCCTTAACCCAGTGTTGAAATTTTCAAGTTCAAAGGGAGGAGAGAATGGGATCTTTCTCCTCCTGTATCCCTGGTTTGAAACCAACCAAACAGAATGCAAGCTTGATTATTTGAACTGTATGAATACATTAAGTCCCTTGCATTACATCTTTACGACTTGCACTCTCTTCATCTCGCCCACACTTCTCCTCCCTGACCTCCTCCCATCCTCACCCCTCTCTCAGGTATGTTTCTCAGCAGCACCAAGCTGCTTGTTTGCAAAGCATGCCGATTATTTAGAACTCGATAGGACATCCCTGCTGACAGCCCAGAACCTATGATAATGAAAAAGATGATATCAGTGTGCCAGACTTTCTATAATGAAAGTGTATCCTTGGCTGCCAATAAGATTAGTGCCAATTTGTACCAACACTGATACATTCCTCTACGGAGAAAACTACTCCAAAAGAGATCTGTACTTTACAGGGATAATCTGAACATATCCCAGCCCAGCAGTGAGGATCTGACCTTCATCTGTCTCCTGGAACGTGGGTTTGCCAAGAATTTCTGGATGTAGTTTCCTTTGTTGAGGTTCATCCTAAGCAGCTGTGTAACACCAGATTCTGTGCTCCAAAAGGATGCATTCTGAGACAAACACCAACTGCTGCTGGAAGGTAATCAACTCAGTGAAAGATGTACATTGCTCTGCCCAAAAATTGCTTGTCCTCCATTGCAGGGAGATGTCTGCAAATGAAAGTTGCTGGTCCTGTCATATGGAAACCCATGAGGTTACATGGGGAACATGCAAACTTCACACAGACAGCAACAGAGGTCAGAATTAATCCCGGATCACTGGAGCTGTGAGGCAGAAGCTCTACTTTCCCACCACTGTGATGCTTGGAAGTGTCATAAATGAATGTCTTAGTACCTAACAAGATTTCCATCCAACCGGGACTGGCCAATAAATCCAGGAGTGTCCAGGAACTACAAATAAATTTCCTCAGCAAAATCATGATGGAGATCCTTAAAGAAAATTGGCCCTGGAGATGTTCCAAAACCTTTTTTTTAAATTAAAGTTTTGGGGCTTATTCTACTGAATGGTGGGTCAGGGTCCAGGAGTATGTTCAACAGAATTTCTTCTCCGCCACTCTGCACGCATCCCCCAAGCCCACTGTCTCCCCATTCGTACAGGATCCTGAGTGACAGTCACAAGTAACTAGATAGGAATATACACCAATTTCTATCAAAAAGTCGATCAAAAACGTCCATCTAGATAAAGTTATTTGAATTTCCTTTTAAATTAAAAGAACTAGAGCAAAGGTCAGTGGTGAGTGGGTGATGAAACTGGATAAATTGGAGATGAACCTGTGGGTTGTAGCAGAACTAAGAGTGAAAGGTACAAGTTCTGCTTTTGAAATTTTATTTTGATGATTTTTGGAACGTAAATTTGTGAACCACTTCTGTTATTTTGAAAGCTCTACGTGACTACAAATATTAATTCTAATCCAAATGATAGAAATGGAATAGGTTTTCCTCCTTTGCCTCGTCTAGAATTGGGTGGGATAGTAATCGCCATTCCTCTTCCCTAGCCACCACATGCAGAAGTGAACCATGGTATTCAGTCCAGAGTAATGATGGCAAGGGCCCCAACTGAACTCAGCAGCCTGATCTTCTCCCTCCAATGCTTCTCAATGCCTGCTGAAGACATTGACTATGGTCCAATGACTACAGTGGACAATTTGCACAGCATTGTGGCTCCCCTTGACTCCTGGAGATTTATCTAGCTTGCTGAACAGAATCCCAACTTGGAGCCTACCAGGAATGCTGAGACAGAAAACCAAACTGGCTTAAGCCCGGCTCCTTATCTCCTCATGACCCCCAAGTGTAAGTGACAGGCTGAAGCAAACGATTTCTTGATGACTTGACTGTTGTTGTCAGAAGGGTTTTGATGCCCTACTGCATTCAATGAATTGGCACACTGCCAGCCATACTACCATGGCAAAAATATGATGATTTTGGTGACTAGTTAGGGGTTGAGGTGATGAGGTAGACAAATCAGTATAAAAATCCTTCAATCAATCATTGAACATCTAAATAGGAAGTTAATAGCAGGAGATTTTCAGCAGCTAGAAATTCACTATCAACTCTGATGTTTTGAACTTGCATTTGCCTTAGCTGGAGGAAAATAACTTAGGAAGGAGTTTCCCATAATAGTGACCACACTTCAAAAAGTATACAATCGGCTATAAAATGTTTTGCGATATCCTGAAAGACACTTACAGGAGTGCACACTCCTCTCTTGCAACAGGAAACCTAGTCTCCATGGCTAAATTAGGGTTTGAGGAGGGAGAGGTATTAAAAAGAGCTTTGAATTTCCCATCTGCCAAAGAGGTAAAATTGACACAGAGAGGGGTTAGTGTATTTCTTTAATAAGCATAATTGTACATATAAAAGGAATTCACTATTTCACCACTCTGGACCTCACCCTATTTTCTATTTTCACTTTTTTTTATCAATTCTCTAATTATTCTTTGTTGGTTTCTAAAATTCTTCCATTGGTCAGGCCCTACCACTATTCCTTCAAATATTATGACTTCTGTTTTCAATCTAATACCCTCTGTAAATTTTTTAGTTAGTCACAAATGGATCTCTTTTCCTATTCTGTCTTTCTTCCACAATGAGATGTTTGTTGCAAATTATAAAATATTTCTTTAAATATTTGCCACTGTTCATCTACCTCTTAATCTAACTTCCCAAACCACTTTAGCCAACATCCCTTTCATATCTATGTAATTACATTCATTGATGATTAATTATTTGAGAGAACACATTTTAAATCATCACTTGAGGACACAAGAAACTGTAGGTACTGGAATCTGGAACAACAAAGAAAATGCTGGAGGAACTCAATGGATCAGGCAGCGTCTGTGGAGGAAAATGGACAGTCGATGACTAAGCCCAAAACATCGACTGTCCCTCTCCCTCCACATATGCTGCCTGACCACCCCCAAATCCCAAGTTCCTCTGGCATCTTGTTTGTTTGACTATCAGTTTTATTATTTGCAATAATATTATCTGGAATATAATTTTTCACACAATATAAAGCTGAATGATCAGGGAATGGACTGTCCTCAGATTTGCAATTCTCTGTTTAAAATACTATCTTCTGCTGCTGTTATTACATACCTCAATATCCTTTTGCATGGTCACTCTGCACAGTGAAGCTGCTGCATAGCAGTAAGATAATAACATAAGTGATTAAAGTGGACATTATAATGTGGTATAAAAACTATTTGCCTTTGTGGTAGATTCTGTTAACATTCATTAAACCCTCAACTTTGTCTCTTCTGTGAATTGGCTTCCTTGAATTATTACCCACAGTTAGCTGCCAGTTTTAGTTTTTGTGTACATAAGGCAAACAAACCATATCCTGTCCATTTATTCACCGCAGCACACAGGCTCCCTCTTAATGGAGTAAGTACAATCATGATTTGCTCTTTGAATACAAGTGATTTATAAGAACATTATGCTTCTGTTATTTCTATCTTGTGATGTCTCTGCATCATTTCAGCTTTCTTCCCTCTGAGCCATGCCCATCACAAGGGAGAAAAAAGTAATTGATCGAAAGGAAGATTTTAGCATGAAGCAGGAATATACAGTAAAAATATTTTGTGTTGTGAGCTATTAAAAATGGACGTGTCAATATGAGTGCTTAATACACAGAATATATCTCAGTCAACTCTCTGGAGTCACTTTGGACCAAACAATCACCAACAATGAGATCCTTAAGAGAACCAACCGATGGCTTATATAGATATGGTAGTCTTTATCAGAAGAGGATTCTTTAAGTGACGTTGCATCAGGTCTATTGTTAACAGTTCCCTCTAAGATTAAACAACAAACAGAAAATGGCATCACACATAGTGCAGCGTATGGTGAAAGCTGCTGAACCGTGCATGTTGTTCCCACTCATACCTTGTGGTAGACCCAGGACGGCCACACCGGACACAACACATGGAGTACACTCCAGGATTGGATACTGAGCACTGCATTCCACGACCACCTCTAGGACCACCCAAGTTCAGAGGAAGGCCAAATCTCCTACACAGGGACAAGGTAAGGCAAGGTCTCAAGAAATCCAGCATTCCCACTGGCATCAAAGAAACCCTGTCAGCACCAGCTCAATGTGGTGCAGAACACAGAGAGCCACCATAGTTTTGATCCCCTTTATTAATAAAGGACATGCAGGCATTGGAGGCAGTCCAGAAGAAATTCACTAGGCTAATTCCTGGGATGAGAAGGTTGCCTTATCATGAACGGCTAAGAAAGTTAGGTCTGTATTCTTTGGAATTTCTACCAATGAGGTGTGATTTTATTGAAACAAATAAGATCCTAAGGGGATATGAGAGGGTAAATGTGCTGTTTTCACTTGTGGGAGAGTCTCAAACAAAGGAATATAGTTAGAAAATAAGGGGCAAACATTTGAAACTGAAATACAAGGGAATTTCTTCTTGCAAACAGTGGTGAATTTCTGGAGTTCTCCGGATTGTGGAGGCTAAATCACTCGAACTCTTTAAAGATGAGGTAGATAACTTTTAGAAAGATTGGGGTACTGAGAGCTATAAGGAACTGACACAAGGAAGATTTTTAAATTATCAACCCTTATAACTATTTTCCTTTGTTCAAGATTTTCTCATAGAGTCAACAGGCCCTTTGGTCCACTGGTCTATGCCGACCAAAATTCCCACCTAAGCTAGTCCCATTTGCCTGCATTTGACCCATATCCCTCTAAATCTTTCCTATCCATGTACCTGTCCAAGTGCCTTTTAAATGTTAATATACCTGCCTCAACCACTTCCTCTGGTAGCCCATTTCATATACAGACCACTCTCTGGGTGAAAAAGTTGCCCCACAGGGTCTTATTAAATCTCTCCCCTCTCACCCTAAACCTATGCCCTCTAGTTCTTGATTCCCCAACCCTGGGAAAAAGACTTCACTGTCCCTATCTATGAACCTCATGATTTCATTTTTTTCTTTTTTTGTGTGAGTAAAAACATCTCAACATCTACCCAGAGTAAAATAAGCCATATTTATATTGAATGGCTAGGGCAAGCTTGAGGGGCTATTTCCTTGTGTTCTCATATTCATTGCAGCACCCAGACTGAGGCTTGGAAACTGACTGTGTTCCCAAGCTTTGGAGGATGGTTTGGTGCCCACATGGCAGCCCTTCAACACTGCCAGGCACCACTGTCTGCCTGACTTCCTCGCACCTCCTCTCATTTGCTGACCTTTTGGATGGCCCCAGGCTTTTCTCCAAAACAGCACATCTCAGCACAGAGATTAAACTTGATTTGGGTCTCTGATTTGTGGCTTTGATAACACAACTTCCTCATAGTTTCAAAGCTATCTTTACACGAGAGGACACAACAACAACAACCAACAAACTCAGTCCAGAATAGACTTGGGGAAATTGGTGGAGGATGGGGGTTGGGCAAAGTAAAGAGGGTTAAATTGCACTTGTTATCTTGAGATTTCACATGATCAGAAAGATCAGAGGTGGATAGGTTACTTGGTATTATGACATTAAAAATAAATGGTAATGTAATTGGTTTATTATTGTCACATGTACTGAGGTACAGTGAAAAACTTTGTTTTGCATACCATCCATACAGATCATTTCACAACATCAGGACATCGAGGTAGTACAAGGGAAAGGCAATATAGTGTTACAGTTACAGAGAAAGTGCAGTGCAGGCAGACAATAAGGTGCAAGGCCATGATGTGGTAGATTATGAGGTCAAGAATCCATCTTATCGTACTAGGGGACCGTTCAATAGTCTTATAACAATGGGATAGAAGCTGTCCTTGAGCCTGCTTGTACATGCTCTCGTGACCAGCTTCAATCGGTCCTTATATCTCCGACAAGGTAATGAGGGTAGGGTATTATGTCAACAAGTCTGATCATTGTGACCAGCTCCAGAAAAAGATACCATTTATGGTGCCAGATAAGATAAGGTCCTCAAGAGAAGTGAAGCTGCCACTGCACTTCTCAATCTGCTCTGCACAATAATGGAATGTGGCTTACACTTGTTACTTTCTGGTGGTTTACTTATAAGAAAAATATGTCTACAGTTTGTATAGAAATGTGTACCTTAGGGGAAAAGCAATAAGAGGATGTGGCTTTCTTTTATTTTGGGGATGTGGGTGTCATCACTAAGGGCAGCATTTATTGCCAATCCCTTTTTATCATTGAAGCGAGCGGCTATTGTGAGATTACTCTCGGCATTGTGGCTAGAGTTCCCCATGGGTCGATGTCCACTGTGCCTCCTGCAGGAAGTCGAACCAGTGTCGCAGGGCCGGTTGCTTCACCTTGAGTGGGTCACCTCTAGCTGCATTCGCTAAACTCCCTTCGCCATCGAACAGGGTCACTGAGACATCATATGGCTCACAGGAAACCAAATACAACGAATGAAATGAGCCTCATGTTGTTGAGAAAGGCTGACTCAGGGGGTTTGAGAGAAGCTCAGCAAAGGTCAGTGTGTGGGACACAACGATTCACAGAACTGCACCAAGTGTGATAACAGATTAAGGAATACTTAGCAGGTCAGGCAACATCTGGTGAGAGAGAGTGAACAGGCAGGATTGCATGGAGCTGGCATGCACCATATAGGCAGCAGCCCCTTCCCCCCCAACCGTGGTCAGAATAATCTTTTGCAACCGCATGCATTAAACAACTTCAAAGCCTTACCACTGCAGCAATTCTATAAAACAAGGCAGACCATGGCTGTTGACCTGACCCCAGGCAGCACAACTTGAGATCCCAACTCCAAAATGTCCTGATGTCTTGTCAAAGGCCTTTTCACTCCTTCCAAACTCCTCCAATAATCAGAGACATATACAAACAATTAGAAAAATAAATAATTAAAATGTACTTCTTAAAAAATTATTTATCAACACAATTGATTAACTAAAAACAATCAGTCAGATAAAGGAAATCAGCTAAAAATAAGTCTAAATGTCACAAGTTTTATAAGGTTTGGTAATCTGTAGCAGTGACCAGTGTAGAATAGGAAGAGTATCTGGCCCTTCAGCTCAGTGGCTTGTGGAACTCCCCTGGGACTAATGGCGAGAGCAGGGGCAGGGCGAGAGGTCAGAACCTCGCGTCTGGCCTCTGGCACTTTCCAGGCCTCGGTGTTGGAGCACTCAGCTGTGCAAGTCCAGAATACACAGCCACGCCCACAGCCGGCGGCTCCCTACAGACTAACACTTCTGTGGGATCTTGTGGTTTGGCGACCACTGGCTAGTGCTGGGTTAGTTTGCCTCAGCTTTGGTAGAGAAGAGGACACCACAAATGCCCTCGGCAGTCAAGATCAGAGGAAGAAAATAAAGTCTGTCATTATTAATGATACTTGTGAGGTGTGCAAGCTGGACTAACAGAGTGTGCAAGTCAGCCTCTACAGACAAATAGCTAGTTCATTTTCCCACATGAGGAATGCCTGCTTAGGGCATATCTGATGGGCAGACAGAAGGTCAGCAGAAGAGGGGAGAAAATTTATGCTGGGGTTCAAGTAATGAGTAAACATTCTCGGTTACTCCTCCTCCTCCTTCTCCATCAGTCCCTTGTGATCGAGGATGACTTGCTTGCACTTGAGTTCTGTGGGATCTGAGGTGACTGATGACACCAGTGTGGGAACCACAGATGGGGCAGGAAGTGTCTGATGGGGTTGGTTGGTGGTGATGCCCAAGTGTCAGTGGGGAATTTACAGATTTTCAAGGAGGCTTTGAGAACATTCTTGAACTTTTTTCCTCTGTCCGTCCTGTAATCTCTTCCCCCGACAGAGATCAGAATGGTGCACCTTTTTCAGGAGTCTGAGGTCGGGCACACAAATTGTTACGCATACACAGAGCAAGAACAACAATGGTGCGGTAGAATAAACATCTTTACTGATTCAGATTGATCAAGATATAGAAACTGAGCAACTTACAATTGTAGATCCACAAGAAGGTCTGTGGAGACCTAAAAGCGCGCAAGTCCCTGAAGTCCAGCGCCAAAAGTGAAGTTGCGCGTGTCAGATGCCATCGTTGCTCCACCAAGTGATCGGCCGGCCAGTGCGCGCATGTGTATAGATGTGCACATGCGTATAGGCGCGCACATGCGTACTGCCACATTCGCACCATCGATCCGCTGGACGATCGACTAACCAGCATGCGCACAGGTACGTGGATGCACATTCGCCGCGTTCTCCGTACGGTTCATCCATACACTTCATCCCTCCTCCCTGTAGGAGGGAACTGCAGGGGAAGAAAATAGGTTATGTGAACATAGGGAAATGTTGAGAAGATTTTTCCTCCACTATTCTGCCTGATATCGGTTGACCGGCCGATGCACCCTCATGGACTTTCGCAGGGAGGCAGCTTCTCCCTCAGTGTCTTCCTGATTAGCCGATGCCGAGGTCGGTGGGCTGTGAAGGCCCTCCCCTCTTGATGAAGCGTCCATTGGTTCATCTACTTGAATGGTAGCTTCATCAGCAGGGGATGCTTCTGTGGTTTCGCTGGGTCCTCCTTCGGTTCACTGGCATACATGATCCAAATGTCGCCTGACAATCCATCCATCTGGCAGTTCAAGTTCCGCAACTTGACTATTATAATGTCGGACAACGGGCAGTTGCCAGTTTTCTTCGTGCCTGAGTCGAGTGCAGACCTTGTCATCGGCGCCAAATGTTCGCGGCCTAGTGTAGGTTTCATAGTTTTGTTTCACGGCCTCCTGTTTGCTACAAATTTGTTCCTGGATGGCCAGCAGCAGGAGATCCAATCTGATGCATAATGTGCGTTTGAACGTTGATTCTGCAGGGGAGGTGCCCGTTAGTTCATTTGGGGTGATTCGGTAATGGAAAAGGAAACAGCTCAATTTCATCGTTAAGTCATTAAGTCACCCTGTGTTTGTCTAGAAAAGCCTTGTTTCACCGTTTGCACTGCTCACTCGGCCAGGCCATTTGAAGCTGTGTGATGTGGAGCTGTTGTCAGGTGCACAATACCATTCTTCTCTACAAACTCCTTAAATCCTGTACTTGTGAAAGCCAGGCCGTTATCAGATACGATCATTTCCTGAATATCAAATGTAGCAAAGACAGACCGTAGTCCTGTTATAGTAGTTGTTGAGGAACATGACGTACAAGTCAGTAATGCCTCTACCCACTTCGAATGGGCATCCACATTAACCAGAAATGTGTGTCCCCAGAACGGTCCAAAATAGTCAATATGAATGTGCTTCCATGGAGAATCGGGCCAGGCCCATGGTGTAAGGGTGGCCTTTGGTGATGCTTTTTGTGTCTTCTGAAAAACAGGGCAGATGCACACCATATTCTCAATATCGGTGTCAATTTTCAGCCACCACACACGGCTTCTCACAAGTGCCTTCATTCTGACCACCCCAGGGTGAGTGTCATGCAGAACGCGGAGTCTGTGATTGCGGCCTTTAAGGGGACCCACTACTCGACTGCCCATAATATGCAGCCATCCTGTAGGCTCAGCTCAGGTTGGCAATTTGTAAATGGTAGAAATTCGGGTGAGGGCTGGCGGGCCAACCAACCTGTCATGCTCTTTTTACCTGTGATAGGAGTGGATCATGGGCTGTCCACTGCCTGAAGAGGTGACTTTTGATTGGTGTTTCATTGTTTCATCTAGGCTTTGTAACAGGTGAACAACCTTGGACGGAGGGGTGTCAGATGCTGTGCCCTCAACAATTGGAATCTGCTTAAGGTGTCAGCAATAACATTTTCATTTCCAGGGGGATACTTCATTGTGTAGGAGTAAGCAGATAAGGTCAATGCCCATTGTTGCATTCTCAGTGATGACATTTTGTTGGACACCTCGTGTCTCCCCCATTAAGTCTAGCAGATATGATCTGTGTGGATTTCGAGAGGCCGCCCAAATATGTATAAATGGAAGCACTTGATGCCAAACATAACAGCTGGGGTTTCTCAGTTGAGTTGTGAATAATTCGTCTCTGCCTGAGACATTGTCCTTGAAGTGAAAGCAATGAGCATCTCTGTTCCGCAAGGCCTTTGATGTAGGAGGGCGGCCCCCACCACATACACCACATACCATAGGCTTTTCAGGATCATAATGCACCAACACAGACGAAGAACTGAGGGCGGTTTTTATTTGTTCAAACGCCTGTTGCTCAATTCTTGACCGTTCCGTGTTGGTCCTTCTAGAGTAGTCAGTATAGGGGCTTCAACACTGTAGCTGATTGAGTTAAAAACCGGTCGTAATGTGTGACCAGTCCCAGGAATGAGTGTAACTGCGTCACATTTCGTGGGCGTGGAGCTTCTTTTAAGGCTTTGATTTTGTGTTCCTGCAGATGGAAACCTGTTTTGTCAACTTCGAAGCCCAGGTAATCGACTGAGTTGGCCAAAAACGTGCATTGCTCCTTCTTCACAGTAAAGCCGGCTTCCTCTAAACGGGAAAGTACACTGCCTAGTGTCTCAAGATGATGGGACTCTGATGTACTGGTTACTAAAATATTATCAAGGTAAGCACAGATGTGAGGAATATCCTTCACTAAATTATCATTAAGGCATTGGAGTAATCCAGGTACAGAACTCACTCCAAATGGCAGCCTCTTGTACCCAAACAAGCCTCTGTGTGTATTGTTTGTTGTAACATCCCTAGAATCTTCATCCATGGTGACCTGATTGTAGGCACGTTTCAGGCCTAGCGTTGAGAACTGTTGGCCTCCCGACAGGGATGCGTACAAGTCCTCGATCTGTGGCAGTGGATATGCATTCAGTCTTGTTGCAGGGTTTGCGGTCAGTTTTTAGCACCGCAGATGCACACTGTTCCATCGGACCTGAGGACAGACACAATCGGAGCCGCCCACTCTGAGTACTGCATCAGCTCTATCACATCCGCTCTCTGTAGTCAGTCTAGTTCTTCTTCCACCTTTGGGCCCACAGCACACGGCACCGGGCGGGCCTTGTAAACCTTCAGCTGGCAGTTCTCCTTAATTTTGAACTTAGCCACCGGACCTCGGTATTGACCCAAAGCCTTGGCTTGGAATACACGCTGGTGCTTTCGTTGTACGATTGATGTAGGGTAGCACCAATGGAAAGTTTTTAATCCAATTCCTGCCCAGCAAATTGGGCTGTTGGCCTCCTCTGACAGCATGCACCAGCAAGTAGAACAGGTCTCGATTGTGGACAACTTCTGCCATGAATATGCGGCGTACATCGACGCAGTCTCCGGTGTAGCTGCGAAACATTGAGCTTGGAGATTGTAGTTTTGGAATCCGGCGTAAAGATGATTTGCATACCAATGTGACGACTGACCCAGTATCCAGCTCAGATTTCACCGGCTGGTTGTCCACTGTAAGCGTAACCAAGTATGGAGGCTGGTTCTGATTGCCCAGTTTACGGGTTTGTCAGATAGTGTCCACTTCTTCGCAGCGGCCGCCTCCTTGTGTGGAGTTGATAGTCGAATTCTGTTGCTTTCCCGGGGCGTGTTGCTTTGTGAAGCACACCTTCTCGAGGTGCCCTACCTTCTGACAGAACCGGCAGACGGTCTTTTGACACTTGCAGTCGGACCACTGGATATGACTTTCACCACAGCGATGGCATCTCTGTGAAGGCTGAGGTGATTTGGACTGGAAGCTGTGGGTCTGCAAAGATTGACGTTTCGGGAGGGGGCTCTCGCTCCAGTACTGCCTGAATAAGTGGTGCTGGGGTCAGTTGAATCTGCGCAGGGCCTCTCTTGACTGTCTCCCTGTGACGAGCTGTGGAGCATGCTTTGTCCCAGGACAAGTCGTGCTTTTCAGGCAGGAGGTTCTCATATGTCTTCTCATCATGGATTCCGATAATCAATGCTTGGATAAGCATCACTTCTTCAAATTAGTTTGGTTGGATGTCTTTGTATTTGCATTCCTGCACAGCCAGAGTTAATCTTGTGATGAAATCATCTACGTTCTCATTAGGGGTCTGTCGCAGCTGTGAGAACCTGAAGCGTGCCGTAAAGACATTGTTCTGCATCCCCCAATCGTTGTCTAAAGCCTCAAATGCTCTGGCTAATTCAGCTCTGTTCTGTAAGTGCAGAGTGTCGAAGTATTTCTGCCTGAGTTCTCCCAAGTGCATGCAAAGCAGCTTGAGTTTGCTAGCTTCCTCCAGCTCTACCGTTGGTGTTAAAAGTGGTAGAAGTTCGATGTAATCCTGGAAGGTTTTCTTCCATTATAGCCAGGTTGGTTCCAGGGCCTCACTGTGAAACTTTATTGTTGGAGAGCAGTGTTGCAGAAATTGGTTCTCTACCCGGGGGAAACTGGTAAGAGACCTTTTCCTTGCTGTGTGTAAGGTCCATTTTCTCAGATACTTCAGTGAATGGATCTGGAGATCACCCTCCAGACATGCACAAAAGCAAATGTTGTCTGCATTGTAAAACTTGACTGTTGAGCTTGGAGTAACCTTGATTCAGGAGGGTGGACCTCAGCAGTTAAACAGTTTCCCATTGGTCCCGTAAAATAGCTTCACTCCAGGGACCAAGAATGAAATGAACAGTTATGTAAAAGAATGAGAATTGGAGGAACAAATTTAGCAGTTATCAGAGAGCTGGTGAGCTGCTTTTGGTGCTGAGCTGAGCAGAATTGGAGAACATCCTTGCTTTGGTGAGTTGATGGGCTTATCCCTGCTCTATTTCTAAACGGCAAATGGAAACAGCCCACACGCACCACTGCCTCATCCGGTCAACATGATGAGACTGTGATGAACCGTTCAACCTCAACACACAACCTTTCCTGCAATGTGACATGAAAAGTATTGACGTCTCCAGAACAATTTCACAGAACAATTCACATTCAGTGCAGGCTGATAGCCTTTGCAACCGTCCGTAAGGGAACAAATTGCAAAGAAGAAGGCTTCACTGGAGCAACAATTTAATCCTGTGGAAGAAACCCAATGTTGGGAGATCACTGTCCTTTATTCCAGTGAGGACTCTGCCCTGACCTCTGGGACTCGGAGTCAGGTGGAAAGGCAGTGGTGGGATGGAGTATTGCCACTCACTCATTAAATGGACAGTTTGCCTGCCATCCCATTGTGAATGAGCAGAAATTTCCTTGATTATTGCAAAGACCTAAGCTGTAGCTTCGGCTCACAAACTTACCTTGCCAACTGCTGATTCCATCCCTCCTCCCGACCACTGAAACTGAACCAGACCCTCCGCAACCTAAGTGTTACATTTGATCCCAAGGCAAGCGTCAATCCAAGTATCTGCTATTTTAATAGGTCTGGCTATCTCCACCCAACTCCACCTTCTCCTCAGCTCACTCACTGCTAAAACTTTCAGCCAGACTTTTGTTCCCAGATCTGACCACTCCAAAACTCTCCTTCATTCTACCCCCTGTAAACCTGGCATTGTCCAAACCTTGCTGCCCATTTCCCCACTCATGCCAAGCCCCTTCCCCCATCACTCCTTTGCTCACTGACCTTCATGGGTTCCCAATGACATGCCTTGATGTCAAAATCGTTTGTTACAAATCCCTCCGTGGTCTCGCCCCTCCTTATTAACATAACCTTCTCCAACTCTACTCCAATTTCACTCCAGAGTCACAAGATCACAAGATCACAAGACAACGGAGCCACTTGGCCCAACGAATCTGCTCTGCTACCTCACCATAAACTAAACTATTCCCATCTAGCCCCAATTCCTGGCCTTTCCCCCATATCCCTTGATACCTTGACTAATTAGATATCTATCTATCTCCTCCTTAAACACCCTCAGTGAAAGGGCCTCAAAAGTAGTGTATGGCAACGAATTCCACTAATCCACGAACCTCTGGCTAAAGACATTTTTTCTCATATCTGTCCTAAATGGGTACCCTCTAATTCTAATTCTAAGACCCAGACTCTCTAGTCCTGGACTCATGCACCAAGGGAAACATGGCTGCCTAGGTCTTCAGCTCTGGTATTCCAACTAAGAGTAGAACTTCAGCCTCAAATCTCTTTATGAGATCACTTATGTTTGATATTGTTGCAATAAAGCGTCTTTGAGCAATTTGCTACATCGGAGGTGCTATATAGATACAAGTTGTCGATGGGTGGCACAGTAATGCATCTAGTAAAGCTGCTGCCTCACAGCTCCAGCAATCACACTCGATCCCAACCTCCTTGCTGTAGCTCTCTATGACTCTGTGTCACTCTATGGTTTGGTGCAGCTTGCAACACAAAACTACCCAGAAGGGCTCATCTCAGGATATCAGAAGGGAGGATGATGTGTTAATACAGTGATTCACACCAATGAAGGTGGAGGATTGACCTGAGATTGTAGGGGAGATGAGCATGCTACTGGGGTGGGGACTGGAGGAAGGGTGCAAAGGTTAGCATCCATAAGTGATTGTGCTCCAGCAACTCAGGTTCAATCCTGACCTCCGGTGCAGTCCACACAAGAGGATAATAGGCAGGAAAAGATCACACGGTCTATCAAGCCTGATGTGTGCGGAGTTTGCACGTTCTCCCTGTGACTGCGTGGATTTCCTCCAGGTGCTCCACTTTCCGCCCACATCCCAAAGACGCACAGGTTGGTAGGTTAATTGGCAAGTGTAAATTGCTCCAATGTGGGGGAATCTGTGGAGGTGATGAAGCAGAGGGGAAGTTGGTGGGAATGGGGGGAGAATACACTGGGTCTGCATAGGATTAATGTAAAAATGAGTGGTTGATGGTCAGCGTGGACTTGGTGGGCCAAAGGGCCTGTTCCCTTGCTGTAACTCTCTGTGACTCATGTCATATGTGTCACTCTATGGTTTGGTGCAGCTTGCAACACATAACTATGCAGAAAGGCTCATCTCACAGGACATCAGAAGGGAGGATGATGAGTTAATACAGTGATCCACACCAATGAAGGTAGAAGATTGGCCTGAGGTTGTAGGGGAGGTGAGAATGTTACCGGGGTGGGTAACAGAGGAGGGGTGCAAAGGTTAACATCCATAAATCATTGTGTTCCAGCAACTCAGGTTCAATCCTGACCTCCGGTGCAGTCTGTCTAAGTGCCTAATAGGCAGGAAAAGATCACACAGTCTACCAAGCCTGTTCCACAGACAAAGGCTGGAGCTTCGCAAACAAAGATCTGTTTCTTGTCTGGCACCCACCCTGACCAGACCCTACCTCATACCAACACTGTAACAATGCAGACTCCTGGGAGGGACGAGAGGCCAGAGAGAAAAGCCAGGGATCTTGAGTTTCAATCTGGCTGTGGTCTGTTTGACAAAGGTGAAACAAGCTGTGGTGCCATTAAACATGAAGGAACAGACTCACAACATAAACAACAATGTTTGATAACAGTCAGACTATAGATAGATTCTTGCTATCTTTGTTGAAGATCAGATTCTGAGGTTGGCCTGCTGTCTGCAATAACATTCTTCAGTGATTCACCCCCTCTCGCACACCACCCTCCACTTCTGTGTCTGCAATCTTCTCCAGCAACGCAAAACCATTGAAAATACCACAATGTGGCTTGGGAGATCTTACCTCTGGTTACCTTTGGCAATGGTTTACCTCTTGTAGTCTCCTCTCTTGATGAGAGTGCTTTCCAGTGAAGCCACCCGTAGACTGACCAGAACAAGGCCATCCCCAGCTCTTCCCTCCTGGCTTCATGCCTGGGCTCTTCCTGCTCTATCTCTCTGTGGCTCTAAATAACAATTGCAGTGGCAATTGTACACCTTCAGAATCCTAGGAGGCAATACATGTGGGCCCACAGTCCAGACGCTTGGACTAAACATTCTAGAGAATGTGTTTTAAGTCCTATCATGGCAGCTGGGGAACTTAAATTCAGTTACTTAATTAAATTCTGTCACTTAAAAGCTAATCTCAGGAACGGTGACGCTGTTTTGAAGAAACTAATCTGGTTTGCCAGATTTTTGAAGAAATTAATCTGGTTTGTCAATGCCCTTCAGAGGAGGGAACCTACAACCCTTACCTGGCCTGGTCTTTACCTGACTCCAGGCCCATAGCAATGTGGCTGACTCTGAAATGGCCCCATGAAGCACTGCACCTAAAGGTAATTAGGGAGGGGTATTAAATGTTGGGCTTGCCTGCGATGCTCACCTCTCCTAAATGAATCAGAAAATATTGACTGAGAGGATCTTTCTTGCTTTAAAATAGAGCAGCGGAATGTGGCTTGGAGTGTCTTAGCTCTGGTTATGTTACCATTTCATTTTTACCTGCAGTCCCCTCCCTTGATAAGGGTCCTTGTAAGTATGAATGTACTGAAATGCATTCACTGTGGACACAAGAAATGAGCCCATGGTGGCTGGAATCCCGTTGAGGGCACCTATAGACACTCAGCTGGAACAAAGCAAAATAGTAGACTTTACATATTAAGGAAATGGAGCCAGTGTAGGAAAATGGGGGTGAGATAAAATATCAGGAGACACGAGACTGTGGGTGCTGGAATCTGGAGCAACAGACAATCTGCTGGAGGAACTCAGTGGGTCGAGCGGCATTTATGGGAGGAAAGGAATTGTCCAGGTTTCGAGCTGAAACCCTGATGAGTTCCTCTGGCATATTGTGAGAATAAAAGGTCAACTCTGATCTTGTTGAATGCTGGAGCAGGCACAAGAGACCAATGGCTTACTCTTCCTTCTGTTTCTGATGTTCTTGTGTCCTTTATGCTAATTCTTCTTTAATTTACAATACAACAGGAAACTGAAGTCAAGACGGTGCACATGTATTCGCTCCAGAGGGTCACCAGGCCTGGAGTGGGTTGGGATGGGCCTTGTCACTGAGCTAAAAAATAGGGCAATTATTTCCCAGGGCAGTTCTTCCCAAACACTGTGACAAAGGGACAGAGTGACTCTGCAGACAGCATTGCTGTCTCACAGCTCCAGCGACTCAGGTACAATCCTGACCGCTGTGTGTCTGTGTAGAGTTTGCATGTTCTCCCGGTTTCCCCAGGTGATCCGGTTTCCTCCCACATCCCAAAGAAGTGCTGGCTGTCAGGTTAATTGGCCACTGTAAATTACCCCCAGTGTAGATCGGTGGAGGGAGGATCAACAGGTGGGGATGTTACTGGACAAAAGTGAGAGAACAGGTTACATTACAATGCGGGGGAATGGGATTGCTCTGAGAGCAGCCATAGACATAATGGGCTGATTGGCCTCCTTCTATGTTGCAAAGAAATATAAACTGTTACCTTTCATATTAACTGTCATTCTCCCTACATGAGGCAGCAGCACCTTCTTGACAAACACATCACTGAAGGCAAGACAAATATGTTCGGCACAGCTTTGTGGGCCGAAGGGCCTGAATTGTGCTGTAGCTTTTCTATATTTCTATGTAACATGTGATAGCAACAGTAAGACTTCGGACAGCCTGCTTAATGAATTACAGTTTGTGTACAGAGGTAAGGCTGATTTGGAATAATTGTTGCTTCTATAAATACAGTTTTGCAAACAGTGTGTCAGGTATGTACAATGTGAACAAAGCATTGCAGTATTTCTTGAAGTATTATTTACAGTCAAAACCTTGAATGCTTTGTGGCTTTATTTGGTAAATAGGCTTTTTAACCTTCTAAGACCCACGTATTCCTCACTATTGTTGTACAGTCTCCATCTATATTCACACACTTCGGGGTAGAAATTGGAATTGGTCTGCCTATTCCCTGGATGAGAAAAAATGGGGAAAAATGACAACTTTGCAGTCCTCTTGCCTGAAGCAGTTGTGTGATCCCAGTCCCTCTGCAAGTTGTTCTGGAAGCACCTAATGTAAATGATTGAAACCGGTCCTGGGGACCAATTTCAGGCTGGGTCACAAGCCTCCTGGTTGGGGCAAAGAATACACACACAATGTTCATTTGCCATCACCCGGTGAGCTATCAGGATTATGACGTTCTTCTGAAAGCACAGCACTCCCTTGGTACCACCCTGACTATGTGCTCAAGCACCAAATTGGAGCTTGAATCCATAATCTTCTGAACTCCAAGGGATGACATTTACAAGTGAGAGTTTTAACTGCATCCTTGTCTGCCCTTTCAAATAGATATCAAAGATCCAGAGCAGTGCAGGTGAGCTCTCCCAGTGTCCTAGACATTTCATCCTCTAATAAGTACTGCCCAAAATATCTGATTGTTTATCTTATTGCTGTTCGTGGGAGCCTACTGTGCACAATTTAGCTGCCACATTTCGCACACTGCAAAAGTCCTTGAGCTATAAATTGATTTGGAATTTCTTGAGATGTAAGGAGTTATATTATCCAAGCAGTCACGGCATTGACCTAACTCTTCTTCACCACTGTCCATTAAGTAAGTTTTAAGTAGTACTTAATTCCTTCAATATCTTTATGGGTGACGAGGACTGTTCCTTGCACAGAAGGTAAGTAAATCTGTTTCAGATCTATACAGAGCTAACTCAGTCTGCAGTTCAGACCATGGGTTTGGCTTGTGTTCAAATTGCTGCTCATCCACTGACCCCTAGCATAATAAGGAATTGTCTGAGCTCTGATATATTGTCATGCTCAAATATAATTTGTTTATGCTTACATATGTGCACATGGATGCACCAATGCAGGACTGATAGTAGTACCTGATGACCCTCAGTGTAAGGGAGGAGGAGGAGAGTTCTCCCTGTACTGGACCTGGCCATCACTTCTGCTCCCAAATGGTCCCAGAATTATTACTGCATCCCTGCAGAAGAGCAGTGGCCAGCCTGAGTGCTCCTGTCAGGGTTGGGGTTTAATTCGGACCATTCTGTGGACTTGTATAACACATAGAATTTGAGAGCTTTCAAGGAAATACCATAAATGTGATAATTGAATGTAAGAGTGCATCTTCTGTTCCATCTCTCTCTGCTTGGAGAAGAGACAAAATAAACCAGGGAGTATCAATGGTCAAGTGTTCCTCCGTTTTATATTAGAAAATCAGTCTTACTGAAAACTTCATTAACTTTCTTTAAAAAAACACCAATGCGTAAGTTTGACTCTGCAAAGGTGCAATTTCTTATGCCCAGCACACAAACACAATGCAGCACATGAGCGATCAGGCTTAGTGGGTCATTAGGCCAGGTCCTCCTGAAATGTTAATGTCCCATGAGCCAGAAATTTCAGGGGATTAAGGGATAAACCCTGAGCTCTGAATCTCCCGAACCCGCTGACTGGTTTATGCTGCTGCACTATTTGTCCAAATGCCATCTCAGCTTCTGCCTCTCCATTATGTTGAAGCACTCTCTGTTTTAATGCATATTAAACTCACTGGAGAAAATTAAGTCTGGCAATTAAGGGAGGCACAGTGGTGCAGCTTGTAGAGCTAATGTATCACAGCTCTGGCACCCAGGTTCAATCCTGACCTCCAGTTCTGTCTGTGTGGAGTTTGCACATTCTCCCTCCATGAATTTCCCTGGGATACTCCACAGTTTTCTCCCACATCCCAAAGACAAGCAAGTAGGTAATTTAATTAGCTACTGTAAATTACCTCTATTGTAAATGAGTGGTGGAATCTGGGAGAAGTTGATGGATATGTGGTGAGAATAGGTTATAGCGAGGAATGGGATTGTTCTTTCAGAGCAGTTGTGCTGGCTGCTGCCTCAAGTGGATATAAATAATCCCAAACTACTATTTCAATGAAGAGCAAGTGATTCATCCCTAACTTCCCGGGTAATATTTATTGCTTAACCAAGATTATTTACATGTTATCTAGCCTTAACCACATCACAGTGTTTTCCACTCTACCACAGTAAGTACAGTTCAAGAGCACTCTGTTTTCTTGAGCATTTTGGGACATCTTCAGTTCTGGAAAGTAGCTACAGAAATCCAAAGACCAGGCTGTCCAAAAACCTGCAGCCACTCAACTCAGATCAGTTAACTAAAGACAGAAATCAGTGACCTACCAACCTTTCATTGGAAGCCTCCATGTCTTACCAGACAACCTGTGTCCCCAAAATGAAATGGAGGAAGTTGTGTGACTTCTTTAAATTAACTATTTGAACCTGAAATTAACCGGATATTTCATGCCAGCACATGAGACTTGAATCTATCTCTGCTTGGATGTCTTTAACAATTACAAGCAGCACCATGAATACCTTGTGAAGCAGTCAACCCCTGCCCATTACAGGAGCATGACTATGAGATGGTTTTTACACTCTTAGGTTAGACTGATATTCATTTGTTTGGGATCATGCTATGCGCAAAACAGGCTTGAATATTTGCCCCTTAGAAGATTTACTTGTGATAGATGGAGTACAGCAAAAGTTCACCAGATTGATACCTGGAATGGCAGGTTTGTGGTATAAGGAGAGGTTCTGCAGGCACAGCCTATGTTATCTTGAAGAATGAGAGGTGATCTTATCGCAATGTACAAAATTCTTACAGGGGGAGACAGAGTGGATGGAGGGCTGATGTTTCCCTTCACTAAGGAGAGGGCAATCACTCAAAATAAGTAGTCAGCCATTTAGGACAGAGATGAGAAGAAACTTCTTCACCCAGACCCTAGGGAAACTTTGGAATTCTCTACTCAAAAGGAAAGTGGAGACTCAGTCACTGAGTATGTACAAGATAGATGTTAAAGGAATCAAGGAAAACGAGGTTAGTACAGGAAAGGTGATGCTGAGGTAAAAGATCAGCTATGATCTGATTGAATGGGGAGCAGGGAGAAGGAGCAATGTAGCCTACTCCTGCTTCTTTTCTTGAATTCACTTCAGAAAACTTCAATGCTTCAAAAGCCAGGCTCCTTGATCAATGCCGAGGACAAACAAGTCTGAGAGAAATGGTCGATCTGTACCTACATGGAACTGCAGATGAAAATAAAACAGGAATTTCCAAAGAGTTCCTGTTTATTTTACAGAGCAGCAGACTGAGGTGGTGGTGGGAGGGGTGGAGGGAGCAGGGGAACGTTAACGTTGGACGAAGGGCAGGCTGGGAGGACCTAACCAAAGGAAAATCAACCCTCCCTGGATCTGCCCCACTAAACTTTTCTGTTGTCTGTTTGGGGCAGATGCATGGTCATAATCATAGAGTCATCCAGCATGGAAACAGGCCCTTTGGCCCACCAAGTCCATACTGACCGTCAACCACCTCATTTACACTAACCTCACACTAATTGTGGTGTGCAGGGAGGAAAGGACAAAGGTTGCTGGGTGGACCAGCAGATTTACTTGAGAATTAAAAGATAAATGTTTTACTTTGGGAGGAGATTTCTATGGTCTACATTTAATCACAAAGGCAGGAGTGGATCTCCACAGCTGGCCATCCAGCTGATAGGTTCTGGTGGGAACTTCCTGCTCGCAAAGAGCTGCAGCTGTCTGCATGGTTTGAAAGGCGAGAAGAGCCTCTTGTACTATAATAAGACTTAAGAAACAAAAGAGGCCTGTCAGGGCGTGTGAGAATATGGAGGTTCAACAACACCTATGTGGGCGATGAGCTATCACAGGAAATCCTGACTCAGGGGGTATTGACAAGTGTTAAATTTTGCAGCAATGCTATGCTATCCATTGGCAGAATTGGTTCCAGCAATTAAACTGCCATGTATTATTGTGAAGGGAAAATGTTCATGTTGCATAAAGGCAAAGGAAAATGGAGATTTATTCTTTATCTTTTACAGTAAGACAGTTATCTTGCACATTCATCTTGGGTGTGTTAATGTTTTGAAACACCCTACCACTCACTCATTATTCTAACCAGGGGTCCAGAACTGATTCTTTGTTTCTTATTAATAATAGTGCACAAGGTTTAACACCAAAACCCACAGCTCATCATTCCAAACCACTGCCTGTCCAGCCAAACTGAAAACAGGCTGTGGAATAAAAAAGCATTGAGATCTTAATGATAATTCATTCCCAGCATTACACAGCCCATTAATGTAGACCTCAACATTAAATTGACAGCTACTAATCTAATTTCTATCTCCCCTCTACTCTTTCAGTCCAGATGCAGGGTCTCGGCCCAAACTATCGACTGTCCGCTTCCCTCCACAGATGCTGCCTGACCCGCTGACTTCCTCCAGTGCTTTGTGTGTTGCTCCAGATTCCAGCATCTGCAGTCTCTTGTGTCTGCAGCTACTGTTTGCTGGTTGTCTAGGACAGTGGAAGAACTCTCCTATTCTGCTCCAAATGTTACATCAACTGGAGAGGGCAGGTGTATCCTCAGCTTACATAATCATCCAAATGCTAGTAATTCTCTCTTCTCTCCTCTCCCATCAGGCAGAAGATACAGGAGCCTGAGGGCACATACCACCAGGCTCATGGACAGCTTCTATCCCACTGTGGTAAGACTATTGAATGGTTCCCTTATACGATGAGATGGACTCTTGACCTCACAATCTACCTTGTTATGACCTTGTACGTTATTGCCTACCTGCAATGCACTTCCCTGTAGCTGTGACACTTTACTCTGTATTCTGTTATTGTTTTTACCCTGAACTACCTCAATGCACTGTGTAATGAATTGATCTGTATGAATGGTATGCAAGACAAGTTTTTCACTGTACCTCGGTACAAGTGACAATAATACCAATACCAACTCTGGCAGTGCTGCACTCCCACAGTACTGCACTGAAGTGCAATTCTAATATAGAAGTTCAAGTGCATGGAGGGGTAACCATGTTACCCACCATACCAAGGCTGACTTTTGCCTCTCCCCTAATGGTTCCCATTATCACCTTCCTTACTGATCAGATTCTAGCACTGGTAGACTGTATGTTGCTGCTTATCACCCTCCAGCAGTTGTCTCCACCTTCACCCTCCCCACCCCTCTCCTGGCTTCATATTCCTCTTTTTTTTTGTCAGCTTCCACCTGCCACTGTCTCCCAACTCCACCCCTCCCCTATCTGGGTCAATCAGCCTGTCATCCTTCATCTCCTCACCGCACCGCCCCTCCACCCCTATGTCCGCCAATCACCTCTGGTCCCTGTCTCGCTGCTCCCCCTCTCTTTATTCCGGCTTTCACCCCTCTCCGTTCTTAGACCTGATGCAGGGTCTTGACCTGAAACATTGACAATTCCTTTCCCTCCAGAGATGTCACTGGACCCACTGAGCTTCTGCAGCAGATTGTTTGTTGCTTCAGCATTCCTGCAGTCTCTTGTGTCTCCATGATAACAAAGCTGACACTTAAAAAAGGCTGTAAAGAAAAGTCAGCACAACATAGTGCCCAAACTGTTAATACATCAGAACAGGCCCTTCCTTGTTTACATCGGAGAACTGCCTTTCAAAAATGTTTACGCACTTCACAGTCAAAGGTCATGATAACAGGAGATCAGAAGGACATTGGTGTGTAAGATTTTCAATAATGATGGAATAATTTGTTGGTGCTATTTCTATTAATGCTGCCAGTAACCATAAAGACCATTTTATAAGGCTCATTGGAATGCATACCATTGCTTATTAGAGACTAAGTCCAGCCAATAGTCCAATATTTCCACAAACTTGTCTGTAGACAGTGCCTGCCCTTTGTCTTTTCATTATCCATGACATTTTGTTTGGTGTGTTGTTGAAGTGGCAGATGGAAATAGCACCTGCGATCAAAGTGAGAAGTGGGTGTCCACCTGAATGAACGAGGCTTCACACTTGTCACCTTTAATTTCCCGTTCCAGGAGAGGTTAGCTGGCAGCACAGTTATCGAGTTTTTGAAAGGGGGCTTCACCTGTAACTTTCTGTGGCAAGTTCACTTTGCACTTTCCGTGGAGGTTAAGAAGTGCACGCGAATGAGAAGTCAGACAATAAGATGCTATTTCAAGAAAGGAATTGCAGAGCAACATAACAACTTCCTCATTTCCAGGTTAAACCGCACATCTGTTTCTCATTTATGTATAACCATTGGAGAATACCATTAGCCTTGTTACTTTAACCATAAATATCAACACTATGGTCTTTAGTACATCTCCTCACACACAGAGTGACTCATTTCCATAGCATTACCATCAGCCACATCTTGGAGGTCACAGTTGACTAGAAACTCAACTGGACAGCTACATAAATACCTTGTTTACTGAGCAGGTCGGAGGCAGGGTATCCTGCACAGAGTGAGTCAGCTCCTGGCACCCCCAAAGCCTTTCCACCAGCTACGAGACTCAAGTCAGGAGTGTGGTGGAATACCCTGCACTTGCCTGGATGAGTGCAGCTCCAGCAACATTCAGGAAGCTCAACACCATTCAGATAAAGCAGCTTGCTTGATCTATATCCCATCCAACAACCTAAACATTTATTTCTTCCACCACTGACACACCAGGCCTGCAGTGTGTACCATGTATAAAATGTCCTGGTGAAGGGTCTCAATCCGAAACACCGGCTGTCCATTTCCCTCTGTTGATGTGTTGCTCCAGATTCCAGCATCTGCAGTCTCTTGTGTCTCCATGTATAAAATGTTCTGTTGTTCTTTACCTAGGCTACTCCAACAGCAGATGCGAAACCCAAGATCTCTACCACCCAGAACAACAAGGGTAGCAGGCACATCCAAACACCTTAAGATTCCTCTTTAAGTCACACGCCATCCTGACGTGGAAATATATCACCATTCCTTCACCATTGCAGACTCTGAATCCAAAACTCGCTCCCCTGCAGCACTATGAAACTACCTTCACCAGGAGGATTGCTATGGCTCAAAATGATGAGTCTCCACCACCTTCTCTTGGGCTATTATAAATGGGCAATAAACACTGGCCTGCCAGCAACATCCATATCATGACAAATTAATAATACAAATAAACAGAGTTAAAAGAATAAGCAGCTGCAAACTGAACTTGGTGTAGGAGTGTGTCATTCAGGTTGGGCCAAGACACACAATGCTTTATCATTACCATTGCTGCAGTTCCAGCTGCATTTTGTGCCAATGGCTTATGGCGAGAGAATGGAGATGGAAGCACTGGACCATGATCTGGACATGAACAATGCTCTGCTTGCTGCATGACTGTTTCCTGGTTTGATTTGGCCATGGGATGAATGTGAGTGCCAACCAGTACTCCCAACACTCCGAACAAAATTGTCACACTGACCTTTGGCAGAAAGCATGTCTGATAAATTCTTCTTGTGCATTTAAATTTATACATTAGCAGGGAAACTGGCAGACCACCAAGAAAAGTTTCCATGGCCAGCATTTCTTAAATACAATCTTTCACCCTGAAGGCCAGGAAGAAGGTCATCCGAGTCACAACCAATGACTTTAATTGGACAAATACCACCTGAACAAGTACTTACCTTAAACCTTCAGACAAGTCTCTGCTACAGAATGGATTCTGACTTCATATAGAGTCCTACAGCATGGAAGCATGCCCTTTGGCCCAACTGGTCCATGCCGACCAAGGTTCCCATCTAAGCTAGTCCCACTTGCCCACATTTGGCCCGTATTCCTCTGAACCTTTACCTCTCCAAGTACCTTTTAAATGTTGTTAATGTACCTGCCTCAACTATTTCCTCTGGCAGCTCATTCCATATACTGACCACCCTCTGGGTGAAAATATTGCCCTTCAGGTTCCTTTTAAATCTCTCCCCTCTCACCTTAAACCTATGCCCTCTAGTTCTTGATTCCACAATCCTGGGGATGCCCCTTATGATTTTATACACCTCTATAAGATCACCCCTCATTCTCCTACGCTCCAATGAAAAAAGTCTCAACCTGCTCAACCTCTCTCCATAACTCAGTCCCTCGAGTCCCGGCAACATCGTAGTAAATCTCCTAAGCACTCTTTCCTATAGCAGTGTGACCAAAACTGAACACAATATTCCAAATGTGGCCTCACCAACAACTTGCAAAAATGCGATATAACATCCCAACTTCTATAATAGAAGATGGAATTTTAAAACCTGCAACTGGGATTTGTGAGAGAAAATATGGAGGTATTTTGTTTATTCATTCACTGTGGGTTTCACAGGCTGAGCCAGCATTTAATTGCCCATCCCTAATTGCCCTTGAGAAGGCAGTGGTGAGCTGCCTTCTTGAACTGCTGCAGTCCTTGAGGTGAGGGTATTCCCACAATGCCGTTAGGGAGGGAGTTCTAGGATTTTGACCCACCAATGATGAAAGAACGGTGATATATTTCCAAGTCAGCATGGTGTTTGCCTTGGAGGGCAACTTCTGGTGGTTTATTATTATTTATTATCATTGTCACATGTACCAAGGTAGAGTGAAAAACTTGTCTTGCATACCGTTCATACAAATCAAATCATTACACAGTGCATTGAGATAGTGCAAGATAAAACAATATGGAATGCAGAGTAAAGTGTCACAGCTACAGACTAAGTGCAGTGCAGGTAGACAACAAGGTACAACATAATGAGGTAGGTTGTGAGGTCAAGAGTCCATCTTATCGTACTAGGGAACCATTCAATAGTCTTATAACAGTGGGATAGAAGCTGTCTTGAGCCTGGTGGTATGTGCTTTCAGGCTTTTGTGCCTTCTGTCCGATGGGAGAGGGAAGAAGAGAGAATGTCCAGGGTGGGTGGGGTCTTTGATTATGCTGGCTGCTTTACCGAGGCAGCGAGAAGTATGGACAGAGTCCATCGAAGGGAGGCTGGTTTCCGTGATGTGCTGAGCTGTGTCCACAACTCTTCGTTGTTTCTTGCGGTCCCGGGCAGAGCAGTTGTCATACCAAGCCATGATGCATCCAGATAGGATGCCTTCTATGGTGCATCGATAAAAGCTGGTGAGTGTCAATGGGGACATGCTGAATTTCTTTAGCCTCCTGAGGAAGTAGAGGCACTGGTGAGCTTTCTTGGCTGTGGCATCTACGTGGTTGGGTCAGGACAGGCTATTGGTGATTTTCACTCCTAAGAACTTGAAGCTCTCAACCCTCTCTACCTCAGCACTATTGATACAGACAGGTGCATGCACACCACCAACCCCCCCCCCCACCCCCCCCCAAAAAGTCAATGACCAGTTCTTTTGTTTTGCTGACATTGAGGGAAAGGTTGTTGTCATGACACCATATCACTAAGCTCTCTATCTCCTTCCTGTACTCTGACTCATCATTATTTGAGATACGGCCCACTACAGTGGTATCATCTGCAAACTAGTAGATGACGATAGAGCAGAATCTGGCCACGCAGTCATGAGTGTATAGGGAGTAGAGTAGGTGGCTAAGAACGCAGCCTTGTGGGGCACCTGTGTTGAGAATAATCGTGCTGGAGGTGTTGCTGCCTATCTTCACTGATTGCGGTCTGTTGGTCAGGATCCGGTTGCAGACGGAGGTGTTGAGTCCCAGGTCTCAGAGTTTGGTGATGAGTGAGCTGGTGTTCCCATGCCTTTGCTGCTCCTGTCCTGCCAGCTGGTTGAGGTCTTGGGTTTGGAAGGTGCTGCCTAAGGAATCTTGGTGACAAGTCTTGGTTTCATGCCAGGAGGAGAGTTGTGGATTTTGACTTATTTCACTGACCTTAGAAATGAGTGATAATTCCACATCCAAGTGATGGTGAAGAGTAGCCTGAAGAGCAACCTGTTGGTGACTCCAGAATCTGCTCTCACAGCATTTCAGGAGCCTCCACCACACAGTTATCTAACCTACACTGGTGGAGCTCTCTTGGCAAATGTGATCTTGAGGGGAAACAAAGCAGGAAGAGCAAGAGTTAACTGCACAGGGTAACACTGACACAATTCAGTCTTTGCTTAAGGACATGCATTCTCATCCTTTTTTTTGATAACATGCTCTTCACATCGATACTGACTACCATTTAAAAAAGTTGTTGACTTTGGGTGGAACAAATGTTTGGTCTAGAGATTGGATTCTGCAGCACTGCTTATTTGTAAAAGCACTTTGGTCAGAATGAAGAGTGGTATTGGCTATTTCTACATTGTTTAGCAGTGGAAGCAGAGTCTTTTGAATATTTTTAAGCTGGAATAGGTAGATACTTGATAAACAAAGAGGCGAAAGGTTACCGGGGGAAGGAATGTGAAATTGAGTTAAAATCAGATCAGCCAGCTTCATCGATGTTGGGACAGGTTTGAGGGGCTGAGTGGCCTCCTCCTTCTCCCAATTAGTATGCAGATGTGTCACTGTGGAAATTTGACCAGGCCCTTCCTCCACGAGCAACACACAAAAAGCTGGAGGAACTCAGCGGGTCTGGCAGCATCCATAATGGACAGTCAACGTTTCATGTTGAGACCCTTCATCAGGACTTTAAGGGTCTTTCTCATGAGGTAAGGGGTGTGTCATCTGCCCATCCTTTGGGTAGAGCCTCGCCCACTCTCAGAGGTGCCATCACATGATTAAACTTCCCCACCCTCCCAGGGGCCCACCATTGCTCACCAGACACTGCCATTCCCAGTGGAAAACCAACAGTCTCTACTTAAGCAATTGGAAAGCTCTGGACTGTTAGTCTTTTCCCTCCTACCTTCACCATTTTTTAATAACTAATAAATAAAAGTGTTAAATTAAAATGCATATAACCCATTTTTTAAGTTATCATGATTTTTCCCTTGGGTTACTGTAGGCAGTGCCCAGAAGATTCATTTCTAATTCCTGGAGAATCCTACACAATCCTGGAGGAGCAGATACAGGGTGCATGGAGACCTAGGCAAAAGGGAGAAGGTAATTATAGCTCAACTGAAAACTGTGAAAAGGCAGTAAGTCAACTTGTTGCCTTTGCCATAATATTAATACCATTGTCTTCTGCCCAAGGCGAGGTTGTTCTCATGCCAATTGGAGACCAGCTACACAGAAGGACGTGAGAGCTTTTAGAACACTTCAGTCTGTGCCAAGGTCATCCATTAGTTAGAATATCCAATTTATGGGTGGAGATGCTTATCTTTCAATCCATAAAAACGGATCATCTGCTTTAAAACTCATTGTAGATTTGCAACCTTCAGTGACTACACTTCAAAAGTGCTTCATCAGCTGTAAAGCGTGTTGGAGCCTCCCAAAGTCATGTTGGGGAAAAAAACAAATGTAATTAGACATAAAAGCAAAATAGGCCAGGCAAACAGGTTGAGACAGGGTTGCCTTGCCTAGACACTAAAGGCAGGTTTTATCCATTGATGTGTCTTAATAAAAGTTTTCCTTTCCAATTCCAGTTTAGACTTTAAAAGCAGCTGAAGACAAAAAAAAGGCAATTGCTAATTAATGTAAAAAGCAAACTGCTGGAGAAATTCAGCTGGTCTAGCAGCATCAGTGAAAGCAAGGGATAGTGGACATTTTGGGTCGAGAGCAAAAAACTGCTGGAGAAACTCAGTGGGTCAAGAAGCAACCAAAATCAAACTGCTGGAGGAATTAGCTAAAAATAAGCTGCTGGAGGAACCATCCGTTTGCCTCTAAACCCAAAACAACGACTGTCCCTTTGCCTCCACAGACGCTGCCTGACCCGCTGAGGTCCTCCAGCAGTTTAATTTTCACTCCAGCCGACAGCATCTGCAATCTCTTGTGTCAACCCATTAACGTTGTTACGTTTTTTGCCTTTCCCTCCATGTAACCACTTCTAAGCAATCTAACTGGCAAGTAATTGTGAATGGGTAGAAGAATAAACCTTGTGTTTAGTGGCAGACATTATAGAATGCCATGCCCTTTCTGTCAGTCACAGGTGCTAATCCTTGCACTGTCCTCAGCCCAGAAGTCACACGGAACTGCACTGAGATTTTTTGGTCAGAGAAGATAGAGATTTAAGTTAGTTTAAAATGTGCTTTGTGGTTAAAGCTGCTTTAACAGGGGTTCAGTAGGAACCTAAAGTAATTAGAGCAGATCCTGAGGTCAATTACAGGCAGTAAGGAAGGAACTTTTCCATCTCAGCCTTGCCCTGTGTGATTTCTTCTACAGTAAATAGATGCACAGTTTAACTAAAGATAAAAACTGAAAATGCTGGTAAAGCTCAGCAGCTCAGGCACCATGAGTGGAATGAGAAACGGTCAATGTTTCAGGTCTGTGATCCTTCGTCAGAGCTGATGTTATTTCAGATTTTCAACATCTCCACTTTTTTTCACTTTCCTTTACATTTTGACTGTTTTCTTTTTGATAGCATTCTGTGGTAAGATGAATAAACCAAAAGCATGCTCTAGTACCCCTGCATAAATAGCCCAAAATGTAAATCTTTTCTACAGTATTGAGGTGCATGGTCCTGGAAGTTCTTCTACATGGCTCAATGCAAGGAACTTTCATCCAAAACCCAGATGCTATACAGGATTGGATGCTTTGTGAGGGAGACGTGCTGTTTGCTAAATTTACCTCTGGTAATGCACAGTAACATCTCACAGTGCACAGCACTTGCATGAAATTCACTGGTATGTCATAGAGTCATAGAGTCTTACAGCATGGAAACTGGCCCTTCGGCCCAACTCATCCATGCCGACTATGTTGCCCAGCGAGCTAGGCCCATCTGCCCACATTTGGCCCATAGCCCTCTAAACCTCTCTCATCCATGTACTTATCTAGATGGCTTTTAAATGTTGCTAATGTGCCCGCCTCAACCACCATCTCTGGCAGCTCATTCCAAATACTCACCACCCTTAGCATGAAGAAGCTGTCCCTGATATCCTTTTTAAATCTCTTGCCTCTGATCTTAAACCTTTGCCCTCTTGTTTTTGGCACCCCCTCACTAGGAAAAAGACTATGTGCTTTCACCCTGTCTATGCTGCTCATGATCTTATATACCTCCATCGGGTCACCCCTCATCTCCTACGTTCCAGGGAATAAAGTCCTAGTCTACACAACCTCTCCTTGTAACTCAGGCCAATGTAACTCAGGCTTCGTAATATCCTCCCAAGTGTGGTTATTGTTGCTTATTCAGTAGGAGCCAGCCTTCCCCCATCCATGGACTGACCCCAAGGGATCAATTTCTCTCCTTTGTAAGATTTTTCTCACTCATTACTCTCAACGATCAACCCTCCCTTCCTCTCCCCCCAGCCCCTCACTGCTACTGACAATGCTGATTGTGCCACTGACACTTCTGCCAACCAAATGCTTTCCCATCTATTAGAGATACACTACTATCCAAAGCCTCCTCATAGCAATCTCCACTTGGAAGCATGCAGCACTGAGATCAGAAATCAAGGGTGGTACCAAGATGGAGCAGGACTATATCGTAAATAGGTCAGGAATAATCTTTACACGACTCAGCAAGAACTCACAATGTGACAAAGGGTGCTTTTACCAAAAGAAAGAACAAGCTTCTGGGGACAGCATAACACAGTACTGACCCCATCATATCCTCCACCAAACTGGTACCACCACCCCACCACTAACGCCTTGACATTTGTAAAAGTTCAATCAACTTACAAATAGCATATGTGAGGCATAGCTGGCAGAGGACTCCAGGTAGGATCAAGCAATTAGAAAACAATTTGGATGTCTGACATGGATAGAAATCATTGCCACAGTCAAACAATTGAACAAATTGACATGCACTGAGGTTTTGGGTGATAAGTGTGGAGTACACATTGCTTCAATACAAGAGGGCATGGCTTTAAAGTAGTGGGTGGGAAGTTCAAGGGAGATATCAGAGGGAGGTTTTTTACCCAGAGAGTGGTTGGTGCATGGAATGCGCTGCCTGGGTTAGTGGTGGAAGCAGGTATGTTGGTCAAATTCAAGAAATTGTTAGATAAGCATATGGAGGAATTTAAAATAGGGGGATATGTGGGAGGAAGGGGTTAGATAGTCTTAGGCATGGTTTAAAGGTGGGCTGAAGGGCCTGTATTGTGCTGTACTGTTCTATGGTTCCTGTAAGTAGACACCAGAGTTAGAAACAGTTTCTGCACTGAGCTGCAGATTGGCACAGTTTAAGATGCAGGGATCCCCTGGTGTGCACAGTTCTCCTGCTTAACAAGTTAAAAATGCAGTTAAACAGTTGCTGCTGCTCATCCCACTTCAGACGTTTTACTTGATTTGGAAACAATTTGCAAAGGTTTCTGGGAATGTTCGTGAAGAATTGACCATTTCACATCCCACTGATACTTTAGACTAACCAGTCAATCTTCAACAGCACGCAGCTGTGTTGCAAACTTGACTACCTTGGTTACTGGTATAGAATCCAAAATAGAATCAAAGTGGAAGTTTGCAAGGTGCTTCCAAAATTCACCTCCAACAGAACGGTATTTCAGAAATGGAGTGCAACATCCTTCCGCCCCATATCGAGTGTTTAACATGTGACAGAAGACATTTCTACCTCAATGAATTTTGCAGCTTGGGAGAAGACTGTTCATTAGGCCTATGTCAGCCCCTTGAATGAGGTACCTGACTTGTTCTACTACCTCATCCTTTCCTCAGTGGCCTGCAAATTATTCCTTTTTAGCCAAATATCCAACATGCTTTTGGAAGTTGCTGTTGAATGTGTTACCACCACTGTTTCAGATAACAAGTTTGATTCCAATTCATTGCCAGATTAGCCATCTTGAAAAACATTCGTCCACAATTTAGGTAAGAAGTTACTGAAATACAAATGGCGTTTTCAATGATTGCAGTAACATTACCTCCCACATCATATAACATAATGGTTTGTGCGGTGAACTAATTAATTGGATGTCAGTGATAATTACTAACTTGATTACTTCTGGTCTCAGAACTGCTGAAGGTTCATTATGTCCACAAGGTAAATATTTTGATGAAAAAAGAAAAGATCTTCCTTCTCAAAAGAAGCCCAAGATAAGAAACTCCTGGGATCGCTTTTCCGGTCAGGCAGCATGTGTGAAACAGTGGAGCGGATTATGCTGACGACTGTCCAACATAGAGGATTATCAGCCTGCTGAATCGTGAGGAACTGTTCGGATGTGGGCACATCTGACCTCTCCCTCTGTTTCTGGATTTACCAGGGTATTCTGTAACATACTAACCAATTGAACATGCATACTCCAGGGTCCCTAAATAGACAGACTATTCTGAGCTCTGTCAGTAAAAGAGATTTCCAGGTGGACAGAGGAAAAGATTCAAAGATGTGCTCAAAATTTCCTCACAGAATTGCAGCATCCCAACTGGTTCCTGGGAACATCTAGCCCATGGCCACTCAAAGTGGAGAAGGAGCATCCAGGATGGCGCTGAGAACCTCAAGTCTGTGTGTCAGGAGCATGCAAAAGCCCAACATAAACAGCAGAAAGAGCACACTAACTCACAGCCTATCCACCCACCCACTTCATCAAGCACCTCCCGCCCCGACTGTGACAGAACATGTGAGCCCAACATTGGCCTCATCGGCCACCTTAGGATCCACAGAACAGGAGTGGAAGTAATTATCCTCAATCCCAAGTGACTGCTTAAGGAGAGGAGAATAGGAGGAACAGCTGTTTATATAATGAAGATAATTATTCTCTCCTTAGATATGTTGAACTAACCTTTTATTGCTACTTTCTCACTAAACTGATTAGGTTTAAGTTGTAGATAAAAATCATTGATTCCTAACATTTAAATATATCTAGGGGAAAAGATCATGGCCTGCCCTGCCAAGGGTTAGTTCAAAATTAGTTACTTTTCCCTAATTGAATCATTTCGCCTTCTTTGTCCCCTGCCTGCTGCTCAGTGTCATTGCTTCCCATTCTACATGATTAAATCATTCACGCTCAAGGGACTGCTGGACGTCACAGTGCATGGCTAACACAATTACACAAAGCACGACCCACGCACAGTGAGCAGAGAGGCAGGAAATGGAGCAAGACAGCCAGGAGCTTTCAGGCATTTTTATGACTGGAGACACACACGGCCGTTTGCGAGGCTAATATTTTGCTAATTAGGAGCTTTAATCTGGCAAAACATCGATAAAGTGCAACAATTTGCCTCACAAATGCTGCTCAGGGTGTTCTTTCCTTTCCTGCTCACTTCCTCTCTTCTGCTTTCACAAACTCATTTTCCCTCCAACAAAAGAACCTCAATTTACACAGTGGATGACCGGTGTAAGAACATTTGGGAACAGGTGACTGAGAGCTTGACCGAGAGAGGAAGGCTGACCTGGGTCCAAGGGGAGGAGGAAAGTCCTGCCTTTAGTTCCAGCATCAACAGGTTCACCATTCTGCTCTCCCTCACTGTACCCCCCCACCATCACTGACCACTCCCCTACCCTCTACCAAGTTTGTGTGAATTTAACTTCCTCTTGGCTTTTACATTCCCATTTCTTGCCTACCAGTGCTGCCCAGTTAAGGGGCACAGAGGGCAAGCCATTGTCCTGCTGCTGCCTTTGCCACCCCCAGAAGTCAATGGGCTCTGGGGTTGACTGTTCTGTACAAGCTCTACTTCTCTCCTTTCAGTAGCACAGAGACACAAAGGACTGCAGATGCCGGAATCTGGAACAAAAAAAAATGAACTGCTGGAGAAACTCAGATGAAGGGTCTCGACCCGAAATGTTGACTGTCTATTTCCCTCCACACATGCCGCCTGACCCGCTGAGTTCCTCCACTGGCTCGTTTTTTGCTCACAGTAGAACTGCAGTTAGTTCAGTCCTGGCCCTGGATGTGTCTATGCAGAGTTTGCACGGTATGTCCGTGACCACACAGGTTTGTCCCCTGCTCCGGTTTCCTCCTACATCCCAAGGCCATGCTGAGAAGTTTATTGACCACCGTAAATTACCTCTTAGTGTACATTGCTGGCAAAAAGTATCAAAGGGGAGTTTATGGTCATGTGAGAGGGAGAATAAGTTGTAAGGATACACAGAAATAAGGAGGGGTGGTTGGAACTGATGGGATTGCCTGGACCTGGTGGGCCAAATGGCCTCCCGCGTAGTGATAAAATATAGGATAAGTTGGATCTTTCCCTTTAAACAGCCCTAATTCGCACTCCTTTCACCACTTTTACAAGTGGCGAGTTCAAGATCACAACCACTCTCTGCACCAAGAAGCTTTTCCGTGTATCGCTCTTGTACCTTTTGTCCTGAACTTTAAATCCCCTGGTCCTTGAACCATCTGTAATGCATACAGTATCCATCCAGTTGTACTGTCTAGAGCAGTCATGATCTTGTCCCTGTTTATCATATCTCTTCCATATTTCCTTACAACATAGACGGAGGCTGCTCCAGCCATTGTGTCTCACAGTCATCCCATTCCTGCTCCAATTTTCTCTGTAAACTATTCTCCCACATTCCAATCAACTCCCCCCATATTACCACCCACCGACACCAGGGGCAATTTACAGTGGCCAATTAACCTACCAACCCGCATGTCTTTAGGATGTGGGAGGAACCTAGGGGAAGTCCATGTGGTCACAGGGAGAACGTGCACACCAGAGGTTGGGATTGAAGCTGGGGCACTGGAGTTGTGAGGCAGCAGCTCTGTAGCTGTGCCACCCTTCCCTAGGGAGACCAAGGGACAACCCCAAAGCAGTCAGGAGCACAGCTAACCACTAGCCCCATAAAATGGCCCAGCATCTGTGGCCCAAGATCAGGAGGAACCTGAGGCAGGAGATCCAGTCTCTCCTTCCCATCTTGCTTCACAGTGACTTCCTGCCTGCCCGCAGTGTTACCTGTAATGACTTCACAAATGCAATAAACCACAACAGGTATACATAAGATAAGATATCTTTATTAGTCACACGTACATCGAAACACACAGAGAGATATATCTTTTGCGTAGAGTGCTCTAGGGGCAGCCCACAAGTGTCGCCATGCTTCTGGCGCCAACATAGCATGCCCACAACTTCCTAACCCGTACGTCTTTGGAATGTGGGAGGAAACCAGAGCACCCGGAGGAAACCCACGCAGATGCGGGGAGAATGTACAAATCAAAAGGGGTAGGAGTTTATTTGCAAGGCGGAATGCCTAATGTGCTGAGCTTACACACTCCCAGCTGCAGACTGAGTGCTCTGGTCAGGTTGCACTGATCTACAACAGCTCTTAATTTTTTTGTAAGTGTGCAGCTCCCAAACCACTACCCATCTAAATTACTGTGGCCTTTCTGCAAGATGCAGCAGCCCATAAGTAGTAACGGGTTTGTAGGTGGTGTGAACCAAGGCCCCACCCATGACCTTCCAACTGTGTGTACCATCAGGGGCTTTTTCCACTGTTTCTAGATGTCTCTGATGATTAAAGATGCTTGGACGTAATTAAGAAACACTTAATGAATTTTAAAAATCTAAACCATTTTCTTGATAATTCTTAAGATGATAAATATATTTCAAAACATGAATTTGCTATTAATTAATGAAAGGCAAAAATATAATTGAAATAGAGAAAAATAAACAAGAATCTTAACGTTTTAGTGAAGGTCAGCATTCCCTTTCGATTGAAGGGGGTAGCTGCTTAAAGCTGAGGGACCAGATGTGAAGTGCACCTGGACCTTTGGCTAAGCAACTTAGTGAGAACTCCTGGGCTTACTGGAGAGATCAGGGGCAGCCAGGAGGTCAGATGCGCGTGTGTTTGACGTCCAGTGCACTCCTGCCGCTGTGTGCAGATGTGGAGCCAGGGCGTGCTGCTCAATGGAGCCACTGGCTAGCCATCAGCGTACTCCAGCCTGATGCTACCAAGCAGGCACACCACAAGACTCTACTAGAGTCATTGTCATAGAGTAACACAGCAAGGAAACAGGCCCTTCAGTCCAACTCATCCTTGTTGACCAAGATGCCCATCTAAGCTAGTCCTACTTGTCTGCCTTTCTCTCATATCCCTCTAAATATTTCCTTTCATGCACCTGTCCAAGTGTCTTTTACTGTTCAGCAGATCACAATATTCCTACATACATAAATATACCAAGGACAGTTATACTTCAGTCCCTAACCTCCTCCTTGCTCTCTTCAGAACTCTAGTTTTAAAAGTCAGCTGTTACTATGTCACACATTTGGTGCATACAGACAAAATTGCATTTTTATCCCACTGCATTCATTAATGTTGAGGCTCCAGCAACTATGACACTGGGCTTCTGCAGAGGTTTCACCTGGAACATTACACCAAGGCACTACAATATTCCACAAAGAGTAACTCTAACTCGAAGCCCATGCCCCCATCTATGGGCATCTCCTTCTCAGTTCCAAATCTACACTGTCGGAACATTCCTGGCCATATTTGGATTGGGTTTTCCACTTCAAACTTGCAACCTGGGTTCAATCCAAACTTCCAGTGCTGTCTGTATGGTGTTTGCACATTCTCCCTGTGACTACGTGTGCTTCCTCTTGGTGTGCCTGTTTCCTTGCATATTCCAAAGACGTATGGTTTGATTCGTTAATTGGCCAGTGTAAATTGCGCCCCCCGCCCCCCCCCCCCCCCCCCCCCCCCCCCCACCCCCGTGTGTAAGTGAGTGGTAGAATCTGGGGGGAACTGATGGGAATATGGGAAGAATAAATAAAAGTGAGATTAGTGTAGTGCTAATGTGGCTGGTTGGGGAGGACTCAATGGGCTGAAGGGCCTGTTTTCATGCTGTATAATTCTACGACTTTATCTTTCAAACTTATTCAATGCTAATACAAACTTTTCTCTTGACAAATCCTTCACCTACTGCTTGGGGGACTCTCAACCGAGCAGTTGAAAGGCCAGAGCTTAATAAAAAGCTCTTCACCAAAGCCATCTCCTAACATCCCCTAAATAGATTATCTAATAAATATCACATTGTTAGCGCTGGAACTTGCTTCGTATAAACTGGTAACTGTGTTTCCTACATTACAACAGTACCGACCCCCCAGGAGTGGAACCACCAGGGGCTATGAAAGGTGCCGCATAAATTGTATTCAAGGAGTTAGATATTGTTCTCATGGCTAGAGGGATAAGGGGTTACAGGGAAGAAAGCTGGAACAGGGTACATATTTGGATGATCAGCCATGTTTTTGTTGAATGGTGGAGCAGGCTTGAAGGGCTAAATGACCTACTCCTGCTTCTATTTTCTATGCTTGAGAGATATGTTCAAAGCTGTAATGATATAATTTAAGGCATTCCTTAAGTTTGCTGGGATTCTCTTATAGATTAAAACCCTCCCACCCTAATACCAAACAGGGGTCTATGAATGTACAGCAGACCATGTTTATGGATCAGTTTCCTGTGACAGAGTTCCCAAGGGTGAAAGGTTGACCTTGTATGAAATCCAGTGATCCGAGAGAAATCTACTTGTCTCTTCTTGAAGAGGGTGCCTACTATCCTGACATCACCACAACCTGGAAGTGCACAATTCAAGCAGAACTAGCTTAAATAATGAACTACCATAAACCTTTCAGAGGACGTTTATGCTAGATCCTTAGAGATTCCTCACTTGTAAGGCCTCGTTTATATTTCAGTTTTGCATTAAAGGAGGTTTAACACTTAAATAATTCTCCTGGTAGAATTATAAATACAATTTTACATCCAGGTCTTCAAGAAGAGACAGACAGATTTAAAAACACTGTAAAACGATTGTTGGTAGTTCTCTCAGAAAAACATAAAATGTTGGCAACACTCAGCAAGTCAGGCAGTTTTGTGTTGATGACCTTTCATTAGAACTGGAATATTTCTGTCAGCCTGCAGACAGATCATTTCTAATCTAGACAATTTAGCCAGCAGAGGGGTTCAGTGATCATTCACAAGATCACAAGACAAGGGAGCAGAAGTAGGCCATTCGGCCCATTGGGTCTGCTCCAAAGGAAAGGGAAAAAAGAAAAAGAAATGAGAAATTGGGGGGGGGGGGGGGGGGTGGAAAAAAAATTCACCTGACGCCAGGCGCCAAGAAGCTAATTCTAATCACTATCACATTAAACACTCTGTGCAGCAAGTTTGGGTGGGTATGTGTTAGGGCGTTGCCACTACAAACAATTAAAGAGACTTGCAATCATTTGGAAGAAAACACTGCCCTCTCGAGGAATGAGATCTCATTACAGCCATAAAAATCATGGCAATTACACAAGACATGAATATAGGGGCACGAGTAGGTCAACTGCCCCTAAAGTAGGTCAACTGTCCTTCACCCTGCCCACCATTCAATATGATCATGGCTGATCTGCCCCAGGCCTTAACTCCTGTGCCAGTCCCCCATCGCCCTCAATTCCCTTTATTTTTCAAAATATTATCCAGCTCATTAAATATCTCCAGTGATCTAGTCTTCACAATCCTCTAGGGTAGGGAATACCAGAGATTCATCACCCTCTGCAAAAAGAAATTCCTTCGTACCTCATTCAAGACTCACCCGCTAATGGCAACACCTCAACATCTACCCTGTCAACCTCTCTAAGAGGAGGAGGGACAGGAGCCTGAAGACCCACACTCAACGTTTTAGCAACAGCTTCTTCCCCTCCGCCATCAGATTTCTGAATGGTCCATGAACCCATGAATACTACTTCGTTATTCCTCTTATGCACTATTTATTTATTTTTGCAACTTATAGTGATTCTTATGACTTGTACTGTACTGTTGCCACAAAACAACAAACTTCACGACATATGTCGGTGATAATAAACCTGATTCTGATTGTATTCTGCAATAAGATCACCCCTCATTCTTCTAAGCTCTGACAAATACGGATCCAACCTTTGTGCTGTTGGTGATATGGCAACCCTCTCATCCCAGGAATTAGCCCAATGAATCTCTTCTGGACTGCAGAGTTCATTGGCCTTTATGTCCAGGGTTTTGAGACACCTCGCCTGTGGACTGCAGTCATACTGCTCAATATGCACAGGATCAACAGGTAAATCTCTACCCATAGACATTTGTAACAGAGGTTTGCCAATTTTGAAGGAATTTAGTGTGATAGAATTGGAGATGTTTCCATTGGTGGGAATGGATGGATGGGGAGAGGAGTCTGAATCTGGAGGCCAAAAATGTCAGATAATCACTGGAGAACTGAGGAAAAGTCTATCAACTCAAAATCTTTTGAATGTGGAACTTGATCCCACAAGGAGTAGAAAGTAGGAGCATTGGAGGAGAAACTGCATAAGAGGAATGAAGATAAGGAGGAGACGAGCATTTACCTATAAACTTCAGCTGGTGTAGTGCAGGGCCAAACAACTCCTTCCTGCTCATCAGTCTACACCATTTACAAGCCTGTGCAGAGCTGACCCCGATCATGATCGAAAGTGCAATAAAAAAATGTTAAAAAGTTAGACAAAGGAGCAGATGTGGACAACATTACCGGATCAGGTTCACTACTACCCTTCAGGAATGTTAATCTGCCACACTTACCCAATCTGGCCCATATGTGACTCCAGACCCACCAGGTTGTTGACTCTTAACCACCTCCTCTGTTCAGGGTTATTAGGGATGGACAATAAATGCTGGCATTGGCAGTGACATCGACATCTCATAAATGAATAAAATATAAATAACATTCCCTAAATCTGCCAACCCATCCAACAAAATAATGACTGACCTTTTCAGTACAATCTAGGACCATTAGGAAAGTTGAGGTACAGGGGGATCTTGGGGTACAAGACCATAGCTCCCTGAAAGTGGCAACACAAGTGAATAGGGTGGTAAAAAAGGCGTACGGCATACTTGCCTTAATTGGTCGGGTATTGAGTATAAAGGCTGGGAAGTCACGTTGCAGCTGTAGAAAAATTTGGTGAGGCCACATTTGGAGTATTGGGTGCAGTTCTGGTTGCTGCATTACTGGAAGACCATGGAGGCTTTGGAGAAGGTGCACAAGAGGTCCACCGGGATGTTGCCTGGATTAGAGAGTATTAGCATTAAAGAGAAGTTGGGCAAACTTTGATTCTCTGGAGCGTCAGAGACTGAGGGGCAACTGATAAAAGTTTATAAAAATTATGAGAGGCATAATTCCCAAGGTGGAAATATCAAATACTAGAGGGCATAGTATTAAGGTGAGAGGGGGAAGTTTAAAGGACATTTACAGTTCAGAAGTACTTTGATGGCGATGAGGTGCTTCGGACTGTCTTGAAGGTGGTTGTGAAAGGTACTATGGAAATGCAAGTCTTCCTTTATTCCTTTTGCTGTCTGTCAAGCCTAAGATTACTATCCATTTAAATGGGATCACCTCTCATTCTGCTCCTTCACATGCTTTCAACAACCAAAAACACAGAAGATGTCCATGAGTGAGAGAGAAGCCGATGTTAGTCCAGCTACATGCCCTAAAATGGTAAAAACATTTTCTTCCTGAATAATGCCAAACATGTATATGAGTAGATGTGAGTGGTTCTCAAGTAACTGATTTTAAATGGAGTCTATTGTTCCACTGAGCTTAAGACATTTTGTGTAAAAGAAACCACATAGCTCAATCTAGACGCTGATAGATAGAGGAAAGCCATAATGTATAAAGGGAAGTGTGTATTAGGTGAATGATGTCATGTTTTAGAGAGTCTAGGAGGAGGCTTCCTGTACTGTCCACATTACAAGGGCAATAAGCTCTGTCCAGTGTGATCTACAGCAACATTAAGATTATGAACAAGCAGAGGTAGAACTTTCAATTAAGAGGAGGAGGAGGCCACTCAGCCCCTCAAGCTTGTTTCCGCCATTTAATAAGTTCATGGCTGATCTGATTGTGGCTTTAAATCCACATTCCCATCTCACCCTGGTGACCTTTCACCCCCTGCTTATCAAGAAAACTATCTAATTCTGCCATAAAAATATCTGAAACCTAATCCCAACCAGCCTTTATGGAAGAGTTCCAAAGACTCACGATGCTCCAAAGAAAAAAAATGTCATAAAAGGCCAACCATACTTTGAAAGAATGATCCCCTAATTCCAAAATCCTCCCACAAGGAAACATTTAACACACAGTTTAGAAGCTTGCAGGTTATAAAAGGCCCAGCTGTTAAATCTAACATCATTTGATTTGTTACGTAATGGTGTTCCCTACACTGTTGGGAGATCTGTGTAGACCACAAGCTCCCTCAGGTCACCTTGGCAGTGAAGTCACAGTTTTCTCAACCCATCTTTATTTCAGCGACATTCAGATATAAAATGTTGCCATTTTTGTCCCAACTAAATGGCAAGGTTTTCCACCTGCATGTTTTGTGTTAGAGTCATAAGAGTTATGCAGGATGGAACCAGTCTCTCCATCCATTCGACACCACTTTGACCATCAAGAACCTATTTACGTTAATATAATATTTCCCCCCCATAAACTCCCCCCATAAATTCCACCACTCACCTACACACCAGGAGCAATTTACATTGCCTACCAATCTGCACGTCTTTAGGATGTGGGAGGAAACCAGAGCACCGGGGGAAACCCACGCAGTCACAGGGAGAATGTGAAAACTCCACACGGATAGCGCCTGAGGTCAGGATTGAACCCAAGTCACTAGAGCTGTACATCACTGAACAACCCTGTTACTAAGTGGTGGGCAGATATGCGTCCAGTAATGCTGCCTGCACCCAGCTGATGGGGGGGCACCCAGGCCCTTCTGGTGCCGTGACCCACCTGACATTCTCTTATCCATTTCCCCACCCTCATCCCTGATCCCACTCTTTGTGGCTCAGATCAAGAATAGAATGAGCAAGTGAGGGTTAGGTACCAAGGACTTAAATCTTAAACCATTAAGGTATCCAAGTTTGTCGATGACACAAAAGGTATCCAGGTTTGTTGACAACTTGAAAACAAGTGGGAGGGCTTGTTGCAGTGAGCATGTTACAGCTCTGCAACTGGATATAAATAGGTTGAGTGAGTGGGAGAAAATGTGGTAAATGGAGTTCAATGTGGGAAGGTGTGAGGTCACACACTTCGGTAAAAGGAATCTAAAGTCAGACTATCATCTAAATTTAGAAAGATTGCAAGTAAACAAAGTACAGAGGTGTCTAGGTCTTAAGATTTTGTGGCTTTGAGTGGTAAAATACCTTCTCCACACTCCTTAAAGCACAGTGGAACTGGGATCAGGACATGTGATTCAAAGCTCAATCAGCTGCTGTGGGAAAAAAGGGTAGGACAGTACAGTTCGGGTATACTCCGCTGATAGTAAATTGGTAAATTGGTTTATTATTGTCACATGCACCGAGGTACAATGAAAAACCATTCAATAGTCCCCAGTGCATGAATCACAAAAAGATACAGGCGAGTGCCTCTAGTGGTTCAGGACTGAAGACAGGTCCTGACCCAAAATGTTGACCACCTGCTTTTCTCCACGCATGCTGCCTGGCCTGCTGAGTTCCTCCAGCATCATTATGTTTTTCATCTAGATTTCAGCACCTGCAGTCCTTTGTTTCTCATGTATATAATATGTACAAGTAAATTTAAGATATAATACATACAGGTACATTTAAATTGTGATGCAGTATTAGCTTAAATTTACCTATAAATGTCATCTTCTGAAAATGACATTTATAGGTAAATTTAAGCTAATACTGCATCACAATTTAAATTTACCTGTATGTATTATATCTTAAATTTACTTGTATGTATGTCATAAGATGACATTATTTCCTTGGACATACTATGCCAACTTTGGAGCTATCTACATTCAATCTATGGAGCTAACATAAATCTTAAGTTATTGTATGCAGCTTAGATTAACCTTAATGAATAGCATCCATGTAAATTTAGCACTACATAATTATATCACATTAAATCTGTCCATCAATACTTAGCCTTAAATTTTCCTAATGAATGCCAATTATATTCACATCAGATTTGCATGGTAACGTAACTTGCTGAACTAAATAACATATCAGGGTAGGTTTGTTTTTAAACCTGCTGAACACTGGCCTAGAACTTGCTAATGATTTGCCTGTAAGGGGCAGAACAGAGGAAACAGAGACAGGGAGACAGAATTTTCCATTTGTATTGTTCAGAAGCAATCTGTTCTTACAAAGTCATAGAAGGCGGCCATTTGGCCTGTTGAGCGAATGCAAGTTCCAAGGGGATCCATCCAATCAGTCCCATTTCACTCTCTTTATTTCCCTGTACCCCTGAAACTTACTCTCTTTCACACATGCCTGTCAAAATCCTCTTTGATTCTTTTGCCATTAATCTGCTCTAGGGGGTAATTCACAGTAATCAGTTAACCTACCGCAACATCTTTGGGATGCGAGAAGAACCTGGAGGAATCCTACGTGGTCACAGAGAACCATGCAAGCTCTGGACAGACCGTATCTGGGGTCACGATCAAACCCAGGTCCCTGGAGCTGTGAGGCAGCAGCAATATGTGCTGCACCACCATGCATTGTATCCATTAATACAACTACGTTTACATAAGAACATAAGAAAATAGGAGCATGAGTGGACCACTCGGCCCCTCAAACCTGCCTGACCACTCAAGATGATTATGGTTGATCTGCCCCAGTCCTCATCTCCCCTTCTGTGAGTGTTACCCACAGCTCTCAATTCCTTTATCTACTTCCTATTTAAATATCCCCAGTGTCTAGCCTCCATAACCTCTGGGGTTGAGAATTCCAGAGACTGACTATCCACTGCAGGAAGATGTTCTTGAGCACTGTAGTCTTAAATAACAGCCTCCTAGTCCTCTAACTATGTTCTCTCGTTGAGAATTTCCCACTAGTGGAAACATCTCACCACCTACCCTGTCATGCTCCTTAGGATTGTAATGTTTCAATTAAAATCACTGCATATTCTTCTAAATTCCAAGAATATAGATTTAATTTATTTAACTGCTTGTGATAGGACAACTCTCTCACCAGGATTCAACCAAGTGAATCTCTTTTGGACTGCCTCCAATGGCAGTATATCCTTTCTTCAATAAGGAGACCAAAACTGTGTGCAGTACTCCAGGTGTGGCCTCACCAGTACTCTGTATAATGGTAACAATACTTTCCTGTTTCTAAACTCCAACCATCTTCCAATGAAGGGCAATATGCTACTTGCCTTCATTGCAACCAATATAGGAGGGAAAAGCAGAGCAGTGATAGGTGGACAAAAGAGGGGAGGCGGGGTGGGCACAAGGTGGTGATAGGTAGATGCAGGTAAGAGATAGTGATAGGCAGGTACGGGGGAAGAGGGGAGAGCAGATCCACCAGGGGATGGGCCAAAGGTAACGAGAGAAGAAAAAGGTGTGGTAGAAAAAGGAGAGATAGGCTGGGAAAGGGAAGAAAAGAAGAAGCATTGTTGGGGGGGTGTGGCGGGGGGGGGGGGGAAGCGGGGAGAGAAGGGTTGTGGGGATTACTTAAAGTGGGAGTATTCAATGTTTATGCTATTAGGCTGCAAGGTTCCAAGGTGGAAAATGAGGAGCTGTTCCTCCAGTTTGTGCTTAGAATTCTCCTGGTAGTGGAGGAGGCCGAGGACTGACATATCAGTGACAGTGCGGGAGGGCGAGTTGAAATGACTGGCAATGGGGAGATGCAGATCGTGGTTATGATGCATCCTGGCCTGCAGAGTTCCTCCAGCATCATAGCGTTTTTTATCATAGTATACCCATGTTAAATTATCCTGTAAGAGTTGTATCTATCTTAAATTTTACATTGGTGTGGTGTACGACCAGAAGTGATTGAAATCTTTTTCAATGATACATTTCTTCCCATTATCTCCTGTAAATCTAAGGTGTATATAGGCCAGCGCAGTCGCACAGCTAGTAGGGCCACTGCCCCACAGTGCCAGAGACTTGGGTTCAATTCTGACCTCAGGTGCTGTCTGTGTGGAGTTTGAATGTGACTGCATAGATTTCCTCTGGGTGCTCCGGTTTCCTCCCACATCCCAAAGACGTGCAGGTTGATAGATTAATTGGCTGTTGTAATTTGCCCTGATGTGTCAATATGTGATAGAATCTGGTGGGAGTTGATGAGAATGTGGGACTAATATAGGATTGGTCAAAGTCAAGTTTATTGTCATATGCACAAGTACATGTATGCACAGGTGCAATGAAAATCTTACTTGCAGCAGCATCACAGGAATACATTGGTATTGGTTTATTATTGTCACTTGTACCGAGGTACAGTGAAAAGCTTGTCTTACAAACCAATCGTACAGGTCAATTCATTACACAGTGCAGTTACATTGAGTTAGTACAAAGTGCATTGATGTAGTACAGGTAAAAACAATAACAGTACAGACTAAAGTGTCACAGCTACAGAGAAAGTGCAGTGCAATAAGGTGCAGGGTCACAACAAGGTAGATCATTCATAGAAGCAGCATTCACAAGAAAAACATAAATTAACCATAAAGTTAACATAATTTATACAAAGAACACAATTAGAACAAAAAAAAAATCCAGAGTCCATTTTAGTGCACAGTAATCAAAGTGGTTATGGTGTTGCCAAACTGTAATGATTAGGGTTGTGGAAGTTGGTTCAAGAACCAAATGGATGAGGGAAGTAGCTGTTCTTGAACCTGGTGGTGTGGGACTTCAGGCTTCTGCACCTCCTGCCCGATGGTAGCTGCGAGAAGATGAAGATGGTATAAAGATGGCAGAAGATAGTGTAAATGGGTGGTTGATGGTCGACACAGACCAGGTGGGCTGAATGGTCTGTTTCCATGCTGTAGCTCTCTATGACCCTACAACTCTAATACTTGCAGAAAAATTTAAATGGACTATGCTTCATTCAGGAGAAGTTCAGTCATGGTACAATGTAACGCAAAAAAGTTTAAGGAGGATATTATATGCAACTTAATATAAGGAAGATCCAAAATGCACTGGTAAATTCACAATGGACACACCACATATGTAAAAAGTAATATATACAGATCAACTTAAATTATGATATTATTTTCTCAAGACATGGAAATTTATAGTAAATTTGCTGCATATTTGCTTCTCCCTGAATCTATAGTTAGACCATCATTAGCCACCTAACAAAACCATCACCACTGTTAACATACACTTAGTTGCTGCTCCCAAGATGAATACAGACTCCAAATTCACACTTCGTAGTTAATACAGTAAATGGAAAAACATAGAACAGTCACAGCTTCTCTGGACTGCTGTGATGGCTGCAGTGACGTCCTAGAGATCTGAAGGCAGGTGTTAACTATTGAGGCATCGCTCATTTCCAGACAACATTTCCACCCCTTGTCGACATTACCACTTTATAAATCACTCTCAGGCATTTGACTGACAATATGTCCTGTATTGCAACATAAAGACTATTTTTCAAACCATGCTCTTCTGTTAACTTTAAAAAAAGATCTGTCAATTCAACATGTTGCATGTAATCTGCAGGAAGATAAGTAAAGGAGGCTGGAGGAGGCCATTTGGCCCTTCAAGCTGCACTACCATTCAGTAAGGTCGTGGTTGATCTGATCCTGGTGTCAGGTCTATTTTCCCGTCTGTTCCCCAGAACCCTTGACTCAGCTATAATCCAAAAATCTGTCAGCCCTGGCTTGATTACATATATCCCAGGACACCACCTGCACAGTTTTCTGGGCAGAGAATTCATCATCTATGTCTTAAACAACTCCTTATTCTAAGACTAACCCCCCATTTCTAGATTCTGCCACAAGGGATAACAGCTTCTCAAAACTTAACCCTTTAGCCCCCATCTTATATCTGGACTTCAGATGGGAGGCAGTATGTAACTTATCGTTCATTTTATACAAAATTCCAGAGAGCGAGGGGACGGTAGAAACCTCCTTTATGTGGCCCCCTGCATCCCAGTATATGAAGGAGAAAATGTTTGATTTAATAACTGCAAATTGTTGAAATGTACCTGCCTTACCAGGATCTCTATGCATTCAGTATTCCCATCTTTATTATCATGCATTCATCCTATTTTATATTTTGCATCTCATACTGCATTTTCCTCAATTTTTAATATACTCATTTTATGCCTTGTGCCTTTATATTTTGTTGTTGTGCTCCCTCCCTCTGTCTGCTTCTTCCTTGTAGTCTCTAAACATCTCAGAGCACGTATACAAAACTGGATACCTTTGTGCCACATTAACATCTTCTCAATATCTGTGCTGTCACACTCTTCAAGTAAAGTAATTCATCTTTTTGTGTGATAAAAGGATTGAAGTATCCAAAGCCTTACCTTCTGCTCCCCCAGATCACTTCAGATGGTGAAGGAGCAGCCAGCAGCTGCCCGGAATGATGTCAGCTCACTTACTGATGCAGCTGCACACACACTGAGCCTTCCTGAGGTGGAGCTGCAGACGGCAAGGTCTGTGTTGATTTTTTAAGCCGTGCTATCAGTTTCTTGGAGTGGGCTTTGTGCTCTGCTGAACCTGGGCACTGGGCCAGGGAAGCACTGGCATTTGCCCAAACCTGCTTAAGGTGACCGAGTGGGACCCAGTGGCACAGTAAGTCGAGCTGCCTCCTCACAAAGGCAATGACCCGGGGTCGATCCTGATGTCCGGTGCTCTCTGGGTGGAACTTGCACGTTCCCCCTCTGACTGCCTGGGTTTCCTCCCACATCCCAAAGACATGCAGGCTGGCAAGTTAATTGGTCACTGTAAGTTGCTCCCAGTGTGTGGGTTTAGTGGTATAATCTGGGAAGGGTTGATGGGAATGTAGGCAGTATAGGTTACAGGGAAAATTAGTGGGACAAGCACAATCTCAGTGGGCTGAATGGCCTCCTCCTGTGCTGTGAGGAGATATGACATGACATAATGATATTTGGTTGGGATTCCTGGTCCCTGGGCTGGGTTGGGGTTATTTATGGTTTGGTGCTCACTTTCTACACCAGGTAGGTTATGCACAGCTTGCCCAGGGGCATGTTACTGGACCAGGGATGTGTGCAGGAATTTAAATTTAATTAATATTTGAGGGCCACTTTAAACACACATTATACGCATACATGGATACACGTGGCATAATTCTGCAGATCAGCAGCCTACTGCCCCCACACTGCACACATGTCTGGCCTGAACTAATAACCCAGCAGCATGTTCATAATCCCACTACAGCAGCTGGATATGCTAATCCATGGTGGATATCTAATGAAAAATTAAAATCAATTGTGATGACCATGAAATACCACAGAGGATGCACAGCTCTTTAAATTTGACCACTTTTGGTGGGGCACCTTAAAACACATAGCTCTGTGTGTGTGTGTGTGTGTGTGTGTGTGTGTGCGTGCGTGCGTGCGTGCGTGCGTGCGTGCATGTGTGTGTGCGCGCGTGCACGCGCACGCGCGCGTGTTCCTTAACCTGTGGAATAATTGTTGTGGGTGCTAATGACCCTGGTGGCACCCACCCTGAGTGTGATCCTCATTGCTAAATTTTTGTAATATTGTGACAACCCATCTAGTTCACTAATGTCTTACAGGGAGGAAAATCTACCGTCCTTACCTGGTCTGGTTTGTAAGTGACTGCAGTCCAGAGCAACCTGGCTATAAATCACCCTCTGAAATAGCCAAGCAAACTATTCAGTTCGAGAGCCTGTGACACCAACACACACTAAGACTGAGTTAGAATCGTAAATTCATACAACACAGAAACAGGACATTTAGCCCACCATGTCCATGCCGACCTTCAAGTACCCATCTATATTAATCCCAATTACCAGCACTTAGTCTTCTATACCTTGGCAATTCAAGTGCTCGTCTAAATACTGGAAGCCTGGCCATTAAACTCAAGTCTGGCTCCAGAGTTCAACTGCAAAAATGAATTAATAGATCCTCAGTTTTTGCTATTTCGGCTACAAACAGTGCAAAACATCATTCCATGGAACAGATGCATTGAAAGAAATCTGCCTACCCCATCCTCACCTGAAGACCTGATGACACCACAAGCTAAAAATCCAAAAAGCTGCAGATGCTAGAAAGCTGAAATAAAATAAGAAGATGCTGGAAACACACAACAGGTCAGGCAGCATCTGTGGAAAGAGAGTCAATATTTCAAGTTAAAGACCCATTGTCAGATACAGCGTCTTTAACATTAAACATTGAGTCTATTTCTCTTCCCACAGATGCTGCCTGACCTGCTGAGTGTTTGGTATTGGTGTTGGTTTATTACTGTCGCATGTACTGAGATACAGTGAAAAGCTTTTGGTTGCGTGCCATCCAGTCAGGTTAAGCCATACGTAGGTGCATCGAGGTTGTAAAAAGAAAAACAGAAGGCAACACCATATTCTTCATTGTTTTCCAGAACTTTCTATCTAATGACATCACAAGCTGTTCCTTTCAAGGAGTTTGAGCTTCCCCAGGATTCCCCTGCGGCAGCTTGTGAGCTGAATATTTATTTTTTTTTCTGAATTTTCCGACTGAGTTACCTCAATATTATTAAAGTGTCATGTGTTCCCTGTGACTTTGCCCCACCCAAGTGAGTCGTTGACCCTGATTAGGAATCAGTGGCCTCCCAAGAGAAAACTGAATTAATCCCTTTTGGTTTACCTTATATATCCTGCGATGCACATTTAGTATATTATGGGCTGGGATGAAGCATCTAATGCCGACTAATTTTGGTCAACATACATAAAGTGATGAAAGTTTGGTCAAATGATGAGATCAGTTAATTGACCAAAGCAAAACTAATGTTCGCAGCTGATTTCTTCAAAAACATAAATAATGTCCTCGATCTACACAGTACCAATCTGCTCATGGAGGTTGCATTGAATTTGGTCACTTAATATCATATTTAGAAAAGGGTGTGTTCCGAATCAAGGCAATGAGGATCTTTATTTGTAAAATATTTATCATTGTTCAAGGTGCAGTTGTGTAAAGCTGGTTACAAGATCTAGCCTGCAATTTAAAAGAAATGGACCCACATTTCTATACTGTTTTCATATCCCTTTCAGGATACCCTAAGTTAGTTTATAACCATTGATGTACCTTTATCCACTGTTTAAAATGGCAGCCAATTTGCACACAGCAGTTTCCACAGAGGAGGTTCACCAAGATGTTGCCTTGGATGGAGTGTTTCAGTCATGAAGAGAGCTCAAACAGGCTGGGTTTGTTTTCATTAGAACGGAGGAGGCTGAAGGATGGCGTGTTAAGTGTGTGGATAAAGTAGATAGTAGGAGAGGTGTCTAAAACTAGAGGGCAGAATTTTAAGGTCAGAGACTTCGAAGGGATTTGTCACCCAGAAGGTGCTTGGAATCTAGAACTCACTGCCTGAGGGTGTGGTAGAGGCAGGTACTCTCGCAATATTTAAGAAAGTATCTAGACGAGCACATGAATCACCAAGGCAGAGAAGGCTACAGACCATAGTGTTGGTCAATGGGATCATTATAGATGGGTACTTGAACATGGACATGGAACGCAGGGCCTGATTCTGTGCTGTGTGATAAACCACAATGTCACAATGACCAGATAATCTGCTTTAGTTATTTTGAGTGAGGGATAACTACTGGCACCAAGGCACGGGGAGAGCTCCTTTGCTCTTTTTCAAAGTGGCGCTGTGGAATCATTCTAGATCCACCTGAGAGAGTAGATGGGGCCTCGGTGTAACGAGTCATTCAGAAGACAGCGGAGATTTTCATGCTTACGTCTCTGGAGTGGTACCTGAACTCACAACCCTTACACACAATTGCCACAACAGAGGCAAGAGTTGTATCTACTGAACCGCAGCGCCATCTAAATGCAATACAGCACTGCTGTGTCATCAACATACGGGAAAACCAGTTTACTCTCACATTCTCTTCCCTGCACTTGGCTACAGATCTGCAGGTGCCATCTGATTTATTAAATTCCACAGCCCACTCCACCACACAGCCCAACACCACCCCTCCCTGCACTGAAGAATGCCCCCCACCCCCAAGTGGATCCCCTCCTGCCAAAGAGCCCATCACCCAACACAGTGCCTTCTTGCCAAAGTGCATTTATCAAAACAAGCTGCTTCCATGCATTGCGTATTGCCAAACCAGATGGTCATCATGTCCTTACTTGGGAGATTTGCTTGTCTGTTGTTCTTATTTTATTCGTCCAAAACTCAATTTTATCCAGTCTCAAGTTTGCAAGCTTATCAATGGAAACTGTATCAATAGTCCTTAAAACCCATTTGTTTAGTGAGTGAATAATTGGACACATTCCCCGTTTGAATTTCTCTCTCATCCAGAACGATTCTCACACCTTGACCCCACCGCTTACACTGATCTTTACAGCTGAAAGAATTCATTTTGCGCCTCGGGCCATCTGTCCAATCAGTTGCACTGCTGCCTTCTGTCTCACGGAACTCCTCAAGGTCAGAACTTCCTGCTGGGAATCTTGGAAGTTCTCCATCTAAGCCAGACATGTCAGCCAGGAGCTGATGCATAGCAGAGTCCTTTGCAACTGTCACTTTCAATCTGCTCAGTTAAAGAGAGGGAGTGTGAGTGTGAGGCAGCAATGAGAATGTTTCACTCCTGTCTGATCTCAGTTGCCTTGGAGAAACAAAAGGCTACTTTATGAAGAAACCCAGTAATAAATGAATGAAGCAAATAAAATTTATTAAATTGTGCACAGATTTATGGCACAAGCAGTATATTCATGCCATCAATTCATCATAACATCAACATATTTTCCACTTACTAGATTCATTAATATTTTTCAAGGAACAAGCAGTTCTGAAAGGATTTTTGTGCCTTGATTCAACAATGGCCTGTGACAGAAAATTCTCCAATTTCTTTTCTTTTTCAATCTTTTTATTAATTTCAAATTAATATACATAACAATAGTAATTATACACATGATATAAAGAGATTGGGATTACTATAACAGTTAACGTATAAAAACACAAAGAGCTGAATATGTAATCCAAATTCTCCAATTTAACAAGATTTTCTTCAGTGATCTCTTTCGTTATCGTAAATGTGAATTCTTATTCTGTCAACTGGTATAATTAATCTACAAATCAACTCATTATAACATTTTCGCCGTGAATTAAAAACAAAATTCTCCAATATTTCTCCATGACTACAAACCCATTAGTCACGGCATCGTAGAATCATATAACAGTACAGCACAGAAGGAGACCATTCAGCCCATCATGCTGGTCCCCACTGACCCTCACCAATTTTTACAGATGCACCAGAGAAAGCATCCTATCTGGATGCATCACAGCTTAGTATAGCAACTGCTCTGCCCGAGACTGCAAGAAACTGGAGAGAGTTGTGGGCACAGCTCAGCACATCATGGAAACCAGCCTCCCCTCCATGGACTCCGTCTACACTTCTCGCTGCCTCGGAAAAGCAGCCAACATAATCAAAGACCCCACCCACCACGAACATTCTCTCTTCTCACCCCTTCCATCAGGCAGAAGATACAAAGGCCTGAAAACACATACCACCAAGCTCAAGGACAGCTTTTATCCCGCTGTTATAAGACTATTGAATGGTCCCCTTGTACAATAAGATGGACTCTTGACCTCACAATCTACCTCGTCATGGCCTTGTACCTTATTGTCTGCCCGCACTGCACTTTCTCTGTAACTGTAGCACCATATTCTGCATTCTGTTATTGCTTTTCCCTTGTGCTACCTCAATGTACTGATGTGATGAAATGATCTGTATGGATGGCATGCAAAACAAAGTTTTTCACTGTACCTCGGTACATGTGACAATAATAAACCAATTTATCAGTTCTTTGATGGAGCCCACATAATCTCACTACTCTGCCCCTTCCACACTGTCCAGCAATTTTTCTCCCTTTGAGTATTTATCCTATTCCTTTCATCTGAATTTGCTACCAAGATTCTCTCAGAAACTGCTTTACAGATTACAACAGTTTGCTCTTTCCTCTTCACACCATTGGTTCATTCACTAATCACCTGAAATCTCAATCTTCTGGTGAACAGCCTCACTGTTGTTGGAAACAGGTTCCCTGGTCCAATTTATTCAAAAAGCCTTCATAATTTTGAAAAGGTCTACTGAATTCACCATATCCTTCTCCAAAGTGAGTTCTGCAGGGTGTTATGGACAGATAGAGTCATAGAGCAATACAGCATGGAAACAGGCCCTTCGGCCCAACTGATCCATGCAGACCAAGATGCCCAGCTAAGCTATTCCCATTTAGCCCGTATCCCTCTAAACCTTTCCTATCTATATACCTGTTCAAGTGCCCTCTAAATGTTGTTATTGTACCTGCACAAGTTTCAAGACGTAGCCTACAGAATCTCAACTTGAAGCAAACACAGGCATTTACCCTGGCACTTGCATGGCTGTTGTGTCTGTGCTTAGCTGATGTAGTTGGAGAATGTACTGTTGTGAGGAGCAACAGAAGTAGTCATAGCCTTGTTACCGCAGGGCACCTCTGGACACTGGAAAGGTCTGGCAGGGTGGATTCCCTCAGGAGTCATCCATGCTTCCCAGAAACATGGCATTATCCTGGGAGAATTCTTCTTATGTTCCCAAGACCTGTACATTGAGGGAATGAAAACTCTGCCTGCTCACCAAATAACAGCACCTCCTGTAAGAGCAGTGCCAGTGGTGTCACCACTGAGGCACCTGCAGAACGAGTATCTCGGCAGCTGTTAGCTTAAGCACACTCTGTGGACTTTGGAAGCTACTACCTGGTCAGGTCTCCTGATATCGGCAGCGTGTCCCTTTAATTAGCAAGAAAGACAACAAGTTCCAGATGCGAGCCCACTCTGACTGGCCTTCAACACAATGCTGGGAAAAGCTCAAGCACATAAGCTGGGATCCTAACTGGAAGTGCCTGATCTGAATTTGTGATTGGCGCGCTTTAACCCAGATGCTGCCCAATTTAGTACTTATTAATATCGGGAACAGGATAGAACAAAAACAAGTTATAAAACAGCTGTCAGGCTCCAAAATCCTTTTCAATGATTTGATGGGGATTCTTTAACCAATCAAAAACAGAGCAAGATGTCAGGCAACTGCCTTAAGAAAACCATGATGCTCCTGTCAGGTGCAATTAAGGCTGGTGGAACCACTCTCAGAAAATATAGCGGGAAGTGAAGCTGCTCTGATGCATTAAGGCAGCCTGTGGTTAAAGGCGATTCTGTTAAGAACTGGCTGCAAATCTGAAAGGACAGACCTGTATTTTAGCATCATTGTGACAAGCGTCTGTTCTGTGTGGGATGGGACTGTTTCTGGTGCAGGGATTTGGCCGGAAACAGAATGGGGTAAACAGCATGGCTTTACACAGAGAGTGCTTGATACCTGGATCATGCTGCCAGAGGAGGTGGTTAAATCAGATACAATTACCACGTTTAGGAGTCATAGAGCATGGAAACGGCCCTTTCAGCCCAACTGGTCCACACCGAACTAGATACCCATCTAATCCCACTTGCCCGCGTCCAACCCACATCCCTCTGAACCTTTCCTACCATGTATTATTTGTACAGACACTTAAGTAGGCAAGGCATAGAAGGATCTGGCCCTAATGAGGGTAAATGGGATTAGTATAGATGGGCAAAAAGGTCAGTATGGACGTGGTGGACTGAAGGGCCCGTTTCTGTGCGGTCATACAACTCTATGACCAGCCATTTCCAATGTTTATTTTACAGAATTTGAGCAGTTAATGCTGCTTGAACTGAAAGACTTGCCAGGCTTATGCAGTCCAGGATCAATCACAGTGCTGATTCTGGACTAGATAGGTAAGTACAGTCATAGATAGAGTCACACGGCCCTTTGGCCCACAGAGTCCACACATTAACCATCAATCACCCACTTATACATCCCATTTTATTCTCTCCACATTCCCATCAAATCCCACCCCCACAATTCTGTCAAACTTCCCACACTTTACAGGTAATTTACAGTGGCCAACGAACCCACATCTTTGGGGATTACAACTGAAAATATTGAACCGGATGGATTTTTATAACATTCAGCAAGTTTCGTTGTCAGCAGCTTTTCATTCCAGATTTATTACTTGAATTTGAAATCCCCAGCGTCCATGGCAGGATTTGAACTCATGTTGCTGGATCAGCAGTCTGTGCTCCACTGTACCAGTTGGAATGAATTCATCTCAGCAAGGGGAAGCAAATGGATACCCCGAGTAAAAGTAACACAAAGAGACAGGTGAGGGTACCAAGACAGAGGCAGGGAAAGAGGGATAAACTGATGGAAAATAAATAACGAAGAGAAAAGGAAAGATAGAAATAAACAAAAGACAAGGAACTTATCCCAGCCTTTCTGGTTCTGCTTCCATCCAACCTGGGATGATGGGCGGAAGATAGAGATAACCAATTCCCTCCCTCCCATCATCACCACTAACTGTTTCCATGCACACTTGGCTTGTCCCAGAGGAGTTATCTCACCATTTATTATCAGTTCTCTTTTCTACGTATCTCGAAGTTGATTTAGTGGTGTCCATGATGTCGCTAAAAAGACTGCAACAGACCTACCACTCAATTGATTTGAAGAGATACAACACAGAAACAGGCCCTTCAGCCCATCAAGTCTGCACCGTCCAACAACCACCCATTTACACCAATCCTACACAAATCCCATTATGTTTTCCCCACGTTCCCATCAACACCCACCAGATTTTACCACTCACCTACAAACTAGGGTCAATCTACATTGGCCAATTAACCTACCAATCTGCATGTCATTAGGATGTGGGAGGAAACCTGAGCACCCAGAGGAAACTCATGCAGTCACAGGGAGAACGTGCAAACACCACGTAGACAGTACCCTAGGTCAGGATTGAACCTGGGTCTCTAGCACTGTGAAGCAGTGGCTCCACTAGCTGCGCCACTGTGCTGCCTGGAGCGAGAATCTGGAGTGAATTTTTCATCAATATGAGACCAGAAGGACTCTGCCTCTGAGACAGAAGGTGTGATCCAGGAACAGCTAAACAAATGTGACTAAAATGTTTTGAAAATATTGTGATTTATTAATTAATCTCCACTTATTTTCTACAATTATGCATTATTTGTCCCTTAAGTCCTTGGCCTTTGTGGATCAATAAAAGCTTCTTTAGTTGTTATTGATAAAGTGGTGAAGGATTCTTTCATCACTTGCACACTGATAGGTTCATTCAGTATGTCAGGTTTATCCTGTTCCCATTTCGGAATTTCACAGCAATGCAAACACACACAGTTGGATGGGGAACATACAAGTACCACACAGATAGCACCCGAGGTCAGGATTGAACCAAGGTCGCTGGAACTGTGAGGCAGCAGCTCGACGAGCTGTGCCACTGTGCTCCAAGTGTTTTAACATTTACTTCTTCAGGGTGGAGAAAATGGGAATGTTTCTACCGGGCCACATAAAATAAAGACAGTGACCTGCGCTGCTCCCAAAATCATTCACCTCCCCCTGCCTAAGGCCCCACAGCATGTGACAGTACCCTGGGACAAAAGACTTTGGTCATGGTAGCAGGAAGAATGGCTGGCCAGCCAATGTACTCTGCCCCTAAAGCACATGATGAACCTTGAATTAAAGTTAGCCATAGCAGGTGTGAGCTGAAGATCGCAGAGACTAAAATAGCTCCCTGGATTACTTTAGTTCTTATTGATCAAATGGAACACAAGAATTTCCCTGCTTCTGCTAAGGATTAAGATCAACTGTCCAGCAATGACTGGTACAATAGCACAAAGTCAAAGTCGAGTTTATTGTCATATGCACAAGTACATGTATGCACAGGTGCAATGAAAAACTTACTTGCAGCAGCATCACAGGCACATAGCATCATATAAGCAGCATTCACCAGAAAAACATAAATTAAACATAAATTATACACAATTTTTACAAGGAAGAACACAATTAGAACAAAAAAAACCCACAATGTCCATTTTAGTACAAAGTGATCGAAATGGTCATAGTGTTGTGGTGATTAGGGTTGTGCCGGTTGGTTCAAGAACCATATGGTTGAAGGGAAGTAGCTGTTCTTGAACCTGGTGGTGTGGGACTTCAGGCTTCTGTACCTCCTGCCCGATGGTAGCTGCGAGAAGATGGCAGGGTCTGGATGGTGGGGACCTTTGATGATAGATGTTGCCTTCTTGAGGCAGCACCTCCTGTAGATACTACCGATGGTGGGGAGGGATGTGCCTGTCATGTATTGGCCTGAGTGGGTATGTTACTGGACTATCAGTAGAGTTCTGCACTATTTGATCATGGACGTGACTTACTGAATCTGTCCTCACAAGGCAAACCCCTCGTCACAGTAATCAGTCCCTACTGACTCCAAGCCTTAGCTGTGGAGACCACAATTACACATGGATCTCCAGGTGTGGTCTCAGCAAAGCCCAGGACAATTCCAGCAAGAAATAGTTATTTAATTTAAGCATATGCTCTTCCAATGACCATTTTCAAATGTTTGCCAACACAATTATATGCTCAAGCTATCCTATTAATGTACTGACATTGAAAAGCCTATTAGTGGAAGGTTTAATTATTTATTCTTGGAAAACACAGCTAGCTATGTTGTAAGCAAAGCTGTTTAATGAATTTGTTTATCTGGAGGAAGAACTACCAAGCTTCACAATCCTCTGAGCTGGATCGTGCTCGATCTGCTGCCAGGACTTGCTACCCAGGGTCCTTGCTCCCCTCATGCTCCCTTGCATTGACTTCAGGGAGCAATCCTGCTGACCTCTGCACCGTTGCATCAGCCAATGATGTCTCAGCAGCCAGTAGGTCTCGGGCATTCTGGTACAGAGGTTCCTCCACCAGAATACCCTCTGATAGAACGCAAAGGGAAGGGCAGAGCTTCACCTTGTGTTGGTTTTGTAAGTGAACATAACAGTTTTTAAATGTCCCATATGCAGAGACATTTAGCAACAAACCAAATTGAATTTATTGCTCAAATAAATTAAAAATTAAGAAATTATCATACAGTACAGAAACAAGCCCTTCAGCCCACCAATCTGTGCCCATTATCCAACCAATTCTAAACTAATCCCCTTTTTTTATATTCTCCCTACATCCCCATCAATAGCCCACAGGTTCTACCACTCACCAATTCGAGGAGCGATTTACAGCTGCCAATTAATCTGCCTACCTGCATGTCTTTGGGCTGTGGGAGGAAACCAGAGCACCCGAAGGAAACTCATGCAGTCAGAATGTGCAAATTTTACACTGACAGCACCTGATGTCAGGATTGAACCCTTGTCACTGGAGCTGTGAGGTAGTGGCTCTTCTAACTGCACCACTGTGTGAACTTAAGTAAAATTTTTTTTTTAAAGTACCTCCTAATCCACAGGCCTAGAATCCCCACAATATTACATTATCTACATCTGTTACAGGGTCCACCTTGAGGAGAAACTCTCTGTACTTGAAGTCAAAAACAGGCAGCAATAGGAAAGGGGAGAAAAAAACTTCAGTGGGCATCTCCCCTACCCCTGCCCTCACCATGTTCCTCTAGACAGATCTCTGGCTGTGCAATCAGACTATTAAAACACTTCAGAATCCCTCAGTAAACCATGGTAGAGATCACCTTCAAATCAATGTACTGAAAGGGGTCAAAATCATGTTCTCCATCTACCTTGGCAGTAGAAAACTACATTCAAAATGTTCCTCAGAATAATGACTTCTTTCATCTGTTGTGCTACCCTGCACCAAGTTAAATGTACTTCACCCATTTCAGTACTGATAGAAATTGATGGATCAGGCTATTCAGCATAGATAAGTGTTGTTCCCACTGCAGGTAACTGAATAAGCCAGAATAGACAATGAAAAACCAAAACAAATCAGAAACAGGCCTGATTCTTAATATTCTATGAAAATATAAAAAGTGCAGATGCTGGAAATCTGAAATGAAACAGAAAACACTGGAAACACTCAGCCGTGGGAAGAAAAACAGAGTTAACATTTCAGACGAAGTGTCTCAGACCTGAAGTGTTAACTCTAGTTTTTTTCCACAGATGCTGCATGACCACTTGAGTGTTTCCAGCATTTTCTTCTTTTTTCTCAATATTCTAGGTTTTGTCACTTTGTTAGTCTTCTGCAGAAGAGAACGTTGAGGATCACTTTGACCGATATTTTTAGACACTATTTCAACATGTATGTATTGAAATCCTGTTTGCACTATTTCAGTCATTTCTATTTATTGAGATGGTTTCATGGAAATCACACTGGTTACTGAACTTGAAGTGAAAGGAATCACCAGTGATGATATCAGACAGAAAACCTAACATGATCGTTACAAATTCCTCATGCTGATATTACATTGGAAGCATTAAGCTGCTTTAAATCGCTATTAAAATGGCATGGAATTGAATTAGCTCCTGCATTATGCATTGTATTGTTACCACGTCTCTGAATCAAGTTACGTGGATTAATGGATCACTGTTTGGTGTAGCTGGGGTGAGGGAGGTGGGGGCAGTGATTGGGACAAGATTTCAACTCAGCACCATTGACCAGTGAAAGAACATTGTTGGAGCAAATTGTTCTCAAATCATTCCCACAACATGCAGTCCATTAATGTATGTAGAGTAGAATTAAAGAATAGAATCATGGAACTGTTACAAGACCGAAATGCAGTGTGTATCTGGAACTGCTAGGGGAAGTACCATGTGGTTATGTTTCATTGCATAGCTGTACCATATCTGTAGATCAGTTGAAAAACAACTGCTACGAATGAACATAGACCAGTCCAGCTCAGGAACAGGCCATTCAGCCCACGATGTTGTGTCAAACTAATTAAACTAGTAAATAAATGCCCAACTAAACTAATCCCTTTTGCAACACAGCATCCATATCCCTTCATTCTCTGCACATTCATGTGCCTACCTAAGAGCCTCTTAAATGCCTCTGTCATATTTGCCTCCACTACCACCCCTGACAGCACATTCCAGGTACCCACTGCTCTCTGTGTAAAAAACTTGCCCCGCACATCACCTTTGAACTTTCCCCCTCTCACCTTAAACTCATGCCCTCTGGTATTAGGCATTTCGACCATGGGTAAAAGATACTGGCTGTTTACCCTATCTATGCCTCTCATAATCTTATAAACCTTTATCACATCTCCCCTCAGCCTTTGCCGCTCCAGAGAAAACAACCCAAGTTTGTCCAACCTCTCCTTGTAGCACATGCTCCCTAATCCAGGCAGCATCCTAGTAAACCTTGTCAAAGTCTCCACATCCTTCCTATAACGTGGCAACCAGAATTGAATGCAGTACTCCAGATGCGGCCTTTCTAGAGTTTTATAAAGCTGCAACATTACTTCCCGACTCTTAAACTCAATACCTCAACTAATAAAGGCAAGCATACCATACACCTCCTTTACCACCCTATCAACCTGTGTAGCCATTTTGAGGGAGCTATGGACTTGGACCCCAAGCTCCCTCTGTACATAAACACTATTAAGGGTCTTGCCATTAACAGTGTACTGTCCCTTTACATTTACTCTGTACTGTTATTGTTTTTACCTGTGCTACCTCAATGCACACTGTACCATCTCAATGTAACTGCACTGTGTAATGAATTGACCTGTATGATTGGTTTGTAAGACAAGCTTTTCACTGTACCTTGGTACAAGTGACAATAATAAACCAATACCAATACCAATACCAATACCAAAGTGCAACACCTCACATTTGGCTGGATTGAACTCCATCTGCCATTTCTTCACCCACATCTGCAACTGATCTATATCCCACTGTATCCCTTGGCAATCTCCCACACTACCCACACCACCACCAATCTTTGTATCATCTGCGAACTTTCTAACCCACCCATGTAAATTTTCATCCAGGTCATTTATATATATCACAAACAACAGAGGTCCCAGTATGGATTGCTGTGGAACACCACTAGTCATGGACCTCCAGTCAGGATAAATCCCATCGATCACTATTCTCTGTCTTCTATGGGCAAGCCAATTCTGAGTCCAAACGGCCAAGTCACCGTAGATCCCATGCATCTTAATCTTATGGATGAGCCTACCACAAAGGACCTGCTGAGATCCATGTAGACAACATCCACAGCTCTACCTTCATCACTCTCACCTCCGCCACCTCTTTGAAAATTCAATCAAGTTTTTAAGATACGACCTGCCCTTCACAAAGCCATGCTGACTGTCCCTAATCAGGCCATGGTTTTCCAAATGCTCATAGATCCTATCCCTAAGAATCCTCTCCAATAGCTTCCCTACCACTGACTTGAGGCTCGCTGTCTGTAGTTTCCAGGATTATCCCTATTTCCTTTCTTGAATAAAGGAACAACATTAGCTACTCGCCAGTCCTCCGGGTCCTCACCTGTGGCCAGAGAGGACATAAAGATCTTAGCCAAGGCCCCAGCAAACTCATCTCTTGCCTCTCTCAATAACCTGGGGTATATCCCATCAGGCCCTGGGGACTTATCAATCTTAATGTTCTTTAAGAGACCCAACACTACCTCCTTCTTTATCTCAAAATGCCCTGTTGTATTAGCACACTCCACACTGATTTCCCTATCCTCCATGCCCTTCTCCTTGGTAAATACCGACGCAAAGTACTCATTTAGGGTATCTCCCACATCCTCCGTCTCCAAGCACACGTCCCCGCCTTTATCCTTGAGTTGTCCTACCCACTCCCCAGTCATCCTCTTGCTCCTGATGTATGTATAGAATGCCTTGGGATTCTCTTTAATCCTACTTGCCAAGGACTTGTCATGGCCCCTCCTGGCTCTCCTAATTCCCTTCTTGAGTTCTTTTCTAGCTTCTTCATAATCCTCAAGGGCTCCATTTGATTTTAATGGGTGGTCACTGGGAAACAAGAACTATCTGTTGAATGTTACAGTTTACACACACATACAACAAATACCACGCTGCCACACAGCATATTATATGGATGCTGACTCGCCATTGGCCACAGACTTTGTTTTACCCACCACATTTTACCCACTGAATCCCCTCCTCCCTCATCTGGTTCCATCTGTCTGACACCTCTCCCCTAATGGTTCCCATTATCACCTTTCTTACTAACCAGATTCCAGCACTTGTAGGTTGTGTGTTCCTGCTTATCACCCTCCCAGCTCTCTCCACCTCCATCTGGCACCATCTGCCTTTTTTTCTCCTTGTCTACCTGCACCCATCATCCACCTGCCTCTGTCTCCCAACTCCACCCCTTCCCCTCCCCTACCTGTCTCCAGCTGCCCATCATCCTTCACCCATCTTCAGTCCACCAATCACCTACTGGTCCCTGGCTCATCACACCCCTTCTCCTCTTTATACCAGCTATCTTCCCCCTCCGCTCTGAGTCCTGATGCAGGGTCTTGACCTGGAAACATCAATAATTTCTTTTCCCCCACGGATGCTGTTCAACCCACTGAATTCTTCCAGCATGTTATTTGTTGCTCCAGATTCCAGCATCTGTCATCTCTTGTGTTGCCATAGACCTTTTATTGGCTGGTTCAGTATCAGTGAGAAATGTCTCCTCCATCAGGTTAGGTGAGGCTATTCCTGTTCCTTCATGGCCTCTGGCAACATGGCGTTTACTCATTCAAGGGTGTCATGCAGTCTGTTAGGTTGACCAGCTGGTAGTGTATCTAGGCTGTGGTCATGCATCTTGTAACAATGTTAAGTGTGTGACTATGCAATATGGCAAACGGATCACAGGTGCCTGCCCTGATAGATTGAGATTGTCAGTGGGTGAGAGATGGGTGTGTGGGGCATTACACATCATCTCAGATTAGCAGTGCAGTCATTGAGAGAGGTGATTTGACCTCTCATGTGAGATCTCCAAACATTTACAGGTAAAGCAACAGGTCCTTGGGAATCTAACTGGTATTGACTGTCCACAGTTAGTGTAGCGGTTAGCGTAACGATTTACAGCGCCAGTGACCCCGGTTCAATTCCGGCCGCTGTCTGTAAGGAGTTTGTACGTTCTCCCTGTGTCTGCGTGGGCTTCCTCCGGGTGCTCCGGTTTCCTCCCACATTCCAAAGACGTACAGGTTAGGAGGTTGTGGGCATGCTATGTTGGCGCCAGAAGCGTGGCGACACTTGCGGGCTGCCTCCAGAACACTACGCAAAAGGATGCATTTCACTGTGTGTTTCGATGTACATGTGACTAATAAAGATGTCTTATCTTATCTTATTACCCACTATCTTCAGAGTGTAAGTCTGTTGGGGGGGTGGGGGGTGGGTGGTGAGTGGGGGGGTGGAGCTCCTGGTTCCCTGAGGACGGAGCACTCAGTTTGCACCTTCTCCACCCAGTTCCACAGTGCAGTTTCTGAAATTTGTACGATCCCTCTCTCTGACATTATACCACTGTGCTCTTTATCACATTAGCTCCACATCAGCAAGGATGTCCTTCCCTGTCACAGCCTGAATGCACTTCCTCTTTAAGGGGTCCAGGCTGCCTTTAATTGAATATAGTGAGCAATATCCGTAATTACGCCATTCATTGCTGCAACCAATGAATGCCATAGAACTACGGAGACACAAGAGGCTGCAGATGCTAGAATCTGGAACAACAAAGGAGAAGCTGGAGGAACTCAGCGGGTCAGGCAGCATCTGTGGAGGGAAGTGAACAGTCGATGTTTTGGTTTGATACCCTTCATCCGAAAATAGCATAATTACCACAGGGTGCCTGCAACAATTGTGCAAATGACCAGGTTACTCACATTGCAACTAACATACTGATTCTAGGGGGCTATTTACTATAATGGTCAAGACGTTAAAGTAGACACATGATTAAAAAGAAAAAAAAGATGCTCGAAATCTGAAACAAAAACAGAAAATGCTGGAAGCACTCAGCAGGTCAGGTACCATCTGTGGAAAGAGAAACAGAGTTAATATTATCAGATGAAGTATGAGTTTTAAAACAGCTTTAGAACATTTTTCATGTTGTTTGTTTAAGCTTACAGGCCAGGCCTTGGGACCAAGTGGAGCCTTTGTTATAATTGAGCACCTGAATCAGACTCCCTGTCATACTTACGACAGGTCACAGTGGGAAGGATAAATTAACAGTTGCAAGGAAAAATAAAAACGTGTTTCATTGGAAAATAAACAAAAAGCATAAATTGAAACTATCAGGCATTTTATTTTCATCTAAAAACTGACAATGGAAAGGCTTAATTATACTTATTAGAGAAATTACATCCTAGCTTCAGGTATGAATCCTAATTTCTCAAGTCAGCAATTATTACAAGGCTGAGATGTGCAGACGTTAGTTTTTCTGCCCGGAACTCAATTTACCAGCTGTGATTCATGGCGAGGCGCCCAGTTGCTGTTGGCAGAACCTATGTCCCTGGCAAACCTGAGGGAGACAGTCTGATGAAAACCTGTTGGACCTTGCCTCCTCTCCTCTCTCCTCTCTACAGGGACCAATCACATTTAGTCAACTGACGCCCCAGATCACTTTGACCTGAAAAGAATAAAATTCTCTATTGTTGGCAGTGAATGCAGAAGCAATTAGATTTCCAAAGCTATGAACCATTGGAGAAGAGTTGAATAGCTGGCATTTGGAATCAAGAGCCTGAATAAGCTATATGGATGGATAATTAACATGGGGTGCTGCCAGTACTGAGATAAAGGTTTCTTCTTGCTGTTCCTGTGCATACGGGGAGAATCCATTCTAATGTTATCTCGCTATTACTTTGCTATTGACTTTGATGCTTTCTTATTAACATGTCCACCTTGGCACAGTTGGCAGCATCCATTGCTCTGAATCACGGGGTTGTGGGATCAACCCCTCAGCAAGTAACATAGGCTGTCCATCATGGTACTCAGGGAATGCTGAAATCTTTTAAGAGTTATTAAACCAAGGTCCTGCCTGCTCTCTTAAAGGAGTATAAAATATTCCAAAGAAGAGCAGAGAGCCTTTCCGAGAATCCTGGCCAATTTTTTTACTTTGACCTACTTCACAAAAACAGATCTGCTGCTCATTCATCCTGTTGCATCTGTGGGATCTTGCTGTGCTTGCATTGATTTCATGCATTGTAATAGTGGCAGAGTTTAAAGACAATTAATTGACTATGAAGCTCTGAGACATAATTACATAGACTATATAAACGCAATTTCTCTTGGTATCCAATGGACATAAACTTGCTGCTAGGAAGGGTAAATATACACCTGCCATCAACGTTGTTCACTCATATTCCTTGATATTTTTAATAACTGAGGTGGTTGAAGATTAAGACCCAGAGTGCAAAACCCATTGAAAGAAAGACTTGCATTTCTATAGCGCCTTTCACATCCCTTTCAGGGTATCTCAAAGTGCTCTACAACAATGAAGTGTAGTTACCATTGTGATAAAAATGGTAAGTGAGTTGAGGTAAATTACAAAAGTGATTAGTTTATTTCAACTGTTACTTTTGGGTGGAGGTGCTCAAAATCGTGAATAGTTTCTAAAGCATGATTGGGAAGAAACCGTTTCTGCAGGACACACATTTAAGACAATTGACAGGAGGACCACAGGTGAGAAGTAAAAGCAGAAAATGCTGGAAAACACTCAGCAGGTCAGGCAGCATCTGTGGAAAGAGAAGCAGTTAACGTTTCAGGTCCAGGTGAGAAGAAAAGTGTTTTGTTTTGCACGGTGAGTTGTTTAGATCACGAATGGCAGGAAGGAGCGGAATAAAAGGAGCATTGAAAAAAAAATTAGCAAAAACAATTACAGGGCAAGAGGGAAAGATTAGGGGATTAATTGGGTAGCTCTAACAAAGAACATGATGGGCCAAATGGCCTTCTTTCTAAATTGCTTCGTTCCAAAACTAGATTGTTCACCTCATTCCTGTTTGTGATGTTTGCTTTTCTTATTCCAAAAATATACTTCATTCATAAAAATGTATACAAGAAATAAAATCAGTATACATCTTCCTTTACATTCATTGTGCCATCAAATCAATACATTCTCTTACAATGCACCAGTGCCACTCATGTTTCCTCTTTCAACAGTACACTTATGGAGTGTTTGAGAGGGCGGTTACACAGGTCCCAGCTCCTCAGTGTCCAATGATAACAGGGCCCTTGATTGTTCACAAAGCCCTTCCTGTTCACTGCATTTAGAACTGTCTGCTGCAGTTTCCTTCCTGTCAATCTCCTGACCTCTGGAAGTCCCTCTCAAACCCCATTCAATGCCCTCACCCATGTACATGACTCATGAACGTAATCCATGGACTCTGAAATGTTTTAGATCTTCCCAAGTAAACAAAGGGAGCTATAGAAAGACAAGGTCTTTTTTATCTTTCTTACCTGCTCGGGGCCTCCAGGTCAGCCCTGCTGACGATGCGGTGTTGGTAGGGAGTGTACAACCAGTTGAAAGCTGTGAGTGTTCTTTCTTCCATTTTGAATTTCCCTTCCCTCACATACCTGTAAAACAAACCAAAGGCTTTCACTTTACAATCTGAACATTAATGGGAATAATCATTTTCAAAAGGTTTATTCATCGGTCTACATTAGGCAATCAATCACTGCCAATAGCTGTAATGGAATTGTGCAGTAGTTGAGCCTAAGGGTTTCTGCTTGAGAAACACAATATCCAGCCATCTCCATTACTGATAATGATTGTTAGCAGATAATCTAATTCTACTGATGTTGTTTGAGAGTTGAACTATTGGTCTGAACACCAAGGATAACTCCTCTGCTCGCCTTCTGAATATTGTAAAGGAATCTTTAACGTCTAGCTAAAGGACCTTGGTTTACTATCTCAATGAAGCTGGTAAAAACAAAATCAATTTTTTTTCATGGGCTGAGGAGATTCTTGGCAGTGCCAGTATTCCCTGAAATGAGTGGGGAAATAAGAATCAATTATATTGGTGGTTTGGGAGCCGCATCTCAGCAAAGCCAAGTAAGGACAACGGCTTTCCTTCCTGAAGGACACTGGGGAATCCAGTATTTGCTTGGTTACCACTGAGATTAACTTTTTTTATTTCCTAATTTATATAATTACATGAATTTAAATTCTCCAGCTACCATGGCGGGATTTTGTACTCACCTCACTGGATCAATAATCCAGTACCTGAACCATTATGCTACTGAGTTGTATTTGCATTTGGCTGCCAGAGTACCCCTGATGGCTTTTTAATTTAGATTTTATTTTCAGAGCCAGTTTCTACTATAATGAGCTGAACTGAACTGAACTAATTGACACATTTCTTTCCACGTGTTGAGTCTCCCTCTCCAAACCCCTTTAGTGACCTACACTGCATCCCTCATCTTGAACACACTGAAGTCGAAGCATGCGTTACTTTTACGAATCCTCCCTGTCCTTATTCCACTACACTTCTGCACTTTTATTCAGCGCTGTAGCCTGGGCTACTGTGCTGCTGCTGCAAAAAGCTATTTTTCATGGTATTTATACCCTGCGTATGTATGCCTATGACAATAAACTTGAACTTGAACTGGGCTGTGTTCTTCTAAATTTACCCCCTTGTGCACAAACCACCACCTCACCGACCTTCTGTCTGCTCCACCCCATGGTCCAACCATTCATCCCACCTCCCTGAAGCTCACTTGCAAAACCTCTTTGCCATTCCTCCCTGTGGTGAAAGCCTCAAAACCCAGTTTGTTGAACTTGCTCTCTATCATCGGTCCTAATTCTCCAATTATTTCTTTCTTTCTTTGCAACTTGCCTTGATATGATACTTTCAATGTCAAGAAATGTTCCAAGATGTTACACGGAGGTGTAATCAGAAGCAAATGGATGCCTCTGATGGAAGAGGCTTTAAGGATGGACATAGAAGGAATGGGAAGTGGAAATGCAAAGGAGCTGATTCAGGCAAATCCAGAGGGAGATCACAAATGACAATGGTGGGTTGAAAGAAACCAAGAGGCTTACAGGATCAAAGAAACGGCAGATGCCAATTGGGGCTGAATACTTTGTAATCGGCTAGGGGTAAATATTTCATGTTAAGACTCTTTTGATCCCACACTTGAGATGATAAAGTATCAAATGTCAATAATCTTATTCCAGTTCCTAAGCAAGACTACTAAGTGGAAGAGCAGATCTTGTTCTTCTGACATGCATATGTGGTCAACTATCAAAAATATGCCATGCCTATTTCTTTTCTACACTTAAGTATCCTGAAGCAAGTGATTACACTAATGTTGTTATAAAACTACAAGAAATGTCTCAGCCATATTTTTCTTGGTGCTAAGACAGCTTTGTGAGTCACCATGACATTGTTTGTGAAAGTCACTCAGAGGCAATTTCAATGGCAAGGTTCACAGCACAGTGTTGTCAGGTTTCCCTGTGTGATGTTGTGCTGACAGTTATATTGTCAGTTTCAGAGCAGTGTTCCTTATTGATTTATTGCAAGTTCTTGCTGTTCTTAGATTTTAGCCCAGCAAGTACAGTCTTTGTAGCTGGCTCTTAATGGGGAAAAAAAATACCAACAGCACTCATCCAGTTCCTAGGAAGTGTTGAACTGAACAAATGGATGATGGGAGAGATGGTAAAAAGGCGCTTCATGAGAGGATGGGAGGTGGTCTGGATGAGCTGATAAGGACAGTGATGAGGTCCCTCCAGGGCTACAGTTATCAAAAGGTTGCAAGGGAACTTCCTGTAAGTTTCTGCATGGCTACACGTTGGGGAAGTCTGCAATGTTCATATAAGATGAGACAAGATATCTTGATGAGTCACATGTACATCGAAACACACAGTGAAATGCATCTTTTGCGTAGAGTGTTCTGGGGGCAGCCCGCAAGTGTTGCCACGCTTCCAGTGCCAACATAGCATGCCCACAACTTCCTAACCCGTATGTCTTTGCAATGTGGGAGGAAACCTACGCAGACACAGGGAGAACGTACAAACTCCTTACAGACAGCGGCCGGAATTGAACCCAGGTCGCTGGTGCTGTAAAAGTGTTACACACTATCCATTGGGAGCTGAAGGAAAATAGATAAAATCTTCTTTTCCTTGAGTATGGAGTTTGGATGACTTCATTAATGCAACAGTGAGATGTGCAGAGATTAGTGTTAGCCTGAAATGATCCTGAGGCTAGGAACCTGAGAGTGACTGTGGAGTAGCAAACAACACTTGCAGGACGAGTGGCTGACTGTAAGTGAGTTGCAGACCAGGACAGCCCTGCACTGTGTCCCTGGAATGTGCTGTCCCTGCATTAAACATGTAAGTTAATAAGGTGGTTTGGGGTCACCATTCACTAGCTTCCCTCTGGCCAGGAGATGAAGCAAAAGAACAAAATACTGAAAAATACTTGCATGTGACGTTTTCCTAAACTTTTCCTCGGAGCATGGGCATATCTTACTTGACCTTAGAATATGATAGTGGGCTTTCTTGAACTGTAGCATTTCCAGTTATAATGGCGCTCCCATGTTGAGGTCATGCAGAGGATTCCAGGATACTAATCCTTTGTCAGTTAAGGAATGGTGGCTTACGCTTAAATCAGGAAGGTTTTTCAGTAAGAGAGAGGGCGTAGAGGAGATTATATAGATTTCCTTATGTCATAGACACTTCGGACTAAAGATTCTATGCCGGCTCACAGAGCAATCCCATTGCCCATGAATTTTCCCCATAACATTCCCATTAATTCCCCCCAATTTCAACCACTCACATACACAACTTACAGTGACTGATTAACCTACCAACCCGCCCATCTTTGGGATGTGGCAGGAAACCGGAGCACCTGGAGGAAGACCAGGAAGTCACAAGGAGAATGTGCAAACTCCACACAGACAGCAGCCGAGGTCAGCATTGAACTCGGGTTGCTGGAGCTGCAAGGTAGCTGTGCCACTGTGCCACTATAATTTTGAAGCAGCTCCCACCCTCTTACTGGCAGAGGTCAGAGGGAAAGAATATGTCACCTTGCACCTTGTTGTTAGTAAACACTAACACCACAGCTTGTGTCTTGCTCGGTCGGTTGACTGCCCAGATGAATGAATTATGCGCCTCAAATTCCACAGGTCTCAAAGGATGATGATCTGGTATATCTGATTCGGTGCACTTAACCTTTTTAACCACACAAAGTGAGTTGATGCAATAGCCGCAATCTCTCTGCTTTCTCAAGACAAATTGAATTTGTTCTAGTAATTGAGGCAGCGAGCAATGACATCACTCTGCTGTTCCCAGGCATTTACCGTTAAGACCTATTTTTAGGCGCTGCAATTTTACAGCAACCTTGGGTTTTTCAGACTGGAATTCAGTTTGACAGATCTTCTGGGACAATGTGGGAGTTGACTTTTACCAGGACTTGTGTGGAATCGTTGAATCATTGCCTCAGGGACCATTCACAACCTTTGATACAAAGCTTAGTGATGTGGATTATCAAGGAAACAGACAGTCGTGTTGATTTTATCAGCTGGATAAAAAGCAGGGAGCAGTAAATAAAATGAAAATTAAAGTTAATATTCTAGAATTATGTAACAAATGATGAAAATACATAAGCAGGTTAGTCAATGCTTGTAAAGGAATTATCATTTCTACAATGCAATTTTTTTACTTTTAAGGTAGAAACTAAGAAACAAAAACCTTGAAGGTTTATATCCAAAATGTTGACATTTCTGTTCTGGCTGCTGATTATCCTGAACACGGCCTAAATTTACATAGATGGTTCACAGAATCTATTAAAGTTTACCACTGAGTCTTCTAGGGAGGAGATATAGCAGATAAACAAAACCACAATCAAAGAGAAAGGTTTCTATGGGAAAGCTTGAAAAGCAGAGGGATTTAGGGAGAGATTACTAGAAATGAGGGACCAGGAACTTAAAGCATGGATACCACTGGTGGAGCAATGGAAACTGAGGATGTACAAGAAGCCAGAATTGGATGTAGGGAGAGATTTGGAGCATTGTAGGATTGAGAAAATTATTGAGAGAGGGAGAGTAGAGAACGTTGGAGCATGAGCCCAGATGTGATGAGTGAATGGAACTTGGTCCCGGTTAGAATATAAGGAAGATTTGTTCCTTATAAGGATAGAATATAAGGATAGCTTGTTTATGGAGGGTGTGGGAGGCTGGGGGTGGAGGAAGACCAGCCAAGAGGCCATTGAACAACTGAGTCTAAAACATCCACTGTATTTAAAGTATTGTGTCTTTGTTGAACAGCTGAGGATTGCATGACTGAGCTAATGGGTGCCATACATGGTCCCACTATAACAACATTGTAAAGTTCTCAATGAAAATGTCACTTTCAGTGTAAGTCTTACAACTCTTCTAATGACTTAGATATTAGAAGGGAGCTATAGGCTATTTTTTTCAACTTCTTGACTGGAAGTCACTGGGCTGACATTTACTGTCCATTCCCAATTGCCCCCTTCCTGGCTCGTACATTTAGTGGGGTGGAGCCAACCACATTCGTGGAGCTGCTGGAGACGTTGGATTTTCTCCTTGAAGGGGCATGTTACTGAACCAGGTGGGCTTTTAATCAGAAACTAAAGGTTCTGTACTTGTTTTCTATTCCAGATTTACTTAATTACTTGAATACACTTTCCCCTCCTGCTATGAATTCATAGTCCAGTCATGAACCACTATGTTACCAAGCCTCATGCATTTTAATTTTAGTTTACATTTGATTTTCTATGAATAACAATACCTGCCTGTCCATTGCATGCCCCTCCAACTTCCGCTGAATTTCCTCTTCCATAATTTCTGCATCATTGTGTCACTCTCTTTCCTTATTGTCAAAGAAGCAATAATTTTTTGTTTGATTGCTTATAATATTGACAAGAACTTGTATTTTACTTTCTGCAGCTTATGAATTTTAACAAGCTCAGAATATAACATAGGCTAATAGATAATGCAGCAGTAGAGCAATAGTTAGCTGTAGCTCATTGTGCAGGACACTTGTCTCTAGGCCAGAGGGTTGTGGGTTCAAATCCCATGCTCCAGAGATTTGAGCAAAGCAACAATTTAGGTTGATGCTGCTTTGTGGTACTGGGGAATCTTGCACCATTGAGTAGGATGTTACACCAAGGTCTGCTTTCTCAGGAAATAAAAGATTCTGTTTTAGAGGACAGCAAACAACAAATAGTCATGAACAAACTCTGAAAAAAAGAAGACAATTGCATTGGTGGAGAGCTTTGGATCTGAGAGGTTCTGTCACCTCTTGGAGACAGTGAGGCATGTAATGGAGTGGATGGTGTTGGACTGGGTTCTCTGCTCAGACTCCTAGACTGCCCACACACGTTTCCCTCGCTGACTCACCCAACCGAGCTGACTCTCCGCGCCCCAGGACAGAGTGGGCTCTGTGCGCTGTATCACTGGGCCCCTGACACTGGAACACCCAGACCAAGGTTGCATAAGCATCTCATCAGTTCCTTCCATTATACGCTGTGCAGTCACTCATCTGATACTTACTGAAGATCTTTACAGGGATAGAAGACAGATATGGCCCAATTTTACCTCATTAAGTTTAGATAGCATTTGGAAAATATTAACTTTGCTGCTGCGATGTCACTAGAGAGCCACTGCCTTTGTGAGATTTGGAATGGATCAGCAAAGCAAACTTTGCTTGGGCCACACTGCCTAAGGGACATGTACAGACTTACTTGAGATGACAAGCTGCCTCACACTGCAGATTTTATACACTACATTCAAAGAACTAAATTATTCAATAACAAGCTGTTAAATAGAGGTTTGGAACATTGTTGTGTAAGTGTGAATTGAGTTTGAATAACTCAGGGAGACTAAATGTAGCTGACAGAATCCTTCGACGCAACAGTTTATACACTGCAGGCAGCAACGACAGTTCCACTCCCCATGCAAGCTTCGTATGACATGGCATGAATCTTTGCCTTCTGTGCAATGACAGGTGCCCGCCACTCACCTGTTCCTTTAAGGCCACAGAGTACTAAACCTGTCAGAGGACATATAGTGACAGCATGTCAATCCAAGCCCTCAACAACTGACCAGAGGAATGTGACCGGCGTCATCCCATCACGGAGAGAAAGGTTCCCAAACAAGAAAACAGAGGGAATTTGTGCAGCTTTGAACTGCAGTACATGTTAGAGCTGGACTAGGTGCTCCATGAATCCCAATGGTTGGAAACAACGAGATTTAAGGTCACAGTGCAGATCAGTAGACATATAGCTGGACACAATGGCAGGTTGTTCTGCAATGGGTAGCGACATTTCCAGCTATTTCACTTTGACCAGAGGCATAGATATGATTCAAGACATGTTCTGGTAAAATACTTAAGACCGTGGGTGAAATGAATTGCACATTATCATGTAATGGTCATCATCTACAATTGCCAATTACACAGAGTGATCAAAATTATTAGGCAAGGATTGGCTATCTGGAGGTTCATCTGGAGGGGTGATTTCAGCACCCATTCACATACTACATGTTTGGAGATGTTACTGCAAATCTCTTCATAAATCAACATTACTGGATTTGAGGCAAATATCCACATCAAGCCCGATGCCAAACCAGTGTACTGGAAACCCCAGACTACATTCACTAAAATGTAAAGTGAAATAAGATATAGATGGGCTGGCGAAGAACGGAATCCTTGTGAAAACAACTCAGAGCAAATGGGCAACACCAAATGTGGTAGTTCACAAGGCTGAAAAGACCGTTACATTTATATGGTGACTATATAGTGATCCCTAACTAGGTGATTTATGTTGAACAGTAACCATCTGAGACTTCAAGGATTCTTGTGTAGAATTGGCAGAAGCAAATTTCATTAGGAAGTTAAATTTGTTGCACATGTACAGTCAATTAAATGTAATTGAAGATAATCAACATTACCTCACTAGAAATATGTATAATGTTCCATATTATACAGAATTGCCAGACGGAGTCAAGCCATCATGACAGATCTTTTAGTCCCTCTTGGGTAAGAACAGGGGCGGCATAGACCACTGCCAATCCAATCAGGTTGACTTTCTCATTGCCACTGCTAATGAAGAAGGCAGTCTTGGCTTTTTAGAGGAAGTCTCAAACAATTATATCACAACGATGAGAGACTCAAACAAAGCAAATGCGCCTTTTCTCAACCAGAAAATGACCATTTGGGATTGAAAGTGGATGCCAGTGGTTCCACTTCAAATCATAACATTAGGGCTAGAAGAATTCAATGTTAATTTTTCAACACAACTTGCTGATGTCAGTATATTTATGTCTATTCATATTTAATGGTTTTACAAAGCTTACAATTATGACTTCCAGTCATCATTGCCATGGACAATGATGAAGCCATCATAAAAGCAAAGAAAATTAGTAAATAGACTGAATTTTGTTGTTGTGGAGAGATGGGGAGAAACACTTCTGAAAAAGGGAAAGCAATGTAGTATTTACAAGTGCATTTGTAAAATAAATCACAGGTGTGTGCAAGACGTAATGATGTTACATGTGGTGCAAGCATAGACGAGTTGTTGTTAGCACTTGTTCTATCTCTTAAGTTATTTACAGCAGTCCTTGATAGTTCTATGACTATGGTATCAGCACTGCCTCGCAGTACATCATATTCAAGTTCTACCTCCACTCCCTGAGGCCCACTCCCACCCTCTTGAGTTATGAGGTGTTCCTCTTCCTTTCTGATTTGATATTTGATGCACCTGCTGTTCTTTAGTGCTTCAGTCAACTTGTATTTGGGGCAGCCTAATGCACTGGTTGGTCTTTTTCTGCCTGTCATTTTCCTGTACCATAAAATCCAGTGTATAAGTCACTCCCTCCTTTTGGATACATCAATGTTAGGAAAAGATTATTCTTATTTTAAAATGCATTTAACTTTTCCATTATAAGCATTAATCAATACTGAAAAAAGTCAAGTTTTAAAACTCTATTTATTCCATTAATAATGTATGAGGTTATGTGTTACAATTTTGTTACTATGTAAAACCATTAAATATGAATAGACATAAACATACTGACATCAGCGAGTTGAAAAATTAACACTGAATTCTTCCAGCCCTAGTTTTATTAGACAAACATACCAGTGTATAATCACACCAGTGTACATAACTCACACCCATTTCAGTCCCTTCCAAAGATACTCAGAAATTATTCTTACACTCTACTTTCACAGCATTTGTGTGTTCATATCAACAGACCCAGCAATTTTACCAATATTCTTGGCTTGTCGGCTCAGAAGGTCGTGGGTTCAAGTCCCACTCCAGAGACTTGAGCATAAAAATCTATCTCAATACTCTTCTGATGCAATGCTGTTGGAGGTGTTGTCTTTTACATAAGTTGTTAAGCCAAAGCACACTTTGCCCCTAAGCTGGACATAGAAGATCACAATTCCAAGAGGTGTGGAATTCTCCTGGTATCCGGCCAGTATTTTTCATATTTCCTAATAACATGGAAGGAAGACATTCGGGCCATCAAGTCTGTACTAGTTCACAGAGCACTCCCAATACCCCACTCATTTTTTCTTGTAATCTATTCTCCCCATGTTTCTAATTTTGCCACTCACCTACACACTAGGGGCAACTTACAGTGGCCAATTAACCCATAAGTCTGCACATCTTTAGAATGTGGCAGGAAACCGGAGCATCTGGAGGAAACCCTCTCAGGGAGAAGAGGAAACTCCACTCAGACAGAGCGGAGGTCAGGATTGAATATGATTTATTGAACCTTTGGACAGCAGCTCTTCTAGCTGGGCCACTCCTCGAGAACATTGAGAAAATTGTTTCTCAGGACATTTGTTTCTTTGATTTGGGAGATCTTGGCCACGCACAAGGTTCTTTGCATTAAAGTAGTGGCTACCTTTCTTGATTGACTGTAAAGCACTCTGGACTCGAGCCTGTCCACAGACTGGACCTGAATGTATACAATGCATTGGGCTGGGTTGAATATCAAAATAGTTATAAGTTCTCAGTCTCAGGATAGGTTGTTTGTATCAGTTGTATAGAGGGGCACAGTGGTGCAGCAACTAGAGCTGCTGCCTCACAGTGCCAGAGACCCAGGTTCTCCTGACTTTAGGTGCTGATTGTGTGGAGTTTACACATTCTTTCGGGGACCACCTGCATTTCTTTGGTGCTCTAGTTTCCTCCCACATCTCAAAGACGAGTTGGTTATTAGGTTACTTGACCACTGTAAATTGTCCCAAATGTTAGAATCTGGGGGAAATGATGAGAATGTGGGAAGAATGAAAGACTGGCATTAATGTAGGGTTAGTGTAAATGGGTGGTTGATGGTTGGCACAGAGTCAGTGGGCCTGTTTCCGTGCTGTATCTCTCTATGACTCTATGACCCTGGACAGGCCTTGCTCAGGCTCAGTAAGCTTTAGGACACTCACCATCCGGGACATGCCCTCTTCTCATTACTACCATCAGGGAGGAGGTACAAGAGCCTGAAGATTCACACTCAACGATTCAGGAACAGCTTCTTCCCCTCTGCCAGCAGATTTCTGAATGGCCCATGAACCCACAAACACTACCTCGTTATTCCTTTTTTTTGCACTATTTATTTATTTTGTAAACTATAGTCATTTTATGCCTTGGCGTTGTACTGCTACCGCAAAACAACAAATTTCACGTCATATAAGTCAGTGATAATAAATCTGATAGTGATTCCGATTCTGAATTCCAATCATCAATAAGCTTTCTATCATCCTAAGCAGAGGAATGATGAAATTTGACCGTCAAGTTATCTGAATGAAGGTAAATCAGGGCAACGTTCACCTTTGACAATGAAAGCATGAATTATATGGACAGCTCTGGTGATAAAAATGTTAAAATTGACAGATTAAAAGCACAATGAAATCACCACCATCACTTGGCCTCAATGGCAGCACCCTCCTCTGAGTCAGATTATCATTGGCTCAATTCCTTCTCCAGGTACTGAGCATGAAATGCGGGCAGACGCAATTCCGCCAGAGATGCTGCCTTTCAGCTGGAATGTCAGGCTGATGTCCTACCTGACCTCTCAAATGGTCCCATGGAATCAAGTTCATATAAGACCAGGGGAGTCTCTTTGGTGTCCTAGTCAATATTAACATTATCTGAGACACAAGAGATTCTGCAGATGCTGGAATCTGGAGTAACACACACAAAAAGTGCTGGAGGAACTCAGCAAGTCAGGAAATGGAAGGAAATAAACAGTCAATGTTTCAGGTCAAGACCCTTCATCAGGACTGGAAAAGAAGAGGGCAGAAGGCAGAATAGGAAGGTCGGGGGAGGGGGAGGAGCACAAGTTGTCAGGTGATAGGTGAATCCTGGTGAGGAGGGAAGGTAGGTGGAGGGAGGGAGGGGGGAGATGTAAGCTGAGAGGTGATAGGTAGAAGAGGCAAAGGGCTGAAGAAGAAGGAATCCAGTAGGAGAGGGCAGTGGACCATGGAATAATATTATCTGAATGTTACCTCAAATCTATGTGTGGGTGTTTGTCGTACACTGATTGGCTGCAGCAGGCTCCTTCATTACAGCTGTGAATACACTATATCAGCCATAAAAAGCTTTGTGAGATTGTAAAATGCTCTATAAAAGGAACTCACTTTAACCTATGAAGAACATAACTAAAATTCTCTGGAGTCATCCTGTGCAAGATTAGTTTTATGATCCATTTTGGCAGTTGCTCTAAAGGTGTTACAGTTTCGAAAGGTCAAATGACATTTTTCACTTTTTCAGTCAGAGGATGTTTCTTTATATAAATCCCTTCCAGTGGAATTAAATGAGAGTGGATTGAACTGGAGTGGAAATGAACCCCCTACTTCTTTGACCTGACAGAGGTTGAGTGAACAGCCATCAATTGGAAACAGACAGTACAGAAAAAAAAGGCCCCTTGCCGTTTATGTTTTTAAAAGCAAAACCTTAAACGTTTCATGAAGGATCCATAGTGCAGCGTATCCTCAAGGAGGAAAATAGTAAGAGGTGGAGATAGACCAGGGTTTCTTCTTCTCAGGCACCCCCTTAATATCAATGATAACCTGCTCCAACTCCAGTTCCAGAGGTGCAGGATCCACAGACTCTCCCACAGGTGGGGCAGATGGTGCCTGGCGAGGTGCATGGAGGGTTGTTGTGATGTTGTGCACTCTTCCTCTGTTTGACCTTGGCCTCCACATGTTCCCATTAGAGACATTCAAAAGATGTGGTGCTTTCCTGGATGCTTCACAGTCAGCTTACGTGTTCTTGCCCAGTACTGAGTACTTAAGTAAGAGCCTGTATTATTGGTCGAGTTAAATTCAAAGCAGGGGCTTCAATGAACATAATTTATTATTTTACGAGAGTACTGGACGAATATAATGCCTGACTTGATGGCTGTTCAAAGCTTTGATGGTTTGATCAGCATCAAACCAGTTTTAGAAGGAGCCAGAAGTCGATGTTTATCACTGTGGGGCCAAGGGGATTCTAGTGATTATTTTGTCCCAACAGTCCCAATTCCCCACCTCAGTGGGCTGGGTTACTCAGTGGCCCACAGAGCTGGTGGCCTTTCTAGCAGGAACCTACTTCATAATAGAAGTTCAAGCTAAAAAGGAGATGTGCGGGCAAATGGGAATAAAACAGGAAGAGTGGAAATCTACAGAAAGTCAATCAGCAACTGAACAAGGGAAGTCAATCTAATGTTACAAAGTAGGCACTTCATAGGAACAAAACACAGGTCCACAACCACACATTAACCAAACTCTGCCTTTTATGATGCTAGGTGGCTTGCAGCACAGTGTTTGCTTCATTTATTTGTTTTTCAGGACATGGGTGTTGCTGGCAAGGCCAGAATTTATCACCCATCCCATGTTTCACTTGGGAACTTGGTGGTGAGCAAACTTCTTGAGCCACTGCAGTTCTCCTGGTGAAGCTCCTCCCACGGCGTCGTAAGGAGGGAGTTCCGGGTCTTAGTCCCAATGATGAAGAAGGAACAGTGATATTTTTCTGGGTCAACGTACACGTGACTCGGAGGGAACCTGCAAGGTGACAGTGTCCTCGTATACCTGCTGCCCTTGATCCTCTTGATGGCAGTTGTCACAGGCTTGGGAGGTGCTGTAGGAATAGTCGAGGTGGGGAACAGATTTTATAGATGATACACACTGCAGGTGGTTGGGGGAATGAAAGTTTAGAGTGGTGGATGGGATGCCAATCAGGCAGGCTGTATTTTTTCCCCTGATGGTGTCGAGCTACTTGAGTGTTGTTGGATGTGCCCCCATCCAGTGATGGAGACTATATTCCATCGCAGTCTTGATAATGTGCTGTGTTGATGGTGGAAAAGCTTTGGGGTGTCAGGAGGTGAGTCGCTCAATGGACGATACCCAGCCTCTCTTCTGCTCTTGTAACCGGAGTATATAGGTAGCTGGCCCGGTTACAACGAAAGTTTTTGTTTTTGCCATTTATGGTAATGATAACGATTTACCCAACAGAAGGTCAACCCTTCCCTGCAGTGTGGCAGTCCATGACCCATGGGCCAGTCTTGGCCCACTCAGTCCCCTGCTCAGCATAAAGCAGTGCCCTGCAGCCAGTGAAGAAACATATTGGAGTGACAACACATTAAAAATCCATAGAATCGGTGAAAGCTTCTAGTACAGAAGGAAGCCACTCAGCCCTTCATATCTGTGCTTATCAAAAAAGATCTGACTTGCCTCACCCTCCCTCTGCCACTAGATTGGTAGCCCTGCAGTTCACGGCTCTGTGAGCACACAAGTCGTGTTTAAATGTGAAGAGAGTTTCTGCCTCCATCACCTAGTACCACTGACACCTCTGAATCAGAATCAGAATCAGAATCAGGATTATTATCACTGACATATGTTGTGAAATTTGTTGTTTTGCGGCAGTAGTACAGCGCAAGACATGAAAATTACTATGTTACAAAAATAAATAATTAGTGCAAAAAGAGGATAACGAGGTAATGTTCACGGGTTCATGGACCATTCAGAAATCTGATGGCGGAGGGGAAGAAGCTGTTCCTAAAACGTTTAGTGTGGGTCTTCAGGTTCCTGTACCTCCTCTCCGATGGTAGTAACATGAAGAGGGCATGACAAGATGATGAGGGTCCTTAGTGATGGATGCCACCTTCTTGAGGCACCGCCTCTTGAAGATGCCCTCGATGGTGGGGAGGGTTGTACCCGTGATGGAGCTGGCTGAGTCTACAACCCTCTGCAGCCTTTTTTGATCCTGCGCATTGGAGCCTCCATACCAGGCAGTGATGCAACCAGTCAGAATGCTCTCCACTGTACATCTGTAGAAATTTGTAAAAGTCTTTAGTGACACACCAAATCTCCTCAAACTCCTAATGAAGTAGAGCCACTGGCATGCCTCCTTCGTGATTGCATCAATGTGCTGGGCCCAAGATAGATCCTCTGAGATGCTGACGTCCGGGAATTTGAAGCTGCTCACCCTTTCCACCGCTGACCCCTCAATGAGGGCTGGTGTTTGTTCTCCTGACTTCCCCTTTCTAACTTCCCCTTTCCTTGGTCTTGCTGATGTTGAGTATGCGGTTGTTGTTGTGACACCACTCAACCAGCCGATCTATCTCACTCCTATATGCCTTCTCATTGCCATCTGAGATTCTACCAACCGCAGTGGTTTCATTTGCGAATTTATAGATGGTGTTTGAGCTGTGCCTAGCCACGCAGTCGTAAGTATAGAGAGAGTAGAGCAGTGGGCAAGCACACAATCTTGAGGTGTGTCTGTATTGATTGTCAACGAGGAGGAGATGTTACTACCGATCCGCACTGCTGTGGTCTCCCGATAAGGAAGCCGAGGATCCAGCTGCAGAGGGAGGTACAGAGGCCCAGGTTTTGAAGCTTGTTGATTAGTACTGAGGGGATGATGGTGTTGAACACTGGGCTTTAATCAATAAACAGCAGCCTGACGTATGTTTTGCTGTTGCCTAGCTGCTCCAAGGCCAAGTGCAGAGCCAGTGAGATTGCATCCAATGTACACCTGTTGTGGCAGTAGGCAAATAGCAGCAGGTTCAGGTCCTTGCTCAGACAGGAATTAATTCTAGCTATGACCAACCTCTCAAAGCTCTTCATCACATTAGATGTGAGTGGTACTGGGTGATAGTCATTGAGGCAGCTCACCCTGCTCTTCTTGGGCACCAGTATGATGCCCTTTTGAAGCAGATGGGAACCTCCGACTGCAGCAGTGAGAGGTTGAAGATGTCCTTGAACTCTCCAGCCGGTTGGTCGGCACAGGTTTTCAGTACCCTGCCAGGTACACTGTCAGGGCCTGACACCTTGCGAGGCTTCACCCTCTTGAAGGACGTTCTGACATCAGCCTCCAAGACAGAGATCACAGGGTCACCAGATGCTGCGGGGAGTCGCACAGATGTAATGTTATTCTCCCTTTCAGAGCATGTATAAAAGTCGTTGAGCTCATCAGGGAGTGAAGCATCACTGCCATTTATGCTGTTAGGTTTCGCCTTACAGGAAGTAATGGCGTGCAAACCCTGACACAGCTGTCGTGCATCCGATTGTGTCTCTAACTTCACAGAGAATTGCCTTTTCGCTCTCATGATGGCCTTCCGTAGGTCATACCTGGACTTCCTGTAGGGTTTTGGATTGCCGGTCTTGAACGCCACAGATCTAGCCCTCAGCAGAATCTCCTGGGCTTCTGGTTTGGGAAGACTTGATATGTTCTTGACGACACACACTCATCCACACAGGTCTTTATGAAGTCAGTGATGGCCGTCGCACATTCATTCAGATCCGAAGATGAATCCCTCGAAATGGTCCAGGCCACTGATTCAAAGCAGTCCTGTAAATGCTCCTCCACCTCCCTTGGCCATACCTTCGCAGTCCTCACCACTAATGCTGAGGTCTTCAGTCTCTGCCTATGTGCCAGGAGTAGAAGTACAGCCAGGTGATCAGACTTGCTAAAGTGCGGGTGCGAGATGGCACGGTATGTGTTCTTGATGGTGGTTTAACAGTGATCGAATGTGTTGGCTCCTCTGGTTCTGCAGGTGACACATTGGTGGTAGTTTGTCAGAGACTTCTTCAAGCTGGCCTTATTGAGGTCCCCCCGCCATGATCAGGAAGGCATCAGGGTGCGCTGTCTCGTGACTGTTGATCACGGTGCTCAGCTCCTCCAGTGCCAGCTTGATGTCTGCCAGGGGTGGAATATAAACCGTTACCAGGATGACAGCGGAGAACTCCCTCAGCAGATAGAACGGATGACACTTGACCGCTAGATATTCCAGGTTGGGAGAGCAGGATTGAGACAGAACCGCTACGTCTGCGCACCACGATGAGTTAATCATAAAACGAACCTCTACCTTTACCTGATGCCACTGTCCGGTCCATGCGGTGGATGGTGAAAGCCTCAGGCTGGAGCGCTGTGTCCGGAGTGCTGGGCGTGAGCCATATCTCTGTGAAGCAGAGTACACGACAGTCCCCAATGTCCCTCTGGTACTGCGGTCTTGCTCCTGAGCCTTCAATTTTATCTTCCAGGGACTGTACATTAGCCAGGAGGAGGTGTGTGTGGGGGAGGTGGCCTTAGGGCCCGGCACTTCAGTTTTACCTGCAGCCCTTCCCGGCAGCCATGTTTCCTGAAACAGTGGAGACATTCCCTGAGCTTCCAGCTGCTTCACCTGCTGCCCGGGCGGTCCGGAGTCTGGAGTCCGGAGTCCGGAGTCTGCCAGTTCTGACTATCGCTAAGCTGTGGATTCAAATCTCAGTCCACCATCGATGTCCGTATTGAAAGTTTAATGCAGGATTGAGGGAGTGCAGCTTTGTCCAAAGTGCCATCATTAGGATGACACTTTAAACCGAGGGGCTGCTCAGCTAGAAGTAGGGAGTTCTCCCGGTGCCCTGGCCAACAGTCTTTGGGGACGTTAACTCGATAACCTAATCTCTTACACTGCCCTCTCTTTAGCACACAGAACTGACCTTATGAGAAAATTAGGAAATTTCAGTGTAACCCGCGCGAGGGACCTTCTCAAAGAAATTTGGACCCAATGACAGCAGGAACTAAATAGCAGCATATGCAAATACATCTCTGCAGGGACTGACTGGCATCTATCACAAGGACCCCAGTGAACACGAAACAACCTCCAGGTATCATTGTTTTTACAGGTTTGCTTCCAGCTTTAATCTTGCTCCCCACTGCTGTCTTTTTATTCAACAAGGTGACTTGTGATATCTAAAAGCATAAATCTCCTGACTGCTTTGCAACATACCAGTTGGTTCTATTAGTGATATAGCTGTACAACTGAAACACTGCTTTATCAAAAGAAAGGTTAGGATCTCAAAGAGGCATCGCACCATCATCAAGATTTGATTCCTTTCTGGAGTCGGGAACCAGTATTCCAGAGAATAATTTGCATAAAGTACCTGGATATTTAGAAATGACATCTGTGTTGCCAACAGAGAACTGGCTTCCAGCTCAATGCTTTTTACTCAGAAATGCAAAGTCAGCAGTTTTGTGCTGGCAAGCAGTATTTGTGTGCAGAACAAATGGGTTCCCCTTTGCTGAGGGGTTCTCCAAGGGTGCTCACAAAATCGTTTTGTCTTTGTCAAATGCATAATCTAGAGAAGAATCAACACTGCATTTCAGTAATTGCTAAATAAACCTTTCCTGTGATCGGATACGAGCTACTTAACAGAAAGAACCTGCAGCTATTCTGCACCAGTGGAGTGGCTTGATTAAGTTGCTGCATTTTTAACCCTTGCCACGTGAATATTTTCAATAGATCCAACCTGGCTTAAGATGAAAACTGTAACACGTCTATGAACAGTTAATCAAAGGCGGGGCTTTAACCAAAGGAAAAAGTGAATGAAACGACTTGCAGTTAGGCAATCTCAATCAGAATCTCACAACTCTTCATAGTGATGAAGGAAATGCAGCAGATAGTTTACAGGCAGTGAATGCCTACCAATGGGTTTAAGGTGGAGAGGGGAGGTTTAAAGAAGATTTGCAAGACAAGTTTTTTTTACACAGGGAGTGGTAGGCACCTGGAACATACTGCCAGGGGAGGTGGTAGAAGCAGATATGATAGCAAGAGGCATTTAGACAGGCACATGACAGGTGGATACAGATCATGTGCAGGCAGATGGGATTAGTTAGATTGGCACAGACATGGTGGGCTGAAGGGCCTGTTCCTGCGCTGTACTATAACAGCAATAAGGTGATCACCAGATAACTGAATGTCTTGTAACACTACCTTGTGGCCTGGTTACAAGTCACTTGCAGTGTTGTGGGTCTGGCGCCACATATTAACCAGATTGAGGAGGATAGCGGATTACCTCCCTTAAGAGGAATTGGTGAACAGTCGGAATTTTTGCATCAATCCATTCTTGATACTGGATTTTTATTCTAGCTGCTATGGTGAGATTCAAACTCTTAACTTCAGATCGGTAAGTCGCTGGAGTACTGCACTAACATACCCATGTGTCTACTCCTTGCTTACTTGGGACAACAGACCTGCCCTTATAGAACAGTAGGTTAGCTGCGGAGATTCTTACCGTTTATTTCTATACACTCCTGTATATGCCCCCTCTGGTGGAAGGTGGAAGTACAGTACGATGTTTACCCAGGGAATGCCCATTAGAAATGAGGACATTGGAATTCATAATGGTCATACAAAAAACAACAGACATTATGATCTTAAGACTGAGGTTAGATTCTGGCTTCAAATCCTGAACCAATTTTCTCCTCACCTCCATTTGATATGACTGTTCTTCACCCTGACCCTCAACATTGTGGTAAATCAGTCATTAATAAAGGAACACCCTGTTAATCTGGCACACTCAGGACTTTGGCAGTAGCAGAAACAGATTTTCTGGATTATTGGATGTTATTTACCACTCCAAAACACGAAATTTGCTTTTTTATTTTGGATGTTACACAGCAGTATAATAAATTTTCAAGTGAACCCAGTGAATTTAAAGGGAGTGCAGGAAACAGGGCTCCAGTGAGTCTAAAGGGAGTAGGGAAGCAGAACCAGATGAGTTTCAATGGAGTATGGATACAGGGCCCCGGTGACGTTCAAGGAAGTGTGGGAAGCAGAGTTGAGTGAGTTTCCAGGGAGTGCAGGAAATGGGGCCCCGGAAAATGTAAAAGGAGTGTGGGCCCCGGGGAGTTTAAAGGGAGCGTGGCGAACAGAACCAGGTGAGTTTTAAGGGTGCGTAAAAAGCAGGGCTCTGGTGAATGCATGGGTCCAGGCCCCAGTGAGTTTAAAGGGCGTGCAGGAATCATGCCCCAGGTTGTTGAAGGGAGCGTGGGAACCAGGGCCCTTGTTAAAGGAAGTGTGGGAATTAGCATCTGGGGAGCCGGATGATGAACCCTTGCGATAACGAATTATTGGAATTTTACTTTAGGACGAATTGTGGTTTTTGGCAGTTTGTTGCATTATTAGTGCCTACTGCCATTTTTATAAGGGAGATTGCAACATGTGTTTCCGGCTGGAAACAATCATAGCTGTTTTAAAGATGCACTACTGTGAAGACTGCATCATGTGACTAATTGCCATTACAAGACAGTGAGGAACGTTCCAAAGTATCTACCTCTGTAGGAGAAGTCACAGTAACAAGTGCTGTCCTAACACAGCAAGCTCTTCTTTTATTTAATAAAGTATCCTACCTGTTAGTTTGAATTACCAACAATTTTCCAGTTTCTCTGAGAGTGACACTGAGACTGAGCTTGTCTCAGTAACCTGTTGTTAACCCTGTGTAGTCCAGGCATTGCACTGCCAGCACTGGCAATGTGATGTAACTACAGAACAATGTTTACATAGGTAAATAAAACTAGGAGCACTGCTCCTCCCTATCCCCTGGGTCCAGACAGTTAGTGAGGTGTGCATGGCACTCACTTTTCCCAGCTGAGGACCAACATAGAACATAGAACATTACAGCACAGTACAGGCCCTTCGGTCCACAATGTTGTGCCGACATTTTATCCTGCTCTAAGATCTATCTAACCCTTCCCTCCCACATAGCCCTCCATTTCTCTATCATTCATGTGTCTATCTAAGAGTCTCTTAAATGTCCCTAATGTATCTGCCCCCACAACCTCTGCCGGCAGTGTGTTCCACGTACCCACCACTCTCTGTGTAAAAAACTTATCCCAGACATCCCCCTTATATCTTCCTCCAATCACCTTAAAATTATGTCTCCTCGTGTTAGCCGTTGTCGCCCTGGGAAAAAGTATCTGACTGTCCACTCGATCTATCATCTTGTACACCTCTATCAAGTCACCTCTCATCCTCCTTCTCTCCAAAGAGAAAAGCCCTAGTTCACTCAACCTATCCTCATAAGACATGCTCTCCAATCCAGGCAGCATACTGGTAAATCTCCTCTGCACCATCTCTAAAGCTTCCACATCCTTCCTATAATGAGGCGACCAGAACTGAACACAATACTCCAAGTGTGGTCTGACCAGAGTTCTATAGAGCTGCAACATTACCTGTGTCCCAACAACATCAAAAGACATCTGGATAAGTACATGGATAGGAGGGGTTTAGAGGGCTTTGGGCCAAATACAGGCAAATGGGACTAGTTTGGTGTCCACCATGTTCGGCATGGACGAGTTGGGCCAAAGGGCTTTTCTGTGCTGTAGTAGTCTATGATTACAACATCATAGATCCCCATTTAAAATAGTTATAATGGTCATGTGCCCAATCAAACCACTGACTAATCTGAACAACCTAGCAATGATGAGAATGGGCAATGTTACCCCTTCCCTATGATCCTGAGCCCCACATCATGACCGTCAACACATTGCCAAAATGTTTACAGCAGGCACAAGGCCTCAAGATCTCTGCTGAATTTCCACACACAGTGAGAGATCAATTAATATTTATATTGATCATTATTGACATTTCCAAGGAGTTTCCTCCTGAGGTAATTATACAATGGGACCATGCAGAAACTTTGTGGTTTCTTTGTGCCAGTTCACTGCACCTTCTTTGGCTCTGGACCTTCTCTCCCTCAAGATCTTGCTCCAGCAGATTCCCTAAGTTCTTCCAAAAGGAAAGTAAGTGTTTGCCTGAACAGTAGGTGAATGTTCCATGCAAGCTCCACAAAAAAACAGCTGAAGTGAACTTTTGTAAAGAGCTTGAACCTGGTGTGTTAGAGACAGCACGTGCCCAGATATAGGGATGCTGCAGGTTTGGAGTTCCGTCTGGTTCACTGCCTCCACCATGTGTGTGGCCAGCTTTACATAGAATACTCCAATAATCCCAATGGTTTGGCATCAGACTCATCAGATGCTGTTTACTCCCCAACACTTCCTTTAAACTCAGCAGGGCCCATGTCCCATGCTCTCTTTAAACTCACCAGGCCCCTGTTTCTTTCCCCTGTTCCTTCTAATTTACTAGGTCCACTAGAAAACTTATGATACTACCATGTGCCATCTAAAAAAGACTGAATTAAAATTGTGTTGGGGATTAATGGGAAAACATCCAATAGGCCGGAAAATCTGCCTGTTCAGCTACTCAGGTGCCACCTACTGTGAGATATAACTTTGCAGCCAATGTGAGTTGTCAGTGATATACTTCCCAAATTGCATCTACTATAAATAGGGAGCAGACAGGAGAGTGAGGTGAGGAAAAGTTTCGTCACAAACTAATTTGGCCAAACATCTTGTGACTTTCTGTGATTTTGTGAGACTCTGAAAGGCATCACAACCACAGCAGGTTTAAAAGAGTTGATGGGCTGGGATTGGTTGTTGGCGAGAGGCAAGAAGCGAGATACTTCCCAGAACTTCAGGGTGTCCTTTACAAAACCCATAAGATTCTCCAAGTCCAGTGTCTTCATTCATTGTGAAGGGCTGGTAATGGGGTATGGAGACTTGGTTCAAACATATGATGCCTGAAACTGGAATGAACCCTGCTACACACATGTAGATAGATAATCTACCTGCTCAGAGCAACTCCTTTGAGTGTGAATTATAAAACTTACATGTGCTTGGTAGTGCTAATTTTTACATCTTCTATCCATCGGAACTAGTATGGAAATGCCTGATCCTGTCTGATCTCTGAAGCTAAGGAGGCTCAGGCCTATTTGGGTCATGGATGGGCTGCTTCGGAAAGGGGGAGAGAGGCACCATCAGGTCACTCTTGGCCAAGGAGGACCGATGATGCAAAGCAAGTTGCAACATGTAAGATCCCAGCGGTTGCAATAGCTGAAAACTAATCTGATTTTGAGTCCTTATAAAAGGAAATGCAAATAATATTTGTTTAAGGTTGAAGATTTAATATCTGCAGTGAAGCTTCTATTTTCCTGTGAAGAAGGAAACTTCGAAAAACTTTTTCTCCTCTCTCAGATGAGAGTTCTGTGAGACCATCTCTCACTGCTCTGCCTCTGTGTAAGCATCTGCAGTCACTTGTGTTTCTATTTTGCAGTAATGGTCAATGACTTAAGTTAATTAACAGCCCCTAACTGTTGGTTGAACAATATTCTAAAAACAAGAATGGTTCAAGTTCTTTACAAATAACAAGAACACTTTAATGAATTGATACATTCTGTAAAGTTTTGCCTGTTAAAAATTATTGTGGATAATCATGAAGACAGCTACGGAAGATTTGACAACTGATCTGCTGGAGGAACTTAGTGGGTCGAGCAGCATTTGAATGTGGTCGAAGGGCCGGAGTAGAAACCATAAAGGGGGAACAGTGAGAGAGGGACTCACAGAACTCCCGTCAAAGAGGAGGAGGAAAAGTTCTTCGAAGTCGGCATGCCTTGAGGAGACTTTGCAATGCCGACGCAGGAGAATGCAGATACTGGAATCTGGATGCTGCTCGAGCTGCTGAGTTCCTCCAGCAGATCGTTTGTTGCTCCAGATCCCAGCATCTACAGTCTCTTGTGGCTGCAGCTGCTGAAGGTTGCCCTGCATTTGTTGTCATATTTCCTTATGACATAGAACGAGACTATACAGCCCATGAAGTCTATGTTGGATCTCTAAGCAATCCCATCAATTCCATTCCCCCTCTTATTTCTCTGCATCTTTTCTCTCTCACAATCCCATTAACATCCAGCTAATTCTTTTCCCTTCAACCTGCATCGGGGGAATTTACAGTAGCCAATTAACCTCATGTTCCTGACAATTCAGGAAGATCGATTGATTTGGTTTAAGTTTACTTTCATTTTGAACATGCACAGTGAGTGAAAGCAACATCTCCCTGTTTAATCCATGGTCACTACTTGTGACCTGGTGTAGAACAAAGCATATAATTGATGTTCTTGCTAATCAGATATTTCACCATCAACTTGCTTTGCCTCTCCCCATCTTGATGTAGGTTAACATCTCGATAACCCTGATTATCCACATCCTTCACAGACATAAATACACTGGTCGATATGAACACTGCCTAGAAATTCTAGAACACCCTTAGGGACGGGATGGAACTGTAGGTGCAGTGGGGCAAGGACCACAATGGTCATTGACTCTCTGTATCAAAGTTCATCTATGACTGGGCTTGAGTCCTTGGCTGCAAGGTGTTGCATGATTTTCCCTTTATGCTTTTCTCAGAGGTCAGCTACAGGCCTGGATGTGTCCATGGATGGGTATAGGGAGTGAAGTTGAATGGATGGGTTGGGACTGGGAGGACCATATTTTTGAGGGAGATTCCACAGGCTAGCACATCATCACATCTCAGGACTGAGGAAGCCAGCCGCACTGGGTGGTTATGGAAGATGGGCATCAGTGTCAGAAGAGGCAGGGACATGTTCGGAGTCGGGGAGAGACAGGGAGGGGGGCTATCATTGTGATGTGTTGGGGTGGGTGGGTATGGTCAACAGCAACAGCAAAGGAAGCAGATGATGAGCTACGGAGGGGGATGGTTTGGAGCTCCATTCAGTGTGGGGAAGTGAGGGGTTGCCCAGGGATTTAGGTAAGTTGTTGATAGAACAACATAGACCAAATTTTCCTGCATTCTTCCAAAAGGAAGCCACAACAGGAAGTGCCCAGTCAAATTTCGCAAATGGTGTGATTTGACTTGGAAATGGTTGCAAATGCAACATAGTCCCCGTTAACACAATTTTCAACCACATACTACTGGAAAGCAAGCACAGTGACATTGAATTTCCAGGCTTTTATTTGTAGCAGATCTTGTCCATATTCAGGGTGCTGTTCTGTATATTTCAGTGAGCTGTTATACTTATCCTGACCTTGTCACATTCAACAGCACAATCTGCCATCTAGTGTCAGTCAATAAAGACATTTGAGCAAGAGGGATCATGTCAGGGGATACAAGTGGGTAATATAAACCCATTCTCAGCACAGGATCAGAGAGTTGAGGGAGAGAACAGTTTAAGATCAGGCCAAAATCAGAGGGCAGCACAGTGGCAGAGCCACTGCCTCACAGTTCCAAAGACGCAGGTTCAATCCTGACCTCGGGTGCTGACTGCATGGGTCTGAGTTTGCAGGTTTTCCCTGTGACTGCATGGGTTTCCTCCAGGTGCTCCAGTTTCTTCCCACATCCCAAAGACATGTGGGTTGACAGGTTATTTGGCTGCTGTAAAACCCCCTAGTGTGTAGGTGAGTGGTAGAATCGAGGGGAAGTTGGTGGTTGATGGTCAGTGTGAATTCAATGTGCTGAAGGGCCTGTATTCGTGCTATATGTCTCTGTGACTTGATGTGGTTGGTGCTTTGTGTACATCATAACACCACTGAGGGCACTTCTCTGCTCCACTAAAAATAAGCCAACATTGTCTTGGAGCTGTCTTAGGCCCTCACCTCCTCCCTGGAGAACAACAAAATAGAAGCAGAACCAGGTTATCAAAAATGTGATTCATGCTATTGGTGATCATGCATGTGTAACATGGCTTTTGCAATCCAAAATGCAAACCACAGACAAAGTTTACTTCAAAACTTAAGGATGTACGAGAATAGGAAACAGGACCATATGTGGGCCATGCAGCCCATCAAGGGTGCTTCCGGTTCCAGTAAGATCATGGCTTATCTTTCACATTATTGTCACTTTCCCAATTCTATCCCCATGTCCCCAATTCCCCTTTTAAAAAATCTGAATGAAGTTAATTATCGACTGAGCATCTAAACCTTTCCGGAATAAGTATTACAAATATTCACAACCCTGGAGTGATGAATTTTCATCTCATCTCACTCTTTAAATCACCAGGGCCTTATCCTGAGATTATGAACTCTTGTTCTAGACACTCAAGCACAGGAATCAGCCCTTCTGTCTCTACCTTTCCAAACAGGCTTAGAATTTTATATAGTTCAATGAGATTGACCCTCATTCTTCTAAACTGCAGTGGGTATGGGCCCGCTCGACTCCTTTTCTCCTCATCCTTGGAACCAGTCGCGTGAATCTTCACTGGATCCGACCCAAGACTTCTCCATCCTCACTTAGGTAACAGAGACCCTAAACTGTTCACTGCACTCCAGGTCTAGTCTCACCAAAGCCCTATGTAATATTTACTCTAGTAATCCATCCCTTTGCTATGTTAACTTAAAGCAATATCTACCTCAGAGACACAGTTGTATCTGTAGACAGGACATTTCAAATATCATATATAATTTAGCTATTTATGTTCTTGCACTCATTCACAATACAGGCAAGAACTTCAAGATAAGATCTCTCCAAATACCAATATTCACTCGAGTTTGGCCTACTTAAAAACAATGTTGTTTTTCTATTCTTGCTCCCAAGCTGGTAATTTCACACTTGCCCATCTTCTAGTCCACCTGCCATCTCCTGATCAATCATTAACCAGTTTTCTATCAACATTCACATCCAGTTAATGAACATATCCTTTCTTACAGGCATTTTCGATACTTGTCACAGTTTACTTTCTCATTTTGGCTTTATGCATGTGACAATAAACTAATTTGAATCTGAGTATAATCCCCATTTCATTTTCTGCACTTTTCTGAAGTCCAGAAAATGAAATGGGGATTATACTCAGACTCAGATTAGTTTATTGTCCTATACACCAGGGTGCAATGAAATTCCTTGCTCCCGTGAAGCTCAGTGTAAACAGTATACATGGTAATAATAAATACAACAACTCTATTTCTAAGCATTCTTCTCAATGAGAGTGGATTTCTTCACCCCTAAAATGTGGTAAAAACAATAAGCAGTGTGTATTGCACTCGGAATAGTTCTTCCTTCCACTATCTTCTACTTTGACAAAATCTAAGACCATCTTTCTTAAAAACTTCAGTAACATCATCTGCTCTCTTTGACAGACTGAAGTCTATCTCACCAGGTTCTTACACAGAGCTAGCTCTTAAATTAGAAATCAGAATGCATTTCAATCCGATTTGTAAATTGATTGGACACATAATGAAGTATCTATTCCTTTTATTAAAGTTAGGATATTAAATATTGCAAGTGGCATTAATTTAAATGTTAGCTGTGAAAACATGGACTATCTTAACAACTCCACAAGGACTAATCATTGAGTTGTATAAAACTGGTCTATAATTCAGTACCTAAGAACGTGATGACTTCTTGGTTGATATTAAATGCAATCATCGCAAGCATTTAATTGGTTTCAAATAAAATGAATAATGACATGATGTAATTCATAAATGTAATCTCATGGAGATAGTTTTGTGGTCTGTAGAAATGATATTTCACTTACCATATACACTTTAACTATTTAGATTCATGGCTCATTCAAGGAAGTGTTGCAGGATATGAAATTAAACATTCTTATGGCAGCAGAAGAGCCATAATATAATCACAGTCAAGTATTGGCTGTGATTATATTAGCTTCAAGGGAATCAATATATTATGACAGATGGAAAACAGTGATCCATTTGAAATATTAAACGCTGCCACCATCACCCCCTCCCTTGTGATGTGTTAAGTGGCTCCAGAACTTTGCTCTGCCACGTGGGTTGATAAAGCAGAGAACGGAGAAAAGAAAATCCTCTTTATTAAAAATGGGACTGACCCAAGTAGAGAAACATCTCCGATGCTTAGAAGATAAACCCACATTGCCCTTTAATTTACATCTGTAAATCAATTCATTTCAGTGAACAGCTGTTAGCATCAGACCATAGGCCACAACAAACCATGCTTTAATCACTCCTGGCCTCGGCTGAACCTTATTTTCATTTCATCTGTTCAACGGAGATGTGGAGCTGCAGCCCTCAAATAGTTAAACATCCAATCAGCATTTCCTTAAATACTTCGCTCTCTGTTTAAATAACAGACATGAGATATCATTCATTCTGTGTTTCTTTGACTTCAGTGATTGACCAACATAAGCAAGGGGAGGAGAACTCCTCACTATTAAATGAAGTGTTAATGTGACACTTAAAACCATAAAGAATGATAGCTGCAACATTCAGTGCATAAATGTAACAACAGTATGGCAGGTTCTTAATTATCCTTCACTTAGCTCCGTAGAGGTACCCAGCTATCATAAGTTACAAAATAAATGACTAATAACCGAATGCCTCACTCACCATTTAACAAGTTCCCATTTTGTTTCTCCTGATTGCTGCTTGCTTGCCATCATTCAGAGCAGTTTCCTTCCTCGAATGGGATTGTCTGCATCTACACAACAGTGAGGCTAAACAGCTAGGTCTGAGCACCCCAGACTGCAGCACTGTGTAAATCTCCATCAGATTAGCTAGCTGCACAGAGATTCAATCTGCTTCTCCTCTGGTCCTAGTGGAAGGTTAGAACAGGAAACCAGATGGGTTGTACCAACTTAACTTTGTTCGTCTCAACCACACAGCAATAAAGCAGATCGAACGCAGACTAAATGCCAAGGTCAGAGGCTGCTGTAGGTAGTGTTCACATTTTAGAAGCTATTTTTTCTTCAGTGACTTAATTCAGGCTTTTCAAAGGTGCAAAGAAGCAAACCATCCAGTGAAAGTGGTATGGGCCGCTTTATACTCATTGTAACAATGCTCAGGAGATTGTAATCGTAGACCAGGGGCTTTCTGCTCTCCAGGAACAGGGAGCAGCCGAGGGCGATAAAGTACTCGAACATTCCAGGAAATATCTGAACTCCATAATGTGTGTGCTGTATTGCTCAATAAGGAGAACTCTCACTGCCAGGTCAGATAACTGTGGGTTCAAATCCTTCTCCAAAGTTTAGAGTACAAAACTCTACCAGGCACTCCAGTGGAGTGCTGTATTGTTGGGAGTGCTGTCTTTTGGATGAGGATCCCCATCTACTCTCTCAGCAGATCCTGCAGAACTCTTTCAAAGAAAAATAAGGGCTTTATCACAAAAGTCCTGCTCAATATTTATCCCTCAATTAACATCTGAAAAGAAACAGATTGTCTGGTTATTATTACATTGGAGATTCACGGGAGCTTGCTGTGTGCAAATTTATTACCATGTTTCCATCAGATGCTGCTTCACTAGCCCAATATCCCTGGCAATCGATGAAGGTTTCCACCACTTAGAAAAGACAACAAGGCATTTATTGATTGACTGATTTGTACAACATATGATATTTGAACCACTTAGCATGTAATCACACATCAGGTACCAACCTTTCATTGATATTGACAAGTCCATCCAATTAGAAATTTGAACAGGAAAGAATAAAACTGAAATCAAGCAAATTGGTTTGCTATGTCCAATTCAAATCACAAAGTTAATGGGATACTTGAATTAACTAGTATGTTGGCCATGTCAGGCTAACACCATTCTAGGCTGCACCAATATTGAGCCATTAGACATTAACCATTAACAACCAGCACCAATACTGGGGTGAAAACTTCCTATGAATGATTATAGATTCACTCTAATTTTTGCACTGACAAATAATTAAGGACTTTGATCTGTTCATTGAAATCTGGCTTCTGTAATAATTATAGCATTTGAGGAGTTTGATCCAATTCCAACTCACTTGCTTCAGTCATGTGAGAATTGCCTGCCTTGGAAAGACATTGGATGGAGAGAGGCCACCAGAACCATCTCAGGATTGGGAGAGGGACAAAGAGAGAAAGTACAGTCAACCTCACCTGGCCATCACAAGAGGGTCTGTTGGCTGAAACCCAGTAACTCCTTCCTCCAAGAGGGAGCTGGTGATGAACGGCAACAACGATGAAAAATTGGACAGGCCATTAATGTTGTGATTGCTTTGGTTACAGTTGTGCAATAGTGAAATGATTGGACATAAAACTGTGAAAAGTCAGAAGAGGTAGTTTGAGCTTTTAAACATTTTGAGAAATTTACTGTTTGAAAGCAAACTGGAATTACTGGAACCACAGATGGATGCCATTGATCATTGATAGTAGATTGCCTCTACTGCCTCTCTCCCTTCCCTTTGCCCACCACTAATTTTTACCGGGTGCCCCAAACTTGAAATCACTTCTTTCTCTAAATGCAATCCTACTTCCTGCCTGGAAGGCAATTAAAACTCCAGATGCCGGAATCTGAATCAAAAACAGAAATGCAGGAAGAACTCTGCCAGTCAAGCAGCATCTGTGGAAAGAAAAAGCAGTCAACATTTCAGGTCAGAGACACAAGAAATTCTGCAGATGTTGGACGTATCTGGAGCAATACACAAAAAGTGCTGGAGGAACTCAGCAGGCCAGGCAGCATCCATGGAGGGAAATAAACAGTCGACGTTTTAGGCCGAGAATAGGTGAGATCAGGTGATAGGTGAGTCCAGGTGAGGGGGGAAGGTAGTGGGTGAGGGAGGGGAGGGAGATGTAATAAGCTGGGAGGTGATAGGTAGAAGAGGGCAAGGGCTGAAGAAGAAGGAATCTGGTAGGAGAAGGCAGTAGACCATGGAATAAAGGATGGGGGAGAGGAGGAGAGGAGATATGCAGGTCATCAAGGTGGGGGAAGGGAGTCATAGGAATAAAAGAAGACACAGGAGTGGAGGGGAGGGGAGGGGGGGGGTGGTGAAGAAAAAGAAGGGGCAGGGTTACCGGAAGTTAAAGAAATAGATGTTATGTACATCAGGTTGGAGACTTCCCAAGGCGGGATATGAGGTGTTGTTCCTCCAACCGGCGCCTGGCCTCAACGTGGCAGTAGAGGAGGCCAAGGTCATGTCAGGTTGTAGCCCCTCCATAAAAACTGAGAACCGAGGACCTATCTCCTGCCTCTTTCTCCCCAGCTATACCCTATCAATGAGACCCACTTCCTCTTGACCACCCATTTCCCTTCCCCAGCTGATATTATTAACTATTCCCCCCACCTCTGATATATTTTACCCCCACCACATTCAAATCTACAAGCTTCACCACTGTCTCTCTGCTCAGAAACCATTCCCCCTTCCCCCTTGATCCCCCTGTCCTTTCAAATTACCTCTCCGTCCCCTCCACCTGTCACCTGGAGACTGTGCTACTGTTGCTTATGTCTTAAAGAATGCCAAAGGCACAACACATTCGGATCTCAGGAGGCTGTGCAGCCCTTACCTCAGGAATTGAACACTTGCTCTCTCTCAGGTAAGACATTTCTTAGAGTTAGCATCTCAATTTCCAATCTGTGTTGTTTTTGTTAAATAATGAACAGACATTTGAATCTAAGTGGGGGAAGAGGAGAAAGTACACTGGAGAGGAAGTCAGCATCTGAAAATGGGTGAATGTGCTGACACATTACTTAATATTCTTGGGAATTAGGGAGTGTCCCCTCAGAAGGTTGATCAGGGCATGCAGTAAGGCAGACAGACCTGTGGGAGGAGCACACTTAAGGAGTGCAATGCTCTTATTCTGGGCTCTATATTTTGAAGCGTTTATGGATGTGGGTCAGTTTTAGTTTGACATAGGCTTTGAGAACTGTAAATTTAAAAAAAACTACAGATATTGGAAATCTAAAATAGAAACAGAAAATGCTGGAAACACTCAGCAGGTCAAGTAGCATCTGTGGAAAGAGGAACAGAGTTAACATTTCAAAGACCCTTCATCAGAATTGCAGTCAGTTATATTTACCAGCAGGTAAAATGGTGCATTCAGGCATTGGAACTATCGAAGTGCATTCACAGTTACCCATTCCAGGAATGTGACGTAATCACATTAAAGGCTCTAAATAAATGCAGGCAATATTTGACCCTGAACCATATAAGAAGATGTGACCAAAAGCTTGGTTAAAGAGCTTTTTAAAGGAGGAAAGTAGGGTACAGGGGCAAAGGTTTAGTGGGTAATAGGGAGGAGTCTAGAACATAGTGAACACAGCCAGCAGCTCTGGAGCAATTAAAGTCAGGGAAACACAAGAGGGGAAATGGAGGAGGGCGAGATAGAACATAGAACAGTACAGCACAAGAACAGGCCCTTCGGCCCACAATGTTGTGCCGAACCAATTACATTAGTAATTAAATGCCCAACTAAACTAACCCCTTCTGCCTACACAATGTCCCTCACATTCATGGGTTTCTTGAATGCCCCTGTTGTACTTGCCTTCACCACCACCCCAGGCAATGCATTCCAGGCTTGGAGATCTTAGAGGATTGTAAGGAATGAGATCATGGGAATAGGAAATGGAAATAATTGAAAATAAGGATGAGAATTTTAACAACAAACCACTGGACAACCAGGAGCCAGTGTAGCTCAGGGAGGATGGAGTGATGAGTGATGGCACTTGTTGTGAGTTCGGACGTGTGCAGCAGAGTTATAGATAAGCTCAAATTTCTTAAGATTGTGAGGTGGGAGCGCAGCCATGAGAACAGTGGACGGTCCAGTCAAGAGTTAAAGAAGGAATAGATCAGCTGATGGAGGTTTTGTGGGGAGGGAGGAAGGCTGGAGGGAGAGTCAGGTGATGTTACAGTCATGGAAGAAAGTCTTGGTGTTGTAGCGGAAATGTGGCTGGACGCTCACCTCAGAGCCAAGGGCAGGAATGGTTGGGATCAGCCTGAGGCTGCCGTCAGGCTGAGGGATGGAGTGGGTGGGCAGGGTCGAAATGAAGACAAATGTGATGCAGACTGCAGGCAATGGCTCGAGGGGTCTTGACAAGGTGGAGGTGAAAAGGATGTTACCTCTTGTAGGAGAATTGAGAACCAGGGGTGGGGGGGGCATGGTTTAAAACTAAGGGGTCATCCATTTAAAAAAAAGATGAGATAATTTTGTTTTCTCCAAGAGGATCTTTTGTGCTTTGGCCTCTCTTCCTTAAAAGGTGGCATAAGCAGGGTCTTTGAGTATTTTTAGAGCAGAAGTTGAGCGATACTTAATGTGAGACGGTGAAGCGTTACCATGCGTAGATAAGAATGCAGTGTTGAATTTGCAGTCAGAGCAGCCATGATCTTATTAAGTGGTGGAGCAGGTTTGATGGGCCAAATGTCCCACTACTACTCCTAATTCGTGTCCTGTCCTGGTCTGTGTAAAGTTATAGGTCTTGACCAGGTCAGCAGTCAGAGGCACCAAGGTAGCAGAGCTGCAGAGATATGTACCGAGAAGGTAGAGAGCCCAACCATGTTCCTGCTCTTCACTGTGTCCAGTAACTCCTGTCTGCATTTGCATATTGAATAACAATAATAAAAACTCATTAGTTATACAGGGCTCTTAAACTAATTATACATTACAAGGCACTTGGCTGTGCATAAACAGACAAAAATTGACACTGGCCTAAAAAGGGAATCAGACTCAAACTATTCAAAGAATGGAAATGAAAAAGCTGCAGATGCTGGAGATCTGAAATAAAAACAGAAGATGCTGAAAAGTTTCAACGGGCCAGAGTTCTGACAAAGGGGTCTTCAACCTGAAACGTTCACTCTGTTTCTCTCTCCACAGATGCTGCCTGACCAGCTGAGTGTTTCCAGCATTTTCTGTACTTGCTCAAAGAAGTAGCTTATAAGCAGGTTTTCAGGGGAAGAGAAACAAGGGGATTCAGGATGTGAATTCCAGAAGATATAAAGCTCAGCTGTCAAAGGTGGGGTGAAGAAAATTGGAAAGGGAACTGGATCCAAGGAAAGGAAAGCACATGGGCCATGTCCATCTCATCTCATCTGTCTCTTGAGAAAAGAAACACGTGCAAGGTGGGGAAGGAAAATAATTGTACTGCAATTGTAATCTTAAATATCACAGTGTGGCCGTATTGAGTGCACAAGTTATTCATATTTAAACAGAATTTTGATATATCTCTGAGTGCCATTGATCTTTACACAAGCCCAACACTTGCTACCTCATACCCAGCCGTAACCCCTCGATCCTGAAACCACCTCCAACCCCTTCCCCATTTCTCCAAGGGCTCCCACGCCCTTTATTCAAGAATGCACAAGAGGCCAGAAATGAGGAACACAAGAAAGCTCAGAGGTGTGTACTCTCGGGTTGGACAGAGTTGACTAATCCCCAGAATCGAGTAACCTGCTGCCATTCAAAGGATAATTCAGAGGGTACAGCTGGCAGTGCCAACTGGAAATCTGCATTACCCTTGGTTTCCAGTTAACTTTGGATGTAGAAGTGTGAGTGTCACCTAGCCATGTCCCTATCTTGCAGTAACAGTGAGTGAAGCTCCACAAATGGAACATGAACTTGGAAAACATCCCTCTTTGCCTCAAATGTGACAGTGAGCCAGCAGGATACAGCGAGGAGGCACACTGCCCAAACCACTCATAGAAGCAGGACCTTCAGCCAACCATGTCCATGCCAATCTTTGTCCATCTACACTAATTCCATTTGCCTGCATTATACGTATACTATTACATTATCCTTATACTTCTATGCCTTGCCTAGCCAACATTACTGGCTGCAATGTGTCAAGTTGAGTAATGTTAGGTTGTAATAGGAGACACCATCCTTTGCATTGAGCATGGCTCCTAATCTAATAATCCAACACTGATGCCTTTTTGTATGTTACACTATGAAATGAGTGCTGGGATAATTGGATTAAATCAAAGTGACTTGATAATTGATGGTCTAATTATGATAGAATCCATCTTGCATTATTTACAATTCATATTAACATATTATAAATATAGCATTATGAATGTGTAACAGTAGTTTGAAGATACTTAGACAATCAGGGTTAATGTGCTGATCTAATCAGTGGTTTACATGAGAACAATGGACATTTGAGTAATGGTACATAAAGGTACTAATCTCACTGAGGGTTCAATTAGTGCCATAATCCATCATCTGAATGCAAGACTCGACCACATTCTTGTGTTTTTTTTCCAAACACTGATTTAATTTTAAGCAAGGGCTTTATTTGGTTTTACATCTTCCCTCTCTGCTGGTACCTGTGCCATTTACTGCACTCAGTCAACACCAGATTGGTTCTGTGCAATGATAAACTGAGTTTAAACTTTTGATAACTTGGTTTTAGTTTTCAATGTAAAATTTAGACCTTCTTTCAAAGGAAAAAAAAGTGAAAAGAAAGGTTTACATTTGTAGAGTGCCAGTCACGTCCCTTTCAGAACATCCCAAAGTGCTTTATAGCCAAAGGAATATTTTTCAAGTGTATTCATGTGATATTGGAAACACAACAACCAATCTTGTGCACTGCAAGCTCCCATAAACGGAAATGTGGTAATGACCAAATGAGTGTTTCAGTGATATTGACTGAGGGAAAAATATTGGACAGAATCTTTGTGGAAATTGTGCTATGGGATCCTTCACACCAATGCCACCAGTTTCAAAACCCCGGGGTACTGGTTCCTCACATCCGGAGAAATTATTGCCCAGGATTGTCACGTCCTGGGAAATTATTGCCCAGGATCCTCACATCCTGGGAAATTATTTCCCAGGTTCCTCACATCCTGGGAAATTATTGCCCAGGATCCTCACATCCTGGGAAATTATTGCCCTTTAGTCCCATTAATTTCTCCATTTTTTTTATTGCTTTTTTCTTTGAGCTTCCCTTTCACCCAAGCCATGTGGTCTCCATTATTTTGAGAGGTCTCCTGCATCTTCTTCCATGAAGACACGCAAAATATTTGTTGAGTTTCTTTGCCATTTCCTTATTCCCCCATGTAATTTCTCCTGTTCCAGTAACTCCAGTCTGGAAAGGACCCCAGTAACTTTTGCTCATCTTTTCCTTTTCAATAGAAGCTCTTAAAACCTCACAAGCCCACTCTTATGTCCTAACTTACCTTCCCTTTTTGCCTTGGTCCTCCTTTGCTGAATGCCAAAATTCACTCAATCCTCGGTCTTACTGCTTCTTGTTGGAAGATATTATAAGCATTTTCCTGTGATCTAATACTATCTCTCCTTTATCCGTAATGGAGGGCTTTACTTATAAGGAGAGATTGGATAGGCTGGGTTTATTCTGACGAGAACATAGGAGCCTGAGGACTGACTTTATAGAGGTTTATAAAATTATGAGGGGCATTGATAGGGTAGATGGTCAGAACCCTTTTCCCAGTGCAGAGGAGTCTGGAACTAGGGGGCACAGGTGTAAGGTGAGAGGGGTGAAATTTAAAGGAGATCTGGGGGATAAGCTTTCCATGCAGAGGGTGGTGAATATCTGGAATGAACTGCCAGAGGAGGTGGGGAAAGCAGACACAATTACAACAGTTAAAAGCCATTTGGCCACTCCTTAAATCACCACCGTGCCCGACGACTCGCGGGAACCGAGGGGGAGACGTCTGGGATACCCTGTTCTGGGGTGAAGGGAGTTTAGAGAGGTGCAACCAAGCAGTCTGATTGGAAAGGAGGAGAGGGATACAGGCTTAATGCAGGCAAGTGGGATTAGTGCAGGTGGGCATCACAGTCAGTGTGGACAAGCTGTGCTGAAGGGCCCGTTTCTGTGCTGTACGTTTTCATGATCTTATGTTCCTCCTGAAAGCCACGGCTGGATGACTTTTCATGTTTTTTTTTCCTTAAAGGGCTAGATATTACTTGTAAACCGTGGATTAATTCTATAAAAGTTAGCATTGCTAGTTTACTCTCATCCCCTTTAATTTAGTTCCCCATTTCCAAGTAGAGCCAACTCATACCTCATCTCTTTGCAGTTTTCATTATTCATATTTAAGACTCAGATTGAACTAAATCACTTCCAATTTTTATATATGATCACCGTTCCCAAAAGGTCCTTAGCTACCAGATCTTCAGTCAACCCTTCTTGTTACATAATACTGGACCTAAAATAACCTGTTCCCTTGCTGGTTCTCAACATATTTATCTAGAAGACCATTTCCTATACACTCCATGAATTCATCCTCCACTCTATTACTGCTGATTTGATCTGTGGATTAAAGTTCCCCATGATTATTGGTTTACCTTTGTCACATGCACCTCTACTATCTAGATTTATATTATTCCCCACATTACCACTGCTGTTTGTAGGGCTGTGAACAACTCCCTCCAATCTATTCCACCTCCTTCTCTTTCTTAGCTCTGCCCAACTCTACTTATTGATCTTCTGTGCTATGATCCTTCCTCTCTATCACCTTTACCCCACTCTTTAATACCAGGGCTATCCAATCTCCTCTTCCATTTATTATCTCTCCAAAACATAAAGTGTTCTGTAATATTTAATTCCCAGCCTTGAGCAATTTGCACCATGTCTCTGTAATGTCCATTAGATCATACCCTTTATTTCTATCTGTGTCATTAATTTGTTTACTTTGTTATGAACGCTGTGTGCATTCAGATAAAGAACCCGAAATGCTCTGCGTTTATGTGACTCCAACCAATGTGGTTGGCTTTTAATTGCATCAGTTCAGGACCACTTAGGGATGGACAATCAGTGTAGCATTACCAATGTCTACATCCAAGAGCAGATGAAAAATTCCAAGATTTGGATTCAGTATCTGGCTCATTTCATGTACTTCTGTCTCCGTTACTCTGCCTTAGGGAACAAGGTTTGATTTAACTAAACATTCCGACTTCAGCAGATTCAGGATTTGAACCTTCTCCAGACCGTTCCTGCTCAATCTTAATAAATCCAGCTCTAACTCCTAGCCTGACATCCAGCTGTGTAGGAATTCCTCCAGCATGTAGTAAGGGGTGCCCATAAAACCCCCCCACTCCACAGGCCAACCTCCCTGCCGGTGCCATAAAGGAGAGGTATCCAATGGAAGGAATGTCATATCAAACTGTTAATCAACCCGCAAAGCCTTCCACCATGACGTACAGGTCTGCAAGGGGAGGTATGACAATTTACATAATCACTACCTCATACATTAATCACTCATCTTTGATAGACACAAGAAGACAAGGAGAGAGGAGCAGGAGCTGGCCGCATGGTCCCTCAAGCCTGCCCCACCATTCAATATGATCATGCCTGATCTGCCTTGGGTCTCAACTTTCTCTGACAGTTCCACATAACCCCCAACTCCCTGATCTTTCACAAATGAATCTACCTCCACTAATCAGGCCTCTAGGGCAGAGAATTCCAAATGTTCAGCACTCTGTACAAGAAGAAATTCCTACGCACTTCAGATTTAAATGACTGCCTCTTATCTTGCTCCCTCTCATCAACTTCCTCTCAACAATTTCACTTTGTTTGAACATATTCCCCTGGCCCAAGTGAATGATTCAGTATTAAGGAACTGCTTTAACCTTCCTCTACCATTTCCTACCATGAAAGGTTTTTCAGACTTCCCTCCGAATGGTGTCCTTTATTACTAAGGATTACTTCCATGGTGCGTATGAACCCCCTGCTCCCCTACCATCCACCTTGCATTACCCTGATGAGTTGGAAGCATTGCAGAATCACACAGTGGGGTTTCTACCCAGATGGACAGAACTCTTCAAAGTAGGACACGATTCAAAGGAACATGATTGACTAAGCCAAAGATTTGTTGATTGTACATTTACAATTCCTCCCAGATCCCAAGGAACATTGGTAGGTTAATGGGCTACTGTAAATTGCCCCTGGTGTGTAAGTGAGTGGTAGGATTTGAGGGGAGACAAACTGAATGTGGGAAGAATATTATAGGGAAAATTAGTTGGGCATGGGATTGCTCTGTGAGCCAGCACAGACACAATAGGCCAAATGGCCTCCTTCTAGGTCTAACGGAGAAGGTCTAAATAAGATGCCAACTACCACTATCTGTGGGGCCAGAAATATGGCCACTCACTGACACTGTGTAACTCTGATAAACAGAACATTCAGCATGAATGTTGAAAACTAAAGACCACATGTTATTGTAAAAATATGCTCTGGAGGATGGTATGTTCATTATTACATGGCTGTATTGATCCTTGGGACTATTAATGAATAAGCTGGGGAATTTGGGAGCTCAACAACATCCAGTTTTCCAAATCAGACTTATCACCTTGAAGGCTAACTTAACCTGTTTGCATCAAGGATGGCCACCATTGGTCTCTGGAGATCTGTGAGGAGGAAGCAAACTCTCCTCATCAAATCTGAAAACTTGGCATTTTCAATATCTGTTGGAGAAACATGGAGGTCCCAAACTGTTTCCAATCTCTTGCAGTGACAGGGATGGCCACCAGAGGGTATCTTGAGCTCAATTACCAAAAGACCTCTGTCCAAGGTGCTAAAATTTGAGCCTTTTACGGAGTTTTCTTGGGATTCTTCACGTCACAACCTTTCTGGATTAAATGCTTAACTGAGGAGGGGAAAATCATCCAGAATTGAACCCCCCCATACTCCCCACAGGAAATGGGTGTGTGGATGCTGGTGAGGCATTACTGGTGCGGGCTAAAATTATCCTTAATCCACTGTGATAGACAAGCTTCCAATGTTCACAACTGTCCTCATCTAACTATCATACATCCCTTATTTGACTCCATGCTCCACCTTCCTCTCCCATCAGATTCCATCCTCTGCAGCCCTTTGTCACCTCCACTTATCACCTCCCAGCTTCCATCGTTATTCCCACTCTCCCCTCCTCCATCTGCCTATCAGCCCTCCTCACCTGGATCCACCTATCACCTGCCAGCTCTTGCTCCACCCCTTCTCCTCACCTTTCTTCTTTCAGTCCAGATGAAGGGTTTTAACCCAGAATGACAACTGTCCATTTCCCTCTACAGATGCTGCCTGACCCACTGAGTTCCTCCAGCAGTTTGATCTTTGGTTCATATTGAGATACCTTCATTGTAAGAGGGCTAATGAGATGTGAACCACAAACAATGCCAGAGTTATGTAGAATTAAGTAAAAAGCAAATGGTGGATTATAAAATATAAAATTAGCTAAAACCAAACTACATTAGAACTGCATACACTGCACAAAGAAGAAGACTCATTTGAACATTCTAATAAATTTGACTAAGGTGTGTCAGTGATGGGAGAATCAGTGGGAAGTCAATGGGGATGTGAGAGAGAACAGGTTACATGGGAATAAGTAGGGGAATGAGGTTGATGGGATTGATCTGAGAGCTGGCATCGGCTTGATGGGCTGAATGGCTTCCTTCTATGTCATGAAGAAATATGTAATATGTCATACTGGTAGTAGAAATATCTTCCATTTGTGACAGCAGAACAGCCGGCATCTGATCTGCTGTGACTGGCATTAATAAAACAGATTTAGTTGAGATGTTGCCCTCTTATTTGCTCTTTGCTGCCCATCTGTGGAATAGCTTACAGGTTGTCTCAAGTCCAGGAGCTGTGATGGCGGTAGGGGCAGCTGAGACAGAGTGAGATCGCTCCTGGCCCGTCTCTTGCAGGCAGACCAATCTAAGTGGATCCAACTCAAGGACTAATGGAGAGTGAGTGTCCAGGGAAGGTTCTGCAGCTTGCCAGCTACATGTGAACTCCCAGCTTCTGCCCCCGTGAAGAAGCCGGGCGATCACTGAGAACTTGAGCATTCCTAAAATAGTTTTAACACCTTGAAGTGCAATGTCTAAATTGTGCTTTTTAGACAAAACTCATTTGCATATAGAAAGATTTCTTGCTCCCTTTTCAATTCCTGATTGGTTGATGTTCTCTTTCTCTCCACTATAAATTCCACCTCTTTGGTTGCATCATTTGTGTCACAAGAGTGGAGATGGTTAACCCTTTCCTGATTGTTAGCATTGGCAGGAAGCACACAAAAGCAGGTCCCCTCCTTCCCTCTCTGTTTTCCCAGGTCGAGTTCACCATGCAGTCTACTTCAGAGGATCATAGAATCATAGCACCAGACAGCACAGAAACAGGCCCTTCGGCCCGACTTGTCCACGCCAGCCAAGATGTCTTTCTGAGTTAGTCCCATTTACCTGCATTTGGCCCTTATCCCTCTAAACCTTTCCTATCCTTGTACCTGTCCTGAATGTTGTTATTGTACCTGCCTCAACTACTTCCCCTGGCAACTCGTTCCATACCCTCTGTGTGAAGTTGCCCTTCAGGTCCCTTTTAGATCTTTCCCCTCTCACCTTAAACCTATGCCCTCTAGTTTTTGATTCCCATTCCTGTTCTGGATCCTCACTAACGTAATGCATCAATATCCTATTACCCTCGGCCGCACTTATGAAATCTTTCAATAGCATAAATTAATTATAAGCACATTCAGGCAAACTCAGTCTGCAGGTTTTCATCTTTCATTTACTTTGCCCTCGCCTGGCCAAAAGTTGAACTTTGATGTTGTGTCCTGCTAGCATTTAGCGGCTCTGTTCAGAAATATTGGTTCTTCTTGTTCCTCTGGAACTTGCCTATTGATTGAACAATTTTCCTTATAAATTCCATATATAATCATGATAAAGAAGTCAAGGCTCCAGTTAGGCTGACTGTTGCATATCTGATAATGAGTATGTTGATTTAAATGGGTCTCTGCTGTGCCTATGTAAAAGCCACTTACATCTACATTTGACAACATCCAAAGAGTAGCCTGTGGTGGAATGAACCAGTACCACTAAGTAATGCATGGATTTGAGTTCATGCCATGTTTATTTGAACAAAGAATGAGGGGAGTAGGGAGGAACAGCCAGAGAATGCTCTGCAGTCAGTCCCAGGGATCACCCAGACTCACTGAGTCTGTGCATTGTATGTTGTGGCACAGAGAGGTCCCGGCAATGCAGCCCCAGGGGTTGTATCTGGATGTGATGGTGGCTGTTGTTGAAATTCTACACCAAAGTTCACATTAGAAAAGCAGAGTCCAATGACAGACGGTGGGGTGGATGCAATCTGTTGGTGTGAGCAGTTTCATGAGACAAGGCAAGGGAGGGAGAAACTTGGGGTGGAGGGTTGAGGTAGGCGTTGTTCCTGGGGCCATTGTCCCCACTGTCAGCTCCAGCACAGTTATTGGCACCAGCATCTACATCAGTGGATTGTAATCCCGGAGCAACTCACAAAGCACTGGAGGAACTCAGCAGGTCAGGCAGCATCTATGAAGGGAAATGGACAGTCGATTTGTGTGTTGTTCCAGATTCCAGCGTCTGCGGTCTCCTGTCTCCAGATTGTAATTCAGAGTCACACAAGCGCAGGAAAAACTGACCATTCAGGAATCCCGATGACTCAGCATCTGGATCAGCAGGTAACCTTTCCAACGCTTCCCCCAAACTCCCGTACTCCCCTGAGACTCACTGGGTCCTTGATTCCTGTACTGGGACTCACTGGGTCCGCGGTTCCTGTGCTGTGACTCACTGGGTCCGCGGTTCCTGTGCTGGGACTCACTGGGTCCGCGGTTCCTGTGCTGGGACTCACTGGGTCCGCGGTTCCTGTGCTGGGACTCACTGGGTCCGCGGTTCCTGTGCTGGGACTCACTGGGTCCGTGGTTCCTGTGCTCCCCCGAGACGTCACTGAAGAATTTATTATAATACTGTGTAACATCTTTAAAAAATAATTAAAGTTGTGTTGGGGAATTAATATGTATAAAATTTAATGGTCTGGAAAATCAGCCAGTCTGTCAGCACCAAAGTCCCGAGAGTGCTGGATTATTGGAGTTTTACCGTATTTCGACCAGTACTATTCCAGTGTAGTGCTGAGGGAGTGCTGCAGTGTCAGTATTACCACTTTTCAGGTGAGCTGTTAAACCAAAGCCCCACCTGCTCTCTCAGGTGGAACTATATTGGTAAAGGTGTACATTTTAACTGCGACAGCAGAGAGATGTCCTCTCTTTTTCTTCAAAATAATTCCAGAAGGGAGAGGAGACGTTTCTCCCAAGACACAACACTCTGGAAGAACTGCACTGGAGTGTTTGTGAACTTGCAGCCCCTGACACAGAGGTGAGGCTCCCACCCATGAATAGAAGGCCAGCATTCCATTATTCATAGATGACCACAGGCATGAAGCCATTGCACTCAAGGATTATTGTAGCATATTAAAATATCTTGAAGTATTAATGGCAAATTAGAAAACCCCAAATTATATATTATATATTACATCAGCAAGGATTAGCTGATAAGAAGCACAGATTTTAAAACTTTGAGTCTGGAATCAGCAAAGATCAGCCGGAGGCCAATTGCTTCGTCCTTGGGGGGTGGTGGTGGGGTGTGTGCATCACCAGCCGGGACCAGCAATTATTGCCCATCATTAATTGGGCTTCAGAAGGTGGAGTTGAGACACTTTATTGAACCACTGTGGTCTTTCTGGTGAAGGCGCTCCCACTGGCCAATCGGGGAAGGAGCTCCAGGGTTTAGCAGCAGTGATGATGAAAGAATGGTGAGATATTCCCCTTGCTGGTTCACTCCTCCATCTCCCTCAGCATTCCCCATCTTATGGCGCACTCCCATGCAACCACTCTCCGTCCTCTCACCTCGTCCCTTCCCACCATCCAGGGACCCAAACTTTCCCTCCAGGATTACCAGCGGTCCACTTACATTCATTCCAATCTAGTGTCCTGCTTTCAGAGTGGCCTCCTCCACACTGGAGAAACCAAACGCAGATTGGGTGACCCCTTTGCAGACCAGAGTCTGTAAGGTTGACCCTGAGCTTCTAGTCACCTGTCACTTTAATTCCCTGTCCCACTCCCACTCTGACTCCCTTTCTCTGATCTGCCGCACTGTTCCAACAGAGCCAATGTAAGCTCAAAGAACACCCCCTCATCGTCCATCTAGGCAATGTTACAGCACTCAGAACACTTTCAGATAACCAGCCTTTCCTGTTTGTGTCAGAACTGGTCATCCACCTGGTCTCTCTCCATAGATGCTGACTGATCTGTTGACTATTTCCAGCATTTCTTTTCATGTCAGATTTCGAGCAACTGCAGTGTTTTGCATCTTATAGTTCCAACATGTTTCTTTTCCTCTCTAACATCCCTCATTCGTTTGTTGACGAGACAGCTCTGAAAACATTGGACAATCGTGGTCTCCACAGACGATCCCTTTATTCTCTCCACTTCACTGGCTTTCTCACTTCCTGGTGCTGAGGGTCACCGACCTGAAACGTAAACTGTTTCTTTCGCCACAGACGCTGCCTGACCTGCTGAGTGTTCCCAGCATTTGCTGTTTTAAATTGCAGAAATTCCAGTGTTTGGATTTACAAGTCAGGATGGTACTGAACTTACACGGGAACTCCGGAAAGTGCCTCGCCACGCATTTAGATTATTATTTTTGCAAACTCCTCCAGTTTCCCAATTTGCTCACAAGGAATTTTACTGCAGATATGGGATGTCACTGCAATTGTTCTCATGCACCTGTTCCTTTTTCGCCATCGTGTTTACATAAACTGATTATTGGAAGTAATGCAGTACAAATATGATAGGCTGGGTGACATCAGTAGTTAACGCATCTCCCTCCCTCTCACCCCACGCCACTCTGGAGCCTGTACCGATCTTCCGGTCACGTTGCACCGTGTTTACGGCGGTGGATCAGCTGTGCGGGCGCTCCGTCCTTCACTCCCCAACTTGGGATCGCGCAGTTCGGCCCTCGTCTGTCTGCTGTAGCCCAGCCCGGGCCGGCGAGGCTGGGGTAGGGCGCTGCGCCGTGAACACATTACCGTGTGTCTTTGTTCTGACTGCGAGCCGTCTCTCTCTCTCTCTCACACACACTAGCGGGTGAGTCCGGATCATTGCGAACTCTCCTCAGCACCAACAATTCTCTCTGGTCGCAACTATTAAAATGCGAAGCTCTTGCATTAAATTGCAAGCACCAAATTTGATCTTGCGTTGCAAATGTTTAAGGTTATTGTTAGAAATGCATTTGGGGGCTGGTGTGGGCCGTGCCGGTTTGTTTACATTGGTTCCTTTCTCCTTATCCGGATGGGGAGGGTGAGCGGGGCGTTTTGGGGGTTGGTTATTGCTGCTGCCTCTTGGTGCCTGGCTGGGACTCGACCCGCTCCCTGGCTGGTATCACTGCGCCCACTTCCCCTCCCCTCCCGCGGCCACTGTAACGCACCGACTGCCCCCGGTGTTGTCATCACGGTGCGTGTCCTTGTCCCGGAGATGAAGGTGGATCCAGTTACATCTGGAGAGCATGCATTTGCATAGCGCCTTCCGCGACCTCCCGAATTCCAAGGCGTGTTACAGCCCTATCAAGTGTCAAACTCGGCAGCTAATCTGTGTATAGTATAATCCCACAAATAGCATTATAATATTCTGTATTGTTTCTTGAGTTGATACTGATTGTGGAATGTAGACTAGCTAAACTTGCTCTGGTTATTGGTGAGGAGTATCGAGATCTGTAATGTTTTCAGTGTGTGCAGGGGTTATATGAATTGCATTGTTTTAATGTATTCAGTGGATGGGGAACATAGAACAGTACAGCACAGGAACAGGCCCTTCAGCCCACACTGTCTGCACCGAACACTGTTGAATCAAACTAAATCTCTTCTGCATGCACATGATCCATACCTCTCGATTCCATCCATGTTTGTGTGTCTAACAGCCTCTATCATATGTTTTGACCACTACCCATGGCAGCCTATTCCAGACACCCACCACTCTGTAAATAAAAACTTGCCCTGCACATCTTTAAACTTTTCCCCTCTCACCTCAAATGCATGTCCTCTAGTATTTAACATTTCTATCCTGGGGAGAAAGATTCTGACTGTCTACCCTATCTATGCCTCTCATAATTTTATAAACTTCTATCAGGTCTCCCCTCAGCCTCTGCTGCTTCAGAGAAAACAACCCAAGTTTGCCCAACCTCTCCTTGTAGCTCATACCCTCTAATCCAGGCAGCATCCTGGTAAACCTCCTCTGCACCCTTTCCAAAGCCTCCACATCCTTCCTATAATGGGGTGACCATGTGGCCAGACCTATTGTCCATTCGTGATTGCCCCAGAACTGATTTGGTAGATCTGGCATCACGTCCAGGTCAGACTGAGTGAGGACAATAGTTTTATTTCCCTGGAGGACGTTAGTGAACCAGATGTGCTTTTCCAACAATCATAGTTACCATTTAATGGTCGGGTCACCCAGTTGCTATGTTGGTTACATTGTGTGTGTTTAAAGCCATCTTTTCCTCCTATGGATAATGAGGGGTGATCTTATTGAAACATTTAAGACCCTGAGGGGGCACAACAGGGTAGGTGTCAAGATGTAGATGATTCTTTTAGTGGAAGAATCTCAAATGAGATGTTGTTTCAAGATTAAAGGGAGGTCATTTAAAACTGAGGTTTATAGGAACTTCTCGCAGAGGGCGGTGAATCTCTGGAATTCTGTACCCCAGAGGGTTCTGGAGGTGAGATCATTGGGAGGACTTAAAGGGAAAGTAGGTGATTTTTTTCAAAATGAGGGACATTTGAACTGGCCCAGAAGAGGAGATGAGCTTGGGGCAGATCAGCCATGATCAGATTAACTGATGGGGCAGGTTTGAGGGCCCAAGTGGCCTCCTCCTGCTCCTACTTTAGAATTGAGCTGAGGAGGAGTTTCTTTAGCCAGAGGATGGTGAACCTGTGGAATTCATTGCCGTGGAGGCCAAGTCATTGGGCAAATTTAAGGCAAAGATTGATAGGTTCTTGATTGTAAGGGGGTAAAGGGTTATGGGGAGAAGGCAGGAGAATGGGGTTAAAAAAAAATCATCCATGATTGAATGGCGGAGCAGACTCGATGGGCTAAATGGCCTAATTCTGCTCTTGTATCTTATGGTCTTATTTTCTTATGTAGTTGTTATAACAGAGGAGGACATAAGCATGATAAAAATTAGATAAATTGATTGATGGAAAAAACAGATTTAAGGATTTTTGAATATAAAATGGGGTGCTGTGTTGGAGGACAACAGTGGGGAAATATTTAAAATGGTGCTTAAAAGAACACACGAAAAATCTGTCCTACTAAAAGGAAAGAAGTAGTGAAGCACTCGTGTGACTCCAAGGGTGAATAAGGACATAAGGGAACAACAGAGGGCAAGAAAGGAGGCATAGATTAAATACGAAGCTGCAGAGGACCTGTTATAAGAGGTAAACTTCTCTTCAAATCCCTTCACTTTTTTAAAAAAAAGGCAGAGAAAATAAATTTATCAACGAGCTTAAAACAAAATATCAAAATGTTCCAGAGACTCCTCAATGAAATGAAGGTTGTGATGTGGACAAGGCTGGGAATGAACAGACAGGTAACCACAGGGAGATGGGAGGAATATTTAATCACTTTTGCTTCGGTGTTTACCAGGGAGATAGACCAGGTGTGGGTAAGGCATTGGGTGAAGAGTTGAGTGATGAGATAAGTGAATTTAAAATAGGTAGAAGAAATGTATTAAGTAAACTAATCAAACTCTGATTGTAAAATCAGTAGCCTGGATAGATTGCAACTTTTGCATTTTAAGAGAAAGAGGAGCTTTAGGGCACATATTTAATAAACTGTGATGTCTGAAACCTGGTGGACAGCTAACAAAATGTGTATGTTTAGGAAGGGGATGGGGGGAGGTGGTATCTCTGTCCTGGGAATTGTAGTCCAAGTAACTTAATATAAGTGATGGGAAAAATAATCCCTGCTAAATGGAGAACGTTTAGAAATGAAGATATAATAATGAATATTCAGCATACATTTCTAAAGGGAAAGCCTTGCTTCGCCAATCTTATTGAATTTTTTTGAAGCTGTGACAACAAGAAACTGTGACAATGCTGGTGCTGTAACTTACCTAGATTTTTAAAAGGATTTTGATAAAGTTTCCTCTAACTGAATAAGGTCAGAGAATGCAGAGTGAAGGGACAGGTTGCTGGCTTCAAGCTGGAAAGGAGTGTTGGTTTATTATTGTCACTTGTACTGAGGTACTGTGGAAAAACTTGTCTTGCATACCGTTCGTACAGATCAATTCATTACACAGTGCATTGAGGTAGTACAGGGTAAAAACAATAACAGAATACAGAGTAAAGTGTCACAGCTACAGGGAAGTGCATTTCAGGTAGACAATAAGATGCAAGGTCATAACAAGGTAGACTGAGGTCAAGAGTCCATCTCATCGTACAAGGTCGTTGCCGTTCAATAGTCTTATCACAAGTAGGAGTGAAAACCAGCTGTTCACAGTGAAAGAAGGTGGGTAGTGGGGTTCTACAAGGATGTCTTGGGACTCTGCTACAATAGTGATTTAGGCTGTGGCATCAAAAAACCTGAGTTCTAAAATCTGAGGATGATGCCATATCAGGAGGAGAGAGTTAACACTGGGGAACACTGCAGTAGTTACCGGAGGAGATTAATGAACAATGAATCATTGGCAAGTGAAGTTCAGCTGAAATCAACGGGAGATAATACTGTCTGAAGGTGGAAGATGCCAGTCTGGGCCTAGTAAAGAAATAAGGGGACCTTGGAGTACAAGTACACCGGTCATTAAGAGCTGTGCCATGGATTAGCAAGGCCTTGAGGATAGAATTGTGAAAGTAGGGAGGTTATGTTCATGAATGGGGAAGGTGATGAGGAAGGTGAGATGGAGGGGGTTCGAAGAAGCGGGGGAAACGGTTAAGGGAAGGGGGATGGGAGGTAAGGGTTGGGCTGAAGGAGGGAGAGGATCAGTGTGGATGGGAGAGGGGCTGAGGAAAAGGTGTGGGTAATTTTGTATGAATGTGCCTGCACATGTGTGCAGCAATGCCTGATCTCCAGTCTAAACAAGAATGGAATCAGGTCATCCTCGATGTCAAGGGATTGCCTAAGGAGAAGGTCAGACTGGTGCAGCGTATAGTTCTGCTCCTCGCATTATTAAAGAGAGGTAGAGGCACTGGAGAGGGCACAGCGAAGATTGCCAAGGATGATCCCAGAAATGTGTGGGTAATACTTATTGTGAAAAGACAAACAGATCACCTCTGTTCCCTTGAGGGGAAGAAAAAGGAATGAGAGGTGATCTAATCAAGATTTCTAAAATGATTTAAGATTTTGATTGAGTGAATGTCCCCAGTTAAGCAGGAGAGCATAACCATAGGTCATCTGTATAAAGAAATGCAATCGGGAATTCAGAAGAAATCTCTTTACCTAAAGAGCAGCAACAATATGGAACTCATCCCACGGACTGGTGGAAACAAACATTTAAGGGAGGCTGGATAAGCAAAGGAGGGACAATGGGATACTAAAACACTTAAATGAGGGGAGGAGTGGAACATAAACACATGCATGGACTGACCAGTGGTTTTTCTCGGTGTTGTATATCCTACAACACAATAACTGCTGCAGCAAGACAACAAATTTCATGTGATATAAGTCAGTGATAATAAACCTGATTCTGATCCTGTGTAATGCTGGGTACAGAGTGGTCCAAAATATTAGAAAGTTGTGCATGGTTCCATTGTGCAGAATAGCTAACAGCCCGGCCCTACTGTAGATCACAGACTCTAATTAGAAAAGTTCTAACCACATTTATAACACTCTGGCAGGGATTTGGTGGAGGGGAGTTCCTTCGGATGTGGTGTGGGACTTGGGTGGGGATGTAAACAGGCAGAATTATTTCTGCAGACCACCTGTGAGCCTTGCCTGATGAGGGATGCAGAATCTCGGGGCAGCATTGACAGGAGACGGATGTAATAATTTTATGTCCTGCCCATTTTCACTCCCACTCTCAACGCTGCTGAAATTGATCCCCAGGGTGATCCAATTTTGGGTGTCAGTTTCGAAGACTTTGAAGTGGTTCCTTGTGGTCAAGTGTGACATTTTGAATTGTAGGGGCCCGGCTTAACGTTCAGACTTTGCTACGGATGTTTAAGGACTCCACGGGTGCCGGTATTCCTGTGCTTTGATCACTACCTGTGGGCTCTTTGCTCCCTCAGGCGACAACCACAAAATAAAGAATGGAGGGTCTAAAGTAATGGAAGGGGCTGGGATGATGTTAAGGGAACAAAGTTTATACATCAAGTCTTCTACAGTATATCTCCTGCAGTCATAGAGTTATACAGCACAGAAACAGGCCCTTAGGCCCACCACATCCATGCTGACCATTTTGCCCATCTACACTAATTCCATTTGCTGGTGCTAGTTCTATATCTTCTATGCCTTGCCCATTTAAGTGCCTTTCTAAATACCTGTTAAACTGATTGTATCTGATCCTGCACCTCCTCTGGCAGCGAGTTCCAGGTATTAAACACTCTGTGTGCAAAAGAAAAGTTTTCTGTCAGATCCCCTTTGAAGCTCCTTCCTGTCTCCTTTAAACCTATGCCCTCTTGGTTTTCCCTATCATGGGAAAAAGTTTCTATCTCCCCCTCTCTATGCCTCGGATAATTTTATATACCTCTCGGGTCACTCCTCAGCCTCCTTTCCTTGAGGGAAAACGAGCCCAGCCTGTCCAATCTCTCCCCATTGACTAAAGTCTTCCAATCCAGGCAACATCCTCTGCGCACTCTCCTGCTCAGTCGCATCCTTCCTGTAGTGTGGTGATTGTCAGATTGACCTTAAATCTCAGACTAGGTGACATATATACCGAATCGACCCAGTGCAGAGAGCAAATGTCGGTCAAAGTCAAGTTATTTGAAAAGAGGAGGCACAAAGGAGGTAGGAAAGCAGAGGGAGGAAGGTGTGGGTGATGGACAGGTTGTGAGGGTGGGGTGGGAACAACACCTCGTCTTCAATCTTGGTGGCCTCCAACCTGAAGGCATCAACATCGATTTCTCTAATGTCCGGTAACCACTTCCCTCTGTTTTTCACCCCCCCCCCCCACCCCCATTATTTTCCCTTATCCCTCTGGCCCCTTCACCCCTTCTCTTTTCCCTCCCCCACCTCACAACCTGCCCATCACCTCACCCACACCTTTCTCCTTCTGGTTCCCCACCTCCTTCCCTTCATTCCATGGTCCGCTGTCCTCTCCTGTCAGATTCCTTCTTCAGCCCTTTGCCTCTTCCTCCTATCACCTCCCAGCTTCTCGCATCATTCCCACTCCCCCGCCCCCCACCTACCTTCCCCCTCTCACCTGGATTCACCTATAACCCGGCAGCTCATGCTCCTCCCCCTTCTCCCCCCCCCCCCCACCCTTTTATTCTGGTTTGTGCCCTCTTTCTTTCTAATCCTGATGAAGGGTCTCAGCCCGAAAGGTCGACTGTTCATTTCCCTCCATGGATGCTGCCTGACCTGCTGAGTTCCTCCAGCACTTTTTTGTGCTATTTGAAAAGAGGAAGTAGGTCTACCCATGGGATCTACTTCAATTTATAGTTCGACTATTAATGTGTCCAGTGACAAAGGACAATGATGTGTCTGACCAAAGGCATCTACTGCTTCAACCAGTGAGGAGGGATGGAGGTATAGTTCAGGAAAATGGGCAACAGGGGGGTGAAAAAGGGGAAGAAATTTGCCACTGAATGTATGAGTGATAAAGGTCTATCGGAAGTGGTTGGAATGTTGCCACACGTCGACAGAATGCTCCAGTGGGAAGGAACTGAGAAACATCTTATTGGTTTAGGGGGCACTTGGTAATGATGCACCTCAGGGAAGTCCTTGTTAATGAATGTTGGGCCACAGTATGAAACACAGCAGGCACGGACTCGCCACACTCGCCCAGTGCATTGGATTTTGCAGGTATTGCACAGATATTTTAGGTCTGGAAAGACCTTGGAGTTTAGAGGCTTAACAATAAATGGTGAGGACAGGGAAACTTGGCTTGTATTCTCTTGAGCACAGGAGATCAAGGAGTGATGTACTGAGGTGTCTGATGTGTTTAAGTGGATTTAAGAGAATGGAATCAATGACTTCCAATGCAGGTTCTAAAAGCAAGGAACCCCAATCTTCTAATCAGAGCATGATCACTGAGGAAGTGTCTTGAACAAGGCAGAAACCTGAGATTGATCGTGATTTCTGGAACAATTGGATCTTTGAAATCTGTGGGATCAATGGATTTTTGGAAAGATCCTTGAGGGATTTGGGTCCAGGTTAGTATATGGAGTTAAGAATCAAATTAGCCAAGATGTAGCTGAAGGTTTGGGGGTGGTGGAGGGGATTGAACAGGCACTTTATCCTGTACCTGTATTTGTGCATGGCAAAAGGAAGACGTGTCAGGGCTTCTAAACTCCAACTAAGTGACTGAAGATAGAATTCTTCACTGGAGAGGAGATAGAGTAGCCATTAGCAGTCTGTTGCTCTACCCAGCACAGCCAGCAGTGGACCTGCTAGAGTTCACTAGGCTGCATTTAGGAGGTGACATAACGTGAATTTAAAAAAGTACTGCAGGTTCTGGGAATCTGAAATTAAAAAGAGTGCTGAAAAATACTCAGTAGGTCAGGCAGCATCTGTGGAGAGAGAAACAAAAGTTAATGTTTCATGTTAGAAATCCAACATTTTTTAAGTTGCAGAGAAGAAGAAGCAGTGGAGAGAACAAAGGGAATGTCTATGATAGGATGGAAACTGAATGATACGGTGGTGTTGGTGTTGGATGAGAGAGGGTGATGAAGGGTTGCTAGTCCCAGCTGGAGGAGATGTAAATAAAAAGAGATGAGCGAGGTCAAAGAGGAAAAGAATCCCTTTAAGATATGTGAAAGGCAAAGACCCAAAGACACTGACTGCATTTATTCTAGAAAGAGCAGGCAGCACTGGGGAGGTGTAAAGGGAAAACATGATTCACTGTGAATCAAATTAAATCTTTGAGCTTTTGTTCATCTTAAAAAGCAAGGTAGATTGAAGGTTAGACTGTTAAGTTGAGATGGGCAGACAGAACTCAAATGAGGAAACCCCAATGGTGAAAACTAATCCTTGTTTTTAAAGTAATCTGAATTATAAAATTTATTTTTTTAGTATTTATCATTAAAATTAAGGATAATTCTGACTGACACTTAGATGTTAGTGTTGTTGGATGTTCCTCACTAATATATCAACATCTTTAAGTGTTGTATGATATTTATCTGATGGTAATCTACTTAAAAACCAAAGCCATTTCCTTTTGCTCAAAGGCTTCACTAAGACCCTATCCAAATGCTTCTTAAACTTTACTATTGTACCTGCTTCCACCACTTGCCTGGCAGCACATTCCAGGCACCCGCCATTCTCTGTATATAAAAAAAACAAAAAAACTTGCCTCGTAAATCTGCTTTAAACTTTCCCTCTCTCACCTTAAACCTATGCCCTCTGGTATTTGACATTTGCACCCAGAGGGAAAAAGACTCTGTCTATCCATCAATGCCTCTCCTCATTTTGTCAACACCCATCGGGTCTCCCGTCCACCTCCTTCATCAGTTCCATTCCCCTCACCAAGTTTTCTTCCTCCGCCCTTCTGCTGTAAGTTATTGTGGCTCAGTAGTCCCACAGTCCATCTCCATCATTTGTGGTCCTGTCCTTGTCCAGCGTTCATGCATCCATAAGGACACAACAAGTGTAAGCAGAAGTAGACCATTCAGCCCCTCATGCCTGGTCCATCATTCGTTGAGACCATGGCTGATCTTTCACTTCAGCTCCACTTTCCTGCACTATCCCCGTATTTCTTGGTTCCTTTACTATCTCCAGACTTACTGCTCATATAGATGGGATGGAAGGAAGTCCAGCTGACATTCCCTCCCTAGCACAAGGGTGTTGAGGCTGCCTGAAAAAGACCAACCAGTTATGGAGATACAGACCCTCCCCAGGTTACGATTTACTGATGTTCATATGTTGATTTTGTCCATAATTCAAAGTACACAAATTGGTATTGGTTTATTATTGTCACTTCCCCGGCCTTTCACTACAGTGAAAAACTTGTCTTGCATACTGATTGTACAGGTCAATTCATTACACAGTGCAGTTACATTGAGTTAGTACAGAGTGCATTGAGGTAGTACAGGTAAAAATAATAACAGTACAGAGTAAAGTGTCACAGCTACAGAGGAAGTGCATTGCAGGTAGGCAATAAGGTGCAAGGTCACAATAAGGTAGATTGTGAGGTCAGAGTCCATCTCATCATATAAAGGAACCGTGCAATAGTCTTATCACAGTGGGGTAGAAACTGTCCTTGAGCCTGGTGGTACGTGCCCTCAGGCTCCTGTATCTTCCACCTGATGGGAGAGAAGAGAGAATGACCCAGGTGGGTGGGGTCTTTGATTATGCTGGCTGCTTTGCCAAGACAGCGAGAGGTATAGACAGTCCATGGAGGGGAGGCTGGTTTCCATGACTGGTCACCACATCTCTACAGTATTGTAATGACTGCAATCAAAGTACATAAGACTGATAGTAAAGAAAGTTCTAAAAGCAGAGAGAGAGAGATTAAGGGGGCAAACTAGTTCTGCCATTCATAAGAATGAACATGTCCACGTACATCAGTGTTTTGAATTTAATAATATGGGAGCTTGTTTATAGGTAGCAGTGTCCATAAGTCAGGCATTTATAACCCAGGGATGGCCCACACTGTGGAATGAAGGTGTCCTTGTAGCTTGGATACCTATGAAAGAAATGAGCCATATGGCAATGAAGCAGGCCCTTCAGCCCACTGAGACTGCACTAACCATCAAGTATCTATTAATTCTATTATTCTCTCATTCCCACCAACTACCCCAGATTCTAACACTCACCTATGCACTGGGGCAATTTGCAGTAGCCAATTAACCTACCAACCTGTATGTCTTTACGATGTTGGAGCACTTGGAGGAAACCCACGTGGTCACAAGAAGAACATGGAAACTCCATACAGATGGTACCCAAGGCCAGGATTGAACCTGGGTCTCTGGTGCTATGAAGCAGTCTCACTACCAGCTGCCCCACTGTGCACTGAGGTCTCCTAGGATTTCAGTTCACATGAAATCTGTTCTGCTGGATCCTCTTGCATGTCTCTACCACCCCTGTGCTTCACTCTTCCAGTGCCTATGTGGTGTCTTTCTCATCGTCCTGATGCTGAGTCCAGCAGCAACTCTGCTGCCTCTGTCATAACACATGCTGAAGCACATTCACCCCCTGCTCACTGACAACAACGTCTGGCAATGCTTTCAAATTCTCATCCTCGTTTTCTAATACCCTGTCCTCTTCTGCGTCTGTCTGAGGAGCTTCCTCCTGCCCTACAAGCCTTCAACATCTCAAGAGAGCAGAGATGTTTTTTGACCTCGTCAGCATCCTTGAATTTAACCGTTGCACCTTTGACGTTGAGGTGTCAGTTGACCCATTTCTGGAATTCCCTCTGCTGAAACACTCTGCTCTTTTTCCACCCGCTCCAACTCAGCGATCTGAACATCTCCTCGGGTAGTTCCTTGGGAAAGTTTCTCCTGATGATGGTACACAGCATTGAGGGCATGTTATAAATGATTTTGCATTGTACAGACATTAATGTGGAAAGTATGCTGGAACAAGAAGTAGCATAGTAGTTAAGTAACTGGGCTGGTATGCAGAGAGGTGCCCTATTGATCTGGAGACTGAGTTCAAATCATAGCAGCTGGGGAATTCAGTTCAAGAAATCCGATAACAATAAATCTGGAATAAGAAGCTGATCTTGGTAACGATGACTGTGAAACTGCTAGATTGTTGTTTAAAAACCTATCTGAATCACAAATCTCCTTCAGGGATGGAAGTTTGCCCGGTCTAGTCTATATGTGACTCCATGCCCAATAACATGGATGACCCTTACCTGCCTTTCTAAAATGGCCCAGCAAGCCCTCAGATCAAGGTCTAGGTTGGGATGGGCAATAAATGGGGACGTTGCCAGTGCCACCGACATCCCACAAATGAATAAATTTAAGCAAATTCATTTACACCACTGCTGACCTACCTCAGCACCATTTCCCCTTGGCTCTGCGCCCATCGATACCATCCCCAAAACAGTGGAGCTCTTGGAAGTTCCAGTTGTTGCCGGAACTACAAGCAGTTGCTGTGGGATGGAGATGGGAAGGAGGGTTCTAGATTTCTATTGTGAGGTGGCCTTGGATTGGGGAAGTAACTCGGCACTAGTGGATAAAGATGCGATGGCCTCGGTGACTGCATCGATAACTTGGATCCTGAGGGCTTTTTGAACTTGGATGTCACTAGGAAGTAACTAATCAGCATTAACACCAGCCTCCGTGGCCAGTAAAGTAGATGCTCGGGAGAACTAGGATGATGCTGTCATAATATGGATCAGAAGAAAGCAGATAGGGTGGAGCTAACAGTATTGGGTTTCCTTTTGATTTGAACAGTTCTTGTCACCGTCATCTTTAGGATGTTAAATAGTTGCAGGTCTCTTGGTTAAATTCATTGGTGGCAAATACTGCCCACAGCACAGGTAACAATGGATGTTCCTGTACTTTGGGAGGTAACTTCACAGGGTGACAGTAAAATGAGTGCTGGAACTTTGGGGCCCTATTTTATTAAAATAATTAACTTATTAATGACTTACACTGTAAATCACACATTCATTTCTAATAAAATAAGCAGTGCCATATTTCCTTTGGTCACCTTTTTGCTTGTTTCTGCATCATTTCAGTTTCAGTATTTGCTGTGACTTTTATTCTCTGCAGTTTCATGTGACAAAGGGGAAGCTATTCAAGCCCTCGGCTGTTCCGCCGTTCAATTAACTAATAGCTGATTTCTGCGGAAAATATAGAAGCTAATTATTTCTGACACTTCAGACATGACTTATCTACCTGACACATCTTCCCCTCCCTTCCCTTGCAGCATTCCAAGGGGACCACTCCTTGAGGACACTCTGGATTCCTCTCCCACCTCAAAAAAAAATACCCACTCCATTTCTCACGGCACTTTCCCATATAACCACAGGAGATGCAACATCTACCCAAACACAAATCGGGAGATCGCTTTGTAGAGCACCTCCGTTCAGTCTGCAAAGGTGACCCCCGAGCTTCTAGTGGTCTGTCAGCTTCCCACTCTGACCGCTCTGTCCTTGACCTTTGAAATATTCCATGAAAGCTCAGCATAAGCTCACAAAACAACACCTCACCTTCTGACTTCACACATTACAACATTCTGCACTCGGTAGTCAGTTCAACAGTTTCAGATAATCATTCATTCTGGTCTTGAATCTCTCAATTCCAGTTTTTTTTTGCTCATTGGTATTAGTTTATTATTGTCATTTACAAGTACAGTGAAAAACTTGTCTTGCATACCGATCATACAGGTCAATTCATTACACAGTGCAGTTACATTGAGTTAGTACAGAGCACATTGAGGTAGTACAGGTAAAAACAATAACAGTACAGAGCAAAGTGTCACAGCTACAGAGAAAGTGCAGTGCAATAAGGTGCAAGGTCACAACAAGGTAGATCATGAGGTCAGAGTCCATCTCATCGTATGAGGGAACCGTTCAATAGTCTTATCACGGTGGAATAATTTCTGATTTTATTCATCTCCCCCTATTTGCATCTCCCCTAGAAACACCTTTCATTGTCCCCCTGCCCTTATCACACTCTCTCAACAGGCACTGCCACCACTTGTCACAGAGTCATATAGTTATACAGCATGGAAACAGTCGCCACTTCCATCATACACCTTCTCTCCACCCCCCCCCCCCCCCCCCCCACCATCTCTGCCACCTAACCTTGTTTCATTTTCCAACTTTCCCCGGTTCTAATGAAAGGCAGTCAACCTGAAATATTCACTGTTTCTCCCTCTCCGCCAGTCCGCTGAGTGTTTCCAGCGTTTTCCTTTTATAAAATCACGAGGGACATAGATGGGGTGAATGCGCACGGCCCTTTTCCCAGGGAAAGGGAACCAAAAACTAAAGGACATAGATTTAAGGTGAGGGGGGAAAAGGTTTAAAAAGGGACCTGAGGGGCAACTTCTTCATGCAGAGGGTGGTGCGTATATGGAACAAGCTGCCAGAGGAAGTGGTTGAGGCAGATACAGTAACGACATTTAAAAGATGTTTGGATAAGGATATGGCTAGGAAAGGGATGTGGACCAAACGGGCAAATAGGACTAGCCTAGGTGGGCACCTCAGTTGACGTGGACAAGTTGGGCGTAAGGACTAGTTTCCGTGCTGTATCACCCCACGACTCTACTTCAGATGGAGTAGGCGCAGCGCAGCCCCAGTCTGACAGCCTTTGCTGCAGGAAGAATGCTGTGTGGAAGGCTCTAATTGGAACTCGGTGGCTGGGAGTCCCAGGCAGAGCCAGGTGAAGCTTCCAATGCGCAAGAGGACCAGCAGCATCTTAAAGCACTTTGGAGGGAGGTCTTCCTTCCAAACTGTTGTGCGTTTGAGGCGGTTTCTGTTTCGGAACCATGACTTTATTATAAATTAGAGAAATTTACAATGGATGCTATTCATTAAGGTTAATCTAAGCTGCGTACAATAATTTAAGATTTATGTTAGCTGCATACATTGAATGTGGATAGATCCAAAGTTGGCATAGTATGTCCAAGGAAATAAATGTCATCTTCTGACATTTATAGGTAAATTTAAGCTAATACTGCATCACAATTTAAATTTACCTGTATGTATTATATCTTAAATTTACTTGTACATAGTATATTCATGAGAAACAAAGGACTGCAGATGCTGGAATCTAGATGAAAAACACTATGATGCTGGAGGAACTCAGCAGGCCAGGCAGCATCCATGGAGAAAAGCAGGCGGTCAACGTTTCGGGTCAGGACCCTTCTTCAGGACTGAAGATAGGAAAAGGGGAAGCCCAATATATAGGAGGGAAAAGCAGAGCAGTGATAGGTGGACAAAAGAGGGGAGGCGCGGTGGGCACAGGGTGGTGATAGGTAGATGCAGGTAAGAGATAGTGATAGGCAGGTGTGGGGGAGGGGAGAGCAGACCCACCAGGGGATGGGTCAAAGGTAAGGAGAGAAAGGGAAACAGAGGCTAGGAAAGGGAAGAAGAGAAGAAGCGTGATGGGGGGGGGGGGGGGGGGGGGGGGAAGGATTACCTAAAGTGGGAGAATTCAATATTCATGCCTTACTATAAATTGTTTGATTTATTTTTCTACAAGTTATCAATATTGTAGCTGTCACGAACCAGCAACAAAAGAAACACACTGAGCATGATTTAGTGTTAAAAACTATTTTATTAATCACTACTTATGATAATACGAAAAATAAAAGTAAAAATGTTAGTATGTTAGAATTCAAAAATGTTAAACCTCGAACGTTAACCCCAAAACTAAACTCTTCGTGTGTGTGTGTGTGTGTGTGTGACAAAGTCCAAAACTCCCAGTTCCGGAATGGTCCTTAAAGTTCAGTTCCGCAAGCCATAAGGTGAAACATGAGCAAGGGCTTCTTCAACAACCACCGTTGTCTGAAGATAAGACGTAGACATAGAGAAACATAGAGAGAGTAAATACGAAATCCAAATGTTCCACGATGGAACCCAAACGACACTTCAGTGTTTACTCGGTAGTGACTTCCTCACCCCGAAAAGCATCCGAACCGTGGTCGTCCACACATAAATACCTGTTTCCTTCTACAGGTCAGCAACAAAGTGAACTCCACCAGATTACTTCCAACTTCCATACATGGATTTCTATGGCAAACACAGTTATTGTTTCTCATCCATCGATAGAGAAAACAAGCAGGCTGGTGTCTCTCTCCCTTCTCTCTCTCTCTCCTTCTTCTTCTGACCTCTTCAACAACGTCATTACGTCCTTTATCTTCTATTGACGTAAGCACGCCCCACACACACATACACACACACACTCTATCTTAAAGGGACTTTCACTGAGTCCGTGACAGTAGCACTGAACTCAAAGGTTAGTGAATGGAAGGGCAAACAAGCCACATAGTTTGGGACAGTGATCTGGGCTGGAAAAAAAATAGATTTGGATGGGTAGGTGTACAGTTTCGTCTGGAGCAGACGGCATTTGCTTCAGTACCTGATTGGGGCCAGGAGATATAGAGTCAAACAGCATGGAAAAGGGCAATTAAGCCCATCGAGTCCTTGCCGACCATCAACCATCCATTTGCACTAATCCCATTTTTTTAAATTCTCCCCACGTTCTCATCAACTGGATGTGGGCCAAACACGGGCAAGTGGGACTAGCTTAGATGGACATCTTGGTCAGCAAGAACAAGTTGGGCCGAAGGGGCCTATTTCCATGCTGTATAGCTCTACAACTCCCCCTAGATTCCACCACTCACCTACAGACTAGGGACAATGTACAGTGGCCAATTAACCTCCCAACCCATACATCATTGGGATGTGGAGGAAACAGGAGCACCCAAAGGAAACCCCTGCAGTCACAGGGAGAATGAGGGTGGGCAGGGAAGGGTTAATGAGAATGTAGGGCGAACAAGATGGGATTAGCGTAGCATTGGCGTAATTGGCTGTTTGATGTCAATACGCAGCCGGTGGGCTGAAGGGTCTGTTTCCATGCTGTGTTAGTTGACCTGAGCCCAAGTGTCTGAAGGGAGGAGAAGTGGAGGAGAACAGAGACCTGCCGAGAGCACGTGGAGCGTAGAGGGAGGGGCTCACATTGGAAATTGCCCACAAGCTTCACCCGCAGGGGGTTAAGAGGCTGTGCTCGCCAGAGTAGTTCAAGTTAAGATAAGATATCTTTATTGGTCACATGTACATCGAAACACACAGTGAAATACATCTTTTTGCGTAGAGTGTTCTGGGGCAGCCCGCAAGTGTCAGTGTGCTTCCAGTGCCAACATAGCATGCCCACAACTTCCTAACCTGTACGTCTTCGGAATGTGGGAGGAAACCGGAGCAGCCAGAGGAAACCCACGCAGACACGGGGAGAATGTACAAACTCCTTACAGACCGTGGCCGGAATTGGATCTGGGTCGCTGGCGCTGTAATAGCGTTACACTAACTGCTACACTACCATGCTGCCCCTGATGGAGGTTCTGGTGGTCTGTGCTCCGGTAGGCAGGGAGTGCTCAGAAACAGCTCCGCCTTGTTCTAACTAGTGGGTAGAATGGTCTTGTGGGGCCAAATGGCCTTCCCAGAGGGGGAAAAGAAGAGGAAGAGATACATCAGACCGAGACAGGGAGGAGAGAAAGGGCCTCAGATGTGCTGAACCTTTCACAGAAAGGTATGGCTTTCTGTTTCGTACCTGGCAGATAGCCCGGTTGTCTAATTGTGGACTAAACTACCAGTTATCGAAGGCAAATCCCAATCCAGGTACCAGTCGGTTGCCAACATTGATAATTTTACAATTGGAACACTGTCTGCATTAACTGAGCCTCTGCTAAGGCCATTTCCATTTTGTTGTTCCCATAAGGTTAATGATCTTTACAAAGCAGCAGTTCTGTGATTTTTTTTCTTTAATTCAAAGGACAATCTGCATTTGCCAAATTAAAGAATACCAATTTGGAAATGCTGTAATCCGTCGTATTTCCTTAATGATAATCTGTAAAGGACGTGCGCAGCTGAGGAGCTTTTAATTTGCAGCAAGTCAGAGAGAATTGTTGCCTAGTGAACCTTGTTTATTTCTGGGGAGCAGCACTGACTGACTGACGCCAGGCTGGAGCTCGGTGGATTGTAGTTCTCTCATTGCGCAACAGAGAGGAGGGTATATTGCAGCATCCTCAGGGGGTCTGAATGTGTGACTGTGCTCCACGTCATTCTGTTTCCTGGTCGTTAATCTGCACTTTCCTCTCCGGGCCCAGACTGTTTACTCGGTGACCATGGAGACCTCGTCTTTGGAGCGGCAGCTGCAGAGCGTCCATCGGAACATTGCCTTCTTAAAGGGAGAACACATGGATCTACTACATGGCTTGCACATGGAGATCCTGCACCTACAGAAACGCTGCAGCGGTAAGTGTCTGCCGCATTCCTCGGCTGAGGGAGGAGGAGGTGTTAACAACCAGCAGGGGATCGAAGGGTGTAAAAATCAGGGCTTTGGGATCTGTGTTTAGTTTTTGCTGATGAAGGCAAAATTGCTCGGTCAAGCAAGATCTTATTTTTTAAAATGTCTGGCTCATCTGCCACGGTGTTGATCTCAAGGGTCTGATATACTGGCAGAGTTACCTCAAGGTCAGGAAAATCACCAAATTGGGTTAACGTGGGTATGGTCAGTCTGGGGATGTTTGTTTGTGATTTTTAGGTGGGTGATGCAAAGTGGGAAGATGTGTTTGTTCATTGAGAGAGAGAAAATCGGGTGCAAGAGAAAGAGCTGGGGGATAGAGAGAGGGAGAGTAAACCACAGGACAAGAGGCAAGCAGAGGATGAGAGAGGAAACAAGAAGGAGATGTGGCGGGGAAGAAGGCAAGAAAGGTAGAACAGGAGTAAAGGAAAGGGGGGGGCGCAAAGAGAGAAATAACCAGAGCAAGAGGCGGTTGTGGGGAGAGTTGGGGTGTGACAGCTGAGAGAGGGAGTGGGAGGGAAGGAGAGAGTGAACGTGAAGGGGGAAGAGAGAGAGAGTGCATGCTGGGTAGGAGAGGCAGGGGGAGTGTGAGCGTTCACAAGTGAAAGGGAGAGAGAGAGAGTGAGACAGAACGTGAGAGTGCAAGGTAGAGAGAGTTACTGAGGAAGACCAAAAGTGAGATGGCAGGAAAGAGCAAGACAGAATGTGACACTGATAGTGAGGACGAGACAGAGGAAGAATGCAAGTCAGAGACGGAGCGGAAAGGAAAGAACAGTGTTGACATTTCATGGAAGGTTGGTGACTTAGATGGACTCTCTCTATGGTATCAGTGCCACATCCTTCCATTCACTCTTCCTGTTCAAGAATGAGCAACTTGCTTTCGTAATGGTAGGAGCCATCACTTGCGCTTCGATCCTCTCCCCCCCCCCCCCCCCCCCCACCACCCCTGCAGGATTGTAGTGGGCTAAATGACTAACACTCACAGCCCTCTTAGCAAGGCGACTAGAACAGGTCCATTTATCACACCGGACTGCTAACCAGCCCCTCCTTCAATTTCTGGCCTCTGCACATCTGTAATCAGTTACTAACTGGTGCCAAAGCCTTGGACAAGTGAGGAAGATGGGCAAACCATCCAACGGGTGAAGTGAAATGCAGAGACTAGATCCACCTCTGAGATTGGTGGCATAGACCCGTGAGGGACTTCCATTGAAATGTTTCTCCCTCAGACCCTGTGCCTACATCTGTTTTCCATTTTCACCTTACCAGTGTTTCTGTAACATTCCTGTGTAACATCACATTGGATCAAACCCGAAGCAAGCATTGGGCCAGTTTACCACTTTGCAGTACCTCCCTCATCTTGAGGTGAACCTCTGATCGATATCAGCAATAGCTCAATATGCAGCACCCTCGCCTCTGAGTCAGAAGGTTGTGGGCTCAAGGTCTGCTGTGAGTTACGGAGGGAGTGCTGCCCTGTTGGAGGGGCTGTCAGTAGGATGAGCTCTTCAAGTGAAGAGGAAAGATCCGTTGATGCTGTTTAGGAGAGCAGTGTGTTCTGGCCAATGCTTACCCCTCCACTGTAACCATTATGATGGTCGCCATCACATTGCTGCTTGTGGGATCTTGCTGTGCTCCCACTTTGCCCACATTACAGCGACTGCACTTCAGAAATGCATCATTAGCTGTAAAGTCTTTGCTGGCATAAAAGTGCTCTATGGACACGAGTTCATTTTTTATCACGGGTTCATTCTGCTGCCATCCAAGATCTGCATCCAGCTTAAACATTATCGGTGTGGTCTGGCCTTGCACCAAGAGCACTTGAGGCTCCACAGGAGCTTTGTTCTTACAGTGATCTCATCCAGCTCACTGATACTTCATCCCTGCTGAAACTGTATCATTAGAGGACAGGGGAAGAGGAGACTGTCTGTCTGACTGGGCTGCCATTAGTCAACTACATTGATCGCTCAGCTTCCCTGCAGTGGATGGCCAGTGAACACTGGAACCAAATTAACTCTGCGATGCTAAGAACGGAGGGGAAGCTGAAACACGAATAGTCGATCTGCGGCATTGGAAGGATGAGATAAAACAGGCCAAACCGTCCAGGTCCACTTTGTAATAGCAGCTCAACCAGCAGTAAGGTGCAGCCAAAATACTGATAACTGAGAACCTGTATGGCTGTGGTTAGAGTCACCAACCTTTTAAGAGCTGTTATAAAGCTGAGGAGAGGAGGTGCTTCCTAATTTTCTTCCTTTCCAGAAATCGGGATCCATCCCACAGCTGTTGAGACGTGGCAGTAGAATTCCTGTGCTTGACAGCAGAGAGGTCTGTACCGCCTTCAGGTTTACTGCAGTGGGGATTAATATCATTGCTCATGTGAAGAGGAGAAGATTATCATTTTAACCTTCATATGCTGCCCAGGGATCTGAGTTTCTATCTGAGTGACCACTGTCACTTTCTGAGGCACAGTGTGGGGTAGATAGAGATCTGAAAACCACTGCAACTAAAAACAAGGTGAAAATGGCACGGGTTCAGACAGTCGAAAGGCAGGAATGGACATGGGTCAGAAAACGCAGGAATAATCGCGTGGACGTTTGGGTGAGGGAAATCCTCAGGCTTTTTAATTCATTCATGGGAAGGTGGACGTTGCAGCAAAGCCCAGCATTTATTACCCGAACTGCCCTTGATCCAAGTGGCTTCCTCACCCACTTCAAAGAGCAGTTTAGAGTGAACACGTTCTTGTGGGTCAGAATCACGGGGCTTAAGTTGGCAGACTTCCCTTCCTGAAGGCCGTTGTTCAGCAGTACAGCAAGGGAACAGGCCCTTCGGCCCACAACTTCTGTGCTGAACACGACACCGAATTAAACTGAATCTCTTCTGCCTGCACGTGATCCATATCCCTCCACTCCCTGCACATTCATGTGTCTATCTAAAAGCCTCTTAAATGCCACTATTGTATCTGCTTCCACACTACCCCTGGCAGTCTGTTCAAGGCACCTACCACTCTGTGTCATTAAAAGAGCTTGCCCCACATGCCTCCATTAAACTTTCCTCCTCCCACCTTAAACATATGTCCTAACCCTTTGTATTTTTAATGACAGTCCAGTGGCCACCATTATGCATTCTACCTTTTTAAATCTCAATTTACTTAGTTAACTATTTAAATTCCCTAGAGGTGGAGTTGGAAGTCGTGTCTCTGGATACCTGTCCAGGCCTGTTAGACTATTAGTCCAATTATGTAACCACCATGTTCTATTCTGCATTGATTGGAGTCAAAGGGATTAACAGAATGAATAACCTTTATAGTTTGAGACTGCTCAGAATTCCTGTTGTAAGTCGTTAGTTGTAAAGGTTTATTAAAGTCACGTATACTTCAGGGATACCGCCTCCAGCGAGATTTCACTACAGAGCAGGAGATGGAGCCCTGGTTTCCCATTTCTACATTCACCCCTTCCACCATTTTCTGCCCATCCATTCACTTTAAGGATAGGTGGGTGTAGAAACAGAAAATCCCAGCATACAGGCACAGGGTTACTCCTTGATCAGAGGTTGTAGTCATTTTAAAATTGAAATTCAAGTGAAAGCAGGTGGGTTATGTGTGGGCCCTATGGGGATGCAGCCAGGCATCACAAGGTGGTCAGGAAATTTCTACCTCTGGCTTCCTGATCTGTCAGCTCCAGTCTTGTGATGTGGATTGTTTCTAAAACCAAACCCACTCAACAACACTTTCTCCTGTGTTAAAATATCTGCCACAGCATTGATATTTGTCCATTAATGCGGAACATTTGTGGTTCAGTTCAGGGGTGTATAACCACGATGATCTCATTACCCAGACACACTGCCAACAGCCTAACGTGGAGCTAACCCAAATGCTTTCTCAAAATACTGCATTTTTCCTGCCAACCTCCTCCAGTGTTGCCAATTCCACAGTTCCACATCTTCCCACAGTTACCTGGCTTGGCTGTTAGCTGAGTTCATGAGGTTCAACATCCCATTTATCTGCAAGGTCCTTCATGGCTAGACCCAATCCCACCCTCCTCTGACAACTTAGGACCCCACCCACCCCCAAACAATGTGTTGATCAGCTAGTTCTTTGTAAGCTGGGACTCTGCTGCTTATTGCCTGAATCAGCTGATCCACCTACAGGATGCCGTCAAAATTCAGGCTCATCAGTGTAAAACCACTCTAAAGCTCCATACTAAATATAACAGGCATTTTGTGGTCTCAGCCGATGAGGGCCAGTTAGAACCATAGAACACTACAGCACAGAAAACAGACCATTCGGCCCTTCTAGTCTGTGCAGAAACTTTATTTCACTAGTCCCATTGACCTGCACCTAGTCCATAACCCTCCAGACCTCTCCCATCCATGTATCTATCCAATTTATTCTTAAAGCTTGAGAGTGAGCCCGCATTTACCACATCAGATGGCAGCCCGTTCCACACTCCCACCACTCTCTGAGTGAAGAAGTTCCCCCTAATGTTCCCCCTAAACCTTTCCCCTTTCACCCTAAAGCCATGTCCTCTCGTACTTATCTCTCCTAATCTAGGTGGAAAGAGCCTACTCACGTTTACTCTGTCTATACCCCTCATAATTTTGTAAACCTCTATCGAATCTCCCCTCATTCTTCTACGCTCCAAGGAATAAAGTCCTAACCTGTTCAATCCTTCCCTGTAACTCAACTCCTGAAGACCCGGCAACATCCTAGTAAATCTCCTCTGCACTCTTTCAATTTTACTGATATCCTTCCTATAGTTAGGTGACCAGAACTGCACACAATACTCCAAATTTGGCTTCACCAATGTCTTATACAACCTCACCATAACATCCCAACTCCTATACTCAATACTTTGATTTATGAATGCCAGGATGCCGAAAGCCGCCTTTACAACCCTGTCTACCTGTGACACCACTTTCAGGGAATTATGTATCTGAACTCCCAGATCCCTTTGTTCCTCTGCACTCCTCAGTGCCTGACCATTTACCAATTGTGGCACTGTACCTGGCATATGCAGGGTATGTGTGAAATTTTTAAAATTTAAAGGAATACATTTCATCAGGCCCTGGGGATTTACCCACTTAGATGTCTAATACCTCCGCATTTTGGATGGTATATTGTTCTGGACTTCAACCATCTCTCTCCCTGAATTCTCCAACTACAATGTCTGCCATAATGAATACAGATGTGACGTATTTGCTTAAGACCGCTCCTGTGTCTTCTGGCTCCATGCACAGAAGGTCCTCCTCATTGCCAGAAAAATGACATATCTGAGAAACGTCCTCAAGGGTTGCCCAACCTATCAGCTGAGAGAGACAGGCATCGAGTGACTTGACTGGGTCAAGTACGGTGAGGTACAGGTACAATGAAACACTTGCTTGCAGCATCATCACAGGCACGTAAGTCAGGACAACACACATAATATAACTTATACATACATTATACAAGACAATGAAGAGAGAGGGGGAAAAAAGTCTTTGCAAAAACAAGACCTTAGTGCAAAACACAAAGACACAATCCGAGATGACAAGCCCACGGTAGTGCAAGAGGTGGTCTGTAGTGTTCTGTTGCTGAGGTAGGGTTAGGATTGTGCAGGTTGGTTCAAGAACCTGATGGTTGTAGGGAAGTAGCTGTTCTTGAACCTGGTGGTGTGGGACTTCAGGCTTTTGTATCTCCTGCCTGACAGTAGCAGTGAGAAGAGAGCATGGCCCTGATGGTGGGGATCCTTGATGATAGATGCCACCACCTTGAGGCACTTGCCTCTCTTGGCATGCTAATGATTGATGAGTGGCACAGAGTTCACCAGAAGCCCACTCTAGTCGAGCTCAATGGCAAGCAGGCTCGGCGAAGGTCGAGGAGCAGCACACAGGGAGGATGCAGACGGATACCTGTCATGTCCCAATTGACTGACATCTTTGTGAAAGAAAGTCCCCTGCAGTCTCTCTCCAGCAAGTGAGAACGCCCAGCTTTCAAAGTCACCAGATTCTCAAGGTAGTGTGAGGGTAATAAGAACTCCAGCACACAGCATTAGGTCAGCTGCCAGTAAGTTATTGACTGAAATTGAGTACAAGCAGGAATGGAGCTGAGGAGCGTGAAGTAATGCTGATTCAGAGCAGCATTACCAAGTAACAGTGTTTCCAGTACATCGCCCTCTTTCACTGAGGGTCACAGGGAGATACTCGATTACACGCATCCCTCAGGGAAGAAGGGTTTTAATGACAAGTCATTGGGCTGAAATATCTGCATCCACCCATTGTGTGAGGGAGTGAGGAAATCTACACTGGGAGCAGATGGAGCCATCTGCCTGTAACATCAACTGATGGGGCTTATTGTAAGTGTTGCAATGACTTAAGGTAGTTCAAGTTTATTGTTGTCATAAGCATGCATACACAGGTACGGTAGGGTAGCACTTTACAGCACCAGTGACCCGGGTTCAATTCCGGCCACTGTCTGTAAGGAGTTTGTACGTTCTCCCCGTGTCTGTGTGGGTTTCTTCTAGATGCTCTGGTTTCCTCCCACATTCCAAAGGCGTACACATTAGGAGGTTGTGGGCGTGCTATGTTGGCGCCGGAAGCGTGGCGACACTTGCGGGCTGCCCCCAGAACACTCTACGCAAAAGGTGCATTTCACTGTGTGTTTCGATGTACATGTGACTAACAAAGAAATCTTATAGGCACGAATGACAATTAGCTTCTTGCAGCAGCAGCACAGTACATTACAAAACGAGGACAAACATAAGTTAACAAACTTAAATTAACATAAATTATACATAACTTGCACGTCCAAAATAAACAACGGCACTAGTGCAATATTGAGAGAGGGGGGGGGAAATAGTCCAAGGTAGTGTTAAAGTAGCATAGTGGTTAAGTCATTGGACATGTATCAGACGTGAGCTGGGTGGTTGGACTAGCTGTTGGTAGCTGCCTTAATGTTAATTGAGCTGTTACCATGTAAAAAGAATTTAACAGGTATGGGCCTCAATCAGTGAGTGAACCCCTCCACCTCCAACAGCAAGGTGGGGAGCAGAAGCAGTCAGGCATCATCTACCTCTGGTACACGGGACAGAGAATAATTTCAGGGCACAGTTACATGTGTGTAATACTACAAAATATTGTGGTTTTTTTTAAATCTCTATTTGTTTACGGGGTGTAAGCATTGCTGACTAGGCCGATTTACTTCCCATCACTGATTACTTTGAACTGAATGGCTCGTGAGGCTACTTCAGAGAGGAGTCAGGAGTCAGCCGCACTAGAGGGGCTGGAGTCACATTACAGACCAGACTGGGCAACAGTGGCAGACTTCCTTCCCTGAAGGGTTAGTGAATCAGGTGAGATTTTTGCAATGATGTGGTAGTCCTGATACAAGCTTTTTAGTCCAAAGTTATTTAATTTTTCATGCAGAGGGTGGTGTGTATGTGGAACGAGCTGCCAGAGGAGGTGGTAGAGATGGGTGCAATTATGACATTTAAAAGACATTTGGACAGGTACATGGATAGGAAACGTTTAGAGGGACATGGGACAAACAAATGGGACTAGCTCATGTCGGCAACTTGGTCAACGTGGACAAGTTGGGCTGAAGGGCCTGTTTCCATGCTGTATAGCTCTATGACTAATTATTTGGATTCCCAGCCCTCTGGTTGGAATTGAACATGTGTCTCTGGAGCAACAGACCAGACCTCTGATGTAGAGTCATACAGCACAGAAATGGGTCCTTTGGCCCAACTGGTCCATATGGACCAAAATTCCCATCTAAGCAAGATCCATTTGCCTGTGTTTGGCCCATATCCCTCTAAACCTTTCCTATCCATGTACCTGTCCAAGTACCTTTTAAATGTTGTTAATGTACCTGCCTCAACCATCTCCTTCGGCAGCTCATTCCATGTACATACCACCCTCTGGGTAAAAAAAAAGTTGCCCCTCCAGTTCCAATTAAATCCCTCCCCTCTCATCTTAAACCTATGCCCTCTAGTTCTTGATTTCCCAACACTGGGGGGGAAAGACTGTGGACATTCACCCTATCTGTGCCTTATTCTGTAGGGGTGGGGGGGAAAAAAACAAACGTGAATGTGTGTCCAGTAATTTAACCAGCATCCCCTTGCATAACTTCAGTGTCTTTGCTTCACGTTGTGCCACTTCTGATGGGAATTCTGCGATTGGGCAGATAGTTCTGCTCCCAACTGGCACCAAAGTGTTATAATCTCCAAAGAGACTTGAAGTCGCAGATTGTCTCTGATACTGAGAGGAATAGGTAGAGTGGACAGCCGGCGCCTCTGTCCCAGGGCACCAATGCTCAATACAAGAGGGCATGACTTTAATGTAATAGGTGGGAAGTTCAAGGGAGATACCAGAGGGAGGTTTTTACCCAGAGAGTGGTTGGGGCTTGGAATGCGCTGCCTGGGGTGGTGGTGGAGGTAGGTACATTGGTCAAATTCAAGAGGTTACTAGATAAGCATATGGAGGAATTTAAAATAGAGGGATATGTGGGAGGAAGGGGTTAGATAGTCTTAGGCGAGGTTTAAAGGTGGGCACAACATTGTGGGCTGAAGGGCCTGTATTGTGCTGTACTGTTCTCTGATATATTTGAAGTATCGTTTTTCAGTTTTAATCCACTTCAGCATTTGCTGCTACAAGTCCCTATCCTCTACACGAGTCTAAACCTGATACAGAGCCACATTAGATACAAGGGTGGATAATCAAAGGCTTAGTGAATGCGATAAATCTACAACCATTAGGTTCTTGAACCGACCTGCACATCCGGTACGGACCACCTCTTGCACTACCGTGGACTTGTGTTCGATTGTGTCTTTGTTTCTTTTTGCATTCAGGTCTTGCTTTTGCAACAGTCTTTCCCCCCCCCCCCACTGTATTGTATAATTTTACGTGTAAGTTATGCATAATTTATATAGTTGCCAATGGGTGCTGAGGGCAGTCAGGTGTAGCCAAGCCCACTGCCCACATGTTGACATTTCACTGGTGATGAATCCCTTTTGGAAAATCTTCAAAGATCAATTTATTTTAGCACTTGGGCCAAATGCAGGCAGATGGGACTACCTCGCTGGGCAACACAGCATGAACGAGTTGGGCCGAAGGGCCTGCTTCCATGCTGTATGACTATTTTCCATATTTGCTCTGTGAACAAAATCTCTTGTATCAGCATAAAACTATCATGATATTACATAATCATGGAATTATAGAAGCTTAAGGAAAGGTAGGAGGCCATTTGGCCTGTCAAGTCCATCATGCCAAAATATAAAAGAAATACTTAAGCTAACTCCCATGCCCCTGAGTTCAATCACTCCACCATTGCTGGGTTTGCATTCAGCAGCCCAGAACCACGCACCGGAACTCCCTAAGTCTCCTTCCATCTTTCAGACACTGCTTGCAGTTTCAAGTCAAGTTGGGTTTATCATCATGTCCACAAGTATGGTGAGGTACGGGTACATTGGAAAAACTTGCTTGCAGCAGCATCACAGGCACGTAGGTACAGACAACACAATATAAATTATGCATAAATTACATGTAAAATTATACAATACAGTGGGGGAGGGGGGAAAGACTTGCAAAAGCAAGACCTGAATGCAAAAAGAAACAAAGACACAATCGAACACAAGTCCACGGTAGTGCAAGAGGTGGTCCATACCGGATGTGCAGGTCGGTTCAAGAACCTAATGGTTGTAGATTTACCTCATTCACTAAGCCTTTGATTATCCACCCTTGTATCTAATGTGGCTCTGTATCAGGTTTAGACGATTAATGCTCTTGTAAAGTCCCATGGAGTGTTTGGCTATGTTAAAGGTGTTATATAAGTGAAAGTTGTTGATTGCACCAACTCTGCAGCTGTAACTCGAACATTCAGCAGACATCAGCTGAATTTCAACACCTTTGTCCCTCTGCACTGTCTTCACAAACACTCAGGGTAATAATTCACCTCCAGCCAACATGTTTATGAATCAAACCCAGAGATTTTCATAAGCAGAGGCTGAACATCATCTGTTCCTTGTTCAAAGGGGAAGTCGGCAGATGACTAACGGTCCCTCCTGGTTTATGTGAAAGCTTGTGACAAAAACGCATCATTGCCTTCCCAGCTCCTGGCTTTGTATTTGGTCCCAGTGCAGTAGAGGTTGTGATACAGCGATAACACAATTTCTGCCACTTTCTGCAGTCATACAGTGATAGAGAGAAACAGCCCGGACACAGGCCCTTTGGCCCACGGAGACTATACTGACCACCAACCGCCCATTTACACTAATCCTACATTGATCCCACTTTATTCCTCCCTTATTCCCATCAGCACCCCTCAGATTCTATCACTTGCGAACACACTACAGGAAGGTTACGGTGGCTAATTAACCTACCAACACATGCTTTTTTTGGGATGTGAGAGGAAACCAAAGCACCCAGAGGAAACCTATGTGTTAGAACATAGAACAGTACAGCTCGGGAACCAGCCCTTTGGCCCACAATGTCTGTGCGAGCATGATGCCAAATTGAACAAAGTTCTTCTGCCTGCATGTGACCCACGTCCCTCCATTTCCTGTATGTTCATGTGTCTATCCAAAAGCCTCTTAATTGCCGCTATATATGTTATGGGCAGGCACGGTAGTGTAGTGGTTAGTGTAACACTTTACAGCGCCAGTGACCCGGGTTCAATTCCCACCGCTGTCTGTAAGGAGTTTGTATGTTCTCCATGTGTCTGCGTGGGTTTCCTCCCACATTCCAAAGACGTACAGGTTAGGAAGTTGTGGGCATGCTATGTTGGCACTGGAAGTGTGGCGACACTTGCGGGCTGCCCCCCAGAACACTACGCAAAAAATGCATTTCACTGTATGTTTCGATGTACATGTGACTGATAAAGATCTTATCTTATATCTGCTTCCACTAACACCTCTGGCACCTACCACTCTCTGTGTAATGATAAACAAATAAACAAACAAACAAAAGTAAAAAAAATTGCTGCACCTCCCCTTTAAACTTTATCCCCTCACCTTAAAGCTATGCCCTCTAGTATTGGACATCTCTAGAGACACACAGGAGACTGCAGACGCTGGAATCTGGAGCAACAAACAATCTGCTGGCAGAACTCAGCGGGTCAAGCAGCATCTGTGAGAGGAAAGGAATTAGCTACTGTCCTGATGCAAGGTTTTGACCCGAAACGTCGACAATTCCTCTCCTCCCACAGATGCTGCTCAACCCGCTGAGTTCTTCCAGCAGATTGTTTATTGGACATTTTGGTCCTGGGGGAAAAGATTCTGGCTGTCTACCCTATCTATGCCTCACATAATTTTATAAACTTCTATCAGTTCTCCCCTCAGCCTCCGATGCTCCAGAGAAAACAATCCAAATTTGTCCAACTTCTCCTTATAGCTCATATCCTCTAATCCGGGAAACATCCTGGTAAACCTCCTGAACCCTCTCCAAAGCCTCCACATCCTTCCTGTAATGGGGCGACCAGAATAATCCAAGTGCAGCTGAACCATAGTTTTGTACATTCATCGGGAGAATGTGCAAACTCCACACAGACAGCACCTGAGGTTGGGATTGAGCCTGGGTTTTTGGAGCTGTGAAGCAGCAGCCACCAGCTGTGGCACTGTGCTGCTTCTATGTATATGTTGCTTTCAACGGCAGCAATCCACAGATAATATTAAAATGACAATGGTCACAATCTGAATGGTGATGGTCCATTCCCATCCCTCCGTATAGGTGGATTTTACATTCTCCTCCCCCCAACCCTCCCAGTTTCTTGCCCCTCACCCTGACCCAGCACCACACGGCTCTTGGCTCAGTTGACTCGTTATCAGGCACCCTCCCCTGGGCTTCTCAAGTTCTTGAGCTCAGCTGAAATAAAGATCATTAGAATTTTATCGTCTTGATGGAGGCCACTCGCCCCTTTGCATCTCTGCTACCCTGCTAAGGGAGCCATTTTCCTTTTCTGGCCTTTCTTCTCTGATCTTCTGCACCATCAGTGAGGGTGCTAGTCATACCCAGGAACCACCTGGTGGAGCAGCAAGTCATGTGATCCATTGGGACCCCCATCACCACCACCTTTCTGAAGAAACTACTAAGTGGCACGGCTGATAAAGCTGCAGCGACCCTGGTTCGATCCTGACTCCCACTGCTGTCTGCGTGGAGTTCAAGTTTATTGTTGTCATAGGCATGTTGTCATAGGGGATAAATGCCATGAAAATTAGCTTTTCACAGCAGCAGCACGGTACACGACAAACATAAGTTGACATAAATTCAAATTAACATGAATTATAATGTAACATAAAATATAAATTACAAATGATCAGTTTGCATGTTCTCCCTGTGACCACGTGGGTTTCCCCTAGATGCTCTGGTTCACTTCACGTTCCAAAGACATGCAGATTGGTGGGTTAATTGGCTGCTGTAAATTACCCCTAGTGTGTGGGTGAGTGGCAGAATCTGGTTGGCATTAATGTGCAAGTGGGGAGAATAAAACACGTTAGGGTAGGCTCACTGTAGGCGGGTGCTTAATGGTTATTGTGGACTTGGTGGGTGGAAGGGCCTGTTTCTATGCTGTATTACTTGGTGACTCTAGACCCATTCCTGTCACTCTGTCCCCTGAGGTCTACAATTTCTATCTTAAGAAAGAAGGGCAGGGGTCATCTATTTGGAACCTCAAGCCTGCTGTGCCATTCAGTAAGCTCATGGCTGCTCCTCTACTCTCGGTTAATTTTCTTGCCTGACCCCACATCCCTTCAATTCCCCTGATATCCAAACATCTATCAATCTCAGTGGCTGGACTCGGTGACTGGACATCCACAGGCCTCTGGAGTAGAGAATTCTAAGGATTTGTAACTGCAGTGAAAACATTTCTCCTTGACTCGGTCTTAAATGGCCCAACTCCTAGTGCTCTCAAATTTTAGACCCTGCAGCTTGAGGAAGCTGCCTCTCAGCATTCACACATCAATCCCTCCCAGAATCTTCCAGGCCTCAATAAGGTTCCCTTTTGGTTCCTCTAAATTCCAGAGAGTACAGGCCAGTTTTCCTCGATCGCTCCTCCTTGGACAATCCCTTACATAAGAACATAAGAAATAGGAGCAGGAGGAGGCCATCTGGCCTGTCGAGCCTGCTCCGCCATTCAATAAGATCATGGCTGATCTGACCATGGACTCAGCTCCATCTACCTGCCTTTTCCCCATAACCCTTAAATCCCCTACTATGCAAAAATGTACCTTAACTGTGTCTTAAGTATATTTTATTGGGATTGGTTTATTATTGTCACTTGTACCGAGGTACAGTGAAAAACCTGTCTTGCATACCGTTCGTACGGATCAATTCATTACACAGTGCATTGAGGTAATACAGGGTAAAAACAATAACAGAATGCAGAGTAAAGTGTCACAGCTACAGGGAAGTGCAGTGCAGCTAGACAATAAGGTGCAAGGTCATAACAAAGTAGATTGTGAGGTCAAGAGTCCATCTTATCATATAAGGGTTCAATAGTCTTGTCACGGTGGGATAGAAGCTGTCTTTGAGCCTGGTGGCATGTGCCCTCAGGCTCCTGTATCTTCTGCCTGATGGGAGAAGGGAGAAGAGAGAATGATCCGGGTGGGTGGGGTCTTTGATTATGTTGGCTGCTTCACCAAGGCAGAGAGAAGTATAGACAGAGTTCAAGGAGGGGATGCTGGTTCCCATTGATGTGCTGGGCTGTGTCCACAACTCTCTGTAGTTTCTTGCAGGCCCGGGCAGAGCAGTTGCCATACCAAGCTGTGATGCATCCAGATAGGATGAGGTATCCTCTACTGCTTCCCTGGACAGAGAGTTCCACAGATTCACTACCCTCTGGGAAAAGTAGTTCCTCCTCATCTCCATCCTAAATCTATCCCCCAAATTTTGAGGCTATGTTCCCTGGTTCTAATCTCACCTACCAGTGGAAACAACTTCCCTGCCTCTATATCCCTTTCATAATTTTATATGTTTCTATAAGATCCCCTCTCATCTCACGGATCACTGAAGTCCTATTCCCCCCAAGGAATTTTTGTAAATCAAATCTTCTCCTGTCTCCCAGTAGATTCCAGCCAGAACAATTTGCTGCACAGAAAAACTCTTTGTCTTTCTGTCCTTCCTGTCCCAGTTCGGGGCAGGAGGTGAAGTGCAGAGGAATCCTGGTGTGGCCTGATGTATGCTGCATGGCTAACCTCCAGTTGTTGTTCACACTTATCAATCTCCACTTTATAAAAACAGCATTCAAAAGACGTTTGGATAAGTACGTGGATAGGAGGGGTTTACAGGGATATGGGCCAAATGCGGGCAAATGGACTAGCTTGGTGGGCACCATGGTCAGCATGAACAAATTGGGCCAAAGGGCCTGTTTCCATGCTGTATTACTCTATGACTATTAAAGGGGAACTTGAGATGCTAATTCCCCACAGCCTCCGTTAACAAATTGGATTCATTAAACTAGTGCTGTGCTCAACGGCTCGTGGGAGGTGTCCGGTTAACCCTGTTTGAGGGTGAAGGGAGTTAGAAGTATGACCAGAGGTGTTCCACTCGGGGTGAAGTAGCGAGCTCTGCATAACTGATTCGACTCCCCAGAGAAGCCACAGTGGCTGCAGACACACATGACTGTCAGCCAGGGTTTACTGTGTTCTCTGTTGATGGCACCACTTAGCGTACCCGGGGCTGCACAGAACAGGAATGGAGTTAGCTGCCATTTTGAGCTGTTTGAGCCTAACCATAAATTTCGAGATATAATTCCATATTATACGTTGACAGTAATGACAATAGGAATGACGGCACCAACCTACTGTGATTGTCGAAGCCCAGATTCTTTACCCAAGGGATGGGAGGAATGGGGAGGAGGTTGGGAAATGAGAACTTTACTTTGGACCACAACAGTTTCAGAGCAGTGTTGTCAGAAGACTAAGCACAGCTTGCAAATAAGAGGGCCCAAAGACAATCTGATTTCAGCACTAAACCTCGCACTCAAAAACAAATTCATTGACTCTGCGCATTCAAATCTCAGTCCATCACTTCAGTAACGTAGCTAAATTCCCTTAAGTTTTTCTGTAGAAAGTCTTTGTTGTTGGTCTTCATGTATGAGAGAGCTTTGGAGGGAAAAAAAAGTAATGAAATGAAAATAGAAAGGTGGGGCTGGTGTCAGTAATGATGGGCTGTGGAGGGTGCAAGAGTTTGGGACGCTGAAAGCTATGGGAAAATTGTTCCCTTGTGTATGGAATAGCTTAAAGCAGGCACAGACAGTCCTTTTTGGGTTTTTTTTGTGTTACAAACATTTATTTGCTAAAAGCACTACAAAAGGACATCCAGTGTCAAAAATACTACAACTAATACAAGAAGGCAGAAGAAAAACTGTGCAAACTACATAACAACAGCAATAATGCGAACAAACAGCTGCGAAAACCCACACGCAACACTTCAGATAAGAATCGCGTTTTCACCGTCCACGACACACGTGATCCTCTGAGGGGCCCACCGATCGTGGAACTCAAGCAGGGTGCTCATGGATACCGCGTGCTCCCACAGACGGTCCTTTAGCTCCTCTGCCTTGCCAAGTGAACGGGACTTGCATTGGCGTTTTCTCTTCAATCAATAAAGCTTGCACAATAAATGTTAACCCTCCACAGTTAAAGTGTTGCGTCAGATAAGGAAATCTGGTAAATGACTCGGCCCTCAGCAAGCCAGGAACAGAACATGATTCATAAAAGCTTTCCGCTGTTCTCTGGGGGACCATTCGGAGGACTATACCTTCTCCTCCCACATTGCTGAATTACGATCAGCTGCTTTTCCTTGGTTGCCATTGCTGTTCATGTGGACGATGCTTCAGATTAGAGCGGAATGGGAAAGGTGTTGGATAACGTGACTTCCTGCAGTGCTCTGAACTCCACCCTGATATTTCAGGGGAGGTGGGAGTTCTCCCAACATCCTGGTCAATATCTCCCTCACCCAACACCACCAAAAATAGATCCATCACTAAATCACTCCCAGAAGGCTAAGGTATGTGATTAGCATGTGTTGGATTTGAAGGCATTTGGCACATTGGCCTTCATCAGTCAGGGCATTGAGAATAGCAGTTAGGACGTTATGTTGCAGTTTTACAAGATGTTGGTGAGGCCGTACCTGGAGTATTGTGTACAGTTTTGGTTACCCTGTTATGGGAAAGATGTCATTAAGCTGGAAAGAATGCAAAGAGGATTTACGAGAATGTTGCCCAGACTTGAGGGCCTGAGTTATAGGGAGAGGTTGGGCAGGCTAGGACTTTATTTCTTGAGCATGGGAGACTGAGTAGCGACTTTATAGAAATGTATAAAATCATGAGAGGCGTAGACAGGATGAATGCACACAATCTTTTTACCAGGGTAAGGGAATCAAGAGGGCATAGGTTTAAGGTGAGAGGGAAAAGATTTAAAAGGGACCTGAGGGGTAACTTCTTCGTGCAGAGGGTGGTATGTATGTGGAATGAGCTGCCAGATGAAGCAGTAGATGCGGGTACAATAACAATATCTAAAAGACAGTTGGACAGGTACATGGATAGGAAAGGTTTAGAGGGATATGGACCAAACGCGGGCAAATGGGGCTAGTTTAGATGGGCATCTTGATCGGCATGGACGAGTTGGGCCAAAGGGCTTGTTTCTGTGCTGTATTACTCTATGAACCTATTATTGACTATCATGTATTTGTGGCCCTAGTTTTGGGTACTTTCACAAAGAGAAAAGTCTCCTCCTCATCCATTTTATCAACCATTTCACTGCTATTAAAGCTCCCATCAACCTTGTCTTGCCTCATAACCTGTTTAGCCTTTCCAAGAGCACTCTCCCTTTTGCTATAATCATAGTAAATTTTTTTTTGCTCTTGTAGTGTGGAGACCAGAAATGCACACAGTAAATGTGATCAGACCAAGTCTAATACTTCTTCCCTGTTTCTCAACTGAATTCCTTAATTTTTTTTTCATGAGCTGGTTACCCTGCACTGGCTATTTTTAGTGACTTGTGAATCATAAAAGCCCAAATTTCTTTATATGTTAGTTAATACAGATACTGGATTGAAAGTGCCATAGTTATCTCCTCCTCTCGAAGCAAAATGATATTATTTGTAATGCATCAAGATAACACATAAAGAAGGTTTCATTCGCAGGAACATGATTAATGATTATTACACATCATAAAAATGATCAATGTTATTGATTCTGAAACTATTCTGAAACTATTCTTTAATTTCCTGTGGCATCGCTCATCAGGTGTCATGAGAAAGCAGAGTCTTCTGTTAAACTGGAATTAGAGGATGTGAGATGCCTGGATCAGAATGTGCAGATATAATTCATTGCCTTTTTAAACTCTTATTCAATGTTCAAAAGTTATTAAGGATTACCATAGTAACTGCCCTTCATATTAATAGCACCCTAACTGTGATGTGGGACACTGTTGCAGTGCCTCCACTGATAGGAGGGTATGATTACAATGTGATAACTTTGCCTTGGGAGGTGGGGGAAAGTTTCCATGGACATTATCCCCAGCCCTGCTCAAGGTTATGTGGACACAGGAATTTTATAATGAGGAAAAAAGTTGTAAGACTTTAGTAAAATATGGTACAATGCCTTCTGAAACTTGTACCATTCTTATTATCACTACTGTTTTATTCTGAGAGAGTCTGTGTGTTGGATTAGTGGGGGAGGACGATGGGAAGAGGGTCTAAAATGCCCATTCCACATACATATGGTTGAGAGCATGCCACTGCCCCTTTAAGACAGCCAGCAACCTCCCTATTGTATTCCTCTGCAGACGTTCTGCACTGTTGGGAATATCTGGGATTCCATGCACGTTTCCACCTGTTCAATAGAGTTAGAGGACACAAAAATGGTAGGAAGAGATAAAGAAGTTGTTTTCCCGTTACTGGGGCAGTGCCTGCCTCAGACTGGGCACCAAGTCAGCGGTTAAGCACAGCTCCAGACCCCTGTCCCATCACCGCACAGTGCAGGTGTTTCCAGCGATTCCCAGACAAAGATGACACCTGTGTTAGAAGACATGTTGCCTGTCCCCAGCTCTTCCTGCATAAGAATGTCCTGGGATCACGCACAGTCAGCCCTTATCAGAGCAACAGAAGCTCAGGGCAGCATTGAACATTGAAAGTTGCAGCAGTGTGACCTCTGGTGGGCTGACGTTAGTTGTAGTTTTCTCCCCTCTATGAAGCATCGCAGTTATATATTGTTGTTCCCCACCCCTTCCCTCCTAGCTCTCCCTGAGCTTCATGCATGTGGCCACATGTTGTTCGATCACTCTGTCTGGTCGTCAGGAGGACTGGTTTGATGTGGGCAGAAAAATTCCTAATTGCACTTGAACTCAGTAGGTTGTCCAGTCATGGAGGGCATTCAAGAATCCCCATTTACCATGGGTCTGGAGACCCCCATAGGCCTGACTAATGCAAGGACATAGCATTCCCAAAAGCACAGTCAAGGGCTCTGAGAATTAAACCTTCTGATTTCTGCTCTTACCTATTTTTTACAGAGCTGACCTATGAACTGACATCAAGGTCGTCAAAAAATGACCAGTCAGGTAAGAGACACTCACCCTGGTAACCTGCGGTGGTTATGTTAAGTATCTATTTGCAGCACAGAGTTAGAAGCAACAGATGAATTGTTGGGCTGGGGAGATAATTGATACCCACGTAAGCTGCTGTACAGGTGTCAGAACCTTTCAATATCAAGAGGTACAGATTTGGCTGTCTCGTCCACTCCCCTCTCCCCTCCCTCTGTTCCCTCTCTTTTTTTCTCTCTCACTCATTATTGCTCTCACTCCTACCCCTCCCTGCCTGTCTCTCTCACCCGCCACACACTCTCTCACCCCTCTCTCTTTCTCACCCCACTCTCTCTCTCTCTCTTTCTCTCTCTAACACAGCATTGACGTGTGAGCAACTACACTGAAGCACGTCTGCCTCCCATACGGAGCACATTCCACTGCTGAACATCACCTTGTGGTGATGCGAGCTGGACTGAAGGTGGGCCAGGTTTATTGCAGGAGTAGATCTGCACTCCTGGGTTCAGGTTCAGTGTAATCTTGCTTACTGAGGTTTTCTTCACCATGTGAAGCTATTGCCCACCTCCCCAGTCACCTGTCACAACCCCCAGTGAAGCTGAGCAACATCGATCTTCCCTCAGCATTCAAAAACAAACCTTTGAAGGAGGCCCCGAACTGTAGACCCATCTTAAAGACCGAGATGGTCTAAGATTGGGTCTTTCCTCTGCTTCCCCCAACTCTCTGCCCCAAACCTCCTCTAAAGTTTTACTCCTCCTGAAAACGCTTCCTTCTGTGTTTTCTTTACCCCATCATGGCCTCTCCAACTATTCCACCATTGACAGACAAGTTGTCCAAGCTCATTCTCTCCACAGATTCCACCTCCACTCACTAAATGCTACTTTTTTAAAATCTGAGCATCCGTACCTTCTTCCTGCTTCCCATATTAGCTGATCTTTTCCTCAAGTATTGGCCCCCTCTCTTCCAAGACAGAACAAGACCCCTCTGTCCTTGCAAACCACAGTTTTATTCCCTGTTCTCTCCAAAGTCTTTATCTACCAAATTAATGGCCAGATTTCCCAGAACCCATTCCGTCAGGCTTCCATCTTTTCCCCACAGTACTGAAACAGTTCTTATTAATGATGTTCCCTATGTCTGTAACCATGGAAAATATTCCCTCTTTGTTCTGGATTCAATGCCTCCACTATTGGTGGACGTGCTCCTAAGCTATGGAATTTTCTCCCTGAACTTCCCAGTTCATTCCTTAAAGACTCTCCTTAATCCGACCCTATGCCCAATGTGGCTTGTTGCCAGGGTTTGTTCGATACTTCTGGGAAACACCTTGGCACATTTTACAATATTGAATACCCCGTGTTGTTGTTCGTTAAAAATGTTGGTTATAACAAACTTTAAGGGACATGAGGCACTTTACACCTCATGATAACAAGGTGGTCTTCTGTCCTCCAATTTTTACAGTTCTCTTGATTGTAGAACACACAGAAATGTTGCAGCCGTTAATTTTAATACCAACTGTGGCCCAGTTACTTCCTCTGATGGATGAATTTACTTTGTTGCTGATTACAGAATGGTCGTACAGCATAGAAACAGGCCTTCTGGCCAACCATCACATACCCATCTGTCCTAATCCTATTTTCCAGCACTTGGTAATTCAAGTACGCCTCCAGATACTTAAACGTTGTGAGATTCCCACCACCCCCTCAGGAAGTGCGTTCCAGATTCTGTCTATCCACATGAAAAAAATTTTCTCCTCAGACCCCCTCTAAACCTCCTCTCCTTAACTTTTAACCTATGGCAGAGCAGACATGACTGCCATTTGGTCCATTGTGTCCGTGCCAGCTCTTTGGCAGAACTCACTTCTTCTTTACCGTTGACTCTAAATTTTTTCCTCTTTATGTCACAGTTCCACTGTGCTTCGAAGCAGCGTAACTCAAATCACCAGCAGCTGTAAAGAAATGTTCCCTCATTTTCCCTCTGACCTGTTCACTCAAGTCTCTGTCCCCAGCTCACCTACACTTCCACTCACTGGGAGCAGTCTCTCCTCCCCTTACACTGTCAAAACAGTTCCCTCCTTCTACTTTTGTCTAATTGACATCACCGAATATTCCTTTACCGAGACTGCCACACTTGGATATATCGGATTGCTGCCTCATTATCCCACCTCCAGACTTGTTTGGACAATAGCGATTTAAAAGTAGGTGAACGTAACCAGGGTTTAGCAGTGCAGCATCTAGAATTTAAGGACACAGTTTACTGCTGCTTTAGCGACCAGTTCCTGAGCTGCCATCAGTCTTTTAACATTGATCTTATTCAAAGAATGAACACTGCAGACAGCTACTGATAAGAATTCAGTAATGCATTTCTGGTAAAAGAAAATGGCTTGTATTAGGTCCCTTTCTTTTACACAGATGGTTAATGACCCCAAGTCTGCAGAAAATAACCAATTAACTAAAGTTTGCATATCGTGAGAGGGGGTCGATAGCACCAGCACATTGTTTGGAAATTAGACAAGGTGACTATGGAATCCAATTGAGAAAATTAACACTCTTTCCCCTCTCCCCCCCACCCCCCCAACTGTTTCATTTTCCTCTTTTCATAAATTTTAAGCCACTCCACAGGGTCTGTTGTGTTTCTTGTTAACTCCTTAATAATGGAAGCCGTTTATGAGATATAGTTGAAATTACTAGGTGAACAGTGATAAGAGGCATTCTGATTATAACAGTGATTGAATGCATCAAATTTACCAAGTAAGGTTCTGGAATTTCTACTCGTGTCTTGGGAATCACATCCCATTATTCTGTCTTTCATCCTCATGATGGAAATTTCTTTTTACATGGTAATAATGAGCTTTGTTCCCTTTAATCATCACTAGTGGTTTAAGCTAAATTACATTCTGTAATTTTTATCAAAAGGGATTTTAAAGGAGACTTAAACGGTGTTCAGTTGAAAACTAAAAGCCAATGGCCTTACCCATGACCTCAGTTACAACACATACTGCTAATGACTTCCTCACTATAGGAGCTGCTTTATTACACCCCGGCAGCGATGCAGATTGGTTGCAGAGATCCTCCTATTGCAGAGTATTTGCAGTTGACAGGTGGCCCACCCCAACCCAGCTGAATGGTGAAAGGTTGGGAAAAGTGATGGTGCATCAAGACCTGGGTGTCCTTGTACACCAGTCACTGAAAACAAGTGTTCAGGTTGCAGCAAAGCGGTTGGGAAGGTAAACGGTGCGTTTGCTGGCTCTCGTTGCAAAAGGACATGAGTGCAGGAGCAAGGATGTCTTGCTGGGGCTGTACAAGGCTTTGGGAAGACCCCATTTTAGAGATGTTGCGTAACTTTGGTCACTTTATCTGAGGACGTTCTTACCATAGAGGGAGTGCGATCAATAGCTACTAGACTGATTCCTGGGATGGCAAGGCTGACATAAGAAAGATCGGGTTGGTTAGGTCTATATTCACTGCAGTATAGAAGAATCATAACAACCTGTAAAATTCTAACAGGATGTCGTATTGGCCCAGCAGTTAGTGCTGCTGCCTCATAACAGCAATATAACTCTTGACTCCAGCGATCCAGATTCAACCCTGACCTCAGTGCTGTCTGTGTGGAGTTTATACTTTCTCCCTGTAACCAAATAAGTTTCCCCTACATCCTCTGGTTTCTTCCCACATCCTAAAGAAGTGCGGATTGGTAGGTTATGAGCAACTGGAATTCTGTAAAATGAAGAATACAACCAGGCTTTAAAGAGGCCCAAATTTCATTGTGTCAAGAGAATTCCAATCAGACAGAGGAGATGGCAGTATCCCAAGGATTGAGTTGGAAGCACTCTCGCCCCTGCGTTGTAGGTTCTGGATCCAAGTCCCACTCCTTAAAATTCAGACAATCACTCTGAGTGCTGGGAGAGCGTCAGACTGTCAGAGGTGCAGTCTGTTGGATGGGACATTGAATCAAGGCTCCGTCAAGTGGACGTAAAAAACCCCACAGCACTATTCTGAACAGGAAGGGTAATTAACCCCAGTGCCCAGGGCAATATTTAACCCCCTGTCAACATCACTGAAACATATTAGCTGACCACCATCACATTCCTGTCTGTGGGATTTTGCTGTGTGCAAACTGGCTGCTGTTTTACCTACTCTTCAGAAGCACGTAAAGCACTGGCTGTAAAGCACTTTGGGATCCTGTAACAGGTCGCTGTGGAGAGTGTAACCAGTTTCATTGGAGCTCATGAAAACTATTGTGTGTGGAAGCACACCTCAGCACAAGTTAGGTGGCTGTCCTGAGGGAAATGTTAACAAGGAACAGTGACTTACTGCTCCCCACCACCTCCCCCCCCCCACCCCCAAAGCCAATAGTGCTGAACCAATTACAACCTGGAAAATCAATGTCTGCAGAGAAATTAGATAACACAGCATGCATCAAGGCTGGAGAGACCCCTCTTGGACAACACTGTCATTGACTAATCTCACCAGTGGACCTCATTACTTTCACAATAATTAACAAATGGCTTCATGCTACACATCACCTGATAGTGTGGGCTTTAAAGGAAGAGTCCTGCATTAGTGACCATCCAGAACCATAAAGGAAAGCAGAGACACAAGAGACTGCATGCAGGAAAGCAATGCTTATTTAAAATTTGTGTATGGCCAAATATTTCAGGGTCCCAGGATCGGCGGTGTGAAACCCGTTTTACTTGAGGGGTAAATGACGTTTGGAAGTACCCCCAGGCTGATGGGATCTTTTATTTCCACCTGGGACCCCGTGGGCCTCAGTTTAACTCATTCAGAAGACTCCATCAGCACTGCACAGCATCAGCCTGACCTCCACCACTTTCTATCCCAGAGTCTTATTGCCACCAACCAACCTACAGCAAGTGGCGGAGCACAGAAAGTCCTGGTTATAAGGAACATTCTTCTGCATTAATTCCAGTAAGGATCTACTGTTGTGTCGATCATTAAAACAAAAGATTCTAATGTTAAGACTTCGACATTCACATTCCAATCAATGAATATGTGAGAGGCTTCTCTCTGCTACTAGGATTTCACAGGATTTGTAACAGTCATCAAAATGAACTGGATAAATATTGCTGCCTTCACCAAAATTCCTTTTACACCAGCACATAATGCAATCTAAGAGCTATGCAACACTGCACTGCAAAAGATTTATGTGTAGCAGAAGCTTTTTAATCATAGTTATTTATTTCTGTGAGCACTCGTGGGAAATCAAGCTTAATTCATTACCGATAAGCAAAAGATGACAAAGTTGAAAGAAAGACCAGTCTGAGGTAATCTTGACTGTTCCAGTGTTGGATTGTGACGCAGACCTAGTGTCTGGATGTCATGTTTACCTCACTGGTCTTGAAGCACAACCCTGCCCACCACCCAAACCCCTTCCCCAGTACCAAAATGCCATTCACTCAAACCAATGTGTCCATCAAGTGGTGGAGTTCTTCAATCTAGTTTGCTTATAACTTACAATTCTCCTCAATACCTCCTACAAAAACTTACTGTCCCCAATAATGGAACGTTATTCAACCCTGAAAATGGAACCAACCATGTAAACAAACTGTACCTGTTCCATGTGCCACACCCATCAGGGCCTTGTATATCCCAGATGACTGAGCATAGTGTCCCCACAAATAATTCAACCTGCTACAAACCTTTCACTTGTTTTGCTACACAGGATTACTATTCCAAACTCATGACTGGAAAAGTCACCAGGAAATGTTAGAAAATCACCATGACACAAGGATTTAAAACAGCCAATTACATGAACTACTTTATTACAATTGTTTACTGAATGTGCATGAAACTCATTTATAGATACGTTAAACCAACAGGTTGAGCAGGGTTGCATGTGATGCAAATTAATAATCCCCCTATCTAGCCACATGCTGATGGTTAGAAGATTCCTCCTAAAATAAAACTGAGAAACTTGGAGAGAAAGGATAAAGGCAAAAGATTCCTGTAAGCTTGAAAACAAAAAGGCAAAATAAGTCAGCTGGGACAGGTAGGAGGCTGCAGTCTTGAGTCTTGTAGAAGACAGGTAGGGGGTGGGGTGGGGTGGGGTGGGAGGATGTTGGTGTGTTCAATGGCCTGGGACAAACTTGTAGTGGATGTTGTGAGGATGTTCATTTAAACAAAGGGAGATGGTAAACCATGTGAGCAGTGTGCTTAAGGAACAAGAGGCATCATTTATAGAACCGTAGAGGAGTACAGCATGAAAACAGGCCCTTCGGTTCAACGTCCATACTGGCAAAGATTCCCACTTCAGCTCGTTCTATTTGTCTGCGTTTGGCCCACATCCCTCTAAACCTTTCCTATCCATAGATTTATCCAAGTGCCTTTTAAATGTCATTATTGTACCTGCCTCAACTACTTTCTCTGGCAGCTCGTTCCATATACACACCACCCTCTGTGTGAAGAAGCTGCCCCTTGGGTCCCTTTTAAAACTTCTATTGAAGAGGCAGAATATTTGTAGTTGTATCAAAAAACTAAAAGCCTTTGTGCATAAATAGGTTAATGTTAAAGATTTCAACACAAGCAGCAACCAGAAGAAATCTTTCCACTCCTTTCCTCCCTGGCTGTTAGCATCAAGAGGCAATTTACTTCACTGGTAACACTCTAGCCACAGAGTCAGAGGTTATGAGTTCAAATCACACTCCAAAACTGAAACAATCTAGTCTGATGCAAATATAATTTAGTGTGGCCATGTGGGACACTTGAATTTTCAGCAGGGACTGTCGGCCAAGTGTTTTAATGGGTCTGACCACATGGTTTCGAATGCAGCTCAGACTGATGGATCCCCTTGTCTGATGAACATGAAAGTCCTTGCAAAATGTACCTGGACCAGCATCACCCTGTTCCTAGTGGGAATGGGTCTCCAACATGAAGACATAGAAAGATACAGCATGGAAGCTGGGCCCTTCGGCCCATCGAATTCATACCAACCAACAACGGCCCATTTTACACCAATCCTACATTAGTTCCATTTTTTATTAGAACATAGAACAATGCAGCACAGGAACAGGCCCTTAATTAAATTAGTAATTAAATGCCTAACCGAACTAATCCCTTCTGCCTACACAATGTCCATACCCCTCCATTCTCTGCACATTCATGTGCTCATCCCAGAGCCTCTTAAACACCTCCATCGTATTTGCCTCCACTACGACTCCTGGCAGGGCATTCTGCACCCACCACTCTCTGTATAAAAAAAACCTTTCCCCGCACATCTCCTTTGAACTTACTCCCTCTCACTTTAAATGCGTGTCCTCTAACATTAGACATTTTGACCCCAGGACACACATACCAGCTGTCTACTCTATCTGTGCCTCTCATAATCTTATAAACTTCCATCAGGTTATTCTCTCCACATTCCCATTGATTCCCCACAGATTCTACCACTGATCAACACTCTAGGGGCAATTTACAGTGGCCAATTAATCTACCAACCCAGATATCTTTGGGGCGTGGGGAGAAACCAGAGCACCAGGAGGAAACCCACGTGGTTACAGGGAGAGCATGCAATCTCCACACTGATAGCAGGATTGAACCCAGGTCAGGATTGGCAGTGGTTCTACTACCACATCTTCAAAATGGATTAGAGAAAATAATACTAGTACAACTGGGAGCAAATACCCAAGGTTTCAGCAGAGACCTGTTGCTCTGACAGCAGAAGAAGCTATCGCTGTGTGTGACCCTGTGACACCTGACCTGTGTGTTCATCACCTCAGGCAGCAACTCCCTTCACCTTGAAGAGAAGCAGAACAGCTGTCACACACTGACCTATTTAACTTTTGATATATGATCTGCTCACAAAAGATTCACTGTTGATTTAGTGTATTTTTGTAAGTAGCTGAATCACACAGAGTTGTTGAAAAGTTGTGGTCTTTGCTGAGTAATCACTTGCTTGCCATACCAATTGGTGCAGCATTTTAGAATATTTCCCAGGAGATTGTTCTTCGCCATGGACTTAATTTCATCTTTTCTCTGTGAGGTTTCAACTGCTTAACATGCAGTGATTTTTGGTGTGTATTCAATTTGCTTGCCCAACATACTTAATAGTCTATAATTCAGTCATAAATCGCAACCCTTATAAAGTTAAGTTGTACACACCTGCAGCCTGGTCTGTGTTGCAGTTTCAGAATTAGATACAAGTGTGGACAGAACCTTCAGCAGTTGTGGCAGAGAAACAGATCCCTCAACCCAATAGGTCTATTGGGTTGAGGGATCTGTTTTGTTCCACAACAACTCCTCCCTCCTTGCTCACCGCACCTCATCAACACATACTGTCAGTCACTGGGTCGGGTCAGAGCTGACGGCCCTGCTGAGGAACAGTGGCTGAATATATCAAGGTTTATCGTCACGTGCACAAGTGCGTGTGTGCACAGGTGCAATGAAAAACTTACTTGCAGCAGCATCACAGGCACACAGCATCAGATAAGCAGCATTCACAAGAAAAACAAATTGAACATAATATGTCCCCTTCCTTCAAGTCACCAATGTCAGGCAGGGCAGCCAATGGGCAGTTTTCTCTGTTGGAGAAAAAGCTAAAGGGTTAACCTTCGATGGGGATTTCAGCAGAGACCGCTGCCCTCTGCCCTAGCATTCATAAGTCGTGGGATCGAGTTTAAAGAGCCGTGAGGTAATGATGCAGCTCTACAAAACTCTGGTTAGACCACACTTGGAGTACTGTGTGCAGTTCTGGTCGCCCCATTATAGGAAGGATGTGGAAGCGTTGGAGAGGGTGCAGAGGAGATTTACCAGGATGCTGCCTGGTTTAGAGAGTATGCATTATGAGGAGAGACTAAGGGAGCTAGGGCTTTACTCTTTGGAGAGAAGGAGGATGAGAGGAGACATGATAGAGGTATACAAAATATTAAGAGGAATAGATAGAGTGGACAGCCAGCACCTCTTTCCCAGGGCACCAATGCTCAATACAAGAGGGCATGGCTTTAAAGTAATGGGTGGGAAGTTCAAGGGAGATATCAGAGGGAGGTTTTTTACCCATAGAGTGGTTGGGGCATGGAATGTGCTGCCTGGGGTGGTGGTGGAGGCAGGTACATTGGTCAAATTTAAGAGATTACTAGATAAACATATGGAGGAATTTAAAATAGAGGGATATGTGGGAGGAAGGGGTTAGATAGTCTTAAGTGAGGTTTAAAGGTTGGCACAACATTGTGAGCCAAAGGTCTTGTATTGTGCTGTACTGTTCTATGATTCTATGAAAGGGGTGGATGAAGATCCCTGTAGCTGTGGATCGATTAAGAGTTAGATCAGAAGGTAAAACAAATGGAAGAAATACTCGATACATCAGGCAACATCCGTGGAGAAAAAAGGTTAATGCTTCAGTTAGATGATCTTTTGATTACCTAGACTTGACTAAGTCTTAGAACTTTAACCAGCCCCTGATTTTGAGCCACATTTGAACATGGAATGCAGCATCACATTATAGTGCAGTTCTGAGGGAGTACTAAACTATTGGAGGAGATACGATTTTTACGAGACATTAAAGAGGCCAAATTGGCCCTCATTTGGCCTGAATGCAAAGGTAAGAAGAGAGAATCAGCCTCATATTAGGAAGATCCCAGCAGAGCATTAATAAATCATGATTGTTCCTGGAATGCCCACCAACGTCAGTTCGAGGGTCTTAAGGCGGTCATGCAAGAGTACAAGGAAATAGGATTGGAGTAACTGACACCAGTGTCACAGCCCAGTGGATGGACTGAGCTTGAGGTGCACTGAACCAGTTGCAGACCTTTATCAATAGCCACAAGAGGTTTCAGAATTGAGGCTTTCAATGGTTATATGTAAGAATCAGAAACTGGTTGCCATGGTCTTAGCAGGTCACCGACCCCATTTCATTGAACATGTTGCAAGCACAGCAGCAATGCTTCATGAAGCCAAGTTGTTGTGGCAACTTATTTTCTAAAGAGTTGTTATTTATTTCCAGCAACTCTTAGCTAGCCATCCCTCAGCACTCCAGCACTGCACTGTCACAAGAAGAGTCTCTCTGACCTTAAGACGAAAGTGCTGAGTTGCTGTTATCTTATCTGCATGCTGCCTCCCATTGTTAGGGGATCACTTTCATACTTCAGGGATTGGCAGAGCAGTTCTTCCAGACTGCTTCGTCCATGGCAATCCAGATATTATTTCATTCAGAGAGCCAGTAAAAAAAAAAGGTAAATTTTTAAAGTAAAATGACCCAGTCATTATTTCCCAGCTATAATCTGACAATAAACCTTTGACCATTAATGTAGCTCATTCTCCATTATATTGGAGCAGCAGAATGATGAATGTCTTCAACTTGGGGAGAGTAAATGGTCAAAAGTATCTGACCTTTCCTAACAGAATGGGTAAGTGTCAGTCAGTCATTATCTGTAGGATACATTAATAAAGTGCAGGTTAAGTGACCTGCATTTGCTTTACTAACTTGCCCTCAGCCAGCATGAGAGAGGAATGAGATGTTTTTCAGGTTGTAGAGATCCTCACTCCGTGAGCCTCTCCTCCTCACAGGTCAAAGGTTTTCAAACATCAAACTTGACATCATCTAATCACTCCTCATTTTATCTGGTTTTTGCTCTTTCCCTTGTTAACCTTGGTGTTGTCTTTCTCATGGATTGAAACATAAACATGGGAAAGACCTGGAATTTGAGAATCTTGAGGATACAAGGAAATAAGATAAGAGCAAAGGCTTGAGTTATTTTTATTTTAGGTGAAAACTGAATCATTTGTCCATCAGTTAAAACACCCAGTAACAGCAAGGAGTCAGGTATTGGTTTATTATTGTCACATGTACAAGGTACTGTGAAAAGCTTCTGTTTTGCATGTTAGATGAAGTTTGAGTTGCTTGTTTAACAACACTTTAACCATCCAACAAATGGGTGCAGGTCCTAAATTGGGTTTACAATTAAAGGTTATAAAATCTACAGAATAATCGCCATGCCACCTTGGACTTTCATTCTGACATGATCAATTCTCAGACTATGACCAATGTAATGCACGAGCATTTGCTCATTGGAGGTTTTGTTACAATCTATTTATTGAAACAACAATTTGGTTAGAAACCATAGAGGACCAGAGTGTAAGTGGGTGGAATTAAAGCAGCCACTTCAGACTGATGCACCTTTCATCCTTTATTACACAAATTCAGTTTCTTCTCCCAGTAATAATTAGTGTAAGGAAACGGAACAGTAGAAATCTTCTGCTTTACAAATTTCCAAGTAGTGTAATACCAAGCCATGGGGAGTAATGGGGCTGGATTCAGCCAACCATCCATCTGCATTTAAACAAAACTTATGGCCTCACCTGCAACTCTCCATCATTTGTCTGGGTCTGAATGTCACTGGAGTGGTCACACTTTGTGCTACATTGTAGAGAGATTGGGGAGAGGGGTGGTGGGGATGCAGGGTCTCAACCCAAAGTATTGGTCATCCCTTTGCCTCCACAAATGCTGCTCGACCCACTGAGTTCTCCCAGTTTCCCCCTCCCCCCTTTAACGAGTCTATCATAGCCAACTCACTCACCACCACTCCTGCGGTGGGTTTCAAATACACAACTCCCAATCCCTGGATACGAATCCAGTAAGTTAACCACTATACTACCGTACCATATCAAATTTAATTCAATGCGTCTGAAAAGTCCCCACCCAGTTTATAGACCACGTGAACAATCTCTTCTAAACAGACATGGTGGCATTGTGGTTGAGTCCCTGGATTAGCAGCCAAAGTTCTGAAGCATGAATCCAGGGGCAGGAGAATTTTTATTCAAGAATTAAATAGATCTCGAGCTGAAAAAAAATTAGTCTTAGTAAAGACAACTGTGGATTACTGGATTGCTGTAAAAACCCATCAGGTTCACCCATGTCCTTTAGGGAGGGAAATCTGCTGTCCTTATCCAGTCCAGCACATGTGGTTGACGTTTAGCTGCCTCCTCAGTCAGGGGTAATTATGGACGGACAAGAACTGCTGGCCTTGCTCATAAAGACCACACCCAGTGACAGAATAACCAAAGAAAGGAACAGAATAGAAATGGGGAAAAAAAATAACCTGGTGAATTGGGAGGGAAAAAATCTGTCTGAGATAGTGGTTTGGACATGTTGAAAAAAAATCCGTCTGAGATAGTGAAAAAAATCCGTCTGAGATAGTGGTTTGGACATGTTGATAGATTATAGAGGGAGCTTCATTCTGCATCTATTCTGACCTGGGATGTTGTTGATGCTCACTTCGGTTGGGAAAAGAGGCGTTCACTGCCCAAGATTGGTATTTCTCATCTTCCCATGCCCCTGACAGTAACATTGTTCTCATCTCTTGAACCCAACATGTATTATTATTTTTTGCAATAGATAAAATCTTTGTATACTTGGATGCTGGATATAGCTTTCTTAATATAGCCACTTCGACTAGATCCAAGAACAAGTATTCTCACACTCATTATCTACAGAAACACAGGTCTCTCATTAGATGGGCAGAATATTTAAAAACTTAAAATACACCTTAAGCTAAAGGAAAGATGACTACTGCAGAGATCAGTTGTAATAGATATAAATTACATGGATGAGAATGTAGGTAGTCTAATTAGTAAGTTTGCAGACAACGCTAAAATTGGTGGAGTTGTAGTTGGGGAACAAGGTCTTCGGATACAGCAGGAAAGTTGGGCACAGCAGTGACAGCTGGAACTTGATCCAGACCGGTATGAGGTAATGCACTTTGGGAGGTCAAATTCTGGAACAACGTATAGAGTAAATGGTAGGGATCTTAGGAGCAGGGATCTTAGGAGCACTGATGTACAGAGAGATTTGACAGATACATGGGTAGGAAAGGTTTAGAAGGATATGGGCCAAATGGGACTAGCTTGGATGGGCCTCTTGGTCAGCGTGGACCAGTTGGGCGGAGGGGTTGTTTCCATGCTGGGTGACTCTATGCACAGAGAGAACTTAGGGTGCAAGTCCATCGCTCCCTGAGAGTGGACCCAGGTGGATAGTGAAAATGGGTCATACCTACTAAATACTGAAAGGCCTTGATAGAGTAGACGTGGAGGGGACATTTCCATTAGTAGGAGGGTCTAGGTCCAAGGGCACAGCCTCAGAGTAAAGGGATGTCCCTTTAAAACCGAGATGAGGAGGAATTTCTTCAGCCAGAGGGTGGAGAATCTGTGGAATTCGTTGCCACAGGGGGCTGTGGAGGCCAAGTCATTGGGTGTATATTTAAGGCAGAGATTGATAGGTTCTTGATTGGTAAGGCAGTTAAGGGTTACGGGCAGGAGAATGGGGTTAAAAAATAAAAATCAGCCATGGTTGAAGGGTGGAGCAGACTGGATGGGCCGAATGGCCTAATTCTGCTCCTTTATCTTACGGCCATTGCGCAGGTTGGGAGGCTGCCCAAGGCTTTGCGGACCCTGTATTGACCTTCTCCTTCTCTTTTGCAGACGAGTGTGAGCCCCAGGAGGACTGCGCCCCCCTCGAGGCCCGGCTCAGGGAGAAGGAGCTGCAGAACGCAGTGCTGAGGAGGGAGCTCCGCCGCAAGGAGGCCCTGATATCAGCGCTGGAGGAGAGCATGCGGAGGAGGGAGCGGCTGTTCCTGGAGGAGCTGAAGAGGCGGAGCCACAGGATGGCCGTGCTGAACGTGGAGCTACAGAGGCAGTCGGAGGCGGCGGCCCATCTCTCCCACCAGCTGTACAGCGTGAAGCAGAAGCTGAGCAACTCCAGGCAGGCGGAGAGATCCTCAGACAAGCCGTCCGAGAAGGCCATCCCTGCCTCTCCGGTTTACACCTCGGTGGCGCTGAGAAGGAGCCACAGGCCTCATTGCAAAGCAACCAACGTCACCTGCGGCACCAAAGCAGCGGGCAGGGACTCGGCCCAACAGAGGCACCTCCCCGGATGGGATCCCATGCCCGACCCGGCGCTCTTCCTTCAGGCCAGGCGGCAACACACCCAGCGACAGCCACCCGGCTCCCCATCTCCGGCCGGCCAGCACTGCCGGCCGGGCAGCGGCAGCCCCGCGGCACAGCCCACCAGAACTGTGGCGCAGGTGGGCTCAAGGTGCTCGGACCTCCTGGGGCCGCCCGCCGAGACCGAGATCCCGCTTACCGACGAGGAAAGCAACGGCGAAGACGTGCAGAAGTGACGGAGCACGGGGAGGCCACCCTCTACGGGGAGGGGGAGGGAAGGGGTTCACCCCCACCCCCACCCCCCCCCCCCCAAAGATTGACGGCATTGACACCGCACCTCGTTTCAGAGATGCCACATCCCGCACAATGAAGCGTCAGGGTCCCTCGCTCTGTGGACTCCTTCAGCAGCACTCTTGCACAAAGCAAAGCTCCGCCAACGGCAGTGGAGCAAATGGGCATTCGTCATCCACAGCCTTGTCTGTGTTATGAGACACTCCATTGATCTCAGTCCAACCCCGGGTCAAAGAAAACCAGGGGAAAAACTGCCTCACGCGAGGCAAACAGAAACCCGACAGCTACTGCAGAGCCTCCTGTTAAAGATCGGGAGCTGAATCACCAACACAATTTATTAAAACAAATCAGCGGGCGACTCTTTGTAATAAATCTTTGAAAATACAAATATCAAACAGTTGATTTAAAAATCAGACACAGCATTACAAAAGCTCTAAACACGCGCACACCTCTACATCGTGCTGCAGATAGAATTCTAATGAAAATCACGGACACACTTGAAAAACTGCAAAGCAATAAAAGCAATCACGTGGAGCTTACAGAGACTCCAGCAACAGAATGCACCAGATGCACCATCTCTTCACCATTTAACTGAGCTGTGTAAGAACTCACTTGGTGTTTTACTTAACACCAGCTAGGCTTTGAAGCCGTAAAGGTGCACACATGAACAGCTTTGCTGGAAGAACAATGTTGGCATCCTTACAGAGTAGTGCAACTGATTTCCCACAAGTAGAGACATGGGAGGTCCTTTAGTCTGAAACAGTAACTTTGGATCCAGTGAACGATCTCTGTAATTCTCCACGTTATCTATCTGATGTCAAACCTCGGACATCACAGATAGTTTCATGTGCAAGACAATCCTTAAAGTAGATCCCCTCTGTGCTTCTGATCTGGACTCTGCAAACATTTTCCAGCCAATAACAGATTAAAATCCATTTACTGACCAATCCGTAAACATTATGACCTTAGAGAGACACGGGTTAATTCACAATGCACATTATCAACCTGTCGTCAAAACACTTCCAACTTATTGCCTCACGAGATCCACGAGTTACAATATAATCGATTGACATGTCGTCAAAACCAAACAGCTTCACTATTGAAAAGCTAATAAAGTTTAAACCAATCAGAAACCACGTCACTGTTAACCATTCATCCCAATTGGCTTATTTTTCAGGAATTGAACATTTTCTCACCACATTATCACCAACAATATCTCTCTCAAACTTTAGAATGTCTTCTAACACCATACAATGAAGATGGCAGGGAATCCATTGGTTTTTACATACGTTTGCTATTGAAAGATTCACAGAGAAATCCCAGTGTGAATGGTGTTTATGCAGAGTCCCCAGTAAAAATGTTCTGATTGCTGTTTCAATAACTAACCATGAAAACCTGACTGAGGGAGATCTGACTTCACCAGAAACATCCATAATCTTATTTGTGTATGGGGAAAATTATGGGTTGGAGAGGAAATCTCAAAATTCAGCAAACGGTTAACACATTTAATAAATCATCTGCCCGGTGGTCTTCACTAGAATGGGCCAGTGTCCTTCATATCAGTTATGAATAAAGGCCCAAAGATAAGCTCTTTCATTACTAGCAAAGTGTATATGAACTGCGGTACCAAAATTCTTATCTGTAAATGCTGGCTTTGATATTGTGATTTCTGCACTGCAATTGAATTTCTATACTTTCTCCATATGAAAATTTCCATTGAAGTTATATTTAGCAGTTTTATCTCTACAGAAAGATTAAAAAGAATAAAGTAAAGCACTATACCACCTTCAAAAGGTGTGCCCAGATGGGAGCATGTGCTCCATTGAGTCAGACGCCCAGAAAATATTTCATATGGCCTTACTGGTCATTTTGTTCCCCTTTGCCAAGTTATGGGACATTTGCTGGACAAATAGAACAACAAAAGGAGCAAGTATTAATTTGATTTCCTTTGCTAAATGTTTAAGGATGTACCTGTTGGAAAAGTTAACTATAGTTAGAGATTTTATGTCAAACCGCTCCAAGTACATACCCAGAGGGAGCAGTCCAGATAATCATTATGTTTATCTGATACTGGTTGACTAGAAAATTAGAAGGGGGGGGGGAGGCAGGGAAGGTGGCGGTCACTTTTAATTTAGGATAACGTGGAGTGTTAGATCTTCTCTGTGATGAACTTAAAGGATTCTGGCAGTCAGGAGTGGGTCTCAAAGCTGCACAATTCCAACGTGTTGTTGGTGTCTCATGAAATCACGAAGTGGGAATTTTGCCTGAGGATTTCCCAGTTAGCCAGTCCTGACTGACTGGTACATGGCCACGGATGGAGGGGGTAGTGGGTGGTTTAGAGGTTCCTTTGCTTTCCTTCTCACTCTGGCTTTTCTGCCTCCCTCTCCTGCACACAAGATATAGGAGCAGAATTAGGCCATTCGGCCCATCGAGTCTGCTCTGCCATTCAATCATGGCTGATTTATTTTTCCCTCTCAACCCCATTCTCCTGCCTTCTCCCTGTAACTTTTGACACCCTTACTAATCAAGAACCCATCAACCTCCACTTTAGATACACCCAGTAACTTGGCCTCCACAGCCGTCTGTGGCAATGAATTCCACAGATTCACCACCCTCTGGCTAAAGAAACTTCTCATCTCAATTCTAAAGGGACGTCCTATTCTGAGGCTGTGCCCTCTGGTCCTAGACTCTCCCACTACTGGAAACATCCTCTCCACGTGCACTCTATCCAGGCCTTCCAATATTCAGTAGATTTAAATGAGATCCACCCCCCCCCCCCCCCCCCCCCCCCAATCCTTCTAAACTCCAGCGAGTACAGGCCCAGAGCCATCAAACGCTCCTCATACATTAACCTTTTCATCCCTGGGATCATTCTTGTAAACATCCTCTGGACCCTCTCCAACATACCAGCTCATCAGTTGTCCAGGCACCAGCTGACACCCTCCATCTTCACCAAGCGGTTGTGCTTCCTGCGGCTGTCCAGGCAGTGAATTTTGACCAAAATGGGTCCCAATCTTAGCTCCTCCATCATCTACAGATGTGCCAACCAGGATGAAGGAGTGCCAACCTCCTACCCAGATGAAGAGGCATTAGCTGTATTTCAGTGGAGCACTCTGCTCCAAACCAGAAGGTTGTGGGTTTAAGTCCCTCTGCAGAGACTCGAGCACAAAGATCAGGGTCGGCCCTCCTGCAGCGCTGAGAGACCGCCCTGCACACAAGATGAGAAACCAAAGGCCCCAATCTTCTTTCAGGTGGATATAAAAGATCCCAAGGCACCATTTCTCAATGGTGCCCTGGACTACACGGCACTCAGCCAATGTAAAAACAAATTTTAAAAAAACAGCAGGGACTGGAAATCTGAAACCAGAAAATGCTGAAAAGTCTCAGCAAATCAGACAGCCTTTCCGCAGAAGGAGAAATAAAGTTAACATTTCAGGCCAAAGACCTGCTGAGTGCTTCCAGCATTTTCTGTTTTTTCTGAGAAAAAGATTACAATGGCTATTTCTAATTGTAAACTGGTGGCCACGTTTCCTACAACAGTGACTACACTGCAGACAAAATCTCAAGTGACAGTAAAACACTTTAGCTCTTGAAAGGGATGTGAAATGCATTGTATTAATGCAAACCTTTCATGCCAGTCTAAGGACGCTGAGCCCATAGTCACACCCTCGTATCTTATTGACTGGGGTCATGGTCTGACTTTACACCTCCCTGGTCCATGTAGGTTGGTACAGTTTTGGGCAGTGCAGCAGATTCACTGCTGTGATGCAGGTTGACAAGGACGATATGCCTTCAAGCCAGCGCTCAGCCTTCCTGGCTATCCAGGAGATATATGGCCATCTGCCCTCTTTCTTTCCAGTCCTGATGAAGGGTCTTGACCCGAAATGTCAACTGTCCATTTCCCTCCATAGATGCTGCCTGACCCGCTGAGTTCCTCCAGCACTATGTGTTACTCAGCCTTCCTTGCTGCTGAACAAGCAGATGGTAAGCATGATGCTCACCATCAAGTTCCCTTTCAGATGGCCTCTCCATTTCCTCTGAAGTGTAAAGTTCACTCTGCGCACAGACTGCAGAAAACATTAGAACATAAAACAGGAACAAGTCCCAGGGACCGTTCCAAAGTTCATGCTTCTTGTCCAGTTTCACTTGAGCATATCCATCTCAATACCCCTGCAGAACATCCATCAGTCTAAGCCATGAGTAGACGCAATGATTGAGCATCCACAGCCCCTTGGGTTAGAATTCCAAAGACTGTCAACCTTCTGAGTAAAAAGTATTTTGTTGTACTCCAAGTGGCTGGCCCCTAGTTTTTTTTAGATTCCATTTAGAGGAAACAGTCTCCAACTCTGCAGAGATGAGAATTTTATACGTCAGCGATACCACCTCTAAACTGCAGAGACCAGTGGCCCCAACATGTTGAGTACACCGTCAGACAACTAAAGACAAATCAGATTGAATCTGCTGCCCATCTCGTAGAATCAAACACAATTGACAGCCCCAAGAATGAGCCCTTGCAAATGCAATTTTCAAGAATAGAATTTAATTTAAATTCCAAGAGTGTCCATTTTCAAAATCTTAAAACAGTAAATGGAGAACAAAAGATTTCCTGGCAATGAAATTACAGTATCTTAATCTGATTTGAGGGTCAAACAATCTGATAAGACAGAAGAGCAAGTGCTGTAGGTCACTCAAACACAGCGGCCGTGTTACTGCCTTGAACTCTCTCCAATTTCTGGTTTTCAAAATTTGTATACTTTTTAAATTTCCTTATAAGAAAGGATGGTTTAATGTGACTTTGTTGTATGGTTTTATCAATGTTCTCCGTTGCCAAAACATGGTGATAAATGAGTTACCCTGCCCTAGAGTGCTGGGACTGGGAGGCTATTTTAAGACAAGAGAGGAGTTTTCTGCTGAAAGATTCGGTTCGTTTCAGTATGAATTATGTTAAATGCAGTGGAACAGAGATGACCTTCCTTTACACTATGCGTTCACGATGTCAGGTTTTGCTTGCAAATGAATGGGAAACAAGTAGAAACAAAAGGAAGGCCATGTGGACGTGTGCCTGCAGTGCTCTTCAATGTGCTGATCTTCTGCCTATGAGCCATATCTACATATCCCTCGAATGCCAATAGCATCAAAGTCCCCTACTGAATTAGTCACTCAATGACTGAGCTTCCACAGAGAATGCCAAAGATTTACAGACCCTGACTGGGGAACTTCCCATTGATCTCAGTCCTAGATGCTCAGCCCCCTTATCCTGAGAAGCACCCTGTTTCTGCACTCTCTGGGAACCATCCTCTCAAGCATCCCCCCTGTCAATGCCTCTCAATTTTTTATGTTTCAATGGGATCATTCCCCTTTTCTAAATCAGTGAATTAAGGTTAAGCCCTCCTACTTGCTCCTGAACACCCCCTTGCTCCAGGAACAGACAAATCTTCCTGCATTTCCAAGAACTTCCTTCCTTAGCACAGAGACTAAAGCTGCATTAAATCCTCCAGCTGCAGCATCAAAGCCATGTACAATTGCAACCAAATGTTTGTGCTCCACCTCTCCCGCAACATTAGGCAGCTGTTAACTTTTCTATCCAACAGACGCTGACGTGCATTTCCAGCATTTACTGTTCCCAGCTGGTTGAGACAATCCAGTCCGATGCGTCTCCACCAGCCCAACAGTGCAGCAACACTCTCCTTGCCGCAAGGGTGGTTTACACTGCACTCTTGCCTTGCATGCTATGGCCTGCAGCTCCCCGCTTATCTGGCAAGCGGCATTGCCAGCAGATGAACACAATAGAACAAGAAATTTTTAAATAAAGAAAAAATCAGAGAGAATGAAATAGTGTTTTTTTTTATTGCTCGTCAACTACTTCGTTACACAATGACCCACTGTGCACCAGCCAGATAGGCCGAGACTCTATCTACATTCGGAGATCCAGAGGGTGGATGTTGAATGTTTGTTTCCTCTGCACTATGAAGCAAGGTCCTCCTAACTGAGGGACTCAAATTTGCTCCACCAGTTTCAAAGAGGGTGCCTACACCTTAATATCACTCGCCAGCCCCTCCAATTCACTGTCCAAAAGATGCATTCGTAGATTAAGTATCTGTAACTGAACTTAAGCCCTCAGGATAAGAAATCGCAATCCCTTATCCCAAGGGCCTGCATCCCAAGAGTTTAATATTCCAGGCAGAGGAAACCGAAACAGCCCATCAACATCCAGAATCACCCCCTTCAAAACTGGTTTCAATAGGATCACTCCATTGATCCCTCAAACCAAGAATCCATGTATTGACCCTGTGCCATACCATAACTGGTATACCCTCTCAGACATGGAAGGGACAACTAAAGCAGGTTTTTTTTTTGAGAACATATAGACTTATATCCACTTATAGCAAGATGACCTTCCTCTTGCATTCCAAAGTCATTGTAATAAAGGCCAACTTTACTATACATTTTTCATGAACAGCACACCCAGAGATCTCTGGGTCTAATGAGGGTAGGGTAGTGAATGTTGTATACATGGACTTCAGTAGAGCTTTTGAAAAGGTCCCTCGTGGTAGGCTGATCCAGAAGATCGAGGCACATGGGATCCACGGAGACTTGATAGATTGGATTCAAAATTGGCTTGGCCAAAGAAGAGTGGAGGAGGAGGAGGAGGAGTATTCTGACTGGAGGTCTGCGACCAGTGGTGTTCTGTAAGAATGTAGGTAAGATAATTAGCAAGTTTGCAGACAAGAAGCCGTTCTGAAGTGAGCAGGAGAGAGACGAATTGGAAATGTGGGTGGCATGATGGCAGATGGAGTTTCATGTGAAGTGTTGCACAGTGGGAGGTCAAATATAAAAGCATATAGGACTTTTGGGAGTATTGATGTAGAGGAATCTTGGGGGTTGTACATCCGAAGCTCCTGGAAAGTAGCAATACAAGCAGGTAGGGTGGTAAAGACAGCACACTTTCCTTCTTTGGTTGGGGCATTAAGTGTAAAGGTTGTTACGTCCTGTTGCAGATATATAAAACTTTGTTATGCCACATTTGGAGTATTGCATGCAGATCTGGTCACTGCATTACAGGAGGGACGTGGAGGCTTTGAGTAAAAGTGGTTAACTAGGTCATTGCCTGGATTAGAGAGTATCAACTATGAGGGTGGATAAACTTGGACTAATTCTTCAAAACTTTATTTTGACAGCACAGTAACAGGCTGTTCCAGCCCAATGAACCTATGCTGCCAATTACACCCATGTTAACCTTTACATCTGTGGAACGTTAGAGGAAACTGGAGCACCCAGTCACAGGGAGAACATACAAACTCCTTACAGACAGCAGTGGGAATTGAAGCCTGATCACTGGAACTGTAATAGCATTACACTAACCACTACACTACCATTTCCTCTAAAGCATCGATGGCTGGAACCTGTGAAGTATAAAAAATTTGAGAGAGTCTTCTCTCCTGGGAAGAAAGTGCAAAATACTAGAGGGCAGTGTTGAAAGGAGACTTACAAGTTTTGTTATTTTAATATACACAGAATAGGTGCCTAGAATATGCTCAGTAGAAGTGAAAGGATGTGATACTGTTTAAGAGGCACTTAGACACATGAACAGGCAGGGAATTGAGTGATATAGTGTAGATGGTAGTTTACATTGCATGACAATGTCTGTACTGAACATGCTACCAAAGGGCCATTCCCTGTTGGTCTATGTTGTACTCAAGACATTAGCATCTTTATCTCCCTCAGTGATTGCACATTTTTCTGCATTTGCCAACCTTCCTACTGAGCAGTGTGGTCAGCAAATTTGATTGGCTTTGTCATTGTTAGGCCTTGGTTATTTATAATTGAGACAATGCCTGTGGTCCCTGACCAACAGCTGCCAATCTGATGATCTATTGCCAGCCTGCCACATCATTCTAAAGAATCTTTAGTTTTCCTGGTTCCTTATAAAATACCTTTGAAGTGCAAGAGCACTACATCTTGTTTCTTTCCTCTCCCTCATGACACTATAGAAATCTATCAAAAGTGAAGGTGCATATGCCAATCATTCACGTTGGAATTTGTATTGGTAATGTTGACACTAGGCTAACTGGGCAAACTCCACAATGAGGTGCATTTCTACCACACTTTTTTTTGGGATGGGGGGAGTGGTGGTGGGGGGACAAAGTTTGGAGTTATTCACCAGTGCTGTCACAGCTCTACATGTTATCCAAGGAGGCCACCACTAGGAATCAGGAGCAAAACTACTATGTCTCTTGGACCATGACACTGGGTGCTTTGTTCCTGACCTGGTAGGGTGGAAGGGGGAAGAAGTGTGGAAGACAGCAGTGAAGTTATTCTCCCTACAAAAGAAACTATAGTATTAATGTAGGTAGGATAGTGACAAGAAAGCTTGAGGCAATTCTTGCATGACCAAAATGAAAGTTCAAGTGAAAGCAGAGGATTCTGCAGGTTCACACTAAATGCTACTGCAAATGGTCTGTTCAACCCCCTACCTTAGTGATTTAGCTTTAAGTGCATTCAATGCATATTAAATTAGATGCAAGTAGGACAACAGAATAACCCTGGTATCACAAGATTAGTGTTAAGTAACCTTTTGCTGACCTAATGGCAAGTAAAAATATACCATTTTGTTTCACTAGTCCAGTTTTGCACTTAGATCTGGATTCAAGGTGATGTAGCACCATCTTGTGGTAGAAAACTAGCTTGCAGAGCAAGAACCTAATTGAATGTGGATTATTTAATTAGTCAGATACAGCACAGAACCAGGTGCTTTAGCTCAGAGTCTGCACTGGCCATCAACTTACACCAACCCTACATCAATCTATTCTCTCCACATTCTCAAGTACACCAATTCCACCACTCAGTTCCACTAGGGGCTATTTACATGACCAAATAACCTACCAATCCTCATGTTGGTTGAGGAGAACCCAAGTGCATGGAAAACCATGCAGTTACAGGGAAAACATGCAAACACCTCAGACAGTGCTGGAGGTCAGGATTGAACTCTGGTGCCATGTGGCAGTGGCTCTACTAGCAGCACTACCAAGTGGTTACATTACTTTGAAATGAGCTGCATATTATCTGATCAAGCAGGGGGGTATTTAAAGTCCACTGCCACAAGCAGCAAGAGCTGAAGCTCCTACTCAGGAGTTTCAATGCCCAGGTGTAGAAATTAGACCTGGCTGGTAACCTTGTCAGCTGAAGTATTGTTCAGTAATAGATTATATTTAAACTGCATTAAGACAGCTTTGCAGTAAAATTCAAAGTGCCTACACACCAATTAATCCTACTGCAATTGGAGAAACCCAACTTACATAAAGATGTGCAACTGTACTCAGGTCAAGCTTCTACCAGAAGTCAGTAGAAGTTCATGTTGTATGCCACAAAGCAGTTTGGTTCAAAACTTGTTCTGTTGTAGGAAATGCTGACATAGAACCAAACCCATGCAAGATTTAAATACTCAGCCAACCACAAGAATTCAGTTGAGAATTTAATTTTGTTTATGATACAGTCTACAAAAATCCAAGCCCCAAGTATCATAAATAGACAACCATTTATAAAATGTACAACTACTAATGGATAGTATTACCTTGTAGTTACAGAACAAAATTAAGCACTGGTATTTGATGATCTTGGCAAAGCCAGTCAAGGCAATGTCCATTCATGCTGGAGAAAGCCCCAGATTTTAGTAACAATTGAATTAAAGGGGCTTAACTTGCATATTAGAATACAAACTTCACTTAGGCTATGGTTTGTGCATTTGTTTACAGTTCCAACACAGTAAAAGTCCAGTGATCAAGGCCAACACAAGGAATGTCACAGCTGCTGCAAGGAGGATGTTGTCAGCTACATTTTCTGCAAGGAGATTTAAGAGTTTCAATACCTACACCAAGGATGTTTAGTTGTCCTACAGTTTATCCTAATAACTATTTCCAATGTTAATCTTAAAATTGAATTCCTCAGTTTGTTGAATTCTGAACATCAGCTTACTGTGTGGTTCCATGTCAGGTGACCACAGATGTACAAGGTGGGCATGTTGCTACCTTGAGGAATACTGCAAATTAGAGATAACCAGTAGAACATTTACAGCATGTTCCATCTAATATTAGTTGGTTCATTTACTATGAAGTTACAGCCTAACTAGCCTCAATTTAGGCAAATTGTAGAGTGCAGTTATAAACCTACTTGTGATTTCATTGGTTTGGGATTTGCAATGAACTGCCTCCTGGCAAACCCTCAAATCAATGTTTGGAACTACAGCAACAATATTGTTAGACTGTCAATTTTGGGGGAGAATTTTTGAAGGCAAAAGCATTTTTGCATCCAAAACTAATTGGGATCTTGCAAGCCTGCTATACTTGTATATAGAGGCAAACCTTAGATTAACAAGATAATTCAGTCCTCATTAAGCATTCTAGGAAGAGATGTAATATTTCATACCATTTGCCTGGTAATAGTCTACAACACCACTTTCCTCAGGAGTGAAAATTATGGGCTTCTTCAATGTCACCAGTCCTCGGTCAAGGGCTTCAATTGATGAATGAACATTTGAATTTCTGACCATTCCTGTCAAATAAAAAGGTTTTACATGTGAGCAGACTGAAATTCTCTGGTTTGTGAAAGAAATTCAAACTGGCATTACAACAGAGTAGAAACACTGAAGAGATTCCTTCACAAGTAGAATTCTTGTGATTGCTCAAATATTGAGCAAGGTGTGGTTAGATTCAGAACAAGATTGGACAAACAGTGGGAACAAGTTGATGAGCCAAAGGCAAAACTAGTTTAGAGGAGAGGTGTTTTAGCTGGGGGTGGGGTGCAATTTGAATCACTGATTAGATGCTTACTTCTCCCAGCATTGCAGGTTGCAGCACACTCCATGTCAGACAAGGGGCATACAGTTGCACTACAGTGGAAGTAAACCTACAAAGAAAAACAAATTGCATTAAGTAACACATCAAGTTGTGTAATGAATGATGTGCACAAAACTAGTCCCAACCTTGCCATGCAAAGGTGCTCGAGTTTTCTGATCCCAAAATTGGAATGTTTTCACTTCAAACCATTTGTGGTGTGTTGGAAATAACACACTGGGTGTTGCATTGACTGTGTGCAGCTGGGTCATGTAGTTGTCCCCATAATATGGACACCTGGAGGAGAAAGACAACTTTGTTCATACTCTCAAGTTGCTATTACACCAATTTACACTGTAATAACAGCAAGCTAAAAGTTAATGCATCTCAAGTATCAATACAAATAGTCCCAACAGAAGCCTACCCAGTGTATACCAAGAGCATCTAATCAAACCCCTTTAAGTGAATGGAATTGTATTTACCCATTCACAAGAATGCTCCATTGTTTGCCAAGATGAGGGTCTTGTGTTTGGGTTGCCCAGCAGTCATTCAGTACTAGTGCAATATTGGCATCCAGTCTGTGAAGAAGGTGCACTTCAACATACACAGGTTCTCTGAGATATCTCACTAATGGGTAGTCTTCATCAGCAAACCAACTACTGTAGGACTTGTCTGTGGAAATAGACAAATCAGAACAAGAATAGCAGAACAAGATTACAGACACAAGATTCTCAACTCAAGTTACCTTTAGCTATCCTCATTTCCAAAGTGAGGATACCATCACCGATCACAAGAGATGGAGGTGAAGGAGTCTTCACTCTCAGTGTTAAAGGAATGTTCCTGCTGCTACTCAAAAAGCATTTCACATGCAACCTGTGAAAACAGCATTAAGGCTTCAGATCAGAACTTAATACTGGAAGTGGATTAAAAAGGTACAATATAGGCTTTTAACTAAACTCCTAGGAAAAGTGATGTTAGGGAGTTAAATCGAGCAGCTCTTAAATGGGCCAACAATTTAATGAAAATTGGGTTAAGCTTCTGCCATGCCCAGGTTTAGGCTGGATAGGTCAGGTAGTCATGTTCATCAAGAATTGAAAACAGAATTCATGTTCAATACTAGTGCAGGTAGAAAGACTTATTACATAGTTGGAGAATGATTGTTAATGTTAAACAGGGCAGGCATGAATGAGGGATGGCTTAATCAGACCTTGAATTAAATACATTGAAGTCAATATGGTGACTAATCTACAACTTTGCACACATACAACCTGGTTCCAAACTCAGTATTGTGTTTGGGAAGTTAAAGCTAGAAGCTTGATCTGGTCTATTGCAAGTTGCTGATCCAGCATTCACAAACTCACCTGAAAGTACTGTCTCTGGTTATAGAGCCATGAGCTCCTTTCAGGATTCTCCTTTTTGCCACTACATCCACTTGGTAAGTAATGTTCTGTCCAGCCACCTACAAAACAAAGCTGTGAATGCCTGCTGCATGTAATCCAACCAAACCACCACAAAAAAGAGAAACTTACTGTTCGCACACTCCCACAAGCATTAAGGGGAAAGCTGAAGACAACAAATTCAGCTGTCCTTATTGTAGGGGCACACTCAGAACCTGTGTTGTTTGCCAAGATGACAGAGTCAAGATCAAGTGAGGGCACTGTTGCAACCTTGGGAACTACAATTGTAAATAGTCCTTCGCTTGTGCAATCGATGTAAGCTGGGAATAGAGAGGAGTTATGGACAATTAGCAAATATTTTAAGGAACAAAGTTTGTTAGAATGCTTACCTCTGAAGGAAGCTATTCAATCTAGTTCATTGCATCAAAATCTACTCCTCTTGATGCAGGAAGCTTTTAACCACCACCCCACCCCCAAAAAAAACTATGACCCATGACAGCTGCAATGCATTTGCCACTTTGTTCATGGACAAGCACCATAGTCAAAATAAAACTAACCTGTTTTTCCATAGAAGCAAGGGGCTTCCTTGCTACTTGAATCATAACAGCATCCTTTAGCTTTGCATGCCTTCTCACCCAGAGAGATATTTCCACAGTGCACACGATCCTTGGCACTGACTGCACAGATTGTAATCTCTGTTGCAGACAAAACAGCAATGAACACCATGCACAGAGAGACAGCCAAGGCTGCATTGATTTAGTTGAGACATTAATCCTGCAGTATTTTTCCATTTGTTTTTATACCAGTGAAAAGTTAAAGACCCAAATTTTAGACATTATGGAGCTAGTAATTTGACTATAAAGTTCATAAGAATCCAAATGTTCTACCTGGCAGTTACCATGAGCTAACAAGCACTGGCCTTTAAATGAATTTCCCCACTAAATGTGCTTCAAGATGGGTGAAGCAGCACTGACTGTCCAACAATGTCATACTACTACAGACAATGGAGGGATATGGATGTGTAGGCAGAAAAGGACTAGTTTAATGTGTTTCATTACTAGTTTAATTAGTGCAGCACAACATTGTGGGCCAAAGGGCCTTTCCTGTGCTGCATTGTCCATGTCCTATAATTTGGGAAGAACCCATTTTGGTGGTAGTGGTTTATTTATTCCAAGTTATATTATTGCATCTGAGATGCAACATTGCTCCATCTCCAAGAACTAGTTCATTGTTACTGGCAACTAAATAGCTGCTGTTAGTTTCTGGTTCAACCCCTGAGCCAGCTTTAGTGCTTCAAATATTTACACACATCATACCTCCATTAAATCCTTGGCTTGGAGGAGTAGCATTGGCTGGCTTCACGACCACTGGAGTGACCGGACCAGAAGGAGCAGTATCAGTGGCTGGCTTCACGACCACTGGAGTGACAGGACCAGGAGCTGTATCATTGGCTGGCTTCACGACCACTGGAGTGACGGGACCAGAAGGAGTGGTATCATTGGCTGGCTTCACGACCACTGGAGTGACGGGACCAGAAGGAGTGGTATCATTGGCTGGCTTCACGACCACTGGAGTGACGGGACCAGAAGGAGTGGTATCATTGGCTGGCTTCACGACCACTGGAGTGACTGGACCAGAAGGAGTGGTATCATTGGCTGGCTTCACGACCACTGGAGTGACTGGACCAGAAGGAGTGGTATCATTGGCTGGCTTCACGACCACTGGAGTGACTACACCAGGAGCTGTATCATTGGCTGGCTTCACGACCACTGGAGTGACTGGACCAGAAGGAGTGGTATCATTGGCTGGCTTCACGACCACCGGAGTGACTGGACCAGAAGGAGTGGTATCATTGGCTGGCTTCACGACCACCGGAGTGACTACACCAGGAGCTGTATCATTGGCTGGCTTCACGACCACTGGAGTGACTACACCAGGAGCTGTATCATTGGCTGGCTTCACGACCACTGGAGTGACTGGACCAGAAGGAGTGGTATCATTGGCTGGCTTCACGACCACCGGAGTGACTGGACCAGAAGGAGTGGTATCATTGGCTGGCTTCACGACCACCGGAGTGACTACACCAGGAGCTGTATCATTGGCTGGCTTCACGACCACTGGAGTGACTGGACCAGAAGGAGTGGTATCATTGGCTGGCTTCACGACCACTGGAGTGACTACACCAGGAGCTGTATCATTGGCTGGCTTCACGACCACTGGAGTGACTGGACCAGAAGGAGTGGTATCATTGGCTGGCTTCACGACCACTGGAGTGACTACACCAGGAGCTGTATCATTGGCTGGCTTCACGACCACTGGAGTGACTGGACCAGAAGGAGTGGTATCATTGGCTGGCTTCACGACCACCGGAGTGACTACACCAGGAGCTGTATCATTGGCTGGCTTCACGACCACCGGAGTGACTACACCAGGAGCTGTATCATTGGCTGGCTTCACGACCACCGGAGTGACTGGACCAGAAGGAGTGGTATCATTGGCTGGCTTCACGACCACCGGAGTGACTACACCAGGAGCTGTATCATTGGCTGGCTTCACGACCACTGGAGTAACTGGACCAGAAGGAGTGGTATCATTGGCTGGCTTCACAGCCACTGGAGTGACATTTGCAGGAGTAGAGGCACTGGTTGGCCTTTGGTCCATGGTAAGTGACTGGACTGTTGTCAAAGCTGCGAGATTAAGTACAGTTACAAGAGCAAGTTACTTGGAAGAACAGCAAGATATACTTGTTTATACATTTGTTGTGTTGTGGTCAAGTTACAAGTTTGACTAAGTAGGATATTTTGTCATGGTTTCTCCATTCAGAAACATTAGCACTGCTGGGTAGCACCAACACTATTCGGCATTGTTTTCCCTTGTACTGCCTCAAGGCAGTGAGGAAATGGTCTGGATGGCATGCAAAGAAGTTACTCACTGTACCTCAGTACATGAGACAATAAACCAATTTACATTGACTGTGTTTGCAATACAAAGTGTGAAGTAGTTTAAGTTAAAAAGAAGGGATGTAGTTTGATTGTCATTAACATGTTGCCAAGAAGTCAGACAAACTGCCCCAGGGGTTTTGTACATACAAGACCTCATCAAATCAAAGTGTATAGCTGAAATGAGTGAGTATTATTCTGGTTGTAATTACAAGTTTTTATAAACACTTACCAGACACTGGAGTCGGTTTAGTTGGCAAGGAGCAGTTAACTGGAATGCGTTCTATAACGATGATCCTCTTTGATTCATCAATTCCATCAATCCTCAATTCCATGCTCACTATGTTATTCTGGATAGGGTTAACAACAGATAATGTTAAGTGGCAAGATTAAGACTCAGCTGATGACAGCAAATCCATGGTTACTGAAGATCATGTGCAAGTTAACAGGGATAGTGTCTGTACTCACCACCACATGTACAAAGCATCCATCATATGGAGTAATGAAGAGTAAGGATCCATTTGCTTCTGGAATGGTTGCAAAGCGACAACTGCTGTGCAGTGAGCGCAAGTCCCTTGGTTCACCAAAGTCATCTGGAGAAAGACAATGTGCTTCTTGACACCATCACAATTCAGGCATTAACACTACAAGACTGATAATAGAAAATGACTACACATCATACCAGGTTCCAACTCAAGTTAGTGGTTAATTAAGCAGTGTCCAAGATAGTGGTGTTCTGTTTATATTATATGAAGAGTCTATAGCAGTTTGGCTGTCCCCTTTGACCACCACCTTTTTTTTTAAAAAAAGGGAGGTGGAGGGTGTACCATAGAAAGTACCCCATCCAGGTGCATCACAGCTTGTTATGGCAACTGCTCTGCCTGGGAGAAGAAACTGTAGCGTGGTGGACACAGCTCAGCACAAAAAAAACAGATACTCCTCCATCGACCATCTATGCTTCGCTGCTTCAGGAAAGCAGCCAACATAATTAAACACCCCCCCCCCCCCCCAAAATCAGGAAAAAATACAAAAGCCTGAAAGCATGTACCACCAGGCTCAAGGTGACCTTCTGTCCCATTGTTACAAGATCATTGAATGGTTCCCTGGTATGGCAAGATGGACTCTTGACCTAATCCCAAGGCACCTTATTGTCTGCCAACACTTTCTCCAAGTGATACTATTCTGAATTATTCCTTGTGCTCTCAATGTACTGAGATGATCTGTATGAATGGTATGCAAAAGTTTTCCACTGTACTGAGATACATGTGACAAAAATAAACCAATTTAACCAAGTATGGACATTTAATACCAGCACCCCCCACCCCAAAAAAAGGGGGGGGGGAAATTGGGCAGGACAGCTGTAGTGGCTTGTGATTGGTAGAGTACAACTGAGGGTCTTGCATCAACTTATTAGTTTGAAAGTACAACATTCGGCGAAGTTTTCAACACGCCTTACAAATTCCTCACCGATCCAATTACGGCTGTCAGCATTACTTTTCCTGGCGGGGTGTGAGGGTTGAATAAAGACTTTAATCCTAGTTTGTCCAGAAAGCAGGAGAGCGAATCAAGAAACACCAATAGCTGCCGTTGGAGTAACCAAGTCAAAACAGACCGCCCACAGGAGGAAACAAATCTTGTGTTATGGCTTAAAGGAATCATGTTATCAAGTTTAAAGTGCATTTAGCGTAAAGGTCAACCGCTGCTTAAAGTTACTTCAAACCATTCCTCAGTCATGACTTACCTACGATTGAAAGTCTAATAGACATTCCCTGAAAGGAATCATTCCGAATCCGCACCATAAGGCCAGCCGGCGTGCAACTAACCTCCTCGGGATAGTCAAAGTACTGCACAGACACATGGCTCCGATACTGGAGAGATCGATACTGGAGAGACGGATCCAAAGTCCCAATCCTGAAGCAATGTCCCCAAAGGAACAGAAGCATCACTAAGATCCCCATCTCGAACGGTTGGTATACCTCCAAGCAGCGCCGCAGTGCTTTTAAAGGGAGCGCTCCCTCCTTCAACAGCTCGTTAATCTTCCCTACAATGGATTGGATGCCGTTAACAAGCGAGGCACGTCAAACCCACACAGTGCAATTAATTTGCGGCGGCTGATGAACAAATCCACGAGGAAAGCGTTTAATAACAAGAACAGTTTGTCCACCGCACCGCCACAACGCCTTCCTCCCCTCCCCCCAAATGACTTGGGTAAAATGACACTACTAAATCTAAAATAGTTAAACTCTATATTCCCAGACGAAGCTTGTATTTATCTGAATCTAGATTTACCTCACCTTTTAAAATGGTCAGATGAGCTGATAGGAAGCTGCTTTAATTTGGATGGAAAAGTGATTTTATTTTGGAGAGGATAAAATAATGAAAACTTTCGGAATGTTGTGCTGACAGATCCTCGACCTCCTCTGTCCCTCTTGTGTTTCCCATTCAGAAAGCCTTGAACGTGCCAGTGGACACTGCGTGGTCATCTTCCAGGTTCCCCAGGTACAGACGGGTCAGTAGACACATTGGGCTCTTCTTCCAGGGTTCCCCAGGCATGGTCAGAACAAGAGCAGTGTCGATGATGTGTGCCACGGTTAATTGAGGGTATCTGATTTTCCTATTGACACAATTACCATACCTCGTCACCATTTATCTGTGGGCGGCTGAGTGGAGTGACTTGCCAGTCATGGATGTAGGTCCTTGCATTTCAGGTCATTTGTTGCATTGCCATTGAATTGTCAACTCGTACTAACTGGTAGGACTGAGATCTCTGTATGCTTTGTTGACTTTTATTGCAAGAGGATTTGAGTGCAGGAACAACGAGGTTTTGCTACACCAATACAGAGACCACACTTGGAGCACTGTGTGTAGTTATGCTCTTATCTAAGGAAGGATGTGCTGGACTAACTCCTGGGATGGTAGGATTGTCATATGAAAAGAAATTGGGTCAACTAGCCTGCTATTCTAAAAGAATGAGAAGAGATCTCATTGAAGTATATGACATTCTGACAGGGCTTGACAACCTGATTGGAAGGAAGATGTTTCCCCCAGGGGTTACAGTCTCAGGGTACAGGGTAAGGCACCTAGGACTGAGATGAGGAGATGTTTCTTCTCTCTGAAGTTTGTGTACCTGTGGAATTTTCTACCAAGTAAGGTTGTGAAGGCTGGGTCATTGGATGTAGTTAAGGAGATGAATAGGTTTCCAGATGCAAAAGACATATCAAAGGATATAGAGCAGGAACAATTGTATTGAGATATTGGATCAATCATGATTGTACTGAATGATGGAGTGGGCTTCAAGGGTTGAACTTTTGCATGTTTCTATGTTTCATTTTAGTCAATAAAGCTTCTGGATATTTTAAACAATGATTTCTATTGTCCTATTCCACAACTGCCACATCAAGCCATTTCTTAGATGAATCAATGCAACATTTGGGCAGTTGGCATTCTGAAAGTTTTCACTGAAGCATGTATTAATATAACATTTGGATGGTATTAACCTGAAACAGATTGGAATAGCTAGCTTCCAATCAGTAAGTATTGAACAGAAAATGCTGGAAACATTCTGCAGATCAGGCAGAATCTGTGGAAAGAGAAACTGAGTTACTGTGTCAGGTTGAAGACCCTTTAGCAGAAATTCTCCTTAGTACCTTTTGTGTTTAGAAAGGTCTACAGGCTTATTCAAACTTCAGAACTTAAAGTTCTTGATTTATTTACTTGCCATGGTGGGATTCAAACTCATTGGGAGACTGGGTTGATAATCTAGTAACAGAATCATAGTGCTACCTGCAACTTCCACTGTTGAGGGTATGAGCTGTGTGTTTTCATATCAGCATGGGACATATCTGCATTGTTTGTGATGTTGCCATGCTAGGGAATTGAATTGGCATTATTGCTCTTTACAAGAACTAAAACATGAATGTAAGAGCCCTAGGGGTGTGGGTACATAGTTCCTTGAAAGTGGCAACACAGGTAGACAGGTTGATGAAGGAAGGCATTTAGCACACTTGCCTTCATCAGTCTGAATATTGAGTATAGGAGTCGTGACGTCATGTTACAACTGTACAAGACGTTGGTAAGGCCACACTTGGAGTATTGTGTGCAGTTCTGGTCGCCCAGCTATAGAAAGGATGTCATTAAGCTGGAAAGGGTGCAGAAAAGATTCACAAGGATGTTACCGAGACTGGAGGGATTGATTTATAAGGAGAGACTGGATAGGCTAGGATTTTTTTCCCTGGAGCGTAGGAGGCTGAGGGGTGACTTTGTAAAGGTCTTTAAAATCATGAGGGACATAGATAGGGTAGATAGTCACTGTCCTTTTCCCAGGGTAGGGGAGTCTAAAATTAGAAGGCATAGGTTTAAGGTGAGAGGGGAAATCTTTAAAAGGGACCTGAGGGTCAACTTTTTCACACAGAGGGTGATGAGGATGTGGAATAAGCTGCCAGAGGACGTGGTAGAGGTGGGTACAATTACAACATTGAAAAGGCATTTGGACAGGTACATGGATCGATAAGGTTTAGTGGAATATGGGCCAAATGGTGCAAGCTTGGTGAAGCAACCTGCCAGCATAGACGAGTTGGGCAAAGTGCTGTATAGCTGTATGACTTTATGATTCTAAGATACAATCTTGAGAACAAAGTGCCGTGAGGAAATATGAACTGTCTGTTGGATTCCATCTGCAGAATCTCAAGTGTAAAGAAACATCCACAGTGACTTTTATCCAGCTGTGCACATGGACACACTCCAGATGTTGCTGTTAGGTTTCCTCGTTGCAGCCGAGGTGCCTACAGCTTTACTGTTACCCTCTTCTTAATTCCCCGCCAATATGGAGGGTAGAAGAGAGCATCTTGTTGGAATGGCGGCAGCAGTTGGTTGGTAGTGTAAATCCTGCGTAGCTAGACTGGTAGTTTGTAGCACTGATAAATCCCCACACAGCAGCTACTTGCTTTTCTGCTAATCCAGTAGTTTGGTAATTTGCAGGCACAAATAACTGATCAAAAAAAAACAGGACTGGGTGCTTAAAATATCTGAGTTTGGTGTTATTAATGCTCATGGTATTTATGCAGATGTAGACCTCCAGTATTATTAATGTTAAAACTTAGTGTTGAGAATCTAAATAAAACTAGGTATGTGTGCAATGTTTAAATATTTGTACATTTTTGGGGATCTGCATTTTGCCAGCATTGCCCATCCCCAATTGCCCTTGAGAAGATTATGATGAACCACTCTCTTGAAATTCTGCTGTCCTTCTGATGAAGGCACTCCCATTAAGCCATTGGAGAGGAAGTGACAATCAAGGAACACCAATGTATCGACAACCATGAAACCAACAAATAAATAATCTGGTGACCAAAGCTCATTGGGACAATGTGTAACCTAGACTCACTGGCTGCCCTCTGAAATGACCACGTCAGCCAAGGGCAATGAACGTTGGCCTTTCTAGTGACACCCACCTTCTGGGCATGAATAAAAAGTCTGTGGTACAAACTCAGTGATACCATTGCTGATGAACGGTTTGCTCGTAACTTGTGGTGTGAAGTGACAGATTGATTGCACTTGAATTTTCACTTAGAAGGTCCTTAGATATACTACTACTTTTTTTGAAATATGAAAACATTGCCTCATTTTTTTCTTTTGTTAATAGATCCTGAGGTAAATACAGAACAGAAGCATCATGCAGGCCAATCCTCACCCACATCTAAGTGTTTCTTAACGATTTTCGAGTCTGTTGGGTGGGAGAGAGGGCGCAGATGGCTCTTGAATTCTTTTGTATTCCTGCTGTATTTCAAATAATCTTTATGTGTTTACTTTTTACTATATTTATTACACGTAGGAATGTGAATAAACAGCCATTGCATTCATCTGATGTATGGTTGGCTTACAGTGGACCTCAGTGACAAGATAAATAAGAGACTGTGTAAGAGGCAAGAATCAGTGGCAGTAAATTTACTAGTGAGGATTATTGGAGAACTCAAAGGTGAATAGGCTGAGGTTGAGTTACAGTCAGGCTAACGAGTGGAAATATATATCACTACTGCCCGACAGCCTGTTCAGCTTAAAACATGAAACATGTTTTCAAATGCAAAAAATATCATTTTAGCAAGTTTATTCAGGCACCAGAAAATCAGCTAATTTTCATGCAGATAATATTCTATCATTTGAATTATTAATTTCTAAATCCCCTTAGGAACATTATAATAGCAATTCTGAATGTGCAGCCATTAATCCTCAGAAATCATAAAGACAAAAGACTGAGTTACATTTCCATAAATCAGGCAGTGCATGAGAGTCTTGGCCGCCAATCTGCCAGTGATTAAAAATGTTAACACTGCTCTGTGGAGTTGGGGAACCCTCGATTCCAGAGGGTTGTGGAGACTCAGACACTGAGCACATTCAAGACTGGGAACGATGGATTTTTGGATGTTGAGGGAATCAAGAGATAAAAGCGCAGCTTCAGTAGAAGAATGACCATGATCATACAGTGACAGAACATGCTGCACGATTGAATGGCCTAATCAAGTTTTAGTCTGATCTACCAAAGAGCCTGCATGGGCATTGTGGGGTGAATGGCCTCATTTGGTGATTCACTATTGTGCATTTTGTGGAAGTGATAAATACAAAGCAGGATGTAATTCCAAGTAATGGTTATTCAGCATTTCAAGATGCTGTACAATGCTTCCTTCATGGAGCAAGATATGTACATCGCGTCTCCTACTGCCTACAATGTGGGAAAGGTACTCACCTTCTATCTCCTTACTGAACAGCGTTAAATTTATTGCAGATGTCTGATACCAAGCCTCATACTGAAAAGTCAAGCAACCATTGCAGAAGTTGTCAGTACCTGTGAGAACACTGAATGAAGTAAACCAATCTTGTTTAGTTAATTCAGCCTCAAGATGTCCTAAAGCACTTCATAAACATAGATTCCAATTAGCTAACTTTAAGAAGGATATAAAGATCCAAGAGAGAGAGACAGCAGAACAAATTTATTGGAATGGTTCCAGGGTTGAGAGGTTTCAGCTCTTGGTTACATGTTGGGGTTGTTCTTCTTGGAGAAAGGAGGTTGGGGGGAGATTTGAAAGTATGGGTGGCAGAGTAGTGGTGCAGGGAGTGTAGCTGTTTCACTGCTCCAATCCTGACCTCTGGTGCCGTCTGTGTGGAGTTTGCCCGTTTCCCTGTATGTTCATGTGCGTTTGCCCTGGGTGTTCTGGTTTCCTCCCACGTTCCAAAGACGTGTGGGTTGGTAGGTTAATTGGCCACTGTGAATTGCCCCCAGTGAAGGGTTGCTGCTGGGAGAATCAAAGGATGTTGATGAGCTTGACAGAGAGAATAGGTTACAAGGAAATTAATGGGATTGCTATGACAGCCAGCGTGGAATTGAAGGGCTGAATGATCTCCTTCCCTGTCATAAAAAGAATATGGAATGACAGGGTGAACAGAGGGAAGCCGTTTTCTTTAACAGATGGTTCAAGGACCAGGAGGCACGGGTTTAAAGTTTAATATTTTTAAGATTTAAAACATGTCATTGGGCAAAAGATACATGAGGTTATGAGGAAAAGCTTTTTTTTAAAAGAGAGTGATTATGATTTGAAATTCACTTCTTGTAGGGGTGGTGGAAACAAAATCAGTGACGGGCATTTGAGGGATAAGAATTTAAAGTAATAGGGTAAGTGCAGGGTAACAGAACCAATGGATTGCTTTGTTAGCAGCCACCATAGACTTGATGGGCCAAATGTCCTCCTCACGTGCAGTGACACAATAAAGATGGCTTAATGTTTTCATTCATTGGTCGGCTTATCATTTTAAAGGTAAATTCAACCAATTCCAGAAAGTTGTTGTAATCTGTGCAAGACAATTAAAATAAGAACATGGAGATCTTAGGAACTAGAAAACAGTTTTGACACAGACTTCTCAAAATTTTGATAAAAAATTGATTATAATGTCTTCTTTCTACCCAAATGATTTATTACTTGCTTTAAAACACAGCTGATTATCTCCTATTATGTTTTGATATTGTCCAATAGCTCTGTGTCAGCAAATAGTCTGATAACTTCAATTTTTCTGTAGTTGTTTTTTCTTAAAAGAAATGTAAGAGAGGCGATTTTCAGAGAATCACTGACTCTACAGTGTTAAGAAAGACTAAAAGAGCTCAATTTCATGCTGTTTTGCCAGGTCATTGTGATTGTGAATGACAGGATCAGTCACTCACAGTAACTAGTGAATTGAAGACACTAATTCAATCAAAGAATTACAACCAGAAATTGGTTTTGATTTACTCTGTCTCTTATTCTCAGATGTAATTATATTTGTCAAATGCTGGGGCACTTGTAAAGCAGTTGCTGGTATGTCTAAAGACGAAGAAGGATTTGATACTCAACCTTTTTATAATGGCAAACAATTGAGATAAATGAGGGACAACCACGAGAGGGCACTCACAGCACAGTATATTTTCATCAAGAACTATTTAAATTGAACTATCTCATTTGGAAAACAGGTCAAACATTTTAATTAATCTTGTGCTGGAGGCAGCTGGAATAATGATTCGTGTCTTGACTTGTTTGCTGTTCTTCTTCCCCTTCTAATTTTCTTTGCTGTCACTGGGGTATGGTTGGCACATTTCTGTGAGTGGCAATCCTCTCTAAGGCTTAAGGCAAAAAACTGCAGATGCTGCATATCCGAAATAAAATCGGAAAATGGTTGTTAGTTATGCTTCATGATTACAAATAACAGGTATTCGCCACCTTCTCTTGGACAATATTAATATCATTGTCATGCGAACTCCCTTGGTCTCCATCCCATCATTGACATGCCTTTGTTCTTTGTTCTTCCACCTTTGTTCTCTTCTCTGGATAATTCAAAATTGTTTCCTCACTTTTCCAGTTCTAAGGCAAGGCCACCAACCTGCAACATTAACTCTGTTTTTCATTCTACGAGCATTTTCTATTTTGTTTTTAAACTCTGCCTAAATGTTCATTTTTGATCTATAAGACAGACACTAGCAAATCCCCCTATTTGCTCGTTAGAAACAATTGGGTAGGAGGTAAATTGGAATACAGACTCACTGTTGCCCATTTTCCTCTTGTACTGCAGTGTGGAAGTCAGGCGAGGGATGTGATCAAGTGGCTCAGACCGAGTTAGGACAGCAGGCTCTCTTCTCAGAAAAGCCTTTCTGGACCAGTTGGGATTTTAGAGTCATAGTCATGGAGCAATACAACACTGATACAGGCTCTTTGGCCCAACAAGTCCATGCCGACCATGGTGCCCACCCATCTAGTCCCAATTTCCTGTATTTGACCCATATCCCTCTAAGCCCCACCCCTGCATGAACGTATCCAAGTGCTTCTTAAATAATACTATTGTAAAACCTGCCTCAACCACTTCCTCCAGCAGCTTATTCCATATACTCACCACCCTCTGCGTGGAAAAAGTTGCCCCTCAAGTCCCTTCTAAATCTTTCCCCTCTCACCCGAAATCTATGTCCCCTAGTTTTATGGCAACTGCTCTGCCCGGGACTGCAAGAAACTGCAGAGAGTTGTGGGCACAGCTCAGCACATCGTGGAAACCAGCCTCCACTCTATGGACTGTCTATACCTCTCGCTGCCTCGGTAAAGCAGCCAGCATAATCAAAGACCCCACCCACCCCAGACATTCTCTCTTCTCCCCTCTCCCATCGGGCAGAAGACACAAAAGCCTGAAAGCATATACCACCAGGCTCAAGGACAGCTTCTATCCCCCGTTATAAGACTATTGAACAGTTCCTGAGTATGATAAGATGGACTCTTGACCTCAGAATCTACTTTGTTATGACCTTGCACCTTATTGTCTGCCTGCACTGCACTTTCTCTGCAGCTGTGACACTTTACTCTGCATTCTGTATTGTTTTACCTTGTACTACCTCAATGCAATCGATCTGTATGAACGGTATGGAAAACAAGTTTTTCACTGTACCTCAGTACAAGTGACAATAAAGCAAATCCAATTCCCTACCCTGGGGAAAAGACTGCTACCATCCACCTTATCTATGCCCCTAAACTTTTTACAACAATCCAGCAGCTGTACTAATTGTGGCTTTTTTATTCCAAGAATTTCACATCTGGTTTTCAATTGGAAACCCTCTGTAATTATCAGCAGCTCAAACTGCTGCCTGTCCTCTATTGTGCACCATGAACTACTTATCTCTCATTCCCATCCTGCCTGACCAACTACTGCCATTGCTTTATGCTCCCTTGTGTTGGAATTTCTTGTTTTATGCTTTTACCTTCTTGGAAACTTCCTTAAATTCCATCAGAAATTTTGGCAAATCCTCCCTCTCCCCATGACGTCAGGTTACTTTTCTGTGAAATGTTTCTGCTCATCACTTCTACAAGTTGTTGCTGTTTTAAAGATGGTCCTTAATCTTGTGTAAAGCACTCTCAGGGAACTGAGTGCTTTTCACTCTATTTAAGAGCGCTAAAATCCTGGGTAGCAAACAAAGTGTTCACCTAGTTGAAGTGGGATTGCATGTTTGGGGACCAGAAACCACATAATAGAAAAGTAGAATAAAAGTTGCCATTAACAATTCTCCACAAGGTAAATTTCTGATCTGAGATTCACAATTATTATTCTATTTCTTTTTTAAAAATTTTTTTTTAATTTTATTTACAGCGTGGTAACAGGCCCTTCTGGCCCAACGAGTCCGCGCCACCCATTTTAAACCCAAATTAACCTACCTGTACGTCTTTACAATGTGGGAGGAAACCAGAGCACCCGGAGGAAACCCACGCAGACATGGGAGAACATACGAACTCCTCACAGACAGCGACGGGAATCGAACCCCGATCGCTGGCGCTGTAATAGCGTCGCGCTAACTGCTACGCTACCGTGCCGTTCCTTTGATGGTATATCATTGTTCTTTCCTGGTATATTCTGCTTAAATTTTAAGAGAAGACACCATATGAATGACAATTATTAAAAACAATTTTGGACCAAATGCAGTCTAATCCAACATTGATTTGCATGCCAGTTTATAGTAGTGGCTGTCACTGTACCCTACTGCGGCATTTGTCAAATATTGTAGGATATATGAATGAAGCAGAAACTCTAGATGGTCTTTAACACCATAAGATATAGGAGCAGAATTAGGCCATTCGGCCCATTGAGTCTGCTTCACCATTCAATCATGGCTGATATTTTTCAACCCCATTCTCCCTTCTCCCTGAAACACTTAACCCCTTTACCAATCAAGAACCTATCAATCTCTGCCTTAAATACACCCAATGACTTGTCCTCCACAGCCTCCGAATAAAGGGACACAGATTCACCACCCTTTGGCTGAAGATATTCCTCATCTCAGTTTTAAAGAAATGTCCCTTTAGTCTGAGGTTGTGTCCTTGGATCCTAGACCCTCCCACTCATGGAAACATCCTCTCCACGTCTCGTCTCGTCTATCCAGGCCTTTCAGTATCCGGCAGGTTTCAATGAGATCCCCTCTCATCCTTCTGAATCCTATTGAGTACAGGCCCAGGGATATCAAAAACTCCTCAGATGTTAATCCTTTTATTCCTGGGATCGTTCTTGTAAATCTCTTCTGGACTCTCTCCAGGACCAGCACATCCTTTGTTAGATACAGGGCCCAAAATTGCTCACAATATTCCAAATGTGGTCCGACCAACACCTCATAAACCATCAGCAGTACAACCTTGCTTTTATATTCTAGTTCTCTTGAAATGAATGCTAACATTGCATTTGCCTTCTTTACTACCAATTTAACCTGCATGTTAACCTTGAGGGAATGCTTATCTAGGACTCCCAAGCCCCTCTACACCTCAGATTTCTGAATTGTCTCCCCACTTAGAAAATAGTCTATGCCTTTATTCTTCTCACCAAAGTACATAACTCCTCACTTCCCTACGCTTTATTCCATCTGCCACTTCTTTGCCCACTCTCTTTTGTCTACAAATCTGCCTGAAGAGCTTCATTTTTGACTATTTTAGTTGCAACCACGCCCGTTATTCTCACTGTTGCCTAGATGTTCTAGCAATACAAGTGCAGATTCCTCCACTGAAATTAATCTTTTCCTGTGACAAAATAAATCCTGATATTAGTGAACTTCATCAGTCTTGTCCAAGTCAGACTTTGCTTTAAAGAACGTTAGTGCAAATTTTGCAGATCCTCCTGCATTCATTATGCTTCCTCACACACACACAATCTGCACTACTGCACTCTGAAAGCATTAAATTAATGTCATATGCTTTCTGGTGCACTTTTAAAGTTGCTGCAGTTCTGCTGGATTTGCCAGAATGATACAGTTCATTAGAATTAAATCTTTTAATCTGCCAAAATTCAGAGGGAGCTCTTTGTTTTTATGTAACAGTTTCTGTACCAGTTTCACATTGACAATGTGTTTCAGAAAATAAACTTTAGCAACAATTGAGAAATCTGTTCACTGTCTTAAATGAAGGTCATTTACGTAATAGTGTTTGTGCAGAGACGGACACAGAGATCAAGTTCCCACGATGTTCACAGGACAAGAACATTGTTTGGTTCTTCCTGTGCTACTGACTTTCCACTGTCATTGTGTACTTTGGTTTACCTCTTCTCTGTTTCTCAATACCTATGTTCCTTTGTGCCTCAAGGTTAATTGTATCATACACTACACTCAGTGACTTCCCCTATTTGAACAGAAAACAGACTTGCAGTTACATAGAACAAAAACAGAGAATGCTGGAAGCACTCATCAGGTCAAGCACCGTCAGCAGAGAGAGAAACGGGGTCGATCGGTCAATCTAAGCACTCTGGGCCAGGACTGGAAAACTGAGAAGACAGGCATATTGTAACTTGCAGAGGAGAGGTGGAGAGAATAGAGTGTCTGTGCATTAAAATATAAACACCTTTTACATCAGAATATTTCTAAATACCTTAGAGTAAATTCAGTATTTTTAAGTAAGCACTTTTAGCTGATGGAAGGATCATTATCACTTCCTTTGGTCAATGTACCATTGAATACTTCCAGTCCACTGTCACAAAGGATCATTCCATTGATCTGTCACTCACTTCCCTTTAGGGCCCACCCAGCCCAAAATAAGACACAAGAGACTGCAGATGCTGGGATCTGGAGCAAAAAAAAACTCGGAGGAACTCACCAGGTCAGGTGGCATCTGTGGAGGCAAAGGGATGGTTGATGTTTTGGGTCGAGACCCTACACTGCCTGCTCACTGTGGGTAAAATCTCCTAGCAGATTGAGATAAACACAATTTTGTGACTTATTGTTACCAATAACTAACATACTGAGCTGCGAGATTAACCATCAATTCTTCAAGTTAAACGCTGCTTCACTTACACAAAACTGAAGTTACTGGGATCTTCACATATCGTGTGCAGAGTAATTGCTATGGCTAATGGGCGAATCTTTCTATAGTCCTTTTACACTTTCATAGCTTTAATATGCAAAATATCCCAGCAACAGAAAGCGTAGTTTAAAAAAAAAGAACATCTTGGAAGCAAAAAAAATGAAGAAAGGTGGTGGTGGGGAAACTTAGAAGAGCTATCACCAACATCAGAACAAGAGATGAGCAGGAGAGCTGAGGGATACACTGGGGGAATGGGGCTTGAGGATTTTAGAAGAACATGGTGGTGCGGCGTATGGCAGTATCCAAGCTCTTGGATCGAGATCGGAACACAGAGGAGCCTTCAGAAGTCCTTGTTCTCAGGCATGTGGAGCTTAGAACACTGGCAAGAAAGATATAGAAAGCCCAGGTCTGGAAGAAACAAGGACAGGACTTTTTCCTCTTTCCTTATCTCATCAGCTGAAGAAGTGGCTGAGGTTATCATAAAGGTACATACTCTTGGGCAATGTGGATTTTGTGTTTGAAGCTCAAATCAGTGCCCAATGAGACAATGAGGTTGTAGGTCATATGGGACAGCTGAGAATTAAGACTTCAATAGGGATTGTAACTTTTAATGCAGCTGAATAAACCAACTTGCATCCTCCAATGTTGGATGAAATTCTGGCTCATTCATCACAAATTTATTTTGGAAACGAACTTCTGTTGTTTCTCTGTGGTCATATTTTAATAGTTACCAAACAAGGAGGGCTTGCTGACCCAGTCCACTACATTTGTGGAGGAGGGGTATAGTGGTGCAGCTGGTGAAACTGCTGCCCTCACAGCTCCAGCAACTCAGGGTTAATCCTGACCTCCAGTGCTGTATGTATGGAATATGCATGTTCTCCCTGTAGCCACATAGGTTTCCTCCAAGTGCTCTAGTTGCCTCTCGCACCCCAAAGACGTGGGTTGGTAGGTTAAATGGCCACTGTAAATTACCCCGAGAATAGGCGAGTGATAGGAATGTGGGGAAGGATAAAATGGGTTTGGGTAGGGATAGTGTAAATGATTGCTTATGGTCACCACAGACTGGACAGAGTCATAGAAATACAGCAGGGAAACAGGCCTTTTGGCCCCACTCATCCATGCTGACCAAGATGCCCATCTATTCTAGTCCAATTTGCCTACATTTAACCTATATCCCTCTAAACATGTCCTATCCACGTACCTGTCCAAGTGTCTTTTAAATGTTGTCATTGTACCTGTCTCAGCCACTTTCTCAGGGCAGCACAGTAGTGTAGCAGTTAGCATGACGCTATTACGGCGCCAGCAGTCAGGGTTTGATTCCCGTCGCTGTCTGTAAGGAGTTTGTACGTTCTCCCGTGTCTGCGTGGGTTTCCTCCAGATGCTCCGGTTTCCTCCCACATTGCAAAGACGTACGGGTAAGTTAATTTGGGTTTAAAATGGGCAGCGCGGACTCGTTGGGCCGGAAGGGCCTGTTACCACGCTGTAAATAAAAAAAAAATACCCACCACCCTCTGTGTGAAGAAGTTACCCCTCGGGTCCCTTTCAAATCTTTCCCCCTCTCACCTTAAACCTATGCCCTCTACTTTGTGATTCCCTTTCCCTGGGAAAAAGACTGTATGCACTCACCTGAAGGGGCTAAAGAGCGGGTATCCATTCACTATAGTGTTCACGTCTTCCGTCCAACTGATTGAAGACCACAAAAGGTGGCCGAGAGAAAGAAATGTGAAATGAGAAGAAAGTGAGGGAGAATGAGAAAGATGTTCTAAATAATGAAGGACAGTTGAAAGAAAAGCCTTTAAATTGCTAAAGGAATGTAGAGTACTAGTCGTGATCATTGCTACCATCAAGAAGAAAGGAAACTTTTATAAATTACAGGTGACTCTGCACAAGGAATTGCCCAGGCCACCATGAACTTGTAGTGGCCACACCGGTGAGGATTTCTCCCCACTTGCAAGGACTCAAAAAAGGAAGAGAAACAAATATAAATGACACCACTCTCAATAATATATGTATTTTAAATCAAACACAATTAAATAGGTATGATTTTAGATTAAGTACAGGAATACTTATGCATCTGAAAACATAGAAATGGTACATAGTACCAAAAACCTAGACACAGCCTTGATTTGCTTGTTTCTGTGATAATCCTCAATCTTAACACAATTAGGTAGCATCTGAGGAACTAGTCGCCACTTATCAAATATTATACAGAAACACAAGATTTCCAAACCTTTTACAAAAATCATATTATATATAGATTTTTTTCCACCCTGTGTCACATTTTTGAACAAAAATCCTGAAATTATCTAAGGGCCTGACAATAAAACAGACAGCAACAAACCAATGGAGTGGTGTTTAGAGCACAGCAAAGCTCTATTATAATAGTCACTTCAAATGTACTAAAACCATACACCCAGAACCCAGATTTAAAGAGCGCTTTGAGATCCTTTCAGTGCAGAAACTTCATAAGAAAACCCTTCATAGTACTCTGACTGCTACTAAAGTCATTGAAACATGTGCGCAACTTGAGGCTGGAGATCCTGGAATGCACAGTCGTCTTCTTACAAATAATGGAGTAACATCAGACTGTGTAATTCATGGTGTTACTTCATGGCTGTGTTAACAGAAGGGAGTCCTCGGCTGGATGCGGAGTGAAGCCACTTGAACAGGAGAATACAGGAACCAGGTCCTCCTTTCACTAGTCATAGCTACAATTAAAAGGGAAAAAAAAAGCAATCAACTTTGAAGCTTGCAAAGAAATAAACAAAGCTTTCTTTAGGGAAAGTAGAAAAACTGAAATTCTATTGTATCTGTGTATTAATATCCATAGGATATACAAAAGAGTCAGAGCACTTCAACTACTTAATGCTACCTACAAAGTCAGAACAGATCTGTGTTTGTACCATCCAAATCTTTTGCTCTTAATAGTGAAGCCAACTTTCACTGCAGGTCAAATCAGATGGAAAAATAGAACTCCTCCCTTTCAGTTCCTCCTGTTTTGAGCATCAGTTGTCCACCACCTTGACTCCAAGACTAGCAAGGCATCTGACAAGGTCCTGCATGGTAAGTTGGTCCAGAAAGTTAAGGTACATGGGATCCAAGACAAGCTGACTAACTGGATCCAAAATTGGCAGTGATAGGTGGCAGAGGGCAGTGGTGGGAGAAGGCTTTTCTGATTAGAAGTCCGTGACCAGTGGTGTACTGCAGGGATCAGTGCTGGGACCCTTGTTTGCGCTATCAATAACTTGGATGTGAATGTAGGAGGTATGATTTGTACGTTTGTGGATGACATGAAAATTGGTGGTGGTGTGGACAGCAAGGATTGTCTAAGGCTACAGTAGGATGTAGATCAGATGGAAAATTGGGCAGAGTGTAGGCAGATGGAATTTAATCCCAACAAGTATGAGGTGATGTATTTTGGGAAATCAAATGGGATAGGATATATACTGTAAATGCTAGGGTGCTAAGGAATGGTGATGAACAGAGGGTCCTTGGGGGTTCAAGTCCATTGTTCCCTGAAAGTGGCACACAGGTAGATAGGGTGGTGAAAAAAAGCATTTGGCATGCAATGCCCTGACCCATGAGGGCAAGAATATAAAAGTTGGGATGTTATGTTGCAACTTTACAAAACACTGGTTAGGCCACACTTGGAGTATTGCCACAAGTTGCAACACCACAGAGTCTAACCAGAGTTTCATATAGCTACAACATTACCTTGTGGCTCTTGAACTCAATACTCCAACTAATGAAGGCCAACACACCATACGCCTTCTTAACCACCCAATGCGGAACAACTTTGAGGGATCTATTGACTTGGACCCCAAGATCCCTCTGTTCCAGCACACTGCTCAGAATCTTGCCATTAACCTTGTACTCCACCTTCATGTTCATTGTTCCAAAGTGTATTACTTCACACTTTTCCGAGATGAACTCCATCTGTCACTTCTCCACCCAGCTCTGCATCCTGTCTGTATCCTGTTGTAGCCTACAACAACCTTACTAACCCATCCCTCCACTTCCTCATCCAAGTCATTTATTTAAAAAAAAACACAAAGAGTAGGGGTCCCAGAACAGATCCCTGCAGAACACCACTCGTCACAAACCTCCAGGCAGAATATTCTCCATCCACTACTACCCTCTGCCTTCTGTGGGCGAGCCAATTCTGAATTCACACAGCCAAGTCTCCATGGATCCCATGCCCCATGACTTTCTGGATGAGCTACCATGGGGAATCTTGTCACGTGCCTTACTAAAGTCCATATACACCACATCCACTGCTCTACCTTCAGCTATTTGTTTTGTCACCTCCTCAAAAAAACTCAATTAGGCTCCTGAGGCATGACCTGCCCCTCACAAAGCCATGCTGATTATCCCTAATAAGACTACGCTGCTCCAAATGCTCATAAATCCTGTCCCTAAGAATCCTCTCCAATAGCTTGCCTGCCACTGACACAAGACTCATTGGTCTATAATTCCCAGGATTATCCCCATTACCTTTCTTGAACAAGGGAACAACATTAACCATACTCCAATCCTCTGGTACCACTCCTGTGGCCAGGGAGGATGCAAATATCATCGCCAACACCCCAGCAATCTTTTCCCTCACCTCCCGTAGCAACATGGGGTATATCCCATGCAGCCCCAGGGATTTATCTATCCTAATGTTTTTCAGAAGCTCCAACACCTCCTCTTTCTTAACCTCAACATGCTCCAGCACATTAGCCTGTTCTATGCCGACCTCACATTCGTCAAAGTCCCTCTCCCGAGTGAGCACTGAAGCAAAGTATTCAATAAGGACCTCCCCTACCTCCTCTGCCTCCAGGCACAAATCTCCCCCTTTATCCCTGAGCCCTTATCAGGTAACCTCTCAACTTTTTGTTTTCAACAGATAAAGAACCCAGTCTTCTCAGTCCTTTCCTGATGTGGATACCCTTGCACTCCTGCTATGATCTGTCTCCACCATCTCCATATCCACGATTTATATACAGTATATGCAAACATACAAATTAGGAGCAGCAGTTGACTACTCAGCCCCTCGAACTTGCTCCACCATTTAAATAAGATCACGGCTGATCTGTTTGTAACCTCAACGCTGCAGTCTCGTCTACCTGCAGCAACCTTTCACCTGTTTGCTTATCAAGACCCTATCTACCTCAAAATTATTCATAGACCATGTTTCTGCTATTCTGACGAAGAATGTCCTAAAAATATGGGATCACCTGTGGAAAAAAAAATGCCTCAAGTATGCAACCACTTCATTCTAAACAGCAACCCCTAGTTCTACAGTCTTCTATTGTGGGAAACTATTTCTTCACATCTACCCCGTCAAGACACTTCAGGGTCTTATGTTTCAATCAAGTCCCTCTCATCTTCTAAGATTCAGTAGATACAAACAGAGCCATATAACCATTTATCAAAAGACAACTTGCCATTCAAAGTATTAGTCCTGTAAACCTTCCTTGAATGGCTTCCAACACACTAATCATTATTACTATTTACTATTAAAGAGAAAAATCGTTCTTGTATTTTAAGATCACATTCTCCACACCTGAAGAGTGACGTCATACAATCCAGGTATTTCACCACAACTGTTGCTGTCCCCACTAATTCAATTACATCTTGCAACATACAACCCAGCCACCGTACTGAGCAAGTTATTCCCGAGAACACCACATTACTATGATTAAAATGAAAATGGCACTGGATTTTGGAGCTGCAACATAATCCATGCACATCAGAGAACTCTCGTGACTGCCCAAGATTCACATGAAGCCCTCAGAATATGTTGCAGCCATCAAACCCATGATGTTCTTGTTTGCAAAGTTGTTACAAAAAGGTGGTGGAGCATTAAATAGCTGAGGTGTGATATTAAAAGAGCAGCTGCATGGAGAATCTTAACTTGCTTAACAGCCATTAAATAAGAAACCAAAAATCATTTAGTCTGACCTTTCCTGCTTTTACTCTTTAATGAAAGCAACAAGGAAAATATAAAGACAGTATTTATTTTTATTATTAATTTGTATGGAATGTGTTCAAAACAAACTCACAAACAGTTCAATCAACTGTCATCATATCATAAATTCTGTGCATTTACAGTTGTTAGAATCACTTCCAACCATTTTCACACATGTACACAATAATGGAAAATTTAACAATTGCATTATTGTACATCATATATCCATGCCCTGTGCAAATACAGTACATAAGGAGAAAGGAGAGTTGACAACACACTGGGGGCAAAAATTGGAAACCTTTAAAAACATTGTGGGTAGATTACAAAAGGAAAGAAATTTTACGAATAGTAAACACTCCTTCCACTGCAGCAGCATCTTAATTCACTCGAATAAAGATGTAGCCTCCTAGGGACAAACTGATAAATTCACTGGATCTTTGAGTAGGAAAAGTTGAGATATTAGGTACGAGAAACTATTTGCAAATTTAAAACTAATGTCTACTCATCTGCATTGACATCACTGACCTTGCAAATTAATAATTCACTTTTCAATTATAGAACACTAGTCAACATTTCTATAACCAGTTTGTATTAAAAAGCCCTCCTGACAAAATACATTAAGATACATCTCAGAAACGTACTAGAAGATTTGGGTGATGGGGTCACAAAGTGAAGTTAGCTGCTCTACTGACATATCTCCCTTAATGTAGATGCGTACTTTAATTCCTTCTACACAGAACGTAAATGTTGGAAGCAGTGAACAAAAATGCATAGTGGTAATATAGAGTGGTAACAGAATAGGCAAAAAAAAAAAGCTTGATCTCCAGGCTCAGTGTGGTTGGAGAAAATGGTTAAAAAGTAGTAAAAACAATGAAGGACAAGTGTCCTGGAAAGTAAATGGGAGATGAAAAAAGACGATGCAGCTTTATTCCCTTTTTTTTAAATTGTGTACTGCAGTGATTAAATATTGACACAAGTAAGAATGAATGGAATTGGAATCAAACATTTGTGGTATAGGAGATCAGCTCATCGTCTATGTCAGTCAATAAAGAGGTACTATGGCTAATCTCACCATCCAGCTCTCAGTCTGTAACCAGGTAAATGTGTCAACTGTTCATCTGGTTACTTTTTGAATATGACAAGGGTTTCCGCCTTCTCCACCCCATCAGATTGTGTAGTCGAGACCTCCACCACTCACTCTTTGAAAAGATCTCTCAATTCCCCCTTACTCTTCCTAAGAACTATAAACCTATGGCCACTGGTTATTGAAATCCTTGCTAACGGAATTAGGTCCTTCCTATTCATGTACATACATGGTTGCAACTGAACTGTATCCTTACAACCTTTCATTTGTTGTTTGCAAACAAGGGAATTAGTTATGGTAACAAAAGGAAATTTGGACTTATTTACTTTGTTCTGTAAAACAATTTTGAGTTGACTAGAATTTAATGCCAACAACAGTTGTGTGCTCAACTGAGTGGGTGTTCCAGAGAAACTACAAATCTCGATTCCGGAGGTTGACATTTTGAAAATACTGACCTGCATTATTGTAATCATCTTTCCAACATGGTCAGTCTTTTATCTTTTGGAAACATCAAACTCCAGCTCAATGGACAACTGATCATCAACCATCAGGTTTAGAAGAATTAATCAACCTCAGTGAAGGTTTGGTGGGTGGGTGGGAGGGAAAATTTAGACTGAATGAAAGAGACTAGCCTTTATGTACAAGACTGGGTTTAACGGCAATGTCCAGGCAGTTGAACAGCCCATCAGTCAGTGTCAAGGTCACCAATTATAAATGTGATACTGGGGTGGCTGTGAGTGCGAGAGAGAGTGAGAGAAAATGAGCAAGACCAATTGAGAAAGTGGAATTGAGATATTATATAGTAGAATGAGGAAGCAGGCTCACGGAACTGTGCCACCCGAACAAGGGAGAGGGAGAGCTTAAAAACTGAGCAAGATAAAACTGAGACGTGATCTGTGGACAGGATTTGTAAAAGGACCATTCCACTACATCACATAACTCTCACTACATTAACTGCCTAAAATTCAGAAACTGTTCAATGTTTTCTATTTGTTGTAATTTTCAATTATCTTAGACTCTTGATTGGTGAAAAATAATCACTTACCCAAGACACAATGTCTCCTTTACATTCTGGTCCACTGCGAACAACACAACACATTATTTCAGGAGTTCTTAATAGTACAACTGTTAAAGATATAGTGTTTTAGCACAACCAGTTCATTACCTTTGTGGACTTCACAATGAGTGGCTCACTTTGTGCTTGTTGTATGACATCATTGACAATCATCTTGGCAATCTTCCATGCCATCTCTTCCTGGGCCTAAAATAGAAACAGCTTTAGACAATCAACAATGCCAGACTTTGAAAAGGTGGACAATCTTGTGCAGAGTAACTTTCATGCCAATCTCTCCAAGTGGCAAATTCCTCAAACCCACAAGTCTGAAGCATAGCACAATAAAGTGAACTAGAAGTTGCTGCACTCTAGATTGGGTTGGAATAAAGAGTGCATCTCATATCCTGTTTTTGACCTGGTAACAGAGCTTTATTCTGATTTGAAAATATGGAGCATCACGAGGAAGTTATTATTAGTAATTTAACCCCAAGGTAGACACGAAGGAGGGAAAGATTTGGATTAAGCCTGTAGAAAAAGACAGACCATGGAGCTGAATTAATGTGGTGAGGCTCCACCAGAAGTCGTGGAGCTCCGGCTATGGATATCTAAATTAGTAAAATTTGGTAAATTGGTTTATTTTACTGAGGTACAGTGAAAAATTTTATTTTGCACGCTATCCATTCAGATTGTTTCATCACATCAGCACATTGAGGTAGTAGAAGGGAAAAGCAGTAACAGAATGCAGAAAAATGTGTTGCAGTTACAGAGAAAGTGCAGTGCAGGCAGACAATAAGGTGCAGGCCATGACGAGGTAGATTGTGAGGTTGAGAGTCCATCTTATAGTACAAGGGAGTCTGATCTGGAGCTGCAGAAAGAAATTAAGACTGCAGGTGATACTAAAGAAATGGAGAGAAGGGAGTGGAGCATACAGTACAATTTATGCATTCAGACTACAACCACCACAATTTAGGAACTTTGAAGGGGGGGGGGGAGGGGGTGGTAGGATGTACCATGCACTAAGGAAATCAAACTGAACCTTGGAATGTATAATCAAAATGGCAATGTATACATCCTAGGAGGTGTGACCAAGTCTGTAAAAGTCATGATATAGTTGTGCTCAAGTACCCTATGGAATTATGATCCCGATACCCTCTAAAGATATCTGAGCATTCAGGAGGATTTTCTTTTACTTTGAACATGAGAGCCAGAATGATGATGATGATGTTAGGATTCTTAAGAGAAAGATAAATTGAACTCTGATAATATATTCATGATTGACACATCCTAGAACCAGGAGACAAATGGACAAACTTAAATTAGTGGATGAGATTGTTTATATTTAACTACTTTAAGAAAAGGGTGGGAAAAGCATGGGATGGACTGCCTAAGGTGATGTATAACATGGAATGAAATACTCACTATTAGAGGGAATGGGTATTAAATGCCAATAGATTCTGGGAATTGCTTCCTGGTCCTGCAATTCCTTGTTTGTAGAATCTAATTTATTTTGGACTACAAGAGCAGTTGTCTGAGTGTTTATATGGTTACTATAGGCACAATCTCCCTCCCTTTCTCTCTTACAGTCCCACAGCAGGCTCCTGGACCAGTTTGTCCACAAAGATGTTGATATCTTTTAATAAAAAGCTTTGTGGTTCAGTTGGTAGCACTTGAATCTCCAGCTTAGGTTTCCAGCCCTTCTCCAATATATTCTAGGTTACGACTTTGGTGTAGTACCGGCAATATTTGCAACATTAGAGATGGCATCCGTTGAATGAGACATTAAACCAAGGTGTTTTCAATTCAACTGGTTCAAACCAATGATAAAAAGGTGCCACAGCAATAAATGAGCAATGTCTGGGCAACATTCCTCCCTCAATACCTGCATAGATGGTTCATTCATTTGATTGCTCTTCTTGTGGGATGCTACTGTACACATTACAGTCACTGTGTTTATCCACACAACAGTAGCAAAAAAAAACTAATTGGATGTCAAGTGCTTTGGAAAACCTGCCAGGATATCCTGGATGCAAATCTTCACATAAACCAAAATTAATGTACCCTATCCACGCATCCACCACATCACTAGTTCACGATTCATTAAGAATTTGAGCTGCATGGAATTGCTTCTCTATGTACTAGTATTCAGGACATCACAAACCATGAGGCAGAAAGATGGAATTAGGCCCCTACCTAATTTTCTCCAAAATAACAAAAGAATCAGTTGCTCTGTATACAATCTAAATTATATCTTGTCAGTATTTGGCTTTGGGTATTTTCAGAAAAGATAGCAAACTTGTAGATAAAAGTAATCAGGAGGAGCAAATTAATTAATTCAGAGCTATAGAAACTGGGGGAAAATTTGTGGGAAATATCAGAACCCAATAGAAAAGTAACATTGCACTTATATGATAACCTTCATTTAGAACGTTTCAACGCACATTGAAGATGGGAAGGGCATATAGGATGGTTTAATACAAATGTGGAAAGAACATTGCCCAGATATTAAATGTAAATAATGGATTCAATTCAATGCTCATGGTTAATAAATAAATTTGGCACTGGTTATCCCAGACATTGCTCTTGAGGTATGGCATTAAAATTTGAATGGGATCTCAATTTTCTCCTGGAGATTGAAAGTCTTTAAATTCACACTACAATTGGGAACAAAAAGAAATAAATAACTTATTTCCTACGTCTTTTGCCTTAAATGCAACTCCCATGTTTTTCCAGTGATGACTTGTCAGTTGGCCAGGCAAATTAAAAGTTGTTTTATTTGATAGTTTATAAGGACTAGCTTGTCTGTCAATGCAGTTACCATTTCATGTTGTATTCTGTGATCACGTCAAATGGCCTCTCATTTTAATTGAAATTTTCCATTTCCAAATTGACAATTATGGAGTTGGGAGATTTTTTAAAAATGTAGGTGAGAAAAGCAGAGATAAGGTATAAAGGTTACATCCAATTGACACAACATATCAGTCTGATTGTGGTACCGTCAATGAAAATCAGTTGCTGTGGTGCGTGGATTAAATTGGCGACTTCTGGAACTTGAAGAATTACAACTGTGTACCTTATGCAGTGATGAGAAAAAGATTAAGAATGCAGTGATTAAATGAATCCATAATGTTATAATCTTGTAAAACTTCACCCTCATCACCTGAAGCAGTCCAAGAGAGCCGAGGATTGCTTTGCAAAATTACAGGTCATTGATCTTTCTGAGTAGTAAATGGACCGATTTAAATATTGATTTCTTTTTGATTAGGTATTACATTTACCTCATCAGTGCTCCCCTGTACCCATTTCTTCATGGCCTGTGAAAACATGGAACCTGTTTGAAATAATTTAAAAATAAGTTTAATAGAAGTGAACTAAATGCCTATGCACAACAAGATAAACTATAACTCTCAACTTAACAAGTTGCCATTTTAAACGAGTCTTCATGCAATTTTCATGTCCTGTTTAGTACAGCTGCTAAGTCAGTAACTGCTTCACCGAGTGATCATCTGGGTGAGCCCTGAAACTGCACTGGCACTGTCAATACAAAGCATCAACTCAGGGGAAATTTGGCTTGTTTAAGGTATGTGATTCTTGGCAAACAATATTTTTTAGTACTTTCTTTGTCTTTATTAAGTCACTTCTTTCATGTTAGGCTTTTTGCAGAATACATGGAACAGGTTATTTATCAGGCCTTTGATTTTCATTCCTAAAATGGAGAGCCTTCTCTGCTAGACTGTAAATCTGAACACTGTTTTCTCAGAACAGATCTATGGTATGCTAATAATAACAATTTTTATTTATATAGTGCCTTTTATGAAGTAAAAACATCTCAAAGCACTTCCCTGGAGCACAATTAGACAAAGACAGACACTAAGTCAATGACTGAATGATAAATCAGATGGGTCTTTTCTCAAGTGAAAACAACTAGGGTGAACATTTACCTTTTGATTTTTTCACATCTGGCTCTGGTTCAGACTCTCTTATAAACTGGCCAAGTTCATTTATCTTCCCAAATGTCATACGCCTACAAAAATAAATCAAGAAGAATTCTGACACAATCGACATGAACTTGTTATAACAATTTACTGCTTGCACTCCATATTCTTGCATGGTTGAGACTAATGATACAAGCAGGAGTCTGTATTACACACAGTTCAGTGGAACTGAGTCTCTGCAATATAATGAGTTGGACTGAATGCAAACTGAGGGATTGAAAACATATGAAAAATGTATGATATTTATACAGCAGTTAGGATAGTTAAATAGAACCCAATTCAATAAATATTTAGAGCTCAAGAAAGGACAAAATCAATTAAACTGCATATTGTTATGTAAGCATGAATTATACCCAACTACACTTTGGCCATACATTTATTTATATCTAAAGCTGACTGTCATTTATACCACAAGAACTATGGTGCCTTTGTACAAATTGCAGGAGCTTTGCTGTATGCAATGTCCAATAAAACACTGATATCCGTCCTCTTCTCAGTCCCCAAGAGATTCACATGTTTATTTGGAGGTGTAAAAAAAACAGCCTAATTTGGAAAATAAATGAGACACTTCCTTTTGACCCATGTTTGAAATTAGTACAGGAAACTATTCTGAACAATGTCACCGTGTGCAATAGTTTTACTTCACATCCCATTTTAACCCAAGTATTCGGTGACAAAACAGCAGAACTGTCTTCTTGTTGTTAGCTGTTCAGTCTCAATATTTGCAGAAGTTACTCACCCTGCAAAAGCACTGCGATAAAAAGATTCCAGTTCTCAGCACTTGGTGTCAACCACTATTGCTTATGAAGATAATATTATTTCTAAAGAATTGATGGTAAGTGGAAAAAGCAGAAGAGGCTTGACAGCTTGTGGACAGCCATAACATACACAGGTTCTTCAGTGCTGTCAAAGCCATATATGGCCAGACACTCAAGAGTCCACCCCAATGAAAGCCAAAAATGGAGGCAAACTTATCAAGGAAAGGGAGGTAGTCAACATTTCAAATACCTCCTCAACCATGATTGTCCTTGACGATTATGCCTGCGACTCTATCCACTGCACCGTTTAGTCTAGCCTAGCCACCACTCCTGCCTGATAGGAATTCAAAAAGACCATACGCTAACCAAAAAGCAAGACCTTGGGAGTAAAGAGTAGTCCTTTGATGTTCAAATATTCAACGGTGAAGAACTGCAATCACAAATCTACAACCTTATTGTCCACATCTGGGCGAGAAGGACATGTCAGAGGACCTTAAAGATGCCATAACCGTGACTATCTTCAAGAGGGGAGACAAATTCAAATGGTGTAACTAAGAGAGGCCTTCTTGCTGTCTTCACCAGGGCTCTCCTGGACTGTATCCTCCCAGTGGCCAAAACGGTGTTCTGAGACATGTGGATTTCATGCACCTAGAGGCACAGTGGAACATGGATTTTCAGTCTCGTATGCAAACTCCAAGAGAAATGCAGGAACAGCACTAGTCACTTGACCTGGTCATTTTCAACATCACTAAAAGTTTTGAATTCCATCATACTGAAGGGTCTGTGCAGCATTCTCCTCAAATTTGGCAGCCCTTAGAAATTTGGCCCCATCTTATGTTTGTATCATGGTGGCATGCGAGCCATGATCCTAACCAATGGGTCCACAACAGAGCCAATCTCACCGAGGACCAGGATCAAATAAGGTTGCATTTTGGCTCAATACTTTTCTTAAATCTTTCTTGCCTCACCTCCAACAAGCTTGCCTACAGGACTAATGGGAAGTTATTCAACCTATGACACCTGCACTCCAGAACAAAGGTCTCCCCAATCTCAGTAACCAAGCGGCAGATGACAACTGCATTTGCATACATCAGGAGGCTGAGCTCCAAGTTATCGATGACTCGTTCACTTAAGCATACAAGAGGTTGGGCCTTGCACTCACTTACTACAAAAGTCCTCCACCAACCTGCCCCTGGTGTTTGAACCCTGCCCCTTTAACAATAAGTAATCATAGCACGAGACTGGCAAAGATAGACCATTTCCCATTGTTCAAGACCCACCTTTCAGCAAAAGCGGCCATTGATGATGTAATTCAGCATTGCTTTCAGCATGCCAGAATAGCCTTTGACCAACTGAGGAAAAGGGTGTTTGAAGATCAAGACAACAAACATGGTGCAGAACTTATCTAAGAGGCAGCAGTCCATTCCTATATGCTTCTGAGACTTGGACCAGCCACTTCAAGGCACTATAAAGATACCACCAACAGTCTTTGCAAAGTCCTCCAAATCCACTGAAAGGAAAAGGAGAGGCAAACCAATTTCGGCATCCTCTCCTATGCCAATATCCCCAGCATTAAGGCCCTAATTTCATTCAGTCCACTCTGTTTTGCAGGCCTTGTCGTTTTCATGTTTGATACACAACTCCTGACTCCAAGCCGTGTCGTAGGAAGACATCATCAGGTGGACAAAGGAAAAGACTGAAGGATGTTCTCACAGCCTCCTTGGGGAAAAAAAAATTCACACCTTCATGGACTCCCTGATCCATGACTGCTCAAATATGGAGGAGCAGTATTCAGGATGGCCCTGAGAACCTCAAATCCATGTGTCGTAGCACACTGAAGCCCAACATGAAACGTGGGAGGAGGGCATCACCTCACAGATTCCCCACCGCCTGCCTCCATCAGGCCCCGTCTGTGGAAGAGTCCGCAGTTCCCACATTGACCATCATTTCAGTACCCACAGATCCAGAGTGAAAGCAAGTCATCCTCGATCCTGACAGGATGCCTAAGATGTCAAACAATTTTCCATCTTGACTTCAATAAGTATTCAGTGACTAGACAGCAGAACGTAAGCTGCTCCGTCTCAATATTTGCAGCAGTGACTCACCCTGCAAAAGTCCTGTGATATAAAGATTCCGGCTCTAAGCTTGCAGCGTCAACTACTATTGCTTCATCAAAGTTTTTTAGGATTTTTACTGCTGCCTTTCTGACGCCATGCTATTTAAAAAAAAGAACACAAAATTAGTATCAATACTGAAACAAAAATTACACCACTTGGCATTTCCGCTGGTTAATGCTGTTAGAGGGGAAATTTAATATTACACTTGACAAAAGAGGTTTGAAAATATACAAGTAAAACAAACTTGCATGTGCAATATATATTATGCTTGCCCAATATCCAGATAAATTGCAAAATAACAAATTGCTTTTTGTTTTGGACCTGCTTGTCCATGCTAGATTTGTGTAAACATGAAAGACAAACCTATTATGCTAAATGACCCATTTCTATTAACCATCCAGTAACTAAAGTGGGTCAACACAGAATTCCACCAGATCAGTCAGGCATTAGGCTTAACCTTAAATGATTTCCAAATTCAAGTTTTATTGCCTGTTCCAGTGGGCCTTGTTTATTAATGCCCAGTTTGCTCAATTCTCAAGCAACTTTGTGCAGTTGATGATAACCCCATCGTCAACAGCACAAGGATTCCCCCTTCACACAACACCAGTGAAGGTTAACTGGTCATTCATCTTATTTGCTTCTTGTAAGAAGTTGTGCACAATAGGCTTGATGCATTTGGCTATATAACAATTAGTACATTTTAAAATTCATTGGCTGTGGTGCACTTTGAGATAATATAAAGGTAAAAAATTTTTAACAGTTTAAGATTATCAAGTTGGTCATTTTCTATGGTGTCTGGAACAAAATTGATTGGATTCTTCACCCTAACAGATTCTAAAACATGGAGTATACATTTTAAACAACTGAACTACAAATGCTGATCCACGTCAACATGTTCTTTCCTTACCTGTGGCACACTACCATCAGCGGTGCCCATACTTGACTCATGTTCATGAGGGCTATTTGGTCCTTGGCCAGGAAACGAAGTATAGGGTTTTGTAAATTCATTGTTTCGCACTGAATGGATGAGATCATTCAAGTATTTGTAGTACAAATTACTAGACAGGAAACCAGGTAAGTAAACCTGAAATACATAAAATGGCAGGCTATTTGATACCAAAATGTGGAAAATTTTAACATACATCAATATTTACCAGTTTCAAATACAGTAAAAGAGGCTCTCCTGGTTTTAAAAGTCAACTGACTGGTTAATGTCATTTCTAACTTATCCCAATTGAAATCATCACATTTCTTAAGCTGCCATAATTCTTACTTCCTGCTTTCCTAAGCTCAAATGCAGACAAACCCTTCAGCTCAGATACTAATTCTACCTAAACAAGTAAATCTGCAAGGACGAGTTTCCATCTGGGAATGCTTCCCACATCTTGCTGGATTAATTGGCCAGTGTGAATTGCCACTAATGTGTAGTGAATGGTGGAATCTGGTGGGGGTCGAGGAGAATCTGAGGAGAATACAATGGGTTGAATGTGGGACAAGGGTAATTGGGTGCTTGATGGTCAGCACAGACTCGGTGGGTCACAGGGCCTGTTTGCATGTTGTACAACCCTATGATGTCCATCACCAAGTCAGGCTGCTCTTATACAGTTCTGCAAAAGTTATGAAGCTGAATTACTCATTTAAAAAAAATATGCATCTAAAAGTAAAAACATTTGCAACAATGCACACAGTACAAAAAGAATCCATTTATGTCCTGATTTTCTCTTCAAAATATTAAAAATTCCTGTGATCTAATGCCCAATTAAAATAATATAGAAATAAGATTTGAAACATGCATTTAAAATCAATAATGCTCAATGGAAGTCAAACATAGCTAGCTCACTTTTTCCATTGTTGTCCAGGCTTGCCTTAATGGAGTGGTGAAGCAGTCAGGAAGTGGTCCTCCTTCTCTGCAGATATTTGACTCTATTTCTAATCGGACAGAATCATCAAATCCTAAAGGGTGTGTAGCTTGCAAAGAAAAGTACCTGAAGACAAATGTGTAACAATCAAACAAATGGTTTTACAGAACCATTCAGTTCAAAATTTAACCACACAATTGCTACAAAAAGACTACAGGATGGAGATGCTGGGAAGCAAATGCTAAGGTGCAGCCTCATTGCTGACAACATGGCAATAGAAGGCACAGATACTATGATCATCTCAAGAGAGACATATTAAAAAATTATACTGGCTTCACCATATTTCTCAAGAATTGCCATGAGATGTGAAGGCAAAAAAAGGGCTTTAAAAAAAACACCCAGTGAGATCATGTAAAGAGTTTTTTTGCTTACATTATACCAAACTGTTTTCTCCTATTAAGTTAGAAGCAACATATTTCATGTATATTGCATGGCTTCTTAACATCATCTTTGATCTCATTGCTTTAGCCTAGAGGCTAGGAGATGTAACCCACAGTTGGCATTCAGTTCCACAAACTTTCCAAAGGAAATGCAATGCTCAATCGACCATTGGTCTGCACACCCAACTCACTTGTCATACAAAATCATGGCATCATTCTGTGCTTCTTGACCATCGTACTGCCCGTTTTTAGCAGCGAGGTGAGCCTGGAAGTTGTCTGCAGCTAACCAAAACTGCAGGATATTTATAGCTTCTTCTTTCTCCATGTACTAGAAGGAAAAGAAAACAGAATAGTTAAATGCTTTCCAATACAAATCCTATGGTTTGTATAGCATCTAAAAAAAAAATTTACCTTCCAAGTGGTTGTTATTAAATGGAGAAAAGCAGCAACCATTTTTGCAGAAAGAAAAATCAACAGTGGCAAAGAACTAACTCGTTTGCTGGCAGAGTGTAGAATGCTGGGAGAACCCCTTGCACTTCAAAAGGGTGCCACTTCATTTGGCAAACTTAATTTACAGGACCTTCTGTAAGGTGGCACCTTCAACAGTACAGCATTTCCTCAGTAATTCATTAAAGTCTCTCCATAATAAGATGCACAATACCCATAGTGTGCTTTTACCTACACTTTAAGACTTGCATGCGAAAATAATATCGAGCAAACGCTAACAACTTTACACTTTTTTTTCTTGACTAAGGGAGGATTTAACTGCTCAGCCTTTGCCGTACCTACTGCAAAAGGTCATGGTGGGCATTAGACTGCACAGAAGACAACAGCAGCCTACACTTCAATTATGCTACTGAAACTAACATGCAACTGTTTAAGCACACAAATTTCTATCACCAACTTCTTATTCATCTTTGGCACAATTGGATCTACATTATATAACTTAGTCAAATCTTATGCATCACTGTAAAGAAAGTAGTATAAACAATGGGTTGGAGCAAAAGATCCAGGAGCTACTTGGTTCAAAACTAAAATGGCAGTAGAGATATTGAGTTACTCTTTATTTTGTGATGGCACTAGTGTTTCAAATGGAATTCAATTACAAGTATAATACTTTTGGGGAGGTGTAACAAAGCAAGGTAATACATGATAAATTGTAGGAAACTAAGAGGTGTAGAGGAACAGGGGGATCTTGGAGTGCATGTCCACAAATGCCTGAAAATAGCAAAATAAGTAGATAGTGGTTAAAAAGGCCTTTTTTGGTAGAGACATGGAATCCAAGAGAACCAAACTTATGTTAGATCTGTACAAAGCACTAGATAGGTCACAACAATCTGATACATACATTACCAGCCACTACACTTCAGGATGGATTGGATATTACCAGAGAGGAAACAAGGCACATGTATAAAAGATATTGCCAATATTGGAGAATTATAGTTATGAATAGAAACTGGCAAGGCTGGGATTGTTTCCTTTGTAATAGAGAAGATTCAGGGGACATTTAATTGAAGTCTATAAAATAATGAGAGACTTATACAGGGTACATTAATTACTGAAATCACCTCATTTTATAATGTTATCACCTGCATCATACAGCAGGATTAACAACCCTTCAGGACTGTCCTGGAGTCTGCAGGAATTTTGGATTATCCACCATAAACTGCTGCAGGCAAACACAGGAAACACAAAATTACAGGAGCATTAAAAACAGTGTGTTTTTCATTTACTTGAACATTTGTTATAAAAATAATAGAGATGGTATGTGGTAGAAAGAGGGCTGTATATGGTTGAGAGGGCAGGGTGACGGAGCCAGGAGGTCGCATGACAGGAGTCCTCAGGAACACATCCAAATGCAGTTTGCAACCTTGCACCAGAGAGAAATCACAAACCCACACACCTTTTTGATCACAGCTTCCGAAGTATTGAGAATTCTGAGAAGACACTGTGAAAAGCTACAAATACAAATTATTTCCTAATTTTGTAATTTTGAAACCCATCACCATGTGTAATATACTGGGCTGAACTGTCCTTAGCTGACCTCTCTCAGAGTTGCTACCCATAGCCCCCAACCAATCACATTTGCATTTTATTGAACAAGGAGAATATCCTACAAGACAGAGTGGGCGTGATACTGAAGAAGGGTCCTGACCCAAAACATTGGCCGCCTCTTTTCTCCACGGATGCTGCCTGGCCTGCTGAGTTCCTCCAGCATCATAGTGTTTTTCAGAGTCATAGAAACTTTAACATTGCAATTTGAACCACTACATAATGAAAGTAAAGGTTGATAAAGCTTGTCTCCTGTTTGGAAGCATTAGTTGGTAGGTCTATTGCGACAAAAAAATCTTATCCTTACAGATGAAATGCATGAAGGTTGATGTCACCCACTGGACAAAAGGCAGATAGAGACAGTCCACTCTGTGATTTTGGAGATGATACACACAATCACAACATTATAAATTAGTGTCCTAAATATTGTTTTTAGGAGTTGTCTGTGAATTCCATAAAATGACATTAAAACTCTAACTTTCTCCTTAGATACTTAACACTGTAGCTGCACATTAACATTACAAAGCTCTCTGATTTTAGAACAAGCATTTCACCTGTCCATTCATTCTTTTACTTAATTCACTGATTTTGGTTTTGCTTAATTTTCTACTTTTAGATAACTTGAATATGGTCCTCTATTTTTAATGCACTGGTCTTGTGGCCAACAAACCTCTGCTCTTTGAAATAAGCAAACCAAAAATAACAACCTTTAAGAATCTATCGCCCTGCATCAAGGAATCCATATTAGGTACAATAGTAGCACTCACGTCTTAGTTAAAACAACTTGGCTATAGGTTCAACCTGTCAATCAGGGATATAAGCATACAATCTAATTCAATAATAACAAAATTACTATCATTTGGACAAGACATTACTCCGACACCTATCGCTTGTTCAGGTGGACTTAAAAAGGCAGAGTTTTATACAACAGTAGCATCACTTCCATGCCTTTGTACACGAACTTGCCTCAAGATGCAGCCTAACATTCCTTCAGTCTTTGTAATTATTTTTGTACCTGCCCCAGTAGTTTTTGGTGAATTATCTGAACCTTAAAATTCCTTTATTCCTCCTCCTAACATTTTGACCATTCTTTCAAGTTAAAAGTAGACAATGCCATAGTTAATTCCATCTGCCACAGTTTTGTCCAGTCACTATCAATATCCCCTTGTAATATTCTGCTCCTGCCAGCACTTACTGTGCCATTTAACTTCACATTATCAGGAAATTTGGTCAATTAGCTCTCTATTCCTTCATCTAGGCCATTTGAATGAAAAGCAGGCACCTCAATAAAGAGATCCATTCTTTCATTATAACTAAGTCTAAATCATGGGATTCCTTACTAACATAGTAAAGCAAGAGAGTTAGTTCACCACATCTTCAATTATACAATGCACGCCCACCCAACCCATTCACAACTTAAGCTCATCTATAGATAACACAGCCTGCACCCTGTGTCTTTCAGTCAACAGCACTGTCCTCGCCCAATTTGATTAAGGATGTCAAAATTATAAATACTTATCTTTTGTTTTTAAATTGCCCCAGGCATTTGTCACTTCTGTTCTCATAAACTCAACAAATGCCTCACTTTGAACTCTGCCCCTCAGACTCCAGAACCCTTTCACATCTAGTGCTGGCAATTATGGTTTCATCCACTCAGCCCCACATTTTGGCATCTCTTCCAAACACCCCTCTGGCTCTCCTTTCAACTCTCCTCAAAATCCACCCCACTTTCTCCAAACATTCGGTCACCCTGGTTAAGATTCCTTTGGGTTGCATTATGTTTCAATAATAACGTTACAAAAGAAATCCAAACTGTGGTTGTTTTAAGTAACACATTCCTTAGACATGTATCTTGCACTTCTTGTTAGATTTCTATCTTCCACAAACTACACTAAATGTTTGGCGGCTTTGCAAATATTTGATGAACATCTGCTGCTCATCCTTGATGAATGATAGTTTAATTTAATACAAACACATATTGTTTGCTGTTCCTTGAACAACTGGTGACTTAAGCAAAATATGAGCTATATAGTTTCTGCACTATATAATCGCATCTTACCTCTGAGAAATAGAACAATGCTGACTCATTGAAAAGAATATCAGCCAGGTAAACAGTGCCACTAGTCAACACTTCAATTTGATATTTACAAAAATGGTGACTCCGTAAAAACTCTGTAAAGTGCCTGCAGGAGAATGAAAAATTAAAAAAAAGGTCAGCTTATATTTTTACACAGTATGCGAAGAATAATATATGAAACCTCAGCCTGAATAAAAGCCACCACAAAATTGATTACTTTCAAGGGAAAATCTACTTTAAAAAAAATGTAAATTTAGACACAATTCAAAAGAACACCTCAACACCACCTCAAAATAAAATTATTCAATTTTCATAGCATACGTCATTTATAGCTTTCCATCTTAAATTTTGCTAAATGTTGTCTGTTTTAAAAGCTCATGGTTTTACTAATCTAGTTTCCTTGAAGACTAAAAGGCAAAACACCTGAATGATAAGTTGTCCTCTTCTGCTGTGGCTCAATAACAGATGCCTCCTTATCACTTACAGAACATCCACTGTGACCTAATGGTAAATCTGTTTGCACTGCTGGATTATATCAGATGTACTCAGGTAAAATGGCCAAAAGATTTGATAGAACACTTATTTGTTGCGAGTTAGATCGAGTACGAGCCATCCTTGGGACTAACTGAGATAATCTAATAAAAAAGAACTGAAGTTCCAGTAATTTAATCCTGGGGTAAATGTCAGTTGGTCCTTCTTCAATATGAGCTCATTTCACTGCAAAAGCTGCAATTAACAACATATTATCATTATTGGCAGGTCCTGGATCAATGGAATTGAAAAAAAACCTGATAATACTGGAACATCTGAAATAAAAAAAGCTGACTTATTTATATTCTATTGCCCACAATTTTAAATGCACGTTTCCACATCTGACCTGTGAATTGCAAGCCTGAAGAAAATCTCCAAAACTTAATGTCAGCTAAGCTGTGCTGAACCAAACCAATTGGCTGGGAATGTGCAACTGAAGTGATGTTAAAAGATCAGAAAAATAATTTATAATCAGGGTCCTATGAAAACATGTTGGAAATCCAAAAGAAGAAAATTAATGGAATTTTCAGCATTCTGCTTCTTAGCAATGTGACACTAATTTCTGATACACAAGAAATTGCTACATTTCTAAAAAAACTAATTACTAAACAATATTTATGCTACTTTTTTTTAATCTGTTCTTCCCCCTGATCAAGCACGGAGCTACAGGAAAATGGAAATCAAATATTATAAAATTAAATAGCAAAACATAAATATGATAAGGGTTTGACTGAAATTTAGTTAGAACATAGAACACTACAGCACAGTACAGGCCCTTCGGCCCACGATGTTGTGCCGACCTTTTAACCTACCCTAAGATCAATCTCACCATTCCCTCCCACGTACCCTTCCATTTTTCCATCATCCATGTGCCTACCTAAGAGTCTCTTAAATGTCCCTAATGTATCTTCCTCTACCAGCTCCTCCGGCAACACGTTCCATGCACCCACCACTCTCTGTGTAAAAAAAAAACTTACCTCTGATATCCCCCTGCACTTTCCTCCAATCAGCTTAAAATTATGCCCCTCATGTTAGCCATTTCCACCCTGGGAAAAAGTCTCTGGCTGCCATTTTTGAATGACTGATTAGATATCGGACCACATAACTTCCAAGTTTCTATAAATGCACGTACAAATAGAAGTTGTCATTCCATCATTGGGGAGCCATCTGTGCTGTGTTGCTGGACCACTCATGGAATAGCAAGGGAAATGATTTATTTCAGCAGTCAGCAGTGAGCAGAGGCTGCTCAATGGTGATTGCAAATTCTGTCCTACGAATTCATAAATACAACGCAGGAGGAGATAGAATGCATAAAACCACGGCATAAATTTAGTTTAGCACTTAACCACAAGATGGCAATAAATCATCATTATGATTTTGTCAGGTCTCATCATTTGTGGCTGAGTACACAATAAGTATGCAACAGGAAACTGAAATTACATTACAATCTTATCCATCAGTAAAACTAATGCTGGTAGCATCCCAGCACTGACAATATATTAAAAAAATCTTGACATGCCTGGGACAACTAGCTCTGTACCTGGGCAAAGGTGACAGAAAAGAAATAAAATTCCACATTTATCCAAGAGTGCAGGAGAAATATTTTTACAAGTAATTACTTTTTCTTGATTCTCTTCCATTCTGGGAAATGCATGCGAGGTTTTCCCAATGTATAGAGGCTAATTTATTGTATTGATAAGCACAACAGGATCCATTGGTATGAAGTATTTTTACTTTACGCTAGATTAATGCAGTTAATGCTCCCTAAATTTGAAATATGGTTTAAGAAACACCAGCAAACAGGTGTCGGCAAGTTCAGGACTGTTGTGTTGAAGCCTGCATGCACGGAAACCCAAACTTGTTGGTATTCACGCAGAGAAAAACAGGCAGTTGTGTTGGAACTGCCAACAATTCTCCACAAAATCAGGCCTTCCCGTCTTTATCAATGAAAGATTAGGCTATTCCAAAATGTTTTCATCATAACGTGCAAATGGTGAGCAGCTACATTGTGGCTTTAATACTGAGCTAGCAAGCCAGAGATTTAAATTAATTTAATAAAACTGGTTGTTTTGGGGCAGAAGCATGAAAGCAGCTGGACTGTCACAAAATCAGAACCATTTTATTGATGCTCTTAAATCAAACATCCTGTTGTCGCTACCTGGTAGTGATATGAAAATACTGTGGTCACGCTGCAAGGAAATAGGTTCTTTAGCCCACTGGCCATCGTACCTATCTGATCTAATTCCACTTCCCAGCACATGGCCTGCACTATACCATAATGCTTCAAGTGCGCATCCAAATACTTCTTGAGAGTAATCACCTCCACCACCCCCTCAGGCAGCAAGTTTCATATTTCAACCATACTCTATGCAAAAATGTTCTTCCTCAAATCCTCCCTTAATCCCCTACCCGTCACCATAAACCTCTAGTTATCGTCAACTCTGATAGGGAGAAAAGGTTTTATTTATTCCTTTGTATGCCTCTCAATTTTGGATAGTTCAATCAGGTCCCCACCCCCAAAACTGCACTCTTCTGCACTCCAAGAAGAAAACACTTGGCCTATCTAGACTCTCCTCATAGCTGAGGTGCTCCATTCTAGGCAACATCCTGGTGAGTTACCTCTATACCCACTTCAGTGTAATCACATCCTTCCTATAGAGTGGTCAGAACTGCACACTGTACTCCAGCTGTGGCTTAACTATTATATATAGTTGGACCATAACGTTTCTGCTTTCAAATTGTATACCCTATGAAGGCAAGTAACTTGCGTGCCTTCTTAATCACCTTATCTGCTCCTTTCAGGGATCTTTGGACATGTACATCAGTCCTTCTGTCCCACAGTACTTCCTAGGATCCCATCATTCACTGTGCATATTCTCTCGCCTTATCAGTCCTTCCAAAATGCTTACCTCACATTTATCAGGATTAAATTTCATCTGTCAGTGCTCTGCCCATCATTCATCAATATTGTTTATAGCCAAAGAGTGCTGCCTCATTATCAATACCTTCAATTTTCATGGCATCTGTGAACTTATATTTTCTACATTTACATTCAGAGCATTAATGTATATAACAAAACATTCCAAGGGCTGATCCCTGGGTTACAACATTGGTCATTGGCTTCCTATCACAAAACCAACCCTCAATCACCACCAAGCCAGTTTTGGATCCAATTTGCCAAATTGCCCTGGACAAGTCTCCCACGTTGGATTTTATCAAAAGGTCCTTGTGGACTACATTAACTTCATCAACACTTAGTCATCTCCTCAAAAAAATTCAATCAAATTAGTCAGACAGAATCTTAAATCCAAGCTGACCATCCCCAATCCCTGTCCAGATTACTCATGTTGCTCAATTTTTTTTTCCAATAATTCCCCTACCACTGATATTAGACTGGATCACATATAATTACCTGGCTTATCATTGCTACCATCTGGCTACCACATTTGCTGTCCTCCAGTCATCTGGGCACAGCTTGTGTCCAAAGAAGATTTGAGAATTCCCAGCAATCGCCTCCCTAGCATACATCTCATCAAGCCCAGCAGATTTATCCACGTTTAAGCCTGCTAAGACATCCAATATGTCCATCTTTTCAATTTTCAATTATTCTGCTGCCCCCCTCTCCAAGTACCACAAATAAAATGTCCTTCCCCATGGTGAATATAGGAGAGAAGCATTCAATTTACAACCTCACTTGTGTCATCAGGCTTCAAGTACAGATTGCCACTTTAATCCCTAATGGGCCCTATTATTTCTTATTTATCTCATCCTCAACAATGAGGTTATTATTGGAACAAGCGGCACAAATGTTGTCTGGCTGAGGGGAAAGAGCACACAGGGTTCACTGAAAACTAAATTGGCAGGAATTCCACTTCCTCCTCTTCGTCACCAATCTCAAAGAATGGTTTCCTGTGATTTGTGAGAGCGTCACACATTTGAACAATGAACTATACCTCAGTACAATGAGAACAAAAGAACAGATGTATTGTAGTCTGTTCTCATATAAGTTTTTTTTTTAAAAAGTGCCCATCTTTAGAATTATGTCTTACAGCTTAAGTAAACTCGCTACTGCCTTTGATTTCTGAGTTTCTGCTTAACAAAATGAATATAACTTGCTGCAGCTGTGCTTTCCTTAATATAAATGCTGCCTACACATTGAAAATCAGTCAGTCAGCTGATATTGGGAAAGCGGCAGATACTTGCATGGTGAGAGAACAATACTGAGCAATGTCATGTACCTAATTATATTATTCACTAAGTTTGCCTACTGCACTTTTTGCTAGTAATTGGGACACAAGGATAACAGTTTCTTTTATATAAAACAATCATGCAGTGCTACACCAGCTGTCAGTGGACAGTGATCCATTTTGGATCTCTGACTGATTTTAATTTTTCTGTTCTGCACAACTCAGTATCACACCAGACAGTGAACTTACAACAGGCACCACCGAACCTGCAGTCCTTTACTCCTGTTTGTTTTTTGATACATTGGGCAGTATTAAATAGCATAATGCACCACAACTAAATCCATAGCATATTTCCACATTTTAACCACTGAAAATAACAGCTTTTGTGTTTTTATTTCCAGCAGATATGTTTTTTGGTATATAGTAATATCTGGTTACTTCATGAACAGATTAGACAAATATCCATCTGCAACAGACTGCAATAGCTCAAATTGGATATAGGTCCTACAACACCAAGATGAGTTAGAATGCCATTCTGTCAGTACTTGGTATTCTTTAATCAGCTAAACTCTTGTTGGATTAATAATTTCAATCAAATTTACTCACTCTTTTTCCATCATAATGTACATTGCAGCTTGTGCAGAAACAAAACAGTTGGGATCTACTTGTCCATCTTCTCCACATATCTTAGCTGTTTAAAATAAAAGCATATTTTTATCCAAGAATGAGGCAACTTCACAATGATAATCTACAATTACATATTTTCAACCACAAACCATTCCTAATTATGCTGAAAACACAGCATCAGAATGGCAATCTTTTAAGGAAAAGATAATTTTGACATAGGTTAAAGTGAAAGTAAAACTTGGGTGCAGTTTCAAATCACTTTTACCAGCTTCCGGGCTTTGACTATTTGCTGCAGAAAATGTCTGCAAACTCAGCATAAACAATTTTGGATGAATAATCCTTAAAATAAATTCTGGCTGAATAACCTCTAAAAATATGATTAATTCTTTCTTGAATATACCCGTCACACCAGTCAATTAACAAGCAGAGAAGTTCAAAATTCAAATGAAAGCAAAATGGACTATTTTAGTATTGCAACAAACTTTGCAGTGACAGGAAGTTAAAAGATAAGAGATTCAAAGGAACTTAAGTTCTGTATTTGTGGTGAAGATTGAAGAAGAAATGAAGTTCCACAGAGAGAAGACAGAGGCAGGATATAAAGGTAATCTAAGTAATTATAAAGAATATTTAATCAGAAACCATGTATAAAATGGATATTTCACAGGCAACCCAGTAATTATATTTGAAGATTCAAGGATAAAGGAGGTGAATGGAAGTGTCACATTGACCATCAGCAAGTCAGGCTAGTTCACTGTATTTAAGCTTTCCAATTATGTACAGTTTATGCGGTCCTTAGGTTCACAAAGAAAAAAACAAACATCAGTGCTGTTAATCCTCTGCTTGGTAAACAAAAGCTGCTTGCTCATTAGGGAAAAATTGAGTTCTGGAACCATAGCTGATAGCTGTCTACTGGTACAAGTATAAACTGCCCAAAAAACAAAGCCAAAAAAGACTAAGGACTTAGGAAGGAAAAGATTGTAGCATAATTCATACTTAACCCTATGAATACTTGCAACTGTTGACTTTTGAATTGCTAATATGATGACATCTTTAATAAAGCTCAGTAAGCTGATAGAATTGGAATGGCAATTGAAGACTTTCATTTTCAATAAGCTGACAAATTAGAAACTTTACTGTATTTTGGGGCAATGAAATAGTGGACAGCATTAATCTCTAATTAGATATGTCACTGAGCACCTGCACATAAAAATATACTTCAACAATATGACAGCTTTGACTCGACGGAAGCCAAATCTAAATTTCAATTTCAGTTTCAACTGAAACTGTGTCCTTGCTTCAGCATTGATCAGATTTGGATTCAGGTACTGAGATTACTTTTTTTTAAATATAATAGAACATTTTACTGTTCAAATTCATACAAGATTCATATGCAAAGGTAAAATTCCCAAGTTTCAATACAAGTTATAGCAAAATCAGAAATACAGTACAAATCTTAAGAATATGAACAAAATACAAGTGTTTTAATGGATTCCATTTCAATAATTTGCAAGCCAATATATCTCTGAATCAATTTCCTCTTACAACTACACAATGAAGGTTAGCAGTTCAAGATACTACAACTGAGCAACCATAATGCTGTGCTTAGAGTGAGACACACAACCACATCCATGAGTCTCCACTTGCAGTTACTGGTTTGTCAGATGGCCACTGACAGTAGTCAACTGAGGGGCAGGTGTTTCCTGCAACATGGACGAGGAAGAGGGTGGCAAAACAAATTACAGAGCTGCTAGACCCATGGTAACAGAATTACTCCACATTTGACATGTACTGGATCCTGGTAGAAGGTAAAAAAAAAATCTTAGAGGGTGTTCATTTGTGAGAAGTTACATATTGAAAGAAGATGCTGCATACAAGCACAGAATGTAGAAAGTGAGGGAAGAGGGGCCACGAAAATTCACTGACAGACAAGATCAAGGAAAATCAAGACATTTTATTAAATATGTTAAGACCAAGAAGGTAATCAAGGAAAGAGTAGGGCCTGATAGGGATTTGAAGGGGCAATCTGTGCGTGGAGTGAGAGGATGTGGGTAATGTCTCGAATGAATACTTTCCATCTGTATTCACCAAGGAGAAAATCATCGTAGCTGCAGATTTCAGGGAGAGGGACAAGGTATTCTAGAGCATGTAAACATTAAAAAATGGAGGATGTATTAGACGCCTTAGTGGGCATAAAGATGAATAAATTCCTAGGGTCCTAGTAAATGCATCCTAGGCTGCTATGGAGGTAAAGGAGGAATTGCTAGGGCACTGACATAAATTTTTTTTAAATCTTTGCTGGCCATTGACAAGGTAAAAGATGAGTGGAAGATTGCAAATGTGGTATCTATGTGGTATTCCACCCCCCCCCCAAAGGGCAGCAGGAATAAGCCTTGTAAGGTCTGAGAGTCTAACGTCAGTGCTAGAGAAGTTATAGGAAAAAAAATTCTGAGACACATAAGTAATCTGCACTTGGAAATGTAGGAATTGATCAAAGATGGTCAACATGGTTTTGTTAAGGGGTGATCTTGTCTGATCAATTTGACTGAACTTTTCCAAGAGGCAACATAGTTGTGTTGATGAAGGCAGTGCAGATGATGAGGTTTACATGGACTTCAATAAACTTTTTGATAAAGTCCCACACGTAAGGCTGGTTCAAAATATCAAGGCCCATGGGATCCAAGGCCAGCTGGCAAACTGGATCCAAAGTTAGCTTGGAGTGAGAAGGCAGAAGGTAATGATGGTGGTTGCTTTGGTGACCAGTGGTGTACCAAGGGATCAGTGCTGGTACCTTTACTATTTGTTATATACATGATTGATTTGGATATGAATGTAGGAGGTAGGATTATAAATTTACAAATGACACAGAAATTGGCAGTAATGTTGATGGTAAGGTGAATAGTCCTAGGTTACAGAATAATTTTGATCAGCTGGTACTTTGGGCAGAGCAATGGCAGATGGACCTTAAAACCTAATAAGTTCGAGGTGATGCTTTTGGGAGGTCGAGCATACATCTTGAATGGTAGGGCTCTAGAGAGTAATGAGGACCAGAAGGAGAGTGCTGTACAGGTCCGTGGATCTCTTAATGTGGCAGCACAAGTAGATAATGTAGTGAAGGCAACATACAGGATGCTGGGTAGTATGGACACAGTGGGTTGAAGGGCCTGTTCTTTGTTGTACGACTATGGCTTAATATCACTCCTCTTTTACCCTGACACCTCCCACTCCCTGTCCCACTTTATGTATTTTCTCACTAAACCACATTGCTTTTCCACCACCCACCTATGCCTATTATTGTCTCCTAAAAATCCAACTCTTCGACCATGCCCATGAGGTAGTCAACCTCTCGATGCATGATTTTTTAATAATAACAGGCACAAGACTATACTTGCTATTAAGAGAGAGATGGAACAGTTAGCTATTTCTGCCTAGACCAACTCTGAGAAAGGCAATTGGATAAATATACCCAATCTATGAAAACTGCAAGAGGTGATAAACACAAAACTCAAAACCTATGCTGATCTGATTTACGACCACAGTAAAGGCACTGAAGTTATTAATTTGCATGAAATAACACAGTAGCAAAGGAAAAAGAGATTTAGAATAATGGCAAGAAACCAAAGAGGAAAGAAAAATCTACTTTTTGTTACTCTCTTACTTGCTCAACTTGTAATACAAAGACCATTCAATTTATTTTGCAAGGTTAGGCAGGCACACACTCCTCCCATTTTAAGGAATGACTCAGTTGACTACTTACCAACTATGTCATTTCTCATTGCTTCTACAATTGGAATTGGTCTGGAAGCATCTGGTGAAATGTATTTAGTAAATATTTTAACTGCATCACGTTCTATACCTGGAAGAAGGAAAAATAATGATTTAACCTGATAAATGTAAAACCCTTGGATATATTAATAAATTTTACCCCCAAATCTATTCATTAAGGTGATTGAATTTTCATACATAAAAAGAACATGGAAAAGGATCTATCGATCAGCAAGTTTTAAAACTGTCACACTACAGAAAACTAGGAGGTTAGAAATGTACACTGTGTGTATAGTTCACCTCCTCTGAAGTGCAATCTCCTCAGCACTGCTGAGCGATCCAATGGGAATGGCAATTAACTGTACCAGATGAAATGGAAGTTGCTGCCAAAATGAACCACTGCACACTATGCCAGGCCAAATCATTTGAAGCTATTGGAGTAAATCAATGAAACCTTACTGCTGGGACTATGGAGTCATTGTTGCAAATACATTTTTGTATTCAACATCAGACTTGGCCATTTCTTAAATAACAAGATCTAAGAAATATTTTTAAACATAGAGCAGTGTGTGTTAAAAATTTAAAAAGTTTCTGGATTCAGTCAGCGTTTCAAGAAAAGACATCTTCCTGGATTCTGCAGATACCACTGCACTAGGGATGAAAGTAAAACTCTCCATTGAACTAGGGAGTAGAAGCTCAGCCATGGAAATTTGAAAGAGATCGCACATAAAATAATTATATCCCAGGTAGGGACAAGGCATAAAATTTCAGGTTTTAAGTGTTACCCATGCTCCAATTCAAACAAGCCGTCTTTTACTGATCTCATTTCGTATCTGCTTAGTTTGGGGATTTACTTCTGAAAATTGCTCTCCATTTATTCAATAATTTAAAGTTTGGAGTGTACACTCATTTTAAAACTGACTTCACAATTCATATAGTTTTCTTGCAGAAACTACCTATTATTTAAATATTATTGTGAAAAGCTCTCATTTTAGTACTCATGAGGGTTGGTGGTTCCGAACTTGGATGAAATGCTCACCAACAAGTAAAAGGAACAAATGAAAAATAACATTGATAAACTATCGACACACAAGAGACTGCAGATGATAGAATCTGGAGCAACACAGTGGGTTAGGCAGCACCTGTGGAGGGAAGGGGACAGTTGACTTTTCAGGTTGAGACCCTTCCTCTGGGCTGGAAAGAAATAGGGGAGGTACCTGCACATACGGGGGGGGGGGGGGGGGGGGGGGGGGGGGGGGGGGGGGGGGGGGTGGGGGGGGGGGGGAGAGGCTGGGAGGGCAACATTATAGTAAAACAACAGTAATTTGCCATCCAAATGTTCAGCAATCCTGATGATTCAGCACCTGGCTCACCAGATGCTGTTTCCCAGTGCTCCTTTAAAGACATTGGGAATGTGTTTCCCATGCTCCCTTTAAATACACCAGACCCTATTTCCTGTGCTCCCTTTAAAACACACCAGGTCACAGGAAAATTATAACTCTGTAACATCTAAAAAAATTTTAAATTGTGTTACAGTATTTATAGGAGTCGTATTAAATAGTCCAGAAAATCTGCCAGACTGCCGCTATCAAGGCTCCGAGGGTACCAAATTAAAGCTTTGCTGTATATTGCTAATTTATCTCAAACCTCACCACTGAGCAAATTGCTTCCAAACTGTAGAAACTTATAAAAATTACATCAATAACAAGAAATTGTTTGCACTATGATCAGTTATTCTGTTTTCAGTGGTGCTGGTTGAGGAAATACCACTTGGCAATCAGTGCAAGGATTATTTAATGATTTAATTGAGGGAGGAATGCTGGCCAGGATAACCAAGATAACTTCTTGTTTTACTTTCTTCATGAAACCCTTGCATACAATTGAACATTGGGTTACGTTCTAATGCTTCATCTAAGAAGAGATTGCGATTGCAGCAATCCCCCCCCAGTAGCAAAGTGAAATATCAGTTCAAATTCAAACCACGTATGCAAATCCTAATGTCACAGCTCAAGTTCCACTTCCTTGCTCAATTGTGAATGCTACCACGTTGTTCTCATAACAAGTCACATTGCTTTGCAAAGAAGTACAAGTCATCAGGATAATTTGAACTGAGCCAAGTCTTTACTCACAAATTATTACAACATACATTCACTACTTCCCATTTGCAAGCAGAGTTCTCCATTAGGAGGACTGAGCTGTCTGAGCTACAAACTGGAACTCAAGTTTTGAAGTTAGGGTTCTGCTATAAAGGGAGGCCAATTTCAAAATATGCATTTTGCTTTACAGAGGAAGAAATTATATGCAGCGTGATGTATCGTACACCACTGACATTGAAAATTATTACATGGAACAGTACAGCACAGAACAGGCCCTTCGGCCCACAATGTTGTACTGACGTAGCCAATCCCTCCTACCTACAGAATGCCTCTATTTTCCTCTCAATCATGTGCCCATCCTAGCCCCTCAAATGCCCCCAATGAATTTGCCTCCACTACCCTGTCAGGCAACACATTCCAGGCATCCACCACTCTGAGTAAAAAACATACCCCTCACATCTGCTCTGAACCTACCCCCTCTCATCTTCAATGCGTACCCTCTGGTATTGGATTGCTCAATAACAGAAAAAAGATATTGCTTGCTTTTTTTTTAATTGTTCTAATTATGTTCGTTCTTGTAAAAATTGTGTATAATTTATGTTTTTCTTGTGAATGCTGCTTATCTGATGCTATGTGCTTGTGATACTGCTGCAAGTAAGTTTTTCATTGTACCTGTGCATACGTGTACTTGTGCAAATGACAATAAAGTCAAAGTTGAGTTTAAACGCCAATGAGTACTGGCCATTATGAGTTCTAAATGGCAAGTTAAGATTGAACTGTACAGCTCTCATCCTTATTTCACTCCAAGAAAGCACTTGGAAATTATACACATCTTTTCCACTTCCAACTAAACTCAGACTACAAATGGAAGCTAGGGCATAGTGTTTTGCTTAGTTCAACTGCTCACAGGCCAACTCACAAATATTTGGGAACAGGGCATTTTGTTTTTGTCTTCCCACCTGTTTTAACTAGCTAGCAATGATTTAGGAAGCTTATCATTACCAACATCAATGCAAATTCCAGCATCGAGGAGGATATAGCATAGAAGAGAAAATGGAATCAAGTAATGATTTTTGAAAGAAAGTGATATAAGCACACTCACTCTTCATCAGTCTGTCTGAAAGTCCTTTAAGCCCTGTTGAATGTGGATGTTCCATGGATGTAGATTTGATCGATTCTTCACTTGCATCCTCTGCCCGATTGGTTATTGTTCTTGATGTCCCAACGTGTAATAGATTCAGATCATTGCCACCCTGTTTTAATGAGCGATTTGGAGATGCTTTAGTTCTATCTACACAGTCCAGACTGACGGGACTGGCGACACCAAGTTTTCCACTCTGAGAAACCAGATCACCCTTTGCCTCCAGGTGAAGTGAAGTGCTGGAGTCAAGCAATACTGGTCCATCAACATTATGACGTCTGCTTGAAGGAGAGGGAGGCTCTGCTAAAGAACTATGTTTTACTACATTGAGACTGTGGGCTCTGATGCGAGACCAGCTTGTAGAACGGAAACTTTCTGCTTCCAACCAGAATTTAACTATATGTCCAACTCCTTGCATCTCCATATACTGGATGATATATGGAAGGGCAATGCTGTCCTGCAAGACTTGTTCAAGGGTCTTTGAAAGTCTGGAGTTAGTCTCTTCAGTTCTGTAGTTCAGGGAAGAGTGACCTATATGAAATAAACAGATTAAAAGGATGGACATTTTATTCAGGACAATAATATAATTACACCAAAAGATGTGTGTCAAAACCAGAACATGCTGCTGGAAACAAAAATCTGTTCCAAACACATTACTATGGACCTGGATTTGAATGCTGCTGAACTCACATTTATTGACAACTTCCAGAGAAACATGAAGTGACTTTAATTTTTTGTTGTTTGGACATGATACAAAAATTACAATGGTCCAGAGTGGAATAAACCTATTTACTTTTAAGCAGTAAATCTTATCTTTTTTCTCAAAAATGAAGCATGGCCTAATTATTCTATTATGCACTGGCAGCAGTTGCTATCCATGGAAAGATAGAATATGTTGAACTCTTGCCACCTGCCGATTACCAACTAAGCCCTTGGGAGAACTGCCAAAATGATGGCGACACATTTTCCAATGCATCACATGTGGTGAATTCATGTATCGTCCCTGGTACACTTTTATTGTAGGTCCAGACAGCAATAGTCATCTAGTAATTCTTCAATGTCTGACCTTCTAAAGAATATACTGCATGCTTCAATGCTGACAGCTGTCTACGTGCATCTCCTGTTGTAAAAGGTACACATACATCAGTTGTACAAACACCTGGTTGCATTGAAGCATTAAGTGCATATTTAGAAATTCAGAGAATGCAGCACAGCTCAGTAGAAAAGATGAAAGTTAACTCTAGATGTATTGTTATCCTGCCTGGGTACTTCAACCTGATCTGCTGAGTATTTCAACATTTTTCATTTTATTTTCAAACTTACTTGGCTCATCATTAAACTCCTTCTAAACAATAAGCCACAACTTGAAATATGATGGAATTTCACCAAATTGTTTAGTTGTTAGAGGAAGCCAAATACACACAACAGGAACTTCCAAAATATGAATTACCGAAGTCAATAATAGAAAAGCACAAGTATTTCAATTTAATATTAGAATATAGATAAATCTAATATGCCTTCTCACCACCACCTGCAATTGTATCCACATATCTCAAAAGATTGACTTCACCATATTCTTCTGTATGACTTAAATGATAAATACTCATTCTAGAAAGTAGGTAAGAGAATATTAGGTATTATGCTGCTTAGGTGTACATTAAGAGCAATCTGGCCATCAAGAAATTCATACCGAATTTTGTTCCCAGTTTTTGTTTTATAAGATCAATGTAGTTGTTGCTTTGGACTGGGTGTATATTCTGAACATCTCTAATGTAGCACAACCATTGCGGAGAACAAAAACAGGCAAGTTACTCTAATAGATGCCGCATAAAGTTTGTGACTTCTGTTCAATAACATACAGCGTTGCACAACATCACTGCACACTGCCCATTTCCTGGATAAGTGTCAGTTACAGCAAATTATGCTTCTGCATTTAAAGATTTTCCCCAAATAAAGTTTCATTCCAGATTAATACTCCTGCTTGGCTTACATCCTACATGGTACCTAAATACCCAAGTCAAATTCATTACTGAATTTTCAGTAGCACACATGAAAACTAAGCCAGTAATTTCTGGAAACCACTGAAACTGCAAAGTACAAGATCAATGACTATTTTAAAATTGACCAGCACCTGAAATTAGAAATTAAGCTACTTATGTTTAGGAAGAAGTTCAAATCTCTGTGTGCCACATAATGGTCTTAATAATATGAAGGTTTTTAAAAGTTGAAATACTTCAGAAACTGCAAATAGAAACCCAGCAGAACTTCCTCAGTTAAGAACTTTTAGCATGAAGTGACTTAACCTGTGGCAAAAGGAAGCCACGGGATACTCAACTAATTTTAGTTCTAACTGTAATCTGCCCCGACTAAACCATGCTACCAAGTAAAATAATGCTCAAAACATTCAGCAGGTCAGACAGCTTCTCTGGAAAGAGGAAAAGTTATCATTTCAGGTCCAAGACCCTTCAGCAGAACTGGGGAGAGAGAAAACAGATTAGTTTTCAGGTGCAGAGAAGGTGGGAGAGACCAAATGAGTTAACGTGGCACTTAGAAGCCAGGTGATGTATCTTTGTCACTTTTACATGATGCTAACAGCAAGGCTGTGAGAGATGACCAGCAGGCCAACTACACCAATATAAAGACAATAACCGAGCCAAAATGATGAAAGGCAGAAACAGTCTGTAATGATACAGACAGAAAGAAAGAGCAAGTTACCTAAAATTGGAGAATTTGACATTGGGCCCAGAAGGCTGCAATGTGCCAAAACAGCAGATGAAGTTTCATTCCTCAAGCTTGCATTGGGCCTCATAGTAAATATTGGCCATAACCACAAGGTCAAAGTGTGAGTGTGTTGATGAATCAAAGTGGGAGGCAACAGGTCACTCCTGCAGGCTGATGCAGGTGCTCAACAAAGCAATCACCCAACCTGCAGTTGGTTTCTTCAATTTATAGGAGGAGATTGTATGGTAAACAGCAAATGCAGTACACTAGATTGGAAGTGCAAATGAATCACTGCTTCACTTGGAAAGCCTGTTGGGTCCCTGAATGGTGAGAAGGGAAGAGGCGAAAAGACAAGCGTTATATCTTCCTGCAGTTGCATGGGGAAGTGCCACAGTGGGGAGTGGAGATAGACGAGCGTTCCAGGGGAGGAGAGGGAAACACATCTCGTGTTTGAACCTTAATGGACCTGGTGAAAGTTGCGAAGGATGATCCATTGAATATGGAAGCTGGTGGGGTGGAAGGCAAGGACTAGGGTAATTCTGTTCTTGCTATATTCAAAAGAGAGAAAAAGAACAGAGGTATGGAAAACTGATGAGATGTAGTCAAGGGATCTACCATTATGGTAGAGGGAAACCATTAATCGGGAAGGAAGAAAGCAGCAAATGCAACTGAGCAGAAGAACAGGGAGAATGGAATGGAGTCCTTACAGGAGGCAGGGTTGGAGGAAGTATCAGCAAGGTACCTCAGAGTCTGTGGGCTCATAATGGACGTGTTCAGCTAATCTATCCTCGAGATGGAAAGATCCATAAAGGGAAGAGTCAGAGCTGAACCGTGTGAAAGTGAGAGCAGAGTTGAAATTGGCAGCAAAAGTAATGACATTGGAGTTCTGTATCAGGAGGCAGCATCAATGAGGTCATTAATGAACTGGAAAAAGAGTTAAGGGAGTGCGTTAGGATTGGACTGAAAGAAAACTTGTTCCATATATCCCACAGAGAACAGGCATAGCTTTGGTATCAATAAAGTAAGTGGAGTTGAAGTAGAAGTTGTCCAAAGCCAGGTGAATGTTTGTGTTGATGGAAGGAACTAGTTGGTCCTCTACTCAATGAAGAAGCAGATGGCTCTCAGACTCTCCTGATGTGGGATAGAGACATAGAGGGATTGTACATCCATATGAACTGGTTGGGCCCAAGAAATTGGAAACTGGTGGATGGCGTCTTAAGTATCTGGGATACAAGTAGGAAGGGACTGGATCAGAGGAGAAAGGATGGAGTCAACAAAGAAGAAATAAGTGCACTGGGCAAGAGCAGGCTGAAACACTGGTACTGTCCATACAGGAGTACCAAATGAGATGTTACCTCAAAAAATATAAAAAGAGACCAAATGACCTATATTAAGAGTATATTAAAAGGGCAGCTAAGGAGAGAATAGGTCCCCTTAAGGATCAGTGTGGTAATCTATGCGTGGAGCCATGGGAAATGGGTGAGGTTTTAAATGAATACTCCTTGTCTACGTTTACCATGGAGAAGGACGTGGAAGCTAGTGAGTTCAAAGGAGGGAACAGTGATATCCTGGAGCATATCAACATTATAAAGGAGGTGTTGGAGGTGTCAAAATGCATAAATGTGGACAAATCCCTGGGGCCTAACAAGGTAATCCTAGGATGTTATGGGTAGCAAGGAGGAGATTGCTGGGGTCCTGACAGAGATTTTTGTATGTTTGTTTGCCACAGGTGAGGTATCAAAAGACTGGAGCATAGCTAATGTTGTGCCTTTATTTGAGAATGACAGCAGGGATAAACCAAGGAATTGCAGGCTGGTGAGCCTTATATCAGTGACAGGAAAGTTATTGAAAGGGAGTCCAAGAGACAGGATTTATTTGTATTTGGATAGGCAAGGGCTGACCAGGGATAGTCAGCATGGCTTTATGCACGGGAAATCATGTCTCACAAATTTGATTGAGTTTTTTTTTGATGAGGTGCTGAGACAATTGACAAGAGCAGGGCATTAGACGTCATTTACACGGACATTAGCAAGGCCTTTAACAAAGTCCCGCATGTAGGCTAGTCAGGAAAGTTAGAAGACATGGAATCCCTGCTCTGCTAGCCAACTGGATACAAAATTGGCTTGGCGGAGGGAAGCAGATGGTAGTGGAGGGTTATTTTTCTGATTGGAGGCCTGCAACCAGTGGTGCGCCACAGAGATCAGCTCTGGGTCCTCCTGCTTGTCATGCATTATGAATGATTTGGATGGGAATGTAAATGACATGATCACTAAGTTTGCAGATGACACCAAAATTGATGGTATAATGGACAGTACAGACAGTACAGTCCAAGGTTACAACAGCATATAAATCAACTGGGAAAGTGGGTAAGAGAATGGTACACGGAATTTAATTCAGACAGTTTTGTGAAGTGATGCAGTTTGGGAAGCTATACACAGTGAATAGCAGGGCCCTGGGGAGGACTGTTCAGAGAGACCCAGGGGCACAAGTACATATAGTTCCCTGAAAATGGCAAGACAAATAGACAGGATGGTGAAGAAAGCATATGGTATGCTTGCCTTCATTGGATGATGCTCTGAGTAGAAGAATTGGAATGTCATATTACAGTTCTACACTTGAAGTATTGTGTGCAGTTCTGGTCACCACACTACTGGAAAGATGTGATTAAGCTAGAGTGTGTAGAAAAGATTCACAAGCATGTTGTCTAGATTTGAGGGCTTCAGTTGTAAGAAGAGATTAGATAAGCTGTTTTTTTTCCCTGGAGCAAAGGAGGCTAAACGTGACATGGAAAAGGTATATAAAATTATGAGAGGCATAGATAGAGTAGATAGCCAGAGTCTAACTCCCTTTGAAGGGGCACTAAAACTAGAGGGCACAGTTTTAAGGCGAGAGGGAGGAGGTTTAAAGGGGATCTGAGGGGTAATTTTTTTCACCCATGAGAGTAGTTGGTAGCTGGAATGAGCTGCCAGAAGAGGTGGTGAAGGCAGGAACAGTAAGGCATCTGGACAGGTACTTAAAATGAGCAAAGCATGAGGAGATATGGAATTAATGCAGGCAATCAGTATCAGTATAGATTAGAATGATGGTCAGCATGGATGCGGTGGGCTGAAAAGCCTGCTTCTATGCTGTATAACTCTATGACCTACATCCGTTTTGTGAAAGATGCTTGTAGTGTGTAATTATAAGAGAGATTGAAGAGGCTAAGGGGTAAAGAGGAGTGATCCTTGGATCCCCTTCTGTTTTAGTCTATACTAAGTGGATTGGATATTGAAACTAAAACATAATAAATTAGAAACAGATGTAAAAATAGAGACCATAGTTATAAAATTAGTTATGCAACTGTGGCCCTGACCACAAGCCACCCAAACTAACAGACTATGCATCAACTCTATTTTCCTCTCTGGTCCCCAAATTAAATTAAAATGTCTCAATGTACTCCAAAGAACAGGTAAAAGCTCTTCAGAAAAGTGAGACAGCCTTCAAATAATTGTTTCAATGAATTTAAATCTGACATTAAATGTGAAGCATTGCACAAAGTAACTTTTTTTTAATGAACTCTATATTAAAAAGGAAACCTAGGGTAGAAACTAAAAGACTGCAGTGCAAATTGATTCAAGCAATAAAGTGCTTTGAATGATTTTTCCAAGTCTAGAACCCAGTCACAAGGGCATGTGGGGAGGGAGGAGAAGATGATTTGATTATAGCTCGTCATAAGGAGGCTTAACTGTGTAGATTTATGCTGTCATCTATATGAAACTGCACATGAACATTAACTAGTGAAGGCTTACAATGCATGCCTTCTTAACCTTGACAAAAATTCTGACCACATTCAAGAGCAATTTTAAGGTGGCAATTTATAACAGTTATATTGGGATAGCTAGTTTTGCAAGTACCCCAATTATAGATGCAAATCTATGAACACTAAAAAGACGATGAGCTGCTCCCAATGGCAATATAATTGCTTTCCAAAGGCTGAACAAATGCAAAACTCAAATATGGATCAATCTAAAATTTAACTTCTTCGTACTTGGAGATCATCTTCCTAATATTTCAAACAATGTGACATGTTGTTAATTATTTATGATCTCAAAAATTTTTACACTATTGCATTTTCAGCAATTATAAAACCCTATAGACAATAATGGCACTATAACTATAACATCATGTTATCTTTCTAAGTTTAGCTAAGGATATCTATGGATAATTATTATTTTAATACTAGTCATTGATTTAAAGTAAATCAATCTTACCCAAGTCTCCAAAATGAGCAGCTTCCATATGAATTGGTTGTTGCTTGAGAACTGCAGTTCTGCCACGTGCAAATGAGTCCATGTTGGCAGAGATGGCATTGATCGCCACATTGCTTGGTCCTGCAGCTTCCAAAAGTGCATGGTTCCTGCTTGGGGAGGGGGTTGCAACTGGAGTGGGAGCTGGGACTGCAATAGAAACAAAAAGTATTCCAGAATGAAACACAGTCAGTGACTTTGCAAAATTGTGATATAATCAACATCCATTTTAAAAGATAACAATGAAGAAAAGAGTGGGACCTCATTGCCACCTTGCCAATGGTTTAAATTCCAGGTCTTTCAAATTTATATACTTCTGAAAACAATGTAGAGAGAGGACGAAGGTTCTTTTCAAAATCCTACGTGGAGTGATTTTGCAAAGTCTAAGCCTTAGGAAGGATACTCCCCACACTCTCGTTTCCCACCCATTATTTTTAAAGATTAAATGTACATTGTACTTCCAGCTTGAAGAAGCTGGAGAAGATACAAATGATGTTTATTGCAGCAGGACACAGTGACCAAGATCTTATAACTCAATGTTTCTCAATACATATCATTTTTTTTATGTGCAGCTATCTCAGGTCTAATTTGATTGCCTAGTCACATAGATACTGTTTAATTGTGGATTAGGGATTCTCAAACTCACATCAGCCATGTGTTCTACTATTTAGTTCAGTTGGGAAGGAGCTAAAGTGAACACAGGTTTACTAATACTATTTTGCAAGTTCTGCAATAATTTTAACATTTAGAAACTTATGGGCAGCATTATTAAATATAAAACTGTGCACTGCACAAAGCTTTCCAAAACTACTCTGAATATATTGTAGTCATATAGGAAAAAAATAGGAAAAACCCAATCTACAACTTCAATTTCCAACAAACATATTATCTCCCCATTCAACCCACTTTATTCTTACAAACAGAGAAAAATTAATTAATTTTTCCACTATATAGGAACTGAAAATATTACAACTTGGGTACAGAGTGGTAAATCCTTCTCAATTATAATTGCATGAGTGATGATCAATTTATTGCCATTACATGAATTGACATTATAAAAGGGAAGTAAAAAAATTATGAACTAGAACATCATCTCTTTATTAATACAAGCTCCTGGAAGAGTCAAACAATGCAGCTCAAGCTCCATCATTAGCATACAGGAACAGGCTACTGCCAATGTACTCGTGCATGCATGAAGCCTTGTTTAAAGCTAATATTGGTGTCATTTGGTGTATTATGTTTTTTTCATATGTTATCATGTTCCAGTGAACCATGCCTTTGTTTTTATAATGTTAATAATTACTGTGATAACTCCCTTAGCAGAAAAAAAGCTAAAATAAAACAAACTCATTCTGTTTCCACAGATTTTATGCTATTTAAGTAACTGTTGATAGCTGCCGTTCAATGAAAAACAATACCAATGTTAATACTGGAATTATATAAATTATTAAGAATATGTATTCCAAGTTAGATTTTTAGCATACTAATAGTTCAAAGATCAATCACCAAATTATATAAATACTTGGTATCACATAACGTATCAAATGAAAGCAGATGCATTAAAAATGGAATACAGAAATAAAGGTCATTCAAGTATGCTTCATGATTAGAACAAAGGATCAGAGTATTCAACATACACAAAAACTTCCTTGTATTCTGAAGTTAATGAAAATCTTACCCACGAATATATGAATCAAGAGCCAGTCTAGGTCACTAGATCCCTTAAGCCTGCTCCACCAATTAATAAGATCATGGCTGATCTGTTTCTAATACCAACTTCACATTCCTTGCTACCTTTTGTGACCATTAATCCATTTGCTAATCAAATATCTACTTCCATCTTAAAGGTAATGAAGAAACTGCTTCCATCATCATTTGAGAAAAAAAGTTGCACTTAAATGGCAACCACTTTTTAGTGATTCTCTTATAGAAGGAAACATTCTACTCACATCCACCTTGTTAAGACAATAAAGATCTTGTGTTTCAACAGGTGACCTTTCACTATTCTAAACTCCAACCTTTCTTCACAAGACAACCTGCCATTCCAGGTAGTTAAACTTCTCTGAACTGCTTTCATTGCTTGAAAACATTCTTCTTGGAATGAGACAAATTCCATACACAGTACACCAGATTTAGTCACCACACCAATGCCCTATGTAACTCAATCATAAACTCTTTACTTTTATATTCAATTCCCCTAGCAATAAATTGTAACATTCTGTTAACTTTCCTATTTACTTGCTGTACTTACATTCTAGCCTTCTCCAAAACGTGCAGTACGAAACCTAGATCCCTCTACAGCTCAGCTCTGCAATCTCACACCATTTAGGTAATATGCTTCTTTACCTGGAGCAACCAACAATCTGTTGGAGGAACTCAGCGAGCCAAACAGCATCTGTGGGAGGAAAGGAATCGATGTTTTGGGTTGAAACCCTGCGTCAGGACTGTCAACCTGCTGAGTTCCTCCAGCGGATTGTGTGTTGCTCCAGATTCCAGCATCAGCAGTCTCCTGTGTCTCCATGCTTATTTTCTTGTCCAGATGAATAATTTTACAATGCTACATTTGCCAAATCTTTTCCCACTCGCTTAACCTATCTATATCCATTCATAGCAAATTATTCACAAATTATTTTCCTACCTAGCTTTGTATCAGAAAATTTAGCAACCACACCTTTGCTGCCTTAACCCAAGTCATTTATATTGTAATAACTGGAAGCCCTATGACATATCACTTATTATATTCTGCCAACCAAATAAAGACCCAGTTAGGCCAACTGTTTCTCTGTTAGCCAGCCAATCTTTTATCCATACCAACAGGTTATTAACCACAACACAAGCCTTTATTTGCCACAATAACTCTTGTTGTGGCTTCTTATTAAATGCCTTCTGGAAATTTAGCCAGAGAATATCCATTGGTTTCCCCTCATCCATCGCACATGTTACTTCTTCAAAGAATTCCAGTTGGTCAAACACTTTCTCTTTCACAAAACCATTTGTGTGGAAGGTGCTCTGCTGTAATCTTTTTTAATAATGCTTTCTAATATTTTTATTCATTGAAATGTTAAGCTAATTGGCTTCAGGTATTCTGCTTTTTTTTATTCCTTTCCTTTTTGAACAATGGACTTGAATTTGCTATTTTAAAATCTAATGGAATTGTCCCCAAATCTAGGGAATTTCATAAAACTAAAATCATTAGCCACTTCTTCTAAAACCCTGGGATAAAGTTCATCAGGACCCGGAGGCTTGTCAGCCCATAACTTCAATGATAGGCTCAGTACCACTGCCCTGGTGATTAATATCCCCGAGTTCCTTCCTTCCAATACAAAATTTACAGCTTTTTATGGGATATTACTTGTAAACTCTATAGTGAAGATAGTTAATATTAATGTTAGCAGCCATCCTTGGTGAAATGCTGGGTACACAAGAGATTGCAGATGTTCGAATCTGGAGCAACAATCTGCTGGAGGAACTCAGCAGGTCGAGCAATATCTGTAGGGGAAAAGGAATTGTTGATATTTCAGGATTGATGCAGGGAATGTTGACAATTCCTCCTCCCTCCCCTCAGATGCAACTCCAGCCAGTAAGCTCCTTGAGCAGATTGCTTGAAGTCCTGTTGTCTCAAATATTTCACATATTCAAAAGCAAAGCCAATTAGCCTTGCAGAAACTCTTTGCTTCATTCCCCTTAAGCCCCAGTTTCCCAATTAAAACCTTAATCTCCCTCATCCCAAAGACATGCTGGTTGCAAGGTTGATACAGTAAATTACCCCTAGTATAGGCAGGCGATAGGAGAATTACAGTGGAGTTGATCGTTGTTTGAGAGAGAATGTGGGTGAATAGGATCAATGGGCCAAATGGCCTCTTACTTTGTTGTGAAACTATGACAATAAAATACAAACAAGAATAAACAAAACAAAAACTCCCTTTTTTAGTCATCAATCCCATTGAAATTGACAGTTGGGCTGAATAAACTAGCCATGGCTGATGTAAAGCTGGAAAGGCATCCAGCAGCTCAGGTCAGTAAATTAGAAAGTACTCCTGAAGCAACGTTGACCCCAGAGACAAAGCAGGGCTTCAAACGCACAAACATCCCAACACCAACACCATGAGCATAGCTCATAAGTCACACTGGTGCCATTTTAAACCAGAGATTTTTAGCCCTCTTCTCAATATCCACCTCCTGGAAATCAGCACACACCCAGATAATCTGCACATTAGAAATCTGGTGCACAGCAAATTCACGTGCAAGGAAAAGCATGCAAAATAGAAGGTAGGAATAGAAATGGTTCACTTCACATTCAGGAAAGTTTAAAGCTAGAGAATGTTGATTCTGAATATATTAAAAATGATCCAGGACAAAATGTTAACAAATAGCAACAAACCTTGCAAATATCCACATAATATAATCCATTTACTCACACTACCAATGCATTTGGACCTCATCAGATTCAACCAATAGCCCAGTTAGAGTGCTTAATTCCAGTTTAATTTTAAACAGTTGCAAGGCATTGATTTAGAAGAATGACTGCAATTTAAACAGGTGGTGTAGTTGTTCAATTAAAGTGAACAGATGATATTTCATCATGTTCACAGTACCTACAGTTTCTGATTGCGGTTTAAAACAGGAAATATTGACAACACTTCAGCGCAATTGACAAGTATAAATTTACCGTGCAGCAGCTAAGTTAGTCACACCATCAACCCTTGCTGAATGGATGCAGAAATCTAATGGTGAATTTCCATGCAACAAAATGTGAGCTTCTGAAATTTAACAGCAACATTCCAGCAGCATTTGGGAAAACATCATTTCACTAAATTGGACATGGGACATAATTGAAAATAGACAATCATAAAGCCATTCTTCAATTCACAAGTTATCAAAGTAACTGCTGCAACAAGATACCATAATGGCATAATGTGAATGAATTAAAAGGTCACACACAGCAAGATATGACATTCTGTATTGGCAGGCATTCCAAAACTGAGTTTTACATCCTTCCATGTTTCCTAAAAGCACTTAATCACCATATATTTGTCTTAAAGCCATTACTGAGTAATATAATTAACCCCGTCAACATAGGTTTAACCCCACTTGATGTGAAACATTAAATCAAAAGCTTGGACAGTTCAATCTACATCATTTTATTTTCATGTAAGCCAATTATAGCTGTCAAGCATCACTTCATTGAATCAAATTAAATGTTTACTTAAAAAACAAAAAAAAATAAATCACTAAAAGGAGATTTATGTAAACGCTTCACAGCATCAAGATAAGCAGGCACGGTAGTGTAGAGGTTAGCGTAATGCTATTACAGCGCCAGTGACCCGGGTTCAATTCCAGCCGCTGTCTGCAAGGAGTTTGTACGTTCTCCCTGTGACTACATGGGTTTCCTCCAGCTGCTCCCGTTTCCTCCCACATTCCAAAGATGTACTGGTTAGGAAGCTGTGGGCATGCTATGTTGGCGCTGGAAGCGTGGCGACACTTGCAGGCTGCCCCCAGAACATTCTACGCAAAGATGCATTTCACTGTGTGTTTCGATGTATACATGACCAATAAAGAAATCTTATCTTGTATCCCATTGCAATTTAGAGCCAATTAAATACTTCCCAAAAGCAGCCATACATAATTTGGGAAATACCAAAATCAACCAACACACAGCAAGCTCCCACAAACAACAATTAGATGTGCAAATAATCCAGTTGAGTTACTGGCTAACAGAGGGCTGGGCGAGCACCCATTTTCTACATATTATTCTGTGGGATCTTCTACTTCCCTAGGCAGCCAGGCAGATGGTTTAAATTCTCAACCAAAGGATGGTACCTCCAATAATACAGCATTCCACTGGTTCTGCAAAGGAGTGCTAGACTAAATCGTGTACCCAAGTCTTGAGGGACTCGAGCCAAGAACTTCTGACTCAGAAGCTACAGAGTACCGTGAACCAAAGCTTACACTTATACAAGGAATGGCAACCAACTTATGGAAAATTAAACTCAGCTTCAGACAAAGCAAAATATATTTTCAGCATTTAAACTACTTCTGAGGAACATTGAAAATATTTTTCTGATATTGATTTGTAACTTTGGTATTGTGTTGAAACTTACACTGACCTGTTATTTTAAATTAACCTGCATCACTGTTAACATCACTTGCAATTTATAACATGAAGCTCATACTGACATGATAGTTTTACTTTCACATTAATAAATAGTGCTGTATTCTTGAGTCTTTAAGTCACCTGAAGTGCACTTCAAGAGGCTGAAGCTAACTCCGGAAAATGGTCTTAATATTTTAGCTTCTCTACAATTCAAACTAGGCCAACATGAAGCAGTACAGCTCCCTCCACATATTTCACAGACACCCAGATTTACAATTCAATTTAAAGTTTGTTTTATGTAGGGGTGGGGGACAAGAGTATGGGAAAAGGAGAGCAAGTGAGAGTATGTCTCCATCTCCCACTCAAACTAAAAGGGAGCAGAAGCCAGCCCCACAATCCCTCAAGCCTGCCCTGCCATTCAATATCATGACTGATCTATGTTGGTCTCAACTCCTCTTCTGTGCCAGTTCCCCATAACCCCCAATTCCTCAAATCATTGGCTGGGAGCCTCGCTGTTTCAATTGGCTGAGGTTCCATCACCACCAATTGTAATGCACTCGACTTTGAGAATCCCTGTTTCATGTACATCATATAGTCAACAAAAGCCAAAGACTACTGCATTTGTCCACTGCGTTAGCACTTTCACCTATGAAAGTAGCGAGTTCTGGTGCTACTGAATTGAGCACAAATATTTAGTTTGAAACTCAGGAGAGCTACACTATCTGCAACGCTAGCATTAAAAAAGGCCCAGTTTCCTTCCTCAAAAGGATACAAAAGATCAAGGGCATCCATGTGTTTGTTTGGTGTATCCACTAATAATCTATCCATTAATTAATATCACCACAATAAATTATCAGGTCAACATCATAGCCGTGAGCAGGATCTTGCTTTGCACTAGCTTTTATGTTGCTTGATTGCCACTTTGTTTTGTTTAACTTCTGAAGTTGCATGAAATTTCAAGTATTAAAATTGGATTCAACTGTTGTACTGAAGACTTGCACTCCAGAACTAGCTGCACTCAAGCCAAGCCCTTCCAGTTCATCTGGAACACTAGCATCTATCCGACAATGTGGAAAATTGGTCAATTATGCCCCAATCACAAAAAGTAGGACAAATCCAACAGGCTAATTACTGCCTAACCTGATTACTCGAATTGACCAGCATGTGATGGAAGCTATCATTGACAGTGCTACCAAGCAGCACTTGCTCACCAATAACCTGCTCACCAATGCCCAGTTTGAGTATTGCCAGGATCATCACAGCCTTGGTCCAAACATGGGGCACAAAACTGACTGCTGCAGGCGAGGTGACTGTGATTCTCCTTGACATCAAAGCAGCATTTGAAATCAACGAGCATTAAAAATACACTCTAGTGGTTGGAATCCTAATTTGCACAAGGATAGTATGGTTGTGGGAGAAATTATCCCAGCCTCAGGACATCACTACAGGAGTTGTCCAAGGTCCAACAATCTTCAGCTGCTTTGTCAATTACCTCCTTTCCATCATGATGCTCACTGATGATTACACAATGTTTACTTCCATTCACAACTTTTTAAGCAAATGAAATGGCCTATGACAATATGCAGCAAGTCCAAGACATCAGAACTCAGCTGAGAAGTGGCAAATAACTGAAGTGCCAGGCAATGACCCTCTCCAAAAAAAAAGTGTCCCCACTATCGAAATCCTGGGACTCACTATTGACCAAAAACTCAACTGGATAGCCATAAGAACAATGGCTAAAAGAGCAAGTCAGAGGCTAAGCATCTGCTCAAGTGACCCACTTGATTCACCCATCGACCACATTACATATTCATTCCCTCCACGACTAATGCACAGTTGTACCATCAACAAAATGAATTGCAGTTATTAGAAGACTCCAACAATACCTTCCAAACTCATGACCTCTACCGACAAGGAAAAGGGTGAGAGGGGCATGGGAACACATCAACTGCAGGCTTCTCCCCACCCCAAGTCACACACAATACTGATTTGTAAATACATCATAGACCTTCATGCAGAAGGACTACAGTGATTCAAGGCAGTGACTCACTACCACCTGCTCAAGGGCAATTACGGAAGGACAATAAATGCCTGTCTTGCCAGTGAAGCCCAGATTCCAGAAGTGAATAAAAAAAAATAGGCTGTGGCTACAGTTTGGAAATGGACACATTGGTTACAGGGAGAAGGCAGGAGAATGGGGTTGAGAGGGAAAAATAAATCAGCCATGATTGAATGGCAGAGCAGACTTGAAGGGCTGAATGGCCTAATTCTGCACCTATGTCTGATGGTCTAAGTCCTGGAATATCAAAGGTGCTGCCTTTCAAAAAACAACTATCAGCTACTGAAGCAGATGAAACTTCTCAGGAATCTCTTCTGATGTCCTAGCCATTATTTATCTCTTAGCTAACACTATTCAATTACTTAACATGCTGTTTAGAGAAACTCAAGATATGCTACCATTACATGTCCCAAAAATAAAGCAAGCATTGCTCGAGTATTACTAGTAATACATTACTGTAAGCTTATTGACCATGAAGGAGCTTGGGGAAGTCACACTGAAGCCAATATGCTTTTACACGAGATACATCTTTCCCTGGGTCACAACACTGTGCCCACTCCAAGAATGGACCCTACAAACCAGGCTAACATTTTGGTGCAGCGGAGAGATGGTACTCCATTGTCAGAGCTGAGATCTTTTCAGCAGAGATGTGAAATTGAAGGCTCACCCATCTAAATGATTCATTAGCAGTACTTTAAAGCCGTATAAGATTCCCAATCCCACCCACGCTGTTTTCGGCCAACTTTTACCTATTAACCAATACCAACAATTGGTCATTTTATCAGATGTGGATTACGTCCTTGTTATTCTGCAGATAACAAAAAAAAAAGCATGAACACTATTGAAGGCACTGGCAATGACCCCTCTATGGATATAACAATATCTGTGCAAGCTTCAGCTTGCGGGTTTCAGCTCATTAAAACAAGCTGAAAGATAGAAGCATGCCAGGCCCCAGCTCTGGCTGCACAGCTGATTCACACTCTGGACTTCACAACTACAGCTGCATGTTCCTGCTCTTTTGGTGCCTCTGGAACAAATTGGAAGTTATACCTGGGGTCAGCTTGGTTAGTGTTGTAAAACTCTGATAACCTGCTGAATGACCATTCAGCTATCACGATGATTCAGCATCACAGAGGGGATGCTTGCTGCACTCATCTTCTGTTCACCGGGACCCCAGTTCCGACACTGCCTTTCCCCTCACTGGTTCCAGAGTTCCCTTTAAACTTACCAGGTTCACTGGAAGATTTATTGTAATACCATGTAATGCGATTACTGCAACAGAAATGCAAAATTGTGCTTAAACTTTAATGGTGAACAGTTTGAAATGATAATGTCATCAACGATAGAACAGTAATCACTAGCACTTCATTGCATTATGGTTTAACAATATCCAATCTTGGAAGGACAAAAAACTGGAAAGGTCAACTGCATTAAGGTTATCAGACAGGTCTGATAGTTTTGCATGTCCGCAATTGCACTTTGATATAAATCATAATGAAAGGAAACGGCTGCAATAAAATTGCATAAAAATATCACTTCATCTTTGCACCTCACTGAAACGATAGTGACGACACTGAAAGAATGATGTTGTTCAGTGACTGGCAGCTATGCAACTGTGGGACAAGAACAATTTATCAGGCAGCTCATTTGTAAGCCAACACTTGAGAGAATCTAGTTCAAAGAGTCTAATATTCTATTTTAAGTTCCTTAATGAGAGAGAAATGTTCATGCTCCATTTAAAAGTTCTATTAAAAAAAACCTTTTGCGGTTAAGAAATAATCTTTGTTCTCATGAGCAAGTCATCCACACCAATATCCTCAAAGAAAAAGGTCAAGTCAAACCAAAACTGGAGCAGAACGCAATGTTCCAAATAGTATTTGCAATAGTATTCCTGTATCATTCACTTTGTTGAAAGATTTGAATGTATTAAAAGGCACTGAATAATTTAGCAAACACTTGAATCACTGTGCTAAAAGGTTTATAATTATTCTATTTTAATACTACAGTCACATAGATGTAATTGTCATGACTTTTAAATAGTACATTTGAATATGTGTAATAAGTAATATTTTGAAGATGCAAAAATAAGGAAAACAGTTGATAAGAAAACTAAAACAGAAAATGCTGGAAACACTCAGCAAGTCAGGCAGTATCTGTAGAAAGAGAAACAGAGTTAACTTTAAGTCAAAGATACCGTGTCAGATCAAAACCCTCTGTGCAACACTGAGATTAGGGACATTAAGCAGCCTGTCACAATGAGAACAAAGCAAACATTGGCAAATCTCAATTCAAACAGATTATTACAATCTAAATTTGGATTACAAACTATATTTTATTCAAACTTGTGTTAGTTCCTGTGCCATGACTGATATCTGTGAAAATAGCTTCCAGTAACAGTTCACTGAGCAAATAATTGAGCAGATCATTCAAAGCAAGCTCATTAAGGTATTTGAAAAATAAAGGTGCTCAAAATGATTCTGATGGGTATGGGCTGACAATGGAACTCGGTACAGATCAATGTACTGGTAGGACTAAGACTGAGCAAGTAAGCAGTTTGTTCCAAACTATGAAAGGCAAGAACAGTGGCAGCAACAAGGTTAAAATAAAGCCCTAGAAAATAAAAGCCCTAAAATCCAGTCCTTGCATTTGAGTAGGGACCAATGAAACATGGCAAGAACATAACATAAGGAATGGACACAAGTGTAGGCCATTGGGCCCCTTGTGCCTACTCCTCATTCAATAAGATCATAGCTCATCTTGTACATCAGCACTACTTTCCAGCACTAATCCCAAGCCTTTCGATTCCCTTAATATCAACAAATATACACATGAACATACAAATAGGCCACTCACTCCTTAAGCTTTCTCTGACCTTTTAAGAGAATGGTTGAGCTGATTGCAATCTCCACTTTGCTCTCCCACCTACTCTTTCAGTCATTTATTACATACCTATCTACCTCCACCTTAAAAGTATTCCAAGGCTCTGCTTCCAATGGTTTTTGAGGAAGAGAGTTCCAAATCTTAAGACATTCAGAAAAACTTTACCTCCAATGTCTTAAATGGACAACCTCTTAGTTTAAAGCTTTGAGCCCTCATTCTAGATTCTTCCACAAGAGGAAACATCCTCTCCACATCCATTCTATCAAGTATTCTTAGAATCTTATCTTTCAATCAAGTTGTTGTAAGACAAGTTCGTGAGGTCTCAAAGGCAAACGCGGGACAGGATAACGGGGGCAATACACACATGCACATGGGTGATTGCGAATGTGGGGGGGGGGAAAACTGCAACGAGGGTGAGATGCACACACAACAAACTGGGTACAAATAAATAAAGGAAGAAACAATACGACACCTGCCGCCCTCCTTGACTCAGTGCAAGCATCGGCTCTATGCTAGAGGGATATTCTAACTAACTACTCTTAAGCAGTGCACAGCTTACCTCAGTGTCCCTCGGAGACAACAAAGAGACAGAACCAAGCATGTGGTACTCTTTATACTGCTGGAGGGCTGGGTGGTCCAGTCCAGGTAGTTCAAACAGGCCAATCACCTGAGTGTGCCAGGTACAAAGGTGTTTAGAGCGACCAATAATTAGGTGTGCACTAATAGGTGGGGGTGGAGCCAAACCTTGATTGATAGTGGTGTCTTCCGACCAGGTGGGTGCAGTGCTGTCATCCGACTAGATGGGGTCAGTATTGTCACTGTCACGCGACAGCCGCGAGTCTCCACGATACACAAGTCACCTCCTACTCTTCTAAATTCCCACAGATACAGGCCTAGCCCGTCCAATCCTCGTTTCTCATAAAACAAACCACCCATCACAGCTATTAGTCTGGTACACCTACAACGAACTGCTTCCAACACATTTACATCCTTCCTTAAATAAACGAGACCGATAATGGACCCTGTACTCCTGATGTGATCTCACCAATGCTCCGTGTACCAGAAATGTAACTTCCCTGCTTTTGTATTCAATTCCCCTAACAATTAGCAATACTATTCTTATTGCTTGCTGCACCTACACATTTGATTTTTGTGAACAATGCTCCAGAGCATCCAGATCCCTGTGCAACTCTGAGCTCTGCAATCTCTCATCAGATGGATTGTGTAAAAGTCTATTAATGTTTGTCTTAAATATATGTTGTGGTTGAACCTCCAGAGCAATCACTGGTAGTGAATTTCAAAAGATTCACTGGCCCTTTGCTGAAGAAATTTCTTCTCATTTCTGCCTTAAATGACTAATCTCTGGTTCTAGCCACCCAAGCATCAGTTCTCCATCCACCCCATCAAGTTCCTTAACAAATTTTTTACATTTCATAGGGATCACCTGGCATTCTTCTAAAGTCTGGAGAGTACAAGCCTCGTCTACTTGATCTCATTGCATGGTAAATTTACTATTCCAGGAATCAATCTGGTAATCTTTCACTGTACTCCTTCTTTGGACAAGGATATACTTCCTAAAGGGAGATCAGACCTGTACACAATATTCCAGATGGTTTCACAAGGACTCAATATAAAAGAAGCATTGCATCTCTACTCTTGAACTCAATCCTCTTACAATCAAGGTCAACACATCATGGGCTTCCTAAATGCATATTAACTTTTAGTGATTTGTGTACAAGGACCCCAAGGCATCTCGAACACAACACCTTTCAATCTCCCACCCATTTAAAAAACACTCTGCTTTTTTTTGTAATAAAATGGATAACCTCATTTTTTCACATTTTATTCTGTGTTCTTGCTCATTCATTATGTTTCTATCCCCCAAAGTCTCTCTGCATGCTCCTCAGAGCTCACAGTGCCACCTATGAAGATAAAAGACAGTATTTTGGTGACAATGGAGGCACAGAAACAAATTCATCTTAATACCACACAGCTTATAGAACTACACCAACAAAAGGAACCAGAACTGTCAAGCAGGCAGGCTAATAGAGGGAAGGCCAGAAATGTTTAGAAGCTTATAGGAATCAAAGAATGACCTCAATTTCTTAATATTGTACCATTTCAAGAGCATTATTGAACAGATGGCTGGAAGAGCAAGCAATTGCCTCAATATGAAGAGGTGAAAAAGGTAAAGCCATGCATAAATTTTGGATTTGATGCCATAATTTTAGATTATGTTACTGAGGGGATACATGGTGAAGAGGAGAGGACTAGGATGATGTGCAAAGGGATTTCAGGTGTCCTTGGCCTGAGAATATATCTAGTAATTGTGATGGGTATGAAACCAGAAGAAATGGAGAAAACAGAGCTGCACCAAATCTTTACAAAGCCAAATCACAAGGATGGGACATTGAGAAATGTTAAAGGAGGATACAATGATCAACAACATCCAAGGTAGCTACAAGCTCAAGGAAGATGAACAAACTGTGGTCAAAGAGAATGTTTGTGACTTTGGCTAGCAAGTTCAAAGAATCAAGAAAAAGATATGGTTATATGCATGTGATACAAGATGAAAGTGAAGACAGACAACAAAATATCAGGAACGAGTCAGGGACTGGCACCAGAATTGCCTTTTAAAACACTTTAGCCTGAGGCAGAAACGTTAAGTAAGCTGGCGCTTCTTGCATCACTTTAGTAAAACTGCGATGTTCACAATGGACATTACATGCACTTTTATGTATTCTAAATGTTTATATTGAAAAGCTGAATTGAAACACAGGATAATGTGTCACGTAAATACCAGTTTCTTTCTTTGTCATTGGTTTAACCTCAGACATGTTTCAAACATTCCAGCAAGTCCAGGTATCAAGATCCTAAACTATATTTCAAATATTGTCAGAGAGCAAACATCAAAGCCAATTAAGTTTTTAAATTCTCCCTCAGGAAGCGCATGCAGTAAATTAATCAATCCTTTTGCAACGTCCTTGGAAGCAAAAATAAGTGAAGTCACAGAGAAACCAGTTTGCAAAATAAAATTCTCTCAAAAACATCCCGTATTATTTCATTAAGTGTTTGCAAGGTTGCCAAAACTAGAGGAACAGCACCTCATATTCCACCTGGGTAGTCTGCAACCCTATGGCATGAACACTGAATTCTCTAATTTCAGGTAACTTGCTCTTTCCCACCCCTCCCTTGCCCCCAACCCACTGCCCCTTTTCTCTCTCTCCCCAATCTACTCAGTTCCTCCTACACCCACCCACACCAAGCCCCCATCACCCTGTTTCTTTCCCCTCCTTCACCCACTCGTCTGCCATCACCCAAACAGTCAATCTCGCTGTGTCCCCCTCGCTCTACTGTTGCATCTGCCCACCCCACCTCCCTTATTTGGTTCCATGCTCCACCTTCCTTTCCTATCAGATACTATCATCTGTAACCTTTCTGCCTCCACCTATCACCTCCAGCTTCTGTTATTACCACTCTCTCTCCTCCATCTGCCTATTACCCCTCCACACTTGGATCCACCTATTGCTTGACAGCTCTTGCTCCACCCCTTCTCCTCACCTCTTTATTCTGGCTATCTCCCTTTTAGCTTTCAGTCCAGATGAAGGGTCTCAACCCGAAACATGGACTGTTCATTTCCCTCCACAGGTGCTGCTTGACCCGCTGAGCTCCTCCAGCAGTTTGTTTTTGATTAAGAAGTTCTCTTCATTCAAGTTACCAATCCTCTTTCTCTCCCTACATGCCTTCTCTTAATTCCACAGTAAGTTCCAGAGCCTTTGTGACATAGACCAGTGGATTCAAAGTATTGACAAACTAATACAAACATTGTTGAATAGTCTGCACAGAAACAAGATTAGAAACTACTTAGTAAATAATAATAGCAAAAGTAAGAAAACAAAAAGGAAAAAAATCTTTTGCACATTTAGAAGATATTTAAAAAGTGTATTTCTAGTCAATGAACAGGTGGCTTCTGTATTAGACAGACCAACTAAATTTATCTCTGGACAACCCAAGGGTACAATTAACCTCATGTTAAATGCAGGATGTGCTCATCATATTTATATCTGAATATATCCATAGACAAAAAATAACAGTCAAAGAACTTAGGTCAGCAGAGTCACAATTGTTGCTGATAGTTGGGTGTATTGATTTAGATCACCATTGCACAAGGAATGCATTTCAAAGGTCAAGTCAAATGACTCTACTATCTTCCAGCCTACCATCCTTAATAAAATATCAATTGTTGCAAAATGATATTTTAACTTCATGAGTATTGCCACGTTTCTAGCTTTTCACTTTAACAATTAACAGAAGAGGTTATGGAAACCAAATACAGGTGACCCCCACATCATGGAGGGGTTGCGTCCCGGAAAAACCGCCTGTACCATGATTTTCTGTAACACAAAAACCTATTTTCCTTTGAATCCCATCTTATAAGTGGGGATGCATTCCCACATGATGTTCTTCTCTGAAAAGTAATGATTGTACTGCAGCTGCTGGTTCAAGGCAGGGGGCCACTTAGTAGATTGGCTTGTCAGTTTCCGAAGCAATTCTCTTAAGTGGCCAGCAGCTGTGTTTGGAGACACAAGCAACTGCAGATGCTGTAATCTGGAACAAAAAACCCAAACAAATTGAAGGCTGGAAGAGAGGTAAGGAAATCATAAATCACTGGTTCCATTTATCACCTTCCATACTTATCAGATTCCAGTAATCTGCAGCCTTTTGTATCACCACTTATCATCTTCCAACATTCAGTTTAGGTTTACAACTTGCACTTAAACTTGCTGGCCTTTTCCCAAACACCTTGAGGGTAAATAATATGGAAAACTCTTTGGGGGCGGGGAAAAAAGGTTGTGGGGGGGAGAAAGACACTGCTGGGCAGCAAAGTGAACCAATACAAAAAATAATCATCTGTGTATGCATCAAGAATGAGAGTTGAAAAAAAATAAAATTTGTTGTTCTTTTACATTTCCAATATTTTCCCCCATATACATTCTGTAAGAGTGAATTTCGTTCATATCTCAGATTTTTTGGGTGGTGATTTGCAAATTCCACAAGGGTGAAACTCTGTAACCCGGACAGCCGTAACGCAGGGGTCACCCATACACAATTTCAAAGAGTTTACTTAAAACTTGGGTGCAATTGATCTACTGTTGATAGCACTAACGTTGGCTTAGTTTCCATTAAGCCATGAACACTGATCATTCACCAAGGATAGAAGAAAAAAATTTAAGGAAATAATGGACAAATAAACCTGTTATTAACATAAGAATGCTATTCAGATCAAGGGGCACACATTAAAGTTGTTTGAATTTTAGAGTTCCTGGGTTACTCACACAGCACCACACTGTGGAAAGCTGAGTATTGTTTCTTCCCAGTCTTTGCCCCAAACCACCTTCCCACCCAAACACCATCAACAGACATTTAAAAAAAAGTTACCTTTAGTGATTTGTGCCTCTGTTATTTTCTCTCTCCCCCCTTTGGCTTTACCTGTACAAAATAAAAATATGTTCACTAATTGTACATCTCAGACAGGATGTCCAGAGATATCATTAAAGTTTATCTTAGTACATGCATGCATTCTTCCAATTCCCTTTAAGTTAATATTCTACATTTTATCAGATAGCTAGCGTAACAGGGGAAGATCAATTTACTAAAACAGAGACCTCAAATTTATTTCCTTCCATTTCATACTGTTATTTACAATGGGCATAATAACATTCATAATTCACTGTAGTTTGTCCTACTAATAACTGATATATTTACACTAGCCAGTCAACTCATTGAACCAGTCAGCTCACATTGAGCTGACCTTTTCAAACAAAAAGGAGCAAAGAACACAACAAATTTAAATAAGAAAATGGCAGACAAGAGAGAATGATGACTGCCAGGTGCGAGTTCTCCTGCAAGTATAATACCTCCCACGTAGAGATGTCTCACATACCAATCTCACTGGCCCAGATTTGCAGCAACTAAGAGGCTGTCAACACACTTCATTATTGAAGTGTCAGACAGCAACTTTCTGTGACTGCAAGAACTTTGCATGTATAAATTGGCTTAATGATTGCCTAATCCAATTTTAACAGCAATTGTAGAAATTCACAAATATATCAATAGCATGACTGTAATTGAACACTGGTCTCCCAGATCCAGATTGATAATTTGATGGATGGATGAGAATCAGCACAGGTGTTACAATTTTGAAAGCCCAATAAGTATGCTTGCAAATAAAGTGCTCACACCATTCCACTATAGAATACATTTTCTTTGCTATGGCAGATATTTTTACCACTACCAAATGTCAGCTCTCAGACACTTCCTCATATCATCTTCTGACTTCATTTCCTCAGATCTTCCCTCCACAGCTTCTAATGTTGTAGTCTCTGCACGTCCCCCCCCCCCCATACTCCTTCCACATGCAGGAGTGACCCCTTCCAGGCAAACCCCAACAAACTTATGCCTTCCTACTTTGACTCCAGCATCTGGTCTAGTCTCCTCAAACTTGCATCTGTGACACCTCTGATATCTTCTGCCATTTCGACAGTTCCCAATTCCCTGGTACCAAATGGCTCATTGGGGGGGGGGGGGGCAGGGGCATAAAGAAAATAGAAGAGATGCAGTCAAGAGCTGTCAATTATGATAGAGGGGCAGCCACAGTTCAGAAAAGAAGACATCTCAAACACCTGTGTAGAAAGTTTTCTCACCTTTACACCTCCATCCCAAACAAGGAGGGCCTTCCACTTCTTTCTTGAACAGAGACCCAACCTGTCCCATCCACCCACAGACCCATTGCCCTGACTGAACCTCCTCTCGTCTTGAACAACTTCTTCAATTCTGCTCAAAGGGGAACAGACACAGGCCAAAGCCAGGCTTTTCTTTTTGTGGGAAACACAGAACAGTCTCCATTCAGTCCTATTTCGGGCCCTTCTCTTAACTCTTTTTCCAGCATATTATTGGCTGTATAAGTACTGCTTCCTGCACTCATACAGAACTTAAAAATAAATTTTGTTGCACCCTGCTCCCACTTTCACATTGCCCACATTTGACTCTTCCCTTCTTTTACAGGATCTCTATACCTCAGGGCACGGGTTAGCACAAATATTCAGTACAAGGCCAGAGAGTCCCACAGCTACTTCGACAATAGTTCCTCCCACCTTATTTCCTGCAAGGACTCCAGTCCATTCGCCCAGTTCTTCTGTTGCCATCTTATCTGTTCCAATGATGAAACTTTCCACACAAGTATTCAATATGTCTTCCTTCTTCCTGAACCGTGGCTTCCCTTCTGCTGTAATCGACAAAGCTCTTGACTGCGTCTGACCCATTTCCCATACATATACTCGCACCTTCTTCCCTTTTGGACAAAGCAAGGATAAAATTCTCCTGGTCTTCACTTTCCACCTCACCAACATCCACAGCCAATAGATCATTCTTTGCAATTTCCACTACTTCTAACAAGATTCCACCACCAGACATGTATTCACCTCCCTTCCACCTTCAATATTCTTAAGGGACCATTCTCTTCACCTCTTCTCAGGTAGACAGGGTTGTAAAGAAAGCTTTTGGCATCCTGGCGTTCATAAATCAAAGTATTGAGTATAGGAGTTGGGGTGTTTTGGTGAGGTTGTACAAGACATTGGTGAGGCCAAATTTAGAGTATTGTGTGCAGTTCTGGTCACCTAACTATAGGAAAGATATCAGTAAGATTGAAAGAGTGCAGAGAAGATTTACTAGAATGTTGCTGGGTCTTCAGGAGTTGAGTTACAGGGAAAGATTGAACAGGTTGGGACTTTATTCCTTGGAGTGTAGAAGAATGAGGGGAGATTTGATAGAGGTTTACAAAATTATGAGGAGTATAGACAGAGTAAATGCGAGTAGGCTCTTTCCACCTAGATTAGGAGAGATAAGTACGAGAGGACATGACTTTAGGGTGAAAGGGGAAAGGTTTAGGGGGAACTTCTTCACTCAGAGAGTGGTGGGAGTGTGGAACGAGCTGCCATCTGACGTGGTAAATGTGGGCTCACTCTCAAGTTTTAAGAATAAATTGGATAGGTACATGGACGGGAGAGGTCTGGACCGAGTGCAGGTCAATGGGACTAGCAGAATAAAGTTTTGGCACAGACTAGAAGGGCCGAATGGCCTGTTTTCTGTGCTGTGGTGTTCTATGGTTCTTCTGGATCTGCTCTACTGTCTCCAATGACCGCTACCTTTCTTATAACACTTTCCCATTCATTCACAAGAGATGAAACTTTTACCTCTTTCCGTCCCAGCATCTAGGGACTTATACAGTTTTTCCAGGTGAAGCAGCAATTCACTTGAACAATCAGAGTTCACAATGTGGCCTCCTCAGCAATGGAGAAACCAAATGCAGATTGGGTGACCACTTTGCCAAGCATCTATGATCAGTCTTAAGGGACACGGTTGAGCTTTCCGAAGCCAGCCACTAATTTTCTGTTGCACTCCCAGACTGACCTGCCTGGTCTCCTCTAATGTTCTGAAGCCCAACATAAGCTCGAGGAACAGCACCTTCTGTTCTGTGTGGCCACATTGTAGCCATCTGTACTTTATATTGACTTGTGTAATTTCAGATTAACTTGCTTTCTCAGTGAGTATCAGAACTGGCCAGCTCTTCTTGCTATGGGGCATCCATCTGTTATATTGACTGTTTTTAATCTCTCCACGAGCACAATCTGATGTGCTATGTATTTCCTACAGCTATGCATTTCATAGCTTTTACATTCCTTTGCTTGTATTCCCTCTCTCTAAAAATCCTGATTAATTTATCAACCAGTTTATTTCATCTACAGCTCATCCCCATAATGATCTTGGCCCCTAAGATATTTCCTTTGTCCTAATCACTCCTCCCCCACCCTCTCTGCAACATAGAACCAAAGTGGTTTTCTCTATTTCCCAAATCTGACAAAGGGTTTACTGTTGTTAACTCTCTTTCCACAGATGCTGTCTGATCTGCTGAGTGTTTCCAGCATTTTCTGTTTTTTTTATTTCAGATTTCCAGCAAGCATCTGCTGTTCTTTGATTTACTGTCCATTTTGGAAGACACAATTGGTGCACTCTGGGAAAAGCTCAACACTGGCACCCAACTCAAATTCAACTTGCAGAAGATGGGAGAACTAATTCATTGTAAAACTATCAAGATTTTTTTTACATATATATGATTGTCATACTCTGCACACAGAATTATTCCACTTAGCACTGTAGGTAATTACACACTTCTACATCTGCAATATTCATAATCACCTATCCATAACAATACATTACACCCCCGTGGAAAATGTCAAAATCATAAAATACACTCTGACTGGTAATACTTCAGGGAATGAATCATAAGCTGTCAAACCAGTTTCACTGACAAAGCAGATTTAGTCACTTAATGAATTGCACAGATGTCAACAATACAAAGCAACGTATATCTGTTCTTGCAAATTTATACAAAAATAGCCACGAATCCACAGACAAAAGTACAAAATTTGCAATACCTTCACCGTCTTACTGCAGTGAAATAAAAATTATTCCAGAAAAAATGCTAACATTATGTTGTTGCTCCTGTTAAATGAAATTCAGGAATTTACTTTCTGGCATAATAGCTTCAAGCTACAAGGCCAATTGTTCTGCCTCTTACTCAGTCCCAACAACCATCAATGGAGAGAAAACTCTTGAACCTCAGGAACAGGGATAAAATAAACAAAAGATTGTTTAAAAATATTGGGGAAGTTGTCCCATCCAATACTTCCAAATGCACTAACTGTACATATTCCAACTAATTCCAAATATAGTCTTTAAGGTTATGAAAGCAGTTGATGGGGAGACCAATATTATGATGTTTTGAATTGCTTCTCACAAACCTAGAAATATAAATCACTGATAAATCCAATTGTAAATTCAGGAGCAGTCATATTATAAGTGGCTAGAATCTGAAACATCACAACGTGAAGCAGCTGAGGTAGCCAGCACAGAAACATCAGAAGAAAGCTAAGCTAAGTATACGGAAGATAAAAGGATTAGATGAGGAGGGGTGGGAAGAGTCTGGTGTGGAACATTAAGCCCTGCGTAGATCAATGGGCTGCTTTTATGCTCCAGAGTCTATGTAATTCAATTTAAGGAGGTTTCAGTGTTGCACCTTTAATTACATCCTTTCCATCATACAGTCTAAATTGCAGCCATATTTCCAAATGACAGACATCACTCCTATTTTGATTCCTTAAGCAATGAGTAACAAAGGAAATGACTGTCTGGCTCCATGGGCTAGAATAGGTTTTTTTTTGCCCCCCGCCCCCCCGTTGCTAGTAGAAACTATGATACTGCGATAATAGCAGGTCTGATTCTAATGGTAGTACTACAAATAAACACGGCAGCTCTGCTGCTAGCAAAAGCTTCATGACCTACTTAAAGACATTGCACCTTCAAAGTTCACATTGTTAATGCCCCAAATCAGCAAGATGCATGTACCACCTACTTCAGGCATAATTTAAAGAACCAATCCAATGAGAAGACCATCAGACTAACAAATGTTTAGATTCTGTGGTGGTCAGATCAGGAACAGGTGTTGCCAGTAGCAAGAACATTCAGTACATGTTCATCGATTGGACTCCACTATGCTGATATCACCTACAAATTTATTCAGGTGAAAGCATGCCCATTTCACAGCAAGAACATCCACTAGTAACAATGAGCAAATAAATTCATGCTCTTAAAGAAAATTGACCATATAGCTAAATTCTAATTGGCAGTATTCATGGAGCAAGAAGAGTGTATTCCAAAAACCGCAAGAAAATTTTCATTGCAGGTTTGGATAAATACTGTAGCATGAATTTCATCATACCTTTCTTTGGTCCTTTTATTTTTATCATTTTACAAAGTATCAGAACTGGCAATAAATTGGTATCAAATCCCAAAACTCCTCAACCTGCAAACCAAAATGCTTCCGTCAGCAACCAACCTTTATATAACATTGCATTTCATTTAAGAAAGAACAAGATAGAAAGGTCATAACTACTTTTCTTCCTTTAGCTAATTAATTTGCAATCCTAGGCATAATAATCAGCCAAATAATCGGAAGTGGTCTTTTGTCTCTTATTATATCTGCTTGATACACAAAAGCTACCAATTAGAAGGTTAATAATGCAATTAGATGTGATCTCTGATTTTGCTCCACTTAAAGTCTTTGAATGTACTGTGTAAAGCTGCAAGGAAAGCAACAGCAGACCCAGGATAATCCTAGGAGACATACACGTGCCTAACAAATGGGCAGGCACGGTCGTGTAGCGGTTAGCATAACGCTTTACAGCACCAGAGACCCGGGTTCAATTCCGGCCACTGTCTATAAGGAGTTTGTACATTCTCCCCGTGTCTGCATGGGTTTCCTCCAGGTGCTCCAGTTTCCTCCCACATTCCATTGCTCCAGTTTCCTCCCACATTCCAAAGATGTACAGGTTAGGAAGTTGTGGGCATGCTATGTTGGCGTCGGAAGCGTGGTGACACTTGCGGGCTGCCCCCAGAACACTCTACGCAAAGATGCATTTCACTGTATGTTTCGGTATCCATGTGACTAATAAAGATATTATCATACATTCAGAAAAGAAATTAATTACTGCTGCATTTTTACACATTTATTTCTTACACTACTGCAATCAAGTCAGTGGCCTGGAAAATGTTCTACATGAAGATTGCACATCCTACGTGAAATATCCCCACCTCTCTTTGATGTCACAACCTAAACCATCCTGCTGAACAAAAGTGCAAATGAACCAGGTCAAACAACCCACCACTCCTGACAAATGCCACTCTCGTTGCTTTTTTTTAAAAAAGACTTTTAGAACAACTTCAAATAATATTCTTTGCCATAATTTTGAACACTCACATCATTGTGGTTTCCAACTGTCACGTATCAGTGCATATCCTGCAATTATTTTAACTAAATTAAACTGCAATTAGGAATCAGAGTCAAGCATCAAGGAAAGCCATCCCAGGGTCCAGTGTGCCTGTCCTGGTCATTTCGTACCTATCTATAACAACTCCAATTTCCAGGACTTAGTTCTTAGCCTTCTATGCGCTGGCATTTCAAGTGCTCATCTAAATACTTCTTAAATGTTGTGCAAGTACACGCCTCCACCACCCCTCAATGCAGTGCATTCCAGATTTCAACTACCCTCTGAGAGAAAAAATTCTTCATCCCCTTTAAATCTCCTACTCTACCTTAAGAATATGGCTTCTGTTAGACACCTTTCCTAAGGGGAAAAGTTTCTCATTATGTACCTTAACTCTGTCCCTCACAATTCTGTATACCTTAATAAGGTCCCTCCTGCAGCCTTCTCTGCTCCAAAGTAAGCAATGCAGCCTTTCCAGTCTCTCTGCTATCCCAGGCAACATTCCGGTGCATCTCCTCTGTACCCGCTCCAGTACAATCATATCCTTCCTATAGCGTGGTGACCAAAACTGCACACAGTATTCCAGCTGTGGCCTAATTTTGTACATAATCTACTTGTTCTTATATTCCATGCCTTTGAATAATGCAGGCCATCTCCCATTTTTCAGAATTAAATTCCATCTGCCATTGCTCTGCCTATTTTACCATCTCATCAAATATTGTTCTGTAGCCACTGACAACCATCCACACCATCAACAACACAGCTAATCTTCAAGTCAAATGTAAGCTTACTAATTGTCCCTCCTACATCCACATTATTAGCATTTACAACAAACAGCAATAGTTCAGCACCAATCCACAGTTCCAAATGACATAGGAGGCCAGTTAGGCTCACTGAATCTATGCAGGCTCACAGAACAATCCTACACCCAATCTAATTTTCCCTGCAACTTATTCTCTCCCACATTCCAATCAACACCACCCCCCCACCCACCCCTAAGATTCTAGCCCTTACCTACACACTATGCGTAATTTATACAGGCTAATTAACCCGCCAAGCCACACATCTTTGGGATGTGGGAGAAAACCAGAATGCTCGAGGAAAACAAACGGTTAAAGAGAGAACGTGAAAACTCCGCGCAGACAGTATCATGGTACAGGACTGAACCTGAGATAGCAGCTCTAGTAGTTGTGCAGCTAGCCACAGACTTTCAATCACAAATGAAACTCTTGACCATCACTCCTTGCCTCTTATAACCAAGCCAGTTTTGGATCCAATTTGCTAAATTGCCCAGGATCTCATGGGCTTGTATCTTTTGCACCAGTTTCCCATGTGGGACCTTATCAAAGATCTTGCTGAAGTCCACATAGACTGCATCAACCACACTAATTCACCTCTTCAAAAAATAAATAAATTAAATTCATCAGGTAGGATCTCCACTCAAAGCCATGCTGACTATCCATAATTAATACCTGCCTCCCCACATGCAGATTCATCCTTTCCAATAATTTTCCTACCAATGATGGGCTCACCAGTCTGTAATTACTAGGCTTATCCCTGCTGCCCTTCATGTAGGTCACCATCCTCTTGTCACCTTGCACCTCTCCTGTGGCCAGAGAAGATTTGAAAGTTGAATGCAAGTAATTAGATGAAATTTATAAATTGTTCAGCTTCTCTTTGTTGTAAACATATCAGTTTGCCCAAATGCCTAAGAAAAAATAAATCTAAGATATAGACCTGCAGGTCTTTATTTTCCTGTAAACACCAAAACATAAACTGTGTTGATTCAACAATGATCTGTGAATATTACTTTCCTTTAAAGCTCAGCCGAATTATTTCTTAATACATTATTTGCCCAAAGACTGTAGTATTCACTGGCAAGCTCATTATTACTACCCATCCCCCATTATCCTGTGAGCCACCATCTCAAATTACTGTAGCCTGTGCAACAAAGGAATACTCAAATGCTATATTGATAAGAAATGCCAGTATTTGGGCTCAAGTGACAATACAAGATCAGCAGTATATTTCCAAATAAGACCATTGCCTGACAGTTGCTGTATCAACTGCCTTCGTCCATCCAAGTCTAGGGATACTAAGGCAGGAGATGCTATCAAAGAACCCGTCAAGATGCTGCAGTGCACCTTGTAGACTCCGGTCCAGGCTCCATTGTGAGGAAGGGAGGGAATGTTTAAAGTAACAGATAAAGACAACTTCAAGTTTCTCAAGTTTGTTGAAGCCGTGTCCATCAAGGCAAGTGGAGAGCATTTAATCTCTCTTCCCCTTGTTAACTGTGGAAAGGTTTTGGAAAGTCTGGAGATGAGTCACTTACTTCAGAATGCCTATCACTAATTGAATTACATTTCTGGTTAATGGTAACCTCTGAGATATTGATCTTGGAGGATACATCACAAAGAGGTGACTCGACACTTGTTGGAGATGATTAGTATCTGGCACTTGTGGAGCACAAACATCATTTCCCATTTAACAGTCGAAGGCTGAACACAGTTGAGGCCTTCTTGCATGGCTTCATTGTTGGAGGGCAGCTTTCAAGTCATTTCTGACCACAAATTGAAGGAAAAGTTACTGAAGCTGTAAGCTGAATAACATTGTTGATAGGGTTCTTCAGGGTAGAGTTCCAAGTACAGAGTTCAGGGAAATCATTTGGTTTGCAAGAGAACTGCACACAATGAAAAAAGTCTCTTCCAAACTATGAAAAACTGAGAAATTAAGACTACCACAAATCTGCTCTGTTGCTTTCAAAGTAGTGCATAGAACAATTGTTATTTGTCATATATGTAGATAACAGAGAAAGCTAGAAGCAATAATTAATAAAAGAAAACCATTATTGATGCTTAGAATATGAAGTAATGACTGTAATTGTGTGAATCAGCTGTATTTCTAGAAAAGGCAGGAGATCTATATCAATGACAAATGCACAGCCATAGAACTCTCATGGAAATACATGCAATGACACGAGTTGCAGAGACATACTACTTATCAGCCATTTCCGAACAAAAGCACTAGAGCCTGGCTCTTCAGTATCAATGTGAAGCAAATGAAAGGGAATCTATTAAAATACAAAATGCTGATTACAATAGAAAAACTACTTGTAAGCACTTTTATAATAATGGCACAAGATATGGAGACATGGGTAGAAAACAGTAAAAGGAAAGATCCCAGTTAGAAGTATTTCTTCATATAAACAGTGATCATACTTTGGAACAGTTTTATAGGTACAGGGTTGGTGACAAACTCACAATTGAAACTGAGTGATGGGCAACAAAAAGAGGTAGACGAAAATCCCAAGTTCTCTGCATCAGGCCAGGATGAGAAGTGCATCAATAGAGCACAATCCATAGCTTGTCAAAACAGATTCTGTCCCAACTGACTTGGTCACTATTTGCCATTTATATCTTTTGGAAAATATCTGTTAACAAGGTGTGCAACGGCATCCAAGTACGTTCATGTTATGGAACTTGGGAACCAAGATTAGGTGTTAATTTCTCCCCCCACCCCACCCTAGAGTAATAACTTTAGTACTGCAGATTTCAATCTTCTGATTTAGTTGTTCATAGCAATCTGAGCAAGTATTTGTCTTGTGAAAAAAAAATCAACCACCAAGATCCGTCATCATTTAAAATTTGAACAATTCTGTTATGTTCTATTTCTCTGCTTGAATTATCCACCCATCATAGAATTTACAATGACAAATTTAGCTACAAGGTCATTGTGTACTATATTTATGAGGCATCTGCCTTGAGCAGTTCCACGTCATTTCATCAGCACCCAGATGCAGAGCATTTGAGTGTATGATAATATCACAGGGAACTGATTTCATAAAAGCACAGGAAAAGTCAAGGACACTAAAATGGCCGCTATGCTACATCAGCTAACCCTTCTGTTTCTGTAGCCTCAAGTAGATTGTTCCAAGCATTTATCACATTTTAAATTTTAAAAAAAATACTTGGTTTAATTTACTTCATATGTAGTTATAGTTTGACTTCATTTTGCTATATTCATCTGAAGCAAGTTTCATGATTTACATTATTTAGTACTTTAAAGGCCTCTATTTATTGCAATCTCTACACCTGCATTGTTTGAGATTCTGGAGATTCATTCACCTCTTCATAAGTGAGATTTGACTGCATATTACATCTCTCACCGATTAGCATACGTTTTTAATCACTTCTAAGCATAATGATACACACCAGGTCTGATTCCTGCTCCTAACTTTTTATGATAATACTCCAGGGAAGTGGATTAACTGCTTATTTTACTACATTAAAAGGCACTATATAAACACAAGTAGTTGTTGAACACAAATCATTATTTTCCATCCAAGCCTCCCAGAAGTTCTAGACCTGGAACTAAGACCTATTTGTCACCTTCCAAGGATATGCACCTCAATGCAATTGGGTAAACTTTAGGAAGGATTTTTTTGGGTAAAAAGAAAAAGGCCTATGTTTTTAAACCCACAAAATACATTTATTGCACCTGTAATGCAATGTTTCCTATTTCCAGGGAAGCATGCCCTGCATTTAATAATGCTAGTATGCCAACCTCTGTGAACATTTTGCTCTTTAGGTGCAGTATATGTGTATATTTGTTGAATTTCCGCTTTAGAAAGCAATTTGGTAGCAACCAGAAAAGTTTCTGACTGTTTTTGATGTTTCTGGTTATTCATGGCTCAGTTGGTTTACACATTGGTCACCCAAGTCAGGAAGTTATGGGTTTGGGCTCCATTCTAAAGAATTGGGCAGAAAATTTATGCTCATGCTTCAAAGGAGGTTGCAGTATTAAATATAGATTTTCCAACTGTGATTTCTGAGGTCTCTTTTGCTTTCTCAGACAGATGCAAAAGTTCCGCAAACTGCTTCGGAGAAGAGCAGTGGAGTTATCCTCAGCTCTCTGTCCAACATTTATCCTCCAACTTCACAAAAAACACAAATTCCCTGGTCAAAGGATCTGGGTGGTTGACCTTTTTGTAATGCAAATAAGCTGCTGCATTTCCTATAATACAACTATGGCTAAAAGTATTTCATTGACTGCAAGACCACAATGCACTGTATAAATGGGAATCTCTCTCTTGTAGAAGACGGATCATTTTCAGAGCAAAATTAGTATTAGCGCGGTAAAAATAACGAGAGTCTCGCCTTGCAGTGATTGTAAGCACACTGATGAATACTGATGGGCTGTTGAAGTCTGTTGTTTACCTGTCCTCCCTCACAACTGAAAATACATTTCACATTTTTTCAGAAAATTGCTAGATTATTTTAATTTATTGTGTAACATTGCCTACATTATGTCTAAGGAAATCAATCCTTTTGGGGAAGTAGGCATTAGAAAGCATTGAGTAACTTTGTCAACACAAATATTAATCACTAAACAAGGGATAACCTAACCTAAAAACAATCTGTTTTGAATTATTTTTGTGACTAAATATATTTTTGTGATGACTAAGAATTTTAAGAATCACGCCACTCTTATATCTACTTCGACTATAGTATCTGCAGTCCTATTTTAGTCCTAAAAAGGAAAAATAAATTATCAGGCAGGTTTTCCTTCTTTAAAGTCCATACTAGGTAGTTAATTCATTCCTGTACAAGTATTATTCCATGGATTAGCTCCTATTAGGTTCTGCTGAATAGAAGGGGACTTTATGCCCTTGGTTAGATTGAAAAAAACACAGCACATGCAGGAGGTTATGTCAAAGATTGGTTCGCAACAATAAGTTCCACAAATGATCTTTGGAATTCTTTAGTTGAGTCTCTCAAGAGGCCCTTTCACACAGACCTCAGAAAGCTGTAAAATATTGGACATATATTATGGAGTCCTAATTAAATTCAACATGATTTTACATAGGGCACAGTTTTAAAACGTGGGAAATTGAGAATACCTAAGGAAATGAGAGTAGAAACAAGATCTGTAATAGTCGTTTGAAAAAGCAGATAAATTGTTTAAAAATATACAGAGAGACCTAGGGGATTGGCCTAAAGGACAACACTTTTAGAGAGCAGAAAGATTTGAGAGGAAGAGAGGACATGTGGACCAAGTGGTGCATCCCATCCAGAAGGCATGTTGGCTGTGCACACCATTCAGCCATACCTTTGACACAAAGCCACAAAAATATCAAGAATAATGATTAAAAGCTTGATCAAAATATATTTCAGTGTATTTAAGGAGAGAGAGTTAGAGGGGCAAAGAGGCTTATGGTTGGAATTCCACAGCATAAACAGTTAAAACCTGATCACCAATCGTTAAAAAATTAAAATGGGGACATAAAAGAGAGCAGCACAGACTGGGAGAGTTGTAGTTCATTGAGGTGAGGCCATGAATGGATTTAAAAATATTAACAAGAATGTTAAAACTGAGGCATTGCTGAGTAGGGAGCCAAAGTAGGTACACAAACACAAGAGTGATGAATGAACAATGTTTCTGTACGGTTCAAGTTTGTGGATCATAGGAGATGGGAGACTGCCAGCAGCACTTTAAAACACCACAAAGCAATGAAAATATGGCCAAAGGTTTCAGAGACAGTTGAGCTGAAACTGGGTGGAGGCTAGCCACGTTACGTAGGCATTCTGCTGATACAGATAAATCGTTGGTTCGAGTTTATCTGGAGGTTAAATATGACACTAAGCTTGCAGATAAATTAAAAAAAATAAAGCAATTTAAAATTCCCAGAGTTAATCATTGCTGAAATGACCACTGTTGGAATGTAGGGAAATATGGTCATCTTGCTGTGCATGGTAAGAGCCCATACCACAAGTCAATAACTGTTTTTAAAGTATTAATACAGTTCTCATGCTGTCCTTTCTCCTCTAAATTTGCATCCTGTTCCTGCGATTTAAAAAATGCTTGATATAAGACATGTCCAAATTGTCAGTTACATTTTTGAATCCCCTGATCAGGTTTCCACATGACATGGGAATGAAACATCACTCTTCAAAGTCACAAATGACATCCTATGTTATTGTAATAAAGGTCATCTCTCCCTTCCTATTTTTTCTCAACTTGCCTAAAGTCTTTGACATGATTAAGCACGGCAACCTCCTATGAGGTCACTCCACCATCATTCAATAGGGTGGGACTGCTCCCGCTCAAACCCATTCTTATCTACCCAGTCATAGCAAGACACTCAACAGCAATAGTTTATCTTCCTGTAGCTGTACCATTATCTACTTGTTCTCATCTGCATTCTGTCCCCTGGCAGCTTTATCCAAATAAATTATCAGTCTCCACATGTACAGTGAGAATACCAATCAATACTTCAGCTCCACCTCCTCTGATCCTGTTCTCTCCCAATATAGTCTAACTATTTTGTGGACATTAGTGCTGGATGAGCAGAAATGTCCTGAACTAAGCATTATAAAATCTGAAGCTGTTGCCTTTAGATTCTATAGCAAATCCTATCTTCTAACCACTGATTCCATCTCTCTTTCAGGCAAGGTCTAAAACTGAACCAAACTGTTCACAAATGTGGTGTCACATTTGACCCCGAGGTGAACTGCAGACCTTGCCCTCACCTTATTCAAATTCATACTTCTAACATCACCTGGGCGGCACAGTGACGCAGCTAATAGAGCTACAGCCTCACAGCTCCAGTGACCCTACGTTTGATTCTGACCTCTAGGGTTGTCTGCGTGGAGTTTGCATGTTCTCCCTGTGACCATATGGATTTCCCCCAGGATGCTCCAGTTTCTTCCCACATCTCAAAGACATGCAAGTTGGTAGGTTAATTGGCCAATGTAAATTGATCCTAGTGTGGAGGAATCTAGGGAGGTTGATGGGAATGTGGGGAGAAAAAAAAATGGGATTAGTTAAACAGACTCAGTGAGCCAAAGGGCCTGTTTCCAAGCTGTATGACTATGATTCTGCCACCTCATTTGTTGTTGAAGCCCTCATCAGCATCTTTGTCATTTTCGACTTCTCTCCTTCAATATGCTCCGAGCTAGCCTCCCTCATTCTACCCTCCATAAACCCAATGACATTTAAATTGCTTCATGTGCCCCATATCCTATTCACCCAAGCTTGCTGACCCACTCTGGTTTAGCAACCTCATCTTATAGTTAACATACTTGATTTCAAAATCCTCTAACTGTACAACCATCTGAGAAATCTGCACCCTTCCCATTTTGGACTTAAATTGAAATAGCTCCCCTATATTCAGCCATGCCTTCAGCTGCCAAGCCTAAGTCTGGCCCTAAGCCTCACTGCTTCATTATCCTCAAACACGATTTTTCTTAACAACTATCATTTGTCATCTGATCAAGTATCCATCTCATTGGCTTGATGTTGATTTTTGGTTGTTAATGCCTTTTAATGTTTTGCTGCATTAATCACAGAGGTTCTCTTGTCATTCTTTCAGTAACAGAGATCCTGCATTTAGATCTCTAGAGCAACAACAATAACATGGTTGAAAATGACACATGGAGCCAAGGGTGATCCTTTGGACAGAAACACAACCAGTGAGATGAACTTGTATTTATCAAGTCTCTCACAAAATGTCCAAAGTGATTCACATTCTATGTTAGTTCCCACCGTCATGTGTGCAAACTGACCTAAGTGGAAGAGTGCTAGATAACCTGTAACTGACAGCACTGAGAAAGAGCAGAATTGTACTCATGAAGTCTTTTGGCATCTACAACCACGGGTTAGTCAATTTAGTATTCACTGTTTGTCCAGGAACAGATAGATTATAATTAAGTTCAAGGTTTATGGTCAGCTGAAGTACAGGGTATACATCCTTTGTGGTGCTCCACAAAAATCCTGACTGAGAGCTAACAAATTTATTAATATTTGGAATATAAAGCACATGAATTTCTTCATCATAATCTATTAAAATAATAGAAAGGAGAAATTATCTTATTTCTGTCTTGCACAGGTGAGGTAAGTAAATTGCACATACGAGCAAACCATGCTTCATCTAACGTTTATGCAATCCAGTCTTGGCTCAGTGTTTTGAAACGTCCAATATCTGGCACATTAACTCATTACATTCCCCTCAACCCACATTTTAAAGCAACAACCCTTCAGTGATATACATAATAATAACTGTTGTGATTCAAGTTGCAACTAAATACAGTCAATTAAACTGCATTACAATATTAAGCAGGGATCGCAGAGACCCTGAAGTTTTTGCGGTGTCTAGTGAGTTGAAATTCTCAGGTTAGATTTCAATATATTAAAATTGGAGGAAGGATATTTCTGTTTGAGAAAACTACTGGAATGCACAGCATATCAGCAAGAAGTCAGCATATTGGTAAATAAAACTGGTCTGCTCAGCACGCCGGCCGGGAGAGAGGGTGTCGTCTGCAGCAGGGTAGCAGAGGGTTCTAGGAGGCCTACCCCAGCAGCAGGGCCTGCTCTGCCGCCTCCTTGTCACCAAGCCCGCTTCCCTTCCCCTTACCTTTTCGCCTAAAAAATGACATGTTCGGGACGGTGCAGGAAACCGGGCCGCCGGTCTTTCAGTGCATAGCTGCCGGTGGCTCGAAGCTCGCTTCATTCATTATTCGAGAAGGAAAGAGGGAGCTGTCAAACCAACACTTCCTCCTCCTCATAGTCCCTGTCCGCGGCCATCCTCCGAGGAGAGCCGAAGGTGACCGATTAGGACCGAACAGAGCCGAAGGTGACCAAATAACGCCGAAAGGAGCCGACCGCGCAGCGTCATGGGTAGATTCTCGCTCTCGGCAACGGGAGGCCAATGGGACGAGGGACCCTGGATCCCGGTTAGTTGAATTCCCACATTTCCAGTCACAAGCTAATGTACTTTCAAGCATTTCACAGATCATATGTATATAGGTTATAAATAATTTATTTATTAACTGCTGTTAGAAAACGCCGTAACCCTGAGAAATGGAAAAAAAATAGAAATTGATAATTTCTATTCATATTCTGGGGCCAAACAATATGGTTCACAATACTTGTTATACATTGAGGGTAATATATTGGGCACTTAACTTTTAATATTAAAGAAGAAAATGCTGGAAACACTCAGCAGGTTAGGCATTATCTGGGAAAGACACTTGAAGTGTTAACTCTGTTTCTCCTTCCACAGATGCTGCCTGACCTGTTGAGGGTTTCCTGCATTTTCTGTTTTTGGTTCAGATTTCCAGCACCTGCATGTTTTTTGATTGTTCTTTAACTTGTAATATCGGGTTCATTAATGGTAAACATGTGCATTTTAATAAATGAGCTATTATTAAATAAGTACGATATTCATTTAAGTAATATTTGCTTTCAGAAATAGTTATAAAGTCATACAGCACAGGAGCAGGCTATTTGGCCTGACTTGTCCATGCTGACTGAGATCCCTCTCTACACAGCCCATTTTCCTGCATTTGGTGCATATCCCTCTATTCCTTTCCTATCCATGTGCCTGTCTGAATGCTTTTTAAACACTGTGATTGTACCTGCCTCTACCACCTCCTCTGGTGGCTGGTTCCATATACCACCATCCACTGTATGAAAAACATGCCCCTCAGATCTTCTTTAAATATTCCTTCTCTCACCTTAAAACTATGTCCACTAGTTTTAGACTCCCCTACCCTTGGAAAAAGGCTGTGATTATCTATCCTATCTATGCCCCACATAATCTTATAAACCTCTATTAGGTCACCCCTCAGCCTCCTGCGCTCCAGTGAGAACAATCGCAACCTATCCAATCTCTCCTTGTAACTAAAGCCTTCCATTCTAGGCAACATCACGGTGAATCTCTTCTGCACTCTTCCGACTGCTACCATATCCTTTCTTTAGTGTGGTGACCAGAACTGCACACATTACTCCAAATGTGGGCTAACCAATGTCTTGTACAGCTCCAACTCTTATACTCAATACCCCTACCTAGGAAGACAAGCAAGCTAACCACCTTCCTCACTACCCTATTCACCTGTGTCACTATTTTCAGGGATCTATGAACTTGCACCCTAAGGTCCCTTAGCACTTCTAAGGTCCCTGCCATTTAATGCATATGTCTGGCCAGTATTAGATGGCACAAAGTGCATTACCTCACACTTGTCTGGATTAATTTCCATCTGCCACCACTCTGGTCAACTTTCCAGTTATCTCTGTCCCTCTGTATCCTTAGGCGACCATCCTCGCTATCTACAACTCCGCCAATCTTTGCGTCATCAGAAAAACTTACTAATTGGTCTGTGATTCTATAATTACATTGGATCCCTGGATGTTTGACCATCTTTTTAATTTTGAAAACAAACACTTTTCTAAATATTCAGGATTTGGGGATTCACCACAGGTAGTAATGTTGTTTATATAGCATGTGATAAATTACTATTTTGCATGATGTGTCTTTTGCAGTGGTTTCATGCATTCATTTAATTTAAGGAAACTACAACCTGAGGTAATTTTTAAAATAATTAAGTCGGATTATGGAGGCCCTAGTGTAGTGATTATCACAATTAGTGTGGCAAAACGGTGGCATTTTACGTCTGACAAAAATTCAGTAAATTTTACTTGAAACCACTGCAAAAGACACATCATGCAAAATTGTTTCGGAAGTGACATTATAGAAGTTGTTTAATTTAATTAAAATGGCCAAACAAATATTGTTAACACTTGAGCTGCTGGTTTTATATAGTGACTTTGAGTTGATTTACTTTTGGGATTTATTAATATGCATTCCATTAAAAAGAGTCCATAATTCATGGATGCAAAGTTTGATAACTTTATGTCTTATTCCCAGGACTCTCAATAAATTACACTTGGATTTAAATCTGTGACTTAAATCCAAATTTATTTTAAATCTAAAGAACATGTGCCATCAAGTGATACTTCGATTGATTTCTATATGGAATTTTATGCACTGGTGAGTGACTTGGTGTCATTAGCACAACAGTACACTTGTGCCTAACATTATAAAACCTTATTTATTCTTACAATAATATAATAATAGCAGAGTCTTAAATTATTGGACTTCAAAGGCTTAGACTAATGATTTAGTGATGTTTGTTCAAGTCCTAATTCAGTTAAGTAAATATATTTGGAATGAAAAGCTAGCAACAATAACAGAAATCAAGAAACAACCAGATTGGTCTAAAACCCAATCCGGCTCATTAATGTCCTTTTGGAAGAAACTCTTGCCAGTTTTTAGAGGAGTGCAGAACTATAGTAACGTGGTTGATTGTTGACCACTCCATGAAATAACCAAACAAGCCACACACCTCAAGGGCAATAAAGGGTTGCCAATAAATGTTGGCTTTGCCAGCAATGTCTTTATCTGAATGAACAGAAAATAACAATATTGTTCCTGTGCATTTAATGTGGGTAACCTCAGATAAATGTGGATGTCAGGCCAGTAGCCAGATTAACCCTAAAATTTCCCATTCCCATATCACAACATACAATTTTCAAAGCATTAATGATGTTGTATAGATAAAACAATTGTTATAATAAATAAAATATAATATGAATTCTAAAATGTTCCACGTAGGAGTCAAGTGAGATCTGATTGTTCTGCTGAACAAATGCAACAACTTTTAGTTTCCCTTCAGCATAGCTTCCAAAACATGTACATTCCAACATTATTTTGTCATGTAGTGTCAGCCAAAGTCAGATTCTTAAATGATCGAGGTTATTTTGTGGCGTATTAAAACTTGTGCAATAACAAAAGAAAGATGAGAGTTAAATGACTTCAGGACACGCCAAGAACTTTACAACTAATTAAGTACTTTTTGAAGTGTAGTCACTCTTGTAATGTAGAAAGTGGAGTAACTAACTTGGAGACAACATCCCTCTGACGATTTATTTCAGTTATGCTGATTTAGAGATAAATATTGGTCAGGAGAGCAGAGAAATGTAGAATTTTTTACTATTTGTGGATGCTTGCCAAGGTGCAAAGTAACTGTGAATAGGACCAGAAGGACGTGATCAAATGTGCCATGTCGTCATGATCTGGATACACTGTCTGCAAAGGCGATAGGAAAAGATTTGATAATTACTTTCAAAGGGATAAAAAGGAAAACATTTGCAGGGAAAGAACAAGCAAGGGGAACTAGCTGGACAACTCTTGCAGGACTTCCCTATTGAATCATTTTATGATTCATTATCAAGATTTGTACATTCAAAACATGAAGAGAAATTTGCCTATTCAAATTAATATTTGAAAATAGACATACATGTATTGGCAAAGAGAGTGTTTGGATGCAAAATCTAACATGTTATTTTCACTTAGAATTAATGTGATGTTAAAAAGTTCAGAACTTTAAATTGTGAACTGGAATCCACTTGAATTTTGCATTGTGTGGAATATGAGATCAGTGAAAGGTCAGGCCTTATTTCAAGAGTCTCTAAGCACCACAGTGGACCTAATTAACAATAACATTAAACTCAAAAGCTACAACACCTTCCCTTTCATTTACTGTCATTGTCCCTCCCAGCACCCCAACAACATAGTCAGCATAGAATCATGAACAATATAAAGGGAATTGGGCCCTATCTATATTGTGATGTTGTGAATTCCAAATATCAGACATCTGCCACATTGGGCCAAACCCTCTGATGCATTCCAACCACTGGGGTCTCTGGCCTCCCTCTCCGCCACTCTTGAGGCAGTAGACCCACCCACACCCCAAATCAAACTAATCGTATCATTGATTTGGGGCAATTAACTTCAGTGCAACAAGGAATATATACTGAGAAAAATACAATTACTAAGGCAAAACACTCTACCAACAGAATCTAATGGTATGATTTAAATATCCATAAAAAGTATAAAAAATGTTCTGTTGTTTAAGCTTTCTTCCTCCCCCCCCCAAAAAAATTGAACATGCCCATTGACTTCTGCAAATTACTACAATTAATAAAATGAAATATTACTCTTCTGCATTTTTGTCTGATTTATCCACAACTGAGCCATAATTTTCTTTTAAATTAATTCTTCAATTTAGGAAGTATCTTAAGGGGGAGTCCGTTTGGCCCATCTGTCCTCGTTAGCTTACCATCTGGAGCTGTCAGCTCCAAGTATTTCCCTATATTTACTTACAGAACTTTACAACGCCTATTCAAATCCTTTTTAAAATGATCCTTAGACCTGTGTCGCAACAGCCATTTATGGTAATGCATCCCATATCCTAATTATTTTCACTGTGAATAAACGACATTTATACTTCTCCATTCATTCTTCAACTGACAAGCCACAATGGTCCCACTTGACAGTGATTCACTTCTGCTGTTTATCCTTTCAAAACCATTTATAATTTGGAAGACCCTCTGCTAGAATCTTCTTTGCTTCTCAGTTCCGGTGGGTGTAATAAACATTAATTGCTTTGATCATTACTTCTGAATTAGAATCGCTTGCTCCCAGATTATCCTAAGGTCCCTTTACTGATTCAAAGAGGTTTTTTTTGTAGCTAATGTAGAGGAGGGATCTTCTGCAGCTTACATTGCGAGGGGGGCATATCACAGTTCCTTCTCAGTTATACGTTGTTTTTCTATTCACCCAGTTTTAAATTAAAACAGCAGAGAAAATGATAGAAAGATCCAATGAAAATTACATATCTAATTAATTTTTTCATAAAAATGTTTTAAAGTGTGCACCCTCAGAATTTAATTAGGCAAGTGCATTCTGCTTCCTGTTCTCATTAGAAACAATATTTTAACCACTCATCTCTCCCCAAATCACGGGCTTAATGTGTTTTATTTCACTGTACTGCTGGCTTGCCTCCCTCACTCTACCCTGATAATATATCATCCAAAAATTAACTCCTGACCAGGTCCTCTCATCACTCTGGTCTCACCCCTTCCCACCTCTGCAGCCTCCTTCAATCCTACAGTTTCTGAGATATCTTTATCCCTTCAATATCCCACATGTGCGCATTCCTGATTTTAAGTGCTTCAGCACAGGCAGTGAAGTCTTCGGCCACTTTAATTCTAAACATAGAAATTTCCTCCCAAATCTCCTTGCCTCCCTTTCCTCTGTGAGATGCTCCTCGAAAACCTACCTCTTTGACCAAGACTTTAATTGACTAAACTAGTATGACTTTTGGTAGTTCTAGCGACTTTGTTTGATAGCACAGTTTGAAGTAGCTTGGATTAATTTTTCTACATTAAAGCCGTTATATAAATGGAAGATGTTGTGACTATCTCTGAGAGAAAACTATGTTGACTTACCTCAATAAAACAAACAAGACATCATTTCTACTGACAATTATGCTTGCAGCATTCCTGACATATGAAGTTATTGCTATCAAATATGAATTACATGAATGATTACTAAGCTAAAACAACAAAGTTTATCAAAATAGAATAAATATTTGTTGTTTCCATAAACAATATATGCATTTTCAACTTCTTCCTCCCATGTGGTCTGATGGAGATGTTCCACTGCTCAGTGCTGCACTCTAATGGTGACTCACCAATTGCTCTATACTGATTTCCCATATTCTATTTTGGAACTTTTTATTTCTGGTTCAGCTTGGGAAGGTTTTCTTCAGTGATTATCATTGTTTGCCCAAATAAAGCAGTTACAGTTATTAAAACAAAACCTTAGGTATGTGCATCAACTTCCCCTTTCTATGACATATTTGCAACTGCATTGGTTATTGTCGGTGCTTAATAATTGGAGAGAGAAAGAGAGTTCTTACTTCAGAAATGGTGACACACCATCCACCTGAAAATTCTTTTCCTCTCCCTACAAATGCTGCCTGGCCTACTGAGTACCTCCAATGTTTCTGTTTTTATCTTATGTTATGTTGTTTTTTGCTGACTTCAATCACTATCACAAAGACAAAAATAAATCGTGCTATTGAACCATATCACTGGTTCTCTGGATTAATTGCCTGTATCACTTTATATGCTGAAAAATGCATGGTTTATAATTAGATGGTCTATATTGTCTTACTTAAAATATTCCTTAAAGGAAATGAACAGTACCAGATTCATCTTGTCTGCTGCTATTTTAGTACTATTTTGACAGTTACAAGTAATTACCATCAACTATTAAAATGATAGGTTATACTTCTTCACAAATTAACTTGCGGATCATACAAGTTAAATTACCCATTGGAAACTTATTTCCATAAAATCCACTAGCCGGTCATTGGGTACCTGAAGTTATGTCAGCATGTGATAACAGTGTTATTGGAATGGCACAAAAGAAAAATTAAAGTTACAAAATAGGACTTTAATCTCATTACTGAACTAATCATCTGCGCTTGAGGCATACTTCATCTCACAGTTACCCCAGGCGATGGAAATGCATTGTAACCATCTTTTCAGTGTGAACCTCACTGTTTCTGTAGGAGATTTGGGAAATATGTAAAGAAACTATTCATTACTTTCCAGTGCCTTCCCATCTATGCAACCTGAAACATTCTGGGTAAAGAGATTGAGATAAACTGATTGAAGATCTGCTTGGATCCTGAACATCCAATGCAAGATCAAGTTAAGATATCTCTGCTGTTACAAAGTTGCCCACAATGAAAAGAATGCTTCCCTAGTCATGGAGGTAAAGGTACTCTGGGTAGATATGTACTGTGGATAATATCAAGAACCTTTTGGAAACCATGAAGATCACGTGTTGCTTAGTAGTCATTTTCTGCTCCTAGCTTCTAGCAAAACAATCAAAATATTGTGGAAAGGACCTGAGTGCAATATCAGATAGCTGACAATGAAGTCCTTGCTTAATCATCTCTTGATAATGTAAGCATAGAAGGCTACAGACTAAATGTGCGTAAATGGAATTAGTATATGTAAGTACAATGGTCAACGTCGACATGGTGGGTGGAAGGGCCTGTTTCTGTGCTGTACGACTCTATGACTCTAAACGCCTTGGCATGCAAATTCATGTGAATGATGATTACAGCTAGATGGAAATTGGTCAAAATCAAATAAGTGCTTCATGTCATTTCAGTGGAATTTCTTTGCTGAGTTGGAATCAACATGGAGAGTTCTATTCTACTAATACCACAGAGACTGGCTGCTTACTGGCTCAGCTTATTCCTTTGTAGCTGTCTTTGATGGTCCCATGAGGTCACAGTTGACAGTTCCACTTGAGATCTCTGGATCCTGAGATGGTTTATGCAAGACCTGAAGAAAACAACAGTGGAAACTTCCTGTGCCTGAGTTCTTTTAATAAGGTGTAGTTAATGCCTACCAGCTACCATTCAAACTTCACAGAGTGGAGTCTTAGTGCACTGACAAGGAAGCCCAAGACAATTGAAGACTACACTCTTGCTGCAGCCTTCACATTATTGAGGACGCAGGTGTCAACTTCCACCTATTCTGCCATTGCGGAACTTTTACCAGTGCCAATTGGCAAGGGGTTGTCAGATTTCCTGCCAGGCTTTCAAGGTTACCAAGGCAACCCAGAGTCATAAACCCTGCCATTCACTAGGTCACCTATACATTTAAGGATTGCATCAGTTCAACAAAGTGGCTATGGGGCTTTGGAACACATTTACCCACATGGATAATGACTCACTTTCTGGCTCCCTTCTGTTTTCCATCAATGTTGGTGCTCATGAACCAGGATATTATTATAGCTACCCAAGACATTGGTGGGTGGAGCTAGCAACAAGCTACATGTCTTTAACCGTGAGCATAAAAAAACTTATACAAAGTTGTAGGTAAACATATTAATACTGATTGCCTCCTAATAGTTTGCTTTGTTGGTATTTCATCCACTGGTTATGTAAACGTTAGCACTGTGATTAATTGACTGTGGAAAAAGTGAGTCTATGACAGAAATGCTATAGTTAATGCCAAAGTAATCACTCTGCTACAAGCTGCTGTCTGAATTTTAAATGGAAGATTTACTGCAGCAGCATGAGTGATACTCTGGTTGAAGCTATTCATTTTTAAAAATTACGAATAGTATAATGGAAACAATTACAAGGCAGTAATATATTCAAAGAGGCTGAATTCCTGTGATAACACCAATAGTAAAACTGGTTTAGTTAATAATCATCAGTTCAACCCAAAGCAGATCTTACTATCACTTGAAACACATAACTTGAGAATGATTGCAAAGGTGACATCTCAGTTTTGACCTATTGATTTTAATCCACAAAGGACTAACAATTGTGACCTCATTGCTCTGTGATTCTTAAACAATAACCAATAATCAGATATAATAATGCTAAAGGATGCATGTGTTAGAAGTAGCGGATTGGAATGCCAGTGACAGAGGCACCCTGTCTTTTTAAATTGACCTTTGTTTTGACAAAATGAAGAATAACTCACTGGCTTCATTGTTATCATGTGCAGTTATCGCAGTAAGTAATTGGATTGATATACTGGTGGCATGGAGCCATTCTTGCTCCAAGTTAAACCTTTACTGCAAAAAGAGCCAAAAACAGTATTACATCTGGATTAAACGTCCTTCCTTTGGATTGGGTGTGAGGTCACTAAGTACCTTTATGCCAATCTTCTTGGCACTGCTATTCTCTACCCAACAACCGCCACCTAGCACTTGATTCTCATGAGTCAGAAGTGCAACTTCCAAACTAAACACTGAACTCATCAACTATGCACAGTGAAGAAACCTCAATCATGTGCTTGGCTCCAGATGCAGTCTTGAGATCTGGGCCAGAAGCTGCTTGAGCTAGTTGCATCCGAAATGATGAGGGGACGTTGACCTAAAGAATTAACCCCATTTCTCTCTCCACAGATGCAGGCTGACCAGCTTTTTTTGTTTTTACTTAAAGCAAATCAAACATATCATCGCTTGGACAAGAGCAGCAGGGGGAAGAGAGTCTTCCTGTTGTTTGGAGCCCACAAACAAACTTGATTGATTTTGACCTGAAGATGCAGTGATCACTTCTGATGATAGACTGCCTTTCTCTAATGCCTTTTCTTAGGAACCTGTTAGGAGATGTTAAGTTGCACTGCTGTCATTAAACTTTTAAAATAAGAACAGTGCCCCTTTATTAGAATACAACAGTGTGGTGGGGGGGGGGGGAGAAATGAAAAAGAAAACAAACCTAGCAAGTAAACTAGTTACTTGTGTCCAGATTTCCTGGCAGTTCCCATGAAGTGATGTGCAAGGGTCATGGAAAGCTTCAACACCCACGGCAAACACTGCATGCTCCTCCTCAAGAGCTATATGTTTTTGGATTCTAATTGGCCCAATGTGCAGCTAGCATTTTCTGTATTCACTACAGAGTTGACCAGAGGACAAAGATCCAAAATAAAAGCAGAAAAATGCTGGAAAAGCGCAGCAGGATGGGCGGTGTCTGTGGAGAGAGAAACAGAGTTGATGTTACATGATGACCTTTCATCAGAACTGAACTTTTTATATGGCGTTCTGATTTTGTGTAGCCTCGAAATAAACAAGGAAAGAGCGAGATGGATGTTGTGGGGTGACTTCTTTGGGTAGTGGGGGTGTTGCCCGAAATGGTGATGAACTTTATAATAAGTATTTAGATAAGTACTGGAACTAATTTGCAAGGTTCTGTGGAGTGGGATTTAACTGGACAGTCTTTCAGAGTTGGCACGGATATAATGGGCTTCCTGTGTTTGTGGTGTTCTATGACACTATGAATTTAAAAGTCATTCTCAGTATTAACATCTATTTGTCATGCACACTGTTATTTTGATGAAATTAGGACAGAGTCATCGGGAAAAATATTTGGAGGGAGCCTCACTTATTTTGATTCTAAGTATAACCTTTTTTGGCCCACATTGTTTTTAGTAGTCAACGCACAAGTTCGCTTGCTGAAGGGAAAAAGTAAACTATTTTCCTTTCGTGGCCACACCAAAACACCAAAACTATAATTTGTTAAATAAACACGGGGATTTTCCCCAGAGGTTATTAGAATAAGTGGCTCTGAGGCAAGGAAAGGGGAGTCATTTAACAGAGATGTGCAGAAGAACAACCTTAATGTGGAAAAGATTGGGATTGGATGCGTTGTGGAGCAGATGGATCCGACAGGCTCCTTCTTAATGTGAAGTCTGCTTAAACAAAGAGTTTGGAATTTGCATTATTGAGTTTTAAGCTAGGGGCCCTTGCAACAAACCATTCGCGACACTCTGCCATCATTTTAAACTTCATCTCCCACCCAGGCACTTGGCGTCTGCGAGATTTCTTTTGCGCCTGTTTTTCCCTCAGCGACTCCGCCCTCCCCTCCCATCTCGGGATTGGTTCACATGGAGCAGCCACCTGCCTTCGCCTAGTGGCACTGGCAAGCAACGCAGCAACAGAAGAGGAAGCGTCAACCAATCTGTGGTTACAAAGTGAAAATCTCCCCATTCTCTGGAAAGGGAGAGAGAAGCGGCAGAGTAGCGGAGAACACAATCTCATTGACAGCAGGCACACTCTGCCTTCCCCGTTGGATTCCAACTCCGGGGACTGAAATGAAACCTGTGGATAATTGACACATTTTCAAACATTGTCTGCCCCGGGTGCCCGATTCCTGATTATTTTACAAACTGATCTCACTTGTTTTTTTCATGTGAAGACTTGGAGGAGGCAGGGGGGAGGACGGGGGACGGAAAGCGGACGAGGAAGCCTCGGCTGTCTTCCAGATGCATTCGTTGCTGGATCGCAAAAAGAAGGAGGCTGGTGCCGAGCTGGGGTTCGCCGAGGTCCAGGCGGGCGGACTGCTGCCCCAAGTCCAGAGGATGTGGTCGGGTGTGGGCTGCCTCTGGGTCCTGCTCTCCTCCTGCCTGGTAGCGGTCTGTAGCTTCAGCATCATCTCGCCCGCCTGGATCGTCAAGGAGCAGGGCAAGGACTCGGTGAGCTTCGGGCTGCTCTGGCACTGCTCGGAGGCCGTCTACAACTGTTACACCTTCGGCAGCCTCGGGAGCTTCGCCGACATCCCTTCGGGGTCCTGGCAGGTAAATCGCTACGGGAGGGTTACTGCTGGGGTCTATCGGAAGAGAGGGGGAAAGTTATATTCACCAGTTGTAATATATGTGCTACTTGGTACACACTTAAAAAGTCAAACTGTCCTGTTGAAAACCTCACTAATGACTTTCAAATCATTAAAGAGTGATTATATATCAATTTACGTAGGCATGTAGATATATATTTGTGTGTATATGTATGTGTATACGTATCAAGGACAGATATTCAAACCAAGACAATTAGGGCAGTTTTAATATAGTCCAATAGACAACAATTGAACAGGGAAGGTAAAACTCAAACGATTTCCGTTATATGTTATGTTCTTTCCCAGAAATGACAATTCATCGTGGGATTTATGAATGATTTAATATCACTGAGTTCGGAAAACATTAAGGAGGGGGAAATGACATTAAATGTCTCCAGTGGCTAATTAAAAGATTCAGTTCCCCAGCACAATACAGACTACTAACTTCGCTGCCAACACCACTCCGCGTCTATTGAGGTCTCGGTAAAACCGACCCCGGTCACGAAGGTTAAAAGTGGAAGAGAGATTGCTTTTGTTTGTTTTAGAGGTTCCGTGGCCTCGGACCTCGTTTGACACTCCCAGTCCTCGGTGATTTATCAGTGGCGACTGGAAAAATCAACCCGGTGATGAATTTTCCCCGGGAGGCCTATGTCCCAGTAACGTGCACCCATTGGAAACCAGTTCTAGAATTTAAGTGGGTCGCAATTCTTTATGTCTCGTTACATCCAAAGTCTTAGGATTGTCACTATCTCTGTAATTAGTAACACTTCATATTATTGATTATCAAGGGCGTAGCTTTGGTAGCACTCTGGTGTGCGGCCAGTTTTCCCGGACAAACATTGCAACAAACAAATGGAGTTGAATAGGTTAATTGAATTAGCTGAGAGGTCTCTTTTACTGAATGTGCCTGCGCCGTGTAATTTAACTTAAAACAACAGGCGGCGCAGTCCTTCGCCCTGATCACTCACCGGTCACAATACTGCAGCAGGAAGTGTTCTTCTGCTTACGAATCCAATTCAAAACTGTGGTACATGGTTTGCACCAATACACCAACAGAATTTGATATTTCCAACCCCGGGCCTATTTCCTTTAAGTATTGGTTTACGAAAAGAGTTGTTCATAGTTTTTATTATTTATATAATTGGTTCTTGATTGTAAGCACAAAGGTTTTTCCCCTTGGATCAGGATTATTCCTGAATCGCATTTTTCCGTAAATTATGAATAAAAGTAGGCATTTTTCTTCATTTAGCAACCCATTACAGGCAAGAAAGCAGATAACCAAAGGGGCCTGTCATCATCAATTGATCTGGCAAAACTCGCAGCATAGTGATATATATTGTGTTAAAACAGATCATCACCTCACATGCATATGTAAGAATGATGCACAGTTCTTCTGCATCATCATTCACCCATAAACAAAGTAGAAGGTTTGGCAAACATGCTTGCAGGAAGATAATAGTTCCTTTAGCCAAAACGTGACTAGACTTCAAACGACTGCTACTGTTCTCAATAAAAGTCAGCAGATTAATTATAGCTTGTGTGCTGAACATTTAAAACTGAGTAGCTTAAAAGGTTTTGTGTTTGGACCGGGATTGTGTACTTAAATGTTACACATATAACAAGAATGATACATAATTGGATTGAATGGGATGGGATTTTATTATATTGGATTTTCTACATTATGAATGGGTTCATGGTTATCAGGAGCTGACAGCACTTGTTACAATGGTGGGTGTGAGTTATCCATCTGTATAATCTGTTTATCTGCCTATTGGATTACTTGTTTATCTATTGATTCTGTTAGGTTAACCCTTTGGAGGTGCAGAGTAGTATCTTGTTTCCAGTTTTCCTGGAACTCTCTGTTTGCTTCCAATTCAGTTTTTGATCCTACCATTGTACGAAAGTACAATGTCATGAAAGGCATCCAGTGTGATTGTGACAAAGCTAATCTATCCTTCCTTGCTCTTCATGGCCTTTGATACAGTAAACCCCAACATCCTCATTCACTACCTCTCCACAGCCAACCAGATGGGTGGGACCACACTTGACTGATCCCATTCTTATCTATCTTGATTTGGCCAGACGATCAATTGTTTCTCTTTCTATGCCCACAGTTTTACCTCTGTCGCACCCCCTCCTATTTCTCAGTGCACTGTGTAATGAATTGATCTGTATGAACGGTATGCAAGACAAGTTTTTCACTGTACCTCTGTACAAGTGACAAGAATAAACCAATTCCAATTCTCATCTACATGCTATCCCTCCATAACGTTGTTTAAAAACCCAGTGTCAGTTTCCATACATTTACAACAACACTCAGCGGTACCTCATCATTCTCTCTTGACCCCTTCCACTCTATAAATTGTTAGACCACTTGTCCACTATGCAGTGCTAGAGGGACAGAAGTATCCTCTGGCCACATATTGGGAAGACCATACTCATCGTCTTCAGATCCTATCGCACACCCTGTTTTCTGAGCAATGATTGTCAATGGCACTGTTCAGGAAGTAACCCAAACATTGCCACCTTGATGCCATTTATGGTCCCAAGATGACCATACCTGTGCCATCGCTAAATAAAACCCTTGTTCTTGCCTCTGCAACACCATCTGCTTCTGCCCCTTCATCAGCTCCCTCTGCAACACCGTCTGCTTCTGCCCCTTCATCAGCTCATCTGCTCCAGAAAACTACCAGTCAGGTTTTTGTTATCTGTAATCATGGCTATTCCTGGCTGGATTTATTCATTCTCCTCTTTTGAGATTTGACATATTGAACACTGCTACCCATGTCCAAGCTTGCACAAAATACTGTTCCGTTCCTTTCCTTTCCTTCCCTTCCCTAATCTCTTCTATCCCTCCAAACCACTAGATTTCTCTATTCATTGTAATTCATTCCAGAATTTAATCATTCTGGAATCCCACCCTAAATCCTATCTTCTCTCTACCTCCTTTTAGCCTAGCTATTTGGCCAAGCTTTTTGTCATTTGCTGTAATATCTCTTTGTGGGTTGATGTTAACTATTATTTGTTAAAGCTTCTGTGAACTACTTTAGCATATTTTTCTAATTTAAAAATGCCAGCTAATTGAGTTTTTGTTGAACTGAAACATAATATTAAATACAGTAACATAAAAAAAGTATATTGGGTGGAGTTCGGATAATCTTCCTACTCCCTCCACTTCTGCATTGACCATAAGGTGGCAGTGATAGTTGCTACAATTGGTTTGAATTGCATTGGAATAGAAAACAATTGGACAGGGTTTTTTGTCATTTAATTAAGGTAACTTATACAGGAGTCTAAGAATTGACTTTGGTTGTGATGGTCCCCTTGTGCAATAGCCAGTCACCATCCCTGGCTTGGTTTGCACTCTGGTAACACACCACAGGCCATCAGGGGAATTTGTGAATTTGTAACCTTTAAATTGCTTTTTGAAAACAAGGGGAAGGAAAAAAAATCTGGGATTAAAAAATATCTTGTGACATTAATTGCTGCTGTTGTTTTATCTACATGACTGCACAATATGCAATACATTTTTCTAATATGCTGTTCCTTGCAAGAATTTAGGTTCGATCAATTCAACTCAATAGAAAGTCACTTACTCAAAGCATGCATTGTTATATTTAGTATGCATACATCACATGAATTCAATGCCAATTCATTCATATTTGCCTTATTATTTTTGAAACAGAATACATTCTTATGTTAGAAACATAACAGTGCTTTTATTAGTGAACGTGAATCACAAGTTGATTCATTTGCTGTGTAACCCTATCCTTTGACTATGAAGCCCAGAAGTTCCAGTGCTCCTTTGGATTCCTTCCTCCCTAGAGTGAGGCCACTGGTGAACATTCAGGATTATTTGTGTCTTCCTTTGGATTTCAAGCTTTCCCTATATTTCATTTCCTAATTTTATTTTATCCTATTAGTCCTGGCAGAACGTGTGGCACATTAACCTTGAAGGCATCTTTAGGCCAATTTTATGACTGTTTTCCCACATGGAAGCCACACCATCAAGGGTTGAAAAATAAACTAAAGGAACTCTACTTTTAAAGCTGCTAGAATGTCCGAACTACCCACCACTAGGATAGAAGACAATTAGCTATGATTTTGTTTCTCAACTTCCCCAAGTGTGGTCTTCATGGAAAAACCTTAGATATTTTGTATAAAGCAATGTCTGCAAATAGTATAATTGAATTGAAAAAATATACACTTAGGGGTTTATATCCAGGGTAGCTGTGATAAGCAAATGGTCCTTGGGTTTTGCTTCCCATTTGGAAGATATCATCTCACAACTTTGCTGCTGCTTTTTCTTAGACAGTCCCTTGGGATCAAGGATGGCCTGCTTCCACTGTGGTGTGTTGATTGCCTGTGCATGAGTTCCATTGACAAATGATAGCTTTCCACACCAGCTAGCGCACAGGTTTGAGAAAGTGAGATTTTGGTCCAGTGGCAAGAAGGTCCCAGACAACTAGAGACCATGATCTGGTTTCTAGACTTAACGTGCCCTCACTACAAACACAGACACATAACCTTACAACATAGCACACCCTCAGTAACGCTCTAGTATGTCAGACAAGATCTTGGAATGGGGCTAGGATTTTATTGGATCCCTTGGCACAGAAGGGAGAGTACTGCCAGGTGATACAAGCTGACACTGAATGGAAATCTGTCCAAGACAGTAAGATTAAGCCTTTATTTCGAAGTAGTTGATCTCGTGCAGTCATGGTTCTTGGCCTTGGAAACTGTTTCCTCAGACTAGAAAGTCATAGTCTCATGATAAAGCTGAGGTGAAGAGAAATTTCTCCATCCCCATGTCCTTGATCCATTTGTGGATGGATTACTTGCTATTGTGTCTTGTATTCTCATTGCTATTCTGTAACAACAATGTTTGTGAAGTTGATGAGAGACTCTTCATAATTATTTGCATCATGAAATAAGAATGAATTTTGTTCCTATCCTCTTGATAAGTCAAATGGTCAAAACTTCTAGATTGATAATCATGCTAAATAGTTAGCAATACACAATCATGCCAAATAGTTATGGTGGCTAGGAACCTCTTTGTCTTGTATCCTCAAAATACTTGTAATTGGTGCAAGTAAATTGGACAGGCCCATTAACCTGTCAGACTGAACCCCCTTATCCCTTGGACTGGCTGAAAGAAGGTTTGCTTAGTTCTACTAAATGCCTTTGCGGCATTGAACATAGGAGAGGGGACAAAGTCACTCCATTGTGTTTATGTGGTTCTTCTGGTGTGTCTTGGACAATATTAGGAATAGGGCATTGTATCCATAGTGTCTAGCACAAATGAATATATACTGGTCATTATTAACTACTATTTGGTACTAATGAGAAGACCAAAGGTTGTTAATTGAACAGGACTTTTATATTGTGAATCACTAGGAAGAATTAACCAAAAGTTCAGCTCATTTCCTTAAACAGCAAAAAGAGCAAATTGTTCTCGCCTTCCGAAAACCCACAAAAGTCTCTAAAGTATACTCATTTCAATTATTGTAATGAAAGCATTTATTTTCTGAACACAAATTGTGGTGCATCAGTTTATGCATTCCTAACCCAATAACTTAGCTGGGACTGAGAGACTAACACCAATTCTTATCCCTACATCAAAAACTATGGTTGAATGGGAAAAGGTTAAGTGTAGTTACCAGTTTAGTTCTAATTTGCTTGAATCAACATAGTTGTTAGTAATCACTAGGACCATATCTCCATGTAGAATAAGCAACATGCCTACCACCTAATTTTCCCGACCTTCCACCAAAAATCACTGCAGAGCATGAGCAGGAGGGCACATCCAAAGTGAAGCAAAATGGCCCAACTAACTAAAAGTGGACATGGGAACCTAAGAAGACTACTTGGATGCTAATGAGGTGCCAGTTGGTTCAGTATTATCAAATCAGTGCCAGGTCCTTTTCCAAGACAACCTAATACCAACTTGAGGTCACTGCAGAAGAACACTAGTGGTTTCCATTGACCCATCCTGTACTATATTGCCTTTTCCTCTAATGCTCTCGAGATGGACAATGTGGTGTCTGGTAGTGCTGGAAACTTATTGTGAATCTTTATGATTATATTCTAAGGTCACTACGGCACAGAGGCAGTGGTTGGCAAATTCTTGATTAACTGACATTTTGATTCATTCTTATTAGAGTTCATAGAGCCTTGCTGTGGAATTAGCTGGCTTATCTTGATGCTAAATCATGATGTTATTTATCCCCATCTTTGTAATAGTCGTGATTATGCAATACTTTGGCATTTCTGTATTTGTGATTAAGATATCCCTTCAACAATTCCTTCAGCCTGAATCAGGTTTAGCACCACAAAGGATTGCTGCTTTTCTTTTTATTTCTCTTCTACCTTTTGTGCTATTCATGTCTTTTATATCTGATTTATATAATAAGATTGCTTGGCTCCATCAGTCTAACAGGACATCTGGGAACGCAATACTGTACCAATTAGCCAAATGCTGACAAAGATGAGGAACTACAGCTTTCCCATTAGGAATGTATTCACTTCCCTCTGCCTTTTCTTGGGCATCAGTTGGCTCAAGTTTAATCACTGGCTGCCATCACAAAGCTGTGGAAACCTGATTTCATCCTGTCAATAATTGCTCAGTTGATAGCACTTTCACCTCTGGAGCCTGTCAATTCTGTGTTCAAGTTCCAGTCCAGAGATTTGAATTGAGTGAATGCATGTGCATGGATAGTTTTTAAAGACAGGCATTTCTAAAAGTCACTGTAAATGATGCCATCTCTTTACCACACAGATACAAAGGATGGTACATAGTGAAGAGTATTATGTACCTTATTTCATGGTTGAGAAAGATTCTGTAATACACACATGGCAAATGTTGGCGAAGTTTATCTCCCACTTGTTTGGAGGCATTGCACAATGTGTTATTTATTACAGTTCAAGATAAATGTAAATAGGCCTTTACAGAAAGGACCTAGATGTGGCCACGTAGTTGCTGGGTGTTCATTTATATTATTCCGAGCTGAGTGATGTTTCTTATGCCTGCAGTCAAGTAAGAAAAAGCATGTGCTATTGAATCAAAGTGAATGTATTAGTGACGGTTCACTGAGGCTTCATTCACTCACACAGAGAACTCCTCAATGGTTTGGCTGTTCTGTGACTTTAAGGTTTATCTGCCAGCATGATTCTGCAGTACCTTGTAATATAACAATTGAAAATTGCTCAGCAAACAAGTCCTTGTTATTTCAATAGCTGATGGATCTCTCCTACAGCACTCTGCCAAAACAAATCAAAATCCTATCTGACCAGTTAATGTGTTATTGCTGTGGTTCAGTTTGCTACTATTAACCAATGGTTCAGTCGTAAGTGCAGCTGCCCAGTATGGAGTTATACATGGAGCAAATTGATCTCACCTGAGGTGGCAATAAGGCCTGTGGTTCAGATGTAAGGTTGTTTGACTGAGAAGAGGAAATAAGCTACACTTTTCATCTTTAATCATTAGTGCAAATGTACACTGAAACTGGAATCCATGGAGTGCTAAATAAACCAAAATGGAGATTCATTGTTCTAAGGGAAAAACTAATGGCTGGAATGCATTTAGCACTCGATGGATTCCAATTTCATTTGTACATTTACGATCCATTAATCATCAGAATTTGATGTTTGCTACACCCAGTTTCCCTTGTGGTTTTTGCCTAAAACATTGCATCTTATTGTGAAAATTTATTTTGCTGATTTCTTCAAATCATGATCTTTCTTCTGTTATGATTAATGTTAGCATTTCTAAAGTGTAGCATTGCGTGTGAAGGTTTTTTCTCATTTCTTTCAGAGCTCTAATGGTTAATTCCTTGGTCTGTTCTTGTGACTTAGTAGCAAGCCTCTCACATTTAGATCAGATGTCTGTGGACCCAATCCCCATTCCATTGACCGACTGTAGGAAGCCATATTGACCCTGAGTCCAAAATGGATGACATTGAATCGCTTGCTCATTTTTTAATCTCTCCTGTTCCTAATTGTAATTAATCCTATGCCATTTGTTTTGCATCCATACCCAAAGTCCAAAGGGAGAAAAATTCATCTGTACTAAATGCCTACAAGAATATCGATTGCCAGCGATATTCTCCTCCAGATGTTTGAAATCAACAGAATCCAATATGCAGAAGCAAGTATATCTGCCAGCCAATGCCACTAAAACCACCCCTCTTTCCCTCCCCCATGAAGCCCAAAGACAAATTTATCCTCCAAAATTAGTTTCTATAACCCAACTGTGCTCAGGTACATGCACAAGAGAGGGTCAAGCAGGAACATGTCTCTTCCCCCAAATACCCATCTAAACAAAAATTATTAAGGGATAATGGACCCCAACTTCATGTTCACCCCATAAAGATTAAGAGGGGCCACTTTAAAATCTGTAAAATTATATTCCTGCACCTGGTTGTAGTGTGGCAATGAGAGAGAGGGCTGTGTTTTGTGGAGATGCTATTCTTCTGTTGGCCTGATGAACGAGATTGTGCCAAGGAATCTTCAACACCAATGTGAAGGGGGACAATGTGATACCTATGACAATATTCCTCGCTGATGTGCCATGACTATATACATCCTGGCTCTATAATGAAGATCAATGAAATGAACACCCAAACAACAGATGAGTTGGACCCTATGTTCTGTGGCATTCACTTGAATAACATTTATAGCAAAATAATTTACTGAAGCACGTTTGAAAGATGAGCTAAAGTACAAATAAACTTTTGTATTAGGCTTCAGCAAGATCAGTGTAAAATGAGGGGAAAGCTTACAGGTGGTTACGTTAAAGAGGTTGAGAGTTCAGATCTTGTTGATAGATCTGTTAAGATTCGGTAGAGAGAGAAAATGTGTTTTGTCAGACTGCCTGCTTGAGGCACATCCCACTGAGCCTCCCAGTGTTGGTCCAAAATCAATTATGATCTCCCTGCAAAATTTCATGTGTGCACATAACAAATCTTGTTGCTGTAGTAGAGGAGAAGAAAACAAAAACTGACGTGAAAGTGGCCAGATAATGGTTTAAAACATCAACAGGTTCACTAATATCCTTTAGGAAAAGGAACATGCCTGTCTTATCCAGTCTGACCTGTGTGGACTCCAGTCTCCCACTATGTGTTTGACCTTCACTGGCCTTAGGATAACATAACTGAGAAATAAATACTACCTTGTAAGGGTTGTCCCTGTCCAAATTGATTTAAAAATAAAATGATTGTTAATTTTACATCTACTGAGTGCAAAACTGTAGTGTAAGTTGTATAATAGGTTTTAACAGAAGCAACATATTGAGACAAAGGCAAAGATTCCCTACCCCTGAGGTACAGGGTTATGTAGGAGCTGTCACATTTATACTTTGAAATCGTGTAGGATCAACAGAGCTTTTTAAAGGTCAAGTATAAGACTTTCCACTAATTGAGAATATGTTCCTTAATGGTCTTTGTTTCCTTTTGAGTGGAAGTACCAATTTATTGTCAATTACATACTGAATGATGGCTCTCTATACCACAGAGTCTAATCTATGAGAAACTAAAAAGATATTAGCATCCTTCAAAGAAAGAATGTCATCATCCCAGGGGTCTGGGCTGCATTCAGGTCCTTTTGCCGACAGTCAGAGGAGCGTGTTCTAAGGTACAGACCCACAACCAGCACTCAGTTGAAGTAATTCAGTTACAATGAAAGAAGTCTGTCTGCGAATTCAACACATTTGTTTGCAGAAAGCAAAAGGGCAGGTTTTTAGTGCAATTGCTTCACATTGAGGAAGTAATGGGGAACAATGAAGATGCTTCAGAAACAGCCATATATATTTATTAAGAAAGTTTCTGTAGTGTCCTGTATGAACTCAAGACATCTCCAGAACTCCTCAGGCAATGAATTACTTCAAATAGCTGCAAGGGAGCCAGTTTCCTCACTGAAAGATCCCATAGAGAGTGATGAGTGACTAGATAATCGGCTTGGGTGGTGACGGCTCATCTGTGAGTGTTGGCCAAAGTGCTATGAGGACCCCGGATCTCTGCTGTTCCTCAACTTGTGCATAGTATCTCTTTTTCTCTGAATATATACACTGAACAAACATTAAAGGAAATCTCCAATACTGAACGATGCTTGCCGAGACCACATTTACATCAAGCCATTGACAGGACTGAACCAGGCAGTAAGAACAGAAGCAGGAGTGGATCCAGCCCTTCTAGCCTGCCCCACCATTCATTAAGATCATGGCTGATCATCTACCGCAGGGCCATTTTCTAGCATTGTCTCTATATCTCTTAATTTTATTAATGCCCAGAAATCCAGTGATTGCTCTTTTGAATGAATGTGACTGGACATCCAAGCAGACTTTCCACATTGAGCCTGTGGAGGGCAGAGATTTGTGCCCAGGTTCTTGATATAACAGCACACAGCCTGAGTGGGTAGTTTTTTTATAAATATATATCTGTAAGTACTCTGACTGGAGGGCAAAGAGTGCTGTAATGAATCAGCAGTCTATGGGCCAATGCTGAGTGGGGTACGAGTGTTCTACAATCCTGAGGGCACCGTGTGTGGAAACAGGTGCTTGAATCCCTTGGGTAAGGAGAGGCAGCTCCTTATGCAACAGTGAAAGGCAAGTGAGAGATTTTAAGTGTTTGTCAGTGTGTTTGAAGGGAACTCAATCTTTGACAGCATAGCTGGAGAAATATTTTCCAGGCATACTCCATTCCCACCTACTCCCAATCATTATGTCCATGAAAGGGCGCAGCTCATTCTATGAGGATAATTCTTTTACAACATTGACAATGACTTGCATTTATCTAGGGTCATTAATACTGGAAAACATCCAAAAGTGTTTAACAACAGTTATCAAAATCTGAAACCAAGCCACACGAGGGCAGGGAGTTGGGCTTTGAGGGATTTCCCGAAGGAGGAAAGAAGGGGAAAGAAGTGGAGATGTTTGGGGAGAGAATCTGGAGTTTGGGGGCCTTGGCAACTAAGTGGGTGACAATGGTGGGACAATTAAAATTAGGACGACTCAAGAGGCCAGAATTGGAGGAATGCAGCTATCTAGAGGGATGAACAGTGTGACAAGACATGTTCAGTTGTAGAGGACACATTGACAGGTAGTCACCAGTTGTTTGTACTTCTTACAGGAGTCATCAAAACAGATGACAAATTGGATGCTATTAAAGGATTGTTTCTGTTTTCCAAGTGCAATGAAAATGTCATAATTTTCACGTAGAGAATGTGACGTGACCTTCATGTTAAGTGTGAATATTTGAAAAAAATGTAAAATTTTTATGACCTGCTGTCTGTTCGAGAGGCACTGTCTGGGTACAGAGTCCTGTGGCTGAGCAGTGTGTGCTGTGACTGAATGGGAGCAAATGTGATGTCTGCTGTTAAATTTTCATGAACCCTTTAAATTCTTTAAGGTGGTGAGAAGGCCTGTATTGATGTGCTAATTCTTCGGGATTGTTTTCCTTCCTTTTCAAAATCTTTGCAACCACTTTCTACAAACCCCTTGGATAAAACAAAGCCACTAGCATCCACTTTTTCTTGGCCTGAGGCACCACAATTTGCCAAGCACTGTTGATAGCTTTGATTTGTGCTGCACTATGACATTCTTGATGAAGTCCTTTGTATTTGGCTGAATTCATCAGCTTGCTTTGCTTCACTTAATTGTCACTTTTGTAATTTGAAAAAGTGAAATCTCAATGGTAGGAAGGGAATTACGGAAGCAAGAGAGAAAAAATTAGAATAGTCACAATAAAATGTGACCAGTGGCATTGCTATGCTAGGAATCAGCAAATATTTGTTGGGCTGAATGGCCTCCTGAGTCAAAGTTATTCCTGATTCCATGTTCCAGGTGAGACTGGAACCAAGGGACATAGGCCTCAAGATTTGGGGAAATAGATTTAGGACGGAGATGAGGAGAAACTGCTTTTCTGAGAGAGCAGTGAATCTGGAATTCTCTGCCAAGGGAAGCAGTAGAGGCTACCTCATTAAATATATTTCAGTCATAGTTAGATATATTTTTGCATAGTAAGGGAATTAAGGGTTATGGAGAAAAGGCAGGTATGTGGGTCTGAGTCTATGGCCAGATCAGCGATGATCTTATTGAATGGCAGAGCAGGCTCAATGGGCCAGATGGGCTATTCCTGCTCCTATTTCATACGTTCTTGTGTATTGTACGAAGGGGGTGAGCAACTAACAGGGGCCAAAGGAGTGTAGGATTGAGGGCTGCAGAGAATTGAGAGTGTCATGTAAGCTTTTGTCGGTGTTTTTCTATCGTCGAGATTTCACATTTTCAAATTACTAAAGTGCCCAGGCTGTAAAATGCCATAGAGCAGATTTTAATGTCTCTTTAGGGAATTAATCACAATAATGCTTTCCTGGTTTTGTGACTTCTGGTTTGGCATAAGTGCTAAATGCAGCACCCATTTAGTGCACCAGATATGCCCAGAGTACAATTTCTAAGCAGAATTCTCTGTACTCAGCCTCTTAATCATTCCAGATTTAATGTCTCTATGTTTAGACCCTGAAATTTAGTCTCTAACTCTCTCTCTTTACCTCCTTCCTTCCTTCCTTCAAGAAACTCCTTAAATTTAACTTGTTACGTGGTCTCTTCGTGTTAAATTTTGTTTAGTGCATTAAAGTCTGCTTCATAAACGCAAGATTTTCTTGGTGCATGGACCCAGTTCTTGGCTTGCATATATCTCACTTCCAAATTGCATTTTTACATTTGGATCTTCAAGATTCCCAATTGCATCTTTGTGGAGCAAATACAACTACAATGGTAGTATGGTATATTTGGTTTCTGTACCCCTGTGCTGGGAGGGAGGGACATTGTGCTAGGCATCCATCTGCTAATCCATAAATGTTGCTGGAACTTCAGAAGTAGAAGCAGAAATGGGTCATAAGGCCCCTTGGTGGTCCTCCTATCATTGAATGAGATCATGGATGATCTGGCCTTGGCCTCTGCTCCATTCTCCTACTTGTTCCCCTTAACGCTCGATCTCCCTTTTGATCAAAAATCTTGAATATATTCAATGATTTAGACTCCATGGCTCTTTGTGATAGTGAATTCCAAAGAACTGCAGCCCTTTGAGAGAGAAAAAATTCCTCATCTATCCTTGCATGAGTGTAAGGAAACTATAACCCTAATTTTAGATTCTTCATGAGAGGAAATGTCATCTAAGCATCTACCCTGTTGAGCTCCCTCAAGGCCTAGTCAGTTTCAAGAAGCTTTCATTCTTCTAAACTACAAAGAATATAGGCCCAACCTGCTCAATATTACCTCATAAGACAACCCTTTATCCCAAGAATCAAATCTTCTCAGAACTGCCTCCAGTTCATGTATATTGCTCCCTAAATAAGGAGGTCAAAACTGTACACAGTACTGCAAGTGTTGCTTATAGGAGCCAGACTTACTATTGGACTTAATTTTATTGATTGAGGGTTTTACCAGCTAATGTAAAACGCAAATATTTTTACATTTTGCACATTAAGGTAACATATATCTTCCCCCAGTGAGTGCCTTTAAATGCTCTGCTACCAACCACATAGCATGTTCTTCTGGTCCCAGTGTGGAAGGTCATCATGTATATTGTGATGGTTTCCTGTATTCATTATTTCTCACTAATTCACTTTCTCACCAGAAACATTTTTAACAGAAAAAACGTTTGTAAAGTCACCAGCTGAAGTGCCTGCACTGTGTTTCCGTGCAGGAGGTTCCAATACCATGGAAAAATTGGACAATATTAGTCACTGTTTCTCATTTTTAAGAGCTTTAAAATGTCATAGTTTTCGAAAGAAGGATGTAATTTCTTTTTCAAGTGTGAACAGTGAAAATGTCTAAGTGTTATGGCGTGCTATACAATATGGTAGTCTAGTGGTTAAATTAGTGGGTTTGCAGTCAGAAGTCTGGACCCTTGATCCAGGGATGTTAATTCAAATCCCACCGTGGCAGCTGGAGCATTAATTGAAGTTAATTTTTAAAAAAAAACTAGAATGTAAAACGATAGTCTCAGTAGCCATGAAACTACTGTATTATAAAAACCCATCTGGTTCACTAATGTTCTCCAGGGAAGGAAATGTGCTTTGCTTGTATGATCTGGTCTATATGTGACTCTAGACCCACCAGCCTCTCAGTTCAGAGACAATTGGGGATGAGCAATTAATCCTAGTATTTCCAGTGAGGTCCACATCCTGTGAACAAATAATTTAAAAATTATCACTGTATGACTGCAGAATCCAGTGTTTGCAATGCACCTTCTCAAGTGGGGTGAGATACTCCGAAGAGGGGAGATCTTTACAAAGATACCTGCGCTGGTGAGAGAAAGTTTTCATCCCACACTGAACATTTTACCAATGTTTCTTCCATCAAAGAGATGGAGTACAACTCCAACTCCTCTAACCCCTTACTGCTCTTCCCACAGTAGTATGAACCCAGGGCAACAAAACCAAGTTGAAAAGCAAAAAAAAAATGCAGATGCTGAAAATCAGAAATTAAAAACTGGAAATACTCAGCAGGTCAGGTGGCATCTGTGGAGAGAGAAATAGAATTAATGTTTCAGGTCAATGATCTGTATTGAAACTAGGAAAAGTGAGAAAACAGACATGTTTTTAAGTTGCAGAGAAGGGAGAGTGGAAAGGACAAAGGGAATGTCTGAAACCATGTCTAATATGTTGATGTTGAAAGCCCAATAACATGGTAGGAAAGATTCCAGATCATACTCCTAGAATGTAACACAATAAGTACATTTGTAAGTAACATCTTTATGACCTTGACACACATTAATCATCTTCATCTTACACTTAAGGCTGCAGTCTGGGATACTTGTCCCCTCTCCCTCCCTTCCTAAAGTCTGATTGGGTCTTCAATGCTTCCTGAATGAAATCTGGATGAGAAATAATTTGCCTCCTGAAATGCTTTCTTCCTGCAATCATGTTAATTTGAGTAGTCAAAAGGATCTAAATCCAGCAGAGTGTTGTACTGAAAAATTCTCAACACTTCGAACACTTCCCGCTCAAATTGGGAATGGTAGTATCATGGTTAAATCACTTGGCTAGTAATACAGAGGTCTTGCACTAATGATCTGAAGCTGCATTCAAAATCCCACCCATGGCAATTCTGGAATTTAAATTACACAAATTTAAATAATTTTTAAAAAGCTTGAAAACCACTGTCATTAAAAACTCATTAGATCAGAGACAACAAATATGCTGTTTAGCTTGTGTGTGACTCCAATCCACAGTAAAGTGGTTGATTCTTAACTGCCTTCTAACATGGCTTACAAATCCCTCAGTTGCAGAAGACTGCTCACTGCTACCTTCTCGAGGGCAATAGGAATAGGCAGTCAATGCTGGCCTTGGCAGTGACGTTTGCATCTTTTAAATGAATAACATTGTGAGTTGTGTCATTGGCTAATGGCAGCTCTGATAGCTTAATCTTGGAGCTACTGCAGAAAAGGAGTAAAGCATACTGAGGATGTTTGATTATTTATTATTTGCTGCCTAACAGAGCAGAGTTGGTTCTGGCAAGGAGCTGTGTTATTCTTTTTGGATATTACTGTGCCTGGAGATTCCTTGTCATAGAGATGAACTAGTGACTAGCCAGAAGTGAAGGTCATAAGGAAATGGGGAATGTCAAGTAGCCAAAGACTTTGTAGAAGAGCCTAAATTCCTGAGGATAATTAGGACTTAAGAGACCCTTCACCCTGAGCAGACAAAAGGAAGGAACTGGTGATAAATTGTAAATTTTCTTTCATTGCTGAATGAATCTCAGATTAGTCTCCAAAAGTGGACTGTATTATATCATGGCTCAGAACTGAGCCCTGGGGCCACTCTTCCAGCCAGATTTTTTTTAAGAAGGTTCCTTTAATTTAGCAGGATTTAATTTAGTCAGTGCACTGTTCAAAGCATAGCACTGTTTAATTGTGTAAAAGCTCTGTGCACTAATTAAATGGAGTTAACTCCTTTAAAATAATACACACATCACTTATGCATTGTTAATTGAACCAAATGGTGATTAGCTATAACGGGCCCTTCCTCTCCAAGATTCCCTCATTCTTTTGATATTTAAATTATCCATCCATTGCCCTCAGTGTTGATGCACTGGGTAGAAGGTGGGCTTGGGAGAACGGAGGGGGCCCTGTTCTTCTTTCACCCCCATCCTCCAACACTTAGTGCTTTTAAAAGCAAGAGGTCCATACATCTTAACTTTTTGACAAGACACATATATACAGGGTGTGGGAGAGAAAAACTGCTGAAGGCCTTGATACACCATCAGATTTCCATGCAACTGATGGCATCATTATCTCACTGTGCAATTGAATTCGATCAGGCTGTATGCTGTGCAAGCTGTCGAGACTCTCCCTTCATACAGTTGAATGCCTTGCTAGATAACCACTTATCCAATCAATGAAAGGAATGGAGTCATGATATCATATCCCCAGATTGAGTGAGAGTGGCAGAAAAAGTAAAGCCATCTCGCTGCAGGCTGCAATTGTGGTTATCTGTTATTTAAACCTTGAAGTGTCCACGCAACCTGTTCATTTGTAAGTGTTATAGAATTGGGCCATGCATTGTGCTTTCGTTCCTTCTATTGCACTTGAATTGAAACAGCACTTAATTCTATGTTTACGTATTCATAATCTAACTCTTCTTCCTATTCATTGTGTTGTAGCTCCATTTTGCGCTATATTTAAATAGTATTATAATATATTTTTGGCAAGAAGGCATTCTTCCTTGGATGCTGCATCTACTGCTCCATCCTCCCAATGTCTTACAACATCCCTCCTCTCCTCCACTTCTGTAATGCCCCAGTATCTTTGCTTATCATGCATGCCAATGCTCTGTAACTGAGGTTGGCTCAGCAGCTTGAAGGCGCTCCTCTAGGACTCTAGTTCACATTAATTCTTGTATTTTGCCATTTGCCATGAGGAGGGGGAGCAATATTCAGGCGTTCATTTGAGTGCTCAGCTAAAAATCTTCACGGGTTGCTAAGGTAGGATTTGAACTTCTGACATGTAAGCTGCTGGTCAAATACTTAATTCATGAGGCTACCTCGTACGTTATCATTCTCAGCACAATGCAGTCAGTGCAAAGGTAGTGCATGCAAAGGTACTCTTTTCAAAAAAAAAAGCAAATACAGAAAAAAATTTGCCAACTGGGATAAAAAAAACTGCAGGTTATTGAATAATGAGGATGAAGGAATAGTTTGGGCCTATACTCATTGGAGTTTAGAAGAATGAGAAATGATCTTACTGATGCGCACACAATTTTTTTGGTGGGGGGGGTGGTGGTTTACAGAATAGTTGTTGTATATTTCTCTTCATGGGGGAATCTAGAACCAGGGGTCATATTTTCAGAATAAGGAGTCACCCACTTCATATTTGGAATTCTCCACTCCAGAGAGCTGTGGCTGTTGGGTCATTGAATATGTTCAAGGTGAGCAGGTTCGAGGGGCCTTGCACATTATTCCTGCTCCTATTTAAGTTCTTATGAAGTAGCTGGAGAGATGGATTGATTCCTCGATTCAAATCCAATCTTCAGTCTGAATTCCCCTTTGATTTTCCCCAGTAGATGAGTTTCATCAGCTGTTGTCTGAATAGATGTAGAGAGAGGTTCCTTCCCAGAAGAAAAGAATATCAGCAGGACAATTCCTACCTGTAAATGTCATTTCCTCTTTGACAATTATCAACATTTATTGCTTGAGGGTGGGAAGGAAGAGTATGATACAGGGGTTACTAGTTCAGGTTGGTTTAAGCAAAGGGACCAAGGGGTGTAACAGTGTTGAACTAGGACTATTATTTCCCAGGCACAATCACAGTAAGTCAAAGGTCTTGCATGATTTAAAAAAAATTTTTTTCATTGAATGTGGATAGAACTAGCAATGCCATCATTTATTATCCACCCTTAATTGCTCTTGGCTCCTTAAGGGCTCAATCACATTAGTCATAAATGGCATTGGGTAGCATGGTGATGCAGCTGGTAGGGCTGCTTCCTCAGCTCCAACAACCCTGGTTCAATCCCGACCTCTGGTGCTGTCTGTGTTGGGTTTACACTGCGACTATTTTGATTTTCTCAGAGTGCTCTGGTTTCCTCTCTCATCCCAAAGCTGGAAGTTGATAGGTTAATTGTCCATTGTAAATTGCCTCCAGAGTGTAGGTGAGTGGTAATTCTTGGGGGAGGAAGGGAAGGAGTTAATGGGAATGTGGGGAGAATAAAATGGGATTTGCATAAGATTAGTGTAAGTGGGTGCTTCGTGGTCAATGTGGACTTGGTGGACCAAAGGGCCTCTTTTGTGCTGTATGATGCTGATTCTATGACTCGGGTTGATGAGTCTGCAGTTATGTATTGATCAGACCAGGTAAGGAAAGCAAATTTCCTACCCTGAAGGACATTAATGATTCAAGGCACAGTAGTGTAGCGGTTAACGTAACGCTTTACAGCGCCGGCGACGCGGGTTCAATTCCAACTGCTGTCTGTAAGGAGTTTGTACGTTCTCTCCACGTGTCTGCGTGGGTTTCCTCCGGGTGCTCCGGTTTTCACCCACATTCCAAAGATGTATGGGTTAGGAAGTTGTGGGTGTGCTACGTTGGTGCCAGAAGTGTGGCAACACTTGCAGGCTGCCCCCAGAACACTCTATGCAAAATATGCATTTCACTGTGTTTTGATGTACATGTGACTAATAAAGATATCTTATGAAATGGCTCTTTAGAATAGTCTGGTAATTTTATGGTTGCTGTTCCCGAGATTTGCCATTTCTTATGCAAATTCCAGACTTCCTTATTTATTAAATTCTCCCAGCTGCCAGGGTGGAATTTGATCTTCTGTCTCTAGATCAATGGCCCAGAACTTTGGCTGTTAGTCCAATAACTTAACTGCAACACGTCCAAACCTCTCAGGAATTAATGTGGCAGCATTGCAAATGCCAGCCACAACAGTGAAAGGGGAGTATTGTGGAACAAATTGTGTTATATTGGCAATGAAGTCAGTATTCAATCTTCTGGCATGGCTGAAAGGTATAACAGGCTTACATTTCCTGTATAAATGACTGTGGGCTTCTGTGTGATGCATGTAGTGCTGTCAGCTTTTATGCAGAATACACAATAATCACAGGAGAACTAGAGTAAAAATAAATTGGCTCGCAGTTATATAACATGTCACGATTGAACCCGTTCACAAAACAGTTTATGTGTGAGATGGTGATATCAGTAACCTAGAAAGACTGCAGGTGAATGAGTATAAATTAGATGCAGAGAATAATTCATTTAAGGATATGAATTCTGTAAATGGCACAGATGAAGGATGTACTAGGTGGAGACAGCACATGGCTTAAAGCCTCTACCCTGCTATACAGAAGCTGTGGAAATGCAAGAGAAGATTAAACTGGAAAGATTTATTTGAGATCAATATAACTATAGTTCTGCTTGATTACATAAAGTAATCTCTGGAAACAGGAGACATTCTTCGATGTGCCATTATATTTGTGAAACTTTTGAAATAGGTTAATGTCGCTTTCATATTGCAATCTCCAAAATATTCTCAAGCTGCAGTGGAGAGTGGGTGTGGGGGATGGATGCAGGGGTCATATCAAATGTAACATTTATTTAGTGGAGAAAAATTGAAATTCTTTGTTGAAAACATGGTGTAACAGAATTCCTTCATTACACCATGGATCTATTTTAAAAATTCATTCTTGGGTGACATTTATTTCCATCCTTAGGTCCACTGAGAAGGGTTGAGGTGGCATTTTCCCCTTCATCAGCCACTGTCTTTATTGCAAGAGCGATGGTTTTACAGTTGAGTAGTTTAGTAGATCATTTCAGAAGACATTCAGTCAGCTGGAGGTCCACTTTCTGGGAAGGATTTAGTCAGTCTTTTGGTTTAGGACATGGAGATCTGTTTGGTTATAAAATTAAAATGTGACCCAAATACAGCCAATGAAAACTTGGTTTGAGCCTGAGGACTTGGAACTTTTTTTTGAGACATTACCTGACCTCATACAGTCAGGTTCCCCTGTGCTTGGGGTTGGGTAGCAAGGCTCTATACATGGCTATTGTGGTCCGTTTTTAGATGCAGGTTCACAAATTGCCAAATCTATTGAATTGAGTTCTGAGTTTGCTGCTGAACTCATGAACTCATTTCTTGTATGTTATTTCTTAGAGCACAGGAGGAGGTCATTTGGCCAATTGAGTCTATACTGGCTCTCAGAGCATCTGCATCAGTCCCATCCCACCCTTGCTTCCCCGTAACCTAATCTCTCGCACATGGCCATCAACTACCCACCCCCACCCACACCCCAACCCCAACCCCCCACCGAATCTCCTGCTACCCACCTACACAATTAACCGACCAAGCAGCATGTTTTTGGGATTTGGGAGCACACAGGTCACAGGCCCAATGTGCAAACTCCACACAGTCGGCACTTGAGGCCAGGATCGAACCTGGCTTACTGGGGCAACTGCTGCGTCACTGTACTGCTCTCAGTGTTCAACACTGTACCAAGGGTCATCAACCATTTCTCAGCCTGAAGTCCCGTCATTGGTTGCCAACATGTCTGTCCGTCCTTGCTGCTCATATATTTTCTTGCAAGATAGGAGGAGGCCATTCAGCCTATCGAATCTATGCCATTTCTCCCATCAGCCCCATTCCCTCGATTCCCTGTAAAGCTGTTCTCTCGTGTCCGTCAACTCCACCCTAACTCTCTTGTCGCCTGCTTGGGGAAATTTGCAGTGGCTAATTAACCTACCAACCCGCACGCCTTTGGGTTGTGGGAGGAAACTGGAGCACTTGGAGGAAACCCACGCCATCACAGGGAGAACGTGCAAACTCCACACAGCACCGGAGCTTAGGCCCGAACCCAGAGCTGTGAGGCAGTAGCAGTACCTGCTGCACCATGGTGTCACCCAAGCCAATATAAAGGAGCCAATAGAAAATTGTTTGGAAGAAAAAGCATTTTTTTTGTTGTCCTATTTTTATTTTCTGTGTTTCTCTTGGAATGGGGTTCCAGAGATTAAATTGCAATTCTTGGAGATGTCAGGACCATCCAGAAGAATTAATAATATCCAGAGGACACAGATTTAAATTAGTTGGCAAAAGAACCAGAGAGGAGATGGAGAGAGTTCTGCTTTGAGCAATGTTGCAGAGTTGTGAAGAAAGAAGGGTTAATTGGATAGATCTTTCAAAGCTGGCACAAGCACAGTGGGCCTTCTGTGAGTTTCAACAAAGGAAGAATTACCACCTGGCCACCATTATTATCTGCGTCGTGTTGTTTTGGCTCCCTCATATTATTCCTTCACTGAGCACATTGAACTAACCATGATCAGATGAGATTTTAGCCTTTGGTTCTGACGTGAGAGCTGATTGCTGTAGTACACGGACTATTTTTATGACCTCTTTTGACTGGAACCAAGTGTTGCCCTGCCTGCAGCTTATTGGTCAACGCAATTATGTCTATTTTGAGCCATCAAAGGAATGTGAGAGTCTATCCCACAAAGTAGTGGTTGGTGCAGCAAAGCTCAGCATGCCTAAAGGGGCTGGCTCCTCAGCTGTGAAGTATCAGAATTCTTGGGTATCAGTTCCAGTAACACAAGGCTGCAGAACAGGCAGCCCTCATGGAGTAACAATAGGTCACATTATTACGTCTCCAATTTTACCTTTGGGTGGAGGACAGTTCCATATAGCTACATAACATTCAGCAGCAACCTTTGAGTTCAATAAATCTGGTAATGTGTGAACCAGTAGTGCCAAAGCTGACCACAACAGCCACTGTATAGAACCTGGCTCTGTAACTCTGAGCCTGGTAGCATCTGACTATATGAGGTTGGGTTTAATTTTATACCTGAATAAACTTCAAAAGTGAGGGGATTTCACTTCATATGTCAGTGATAATAAGTCTGATTTTCTTACCTACTTAATTTACCTCCAAGTTAAGTGTGTAAAATCATCTCCATTACCTATAATGGTATACTTTGCAGGCCAGATTGACAGGGAAATTACCCAATCATCTCCATTCCAGCTGGAATTTAAGTAGTCACTAATTCAGCCATTGTTTTTAAGCAGTCTTGCATTGTGTGAATTTTATAGGAATTGCATTGTCTACATCCCATGCGTGAGTCTTGCACAGCTAAATGTATAAACTCTCAGAACTTGGAAACGTAACTGAGAATACAGTTTTCTTCTGGACCACTTCTGCCCAGAAATTTTACATTTACTTTTCAACCAGCTGTTTAAGGCCTCTACAGGAGGAACAGGCAAAATATGAAGGCACTTTCCATTGAAGCCAGCCTTAACCCAATGTCACATTAGTAGGCAGTGTGGTCTTTTGTTCAAATGCCAAGCTATTTAAGCCCAGAAAGAAAGCAGCTGATAGAAGAAGAATGGCACTTGGGTTTAGGCAAGGAGGGATGGTTGGGTGGAGGATTGCAACTGTGGTGTAGGAACATATTAAGTTTTGTTAAAATAGGGAACTACCAATTGTAATCTAGAGGTGTTGCACATTCTGGGCTTTGAACAGGAGCACAATCTTGAGGTGTTTCTACAAAGTAGTGAAAGTAAAGCTGTTTCCATCAGCTGATCAGAATTGGATTTATTATCACTCACTTGTATGACGAGAAATTTGTTGTTTTGCGGCAGCAGTACAGTGCAAAGACATAACATTTACCATAAATTACAAAAATAAATAGTACAAAAAAAAGAATGGGTTCACAGACCATTCAGGAATCTGGTGGCGGAGGGGAAGAAGCTGTTTCTGAATCATTGAGTGAGAGTCTTCAGGCTTCTGTACCTCCTCCTCGATGGTAGTAACGAGAAGAGGGCATGTCCCGGATGGTGAGGGTCCTTAGTGATGGATGCTGCTGCCTTGAGGCACTCCCTCTTGAAGATATCCTCAACGGTGGGAATAGGGTCGGAGAATTAAAGTTCTGGGCAACACATAGGTGGGGATGTGAGGAAGACCTTTAGTCCACAGTCAGTGGTAAACACCTGGAACTTACTGTCTGTGTAGGTGGTGGGAGCAAAATTGATCAATGATTTCAAAAGGAAATTGGATAGATACTTCAGAGAACTGAACTTGCAGGACTACAGAGTTGGGATGTGGATGACTGGATTGTTGTGTAGGATGTTGATATGAACTCGATGGGCCAAATGACCTTGTTGTCATTATGACCTTATCTCTCTAATATCATTCTTTTATTCACCTGAGTCATTAATTCGACTTGATTGCAATTTGCACTTGGCCATGATCCCTCACTCAACTATTTATCAATCTGTCCCCTCTGCTACCCATGTCCTAACTTAAATCCTATTTCTCTGTCACACTATGTTCTCTGATCAACGTTAGCTCCTAGTTAAGCAATGAATTAGTTTAAAAAAAAATTCTCCTCCTTGTTACTAAATCCTCCATGGCTACTCCCCTCCCGATATCTGTGATCACCCCCTGAGGTATCTGAGCTGCTTTGATCCTGCCTCCAAAATATCCTTGGATTTAATCACTGCAATGTTGGTTAATGTCTTCAGCTTCCTGAGTCCTGAACTTTGGAATTCCTTTTCATCTCCCTTTTTGTTTACTTTAGGATGCTTCATAAAGACCATTTCTTTAACCAAGATTTTTGGTCATCTGCCCTAAGTGTGTGACAATGAACCATATAGGGATGTTTGGTTTGACAGATTGCCTGTGAACTGCTTTAAGGTGTTTCTGTTGCAGTAAAGGTACCATATAAACGGAAGATGTTGGTAGTAGGTCTGCTTCAGAGCCACAAGCTCTTTGGTTAAAATTTGACTGGAGCAGCTTATTTGTGTTAATCCTGTGAGGGTTGTACTCTTGAGGGAATCGCTCCACTCTTAAGTGCTTTCAGAATAGTTAAGGAACTGTGTACCTATTTGGGCAGGTGTTAAAGGATCAATCAGGCATATTGGATTCTTCTGATATCTTGGTCAACCTTCCCTCAACCTGCATGATAATGCAAATTAACTGATAGTTTATTTCATTGGCTTATTTGCAGAATGTTGTGGCACAATGTTCCTGCTGGATTTCCCGATGTTATACAAGTGGCTATTTTAAAGCAATTCATTAATCAGGATACTCTGAAGATTTGATAGATTGCATATAAATTCTTTCTAAAATATGTCCAGTTTGCTTTTGTGTAAATCCACTGAGAATTGGTTCCTAAGTCATTGGTGATTAAAGCAGGAAGGGCTGGAAATACTTAGTAGATCATTCAGCTTCTCCAAAGTGCAAAGGCAGGTCTGACTTGACACCAATGGAAAAGCAAGCAAACAGGTTTGGGGTAAGGAAGAATCTGGGACCCTCACCACCCAGGATGTGCCCTCTTCACATTACTACCATCGGGGAGGAGGTACAGGAGCCTGAAGACCAACACTCAATGATTCAGGAACAGCTTCTTCCCCTCTGCCATCAGATTTCTGAATGATCCATGAACACTACCTTGTTATTCCTCTTTTGCGCTATTTATTTATTTTTGTAACTTATAATAATTTTTATGTCTTTGTCTTGCACTGTACTGCTGCTGCAAAACAACAAATTTCACAACATATGTCAGTGATAATAAACCTGATTCTGAGAAACAACAGGTAATCCATGTAAAAGGATGTCAAGAGATTGAACAAGCTGCTTGCCAAAAATGTATAAAGAAAGGGTTAGCAAGAATGTGCATTAGAATTGGGAAGGTTATTGAACACAACCGTACGGGGGGGAATCAAAAGGTATGTAGGAAATACAAGCTCTCTGCACTGATGTACAAAGGTTTGTGATCTGATGGTGTTGACAGTTTATATGTGTGGAGACAGAAATGACAGGCATTTTAGATTTATTTTGATTGTCTACAGTCTCTGCGGGCAGACTCATTGAAATTGAAGCGCTAAATTGTACATGGCAGACTGTAGACTGGCTCAGAGATGTTAAGATTTTCCTGACTGACAGAAATATTATAGACAATCGACATCCCTCTAGAAGGTGACCAATTATTGTAACGCCTTAGAACTGCTGACATTGTTGCTGGTGGCAACAGCTTCTTGCAGAATGCTGCCAATCAATCAATACTCCATAGCGTAGCAAAGCGAAAAATTGAGAGAAGTATGGGGGGCCAGGGGATTGACGGGGCTTTACTTGACACTAGTCTGCTCTACGGTTGGGTTTGTAGTAGATGTTTTAGTTAAGATCACAGCCATGATGAATTGGATGTAAATTGGAGACACATTTCTGTGACCCCCCCCCCCCCAAACTGCAGAAAGATGCTCCACGTTCTTTGATTGAGAAGTTTTTGTGTAGTCAGAAAAAGCTGTAGGTGAGTTTGATGCTGCTCCCTGCATTTCTCTTGGAGGCGCTGTACAGAGGGTGCGGATAATGTTCATTGTGCCTCCAGGTGGATGGAACAACTAATAGCTTGGTGGGTTTGCTGGACCATACATGTGAGGGGAAACTCAAGGCCTTAATGCTAGTTTGTGCTTGTTTAGATAATATCGTTGAGGTGCTAAAGGATGTAAATGCTTTCAGTACCATTCAGTAAAAAGCTAAATCGGTGAAGGTGAAACGCTCCCCGGGAATGAAAGGCTTGATGTATGAGGAGTGTTTGATGGCCCTGGGCCTGAACTCGATGGAGTGCAGAATGGTGGGGGTAGGGGAGGAATCTCATTGAAACCCACCAAATACTGAAAGGCCTGGATAGAGTGGATGTGGAAAGGATGTTTCCGTTAGTAGGAGAGGCTAGGATCCGAGGGCACACCCTCAGAATAAAGGGATGTCCCTTTAGAACAGAGATGAGGAGGAATTTCTTCAGCCAGAGGGTGGTGAATCTGTGGAATTTGTTGCCGTGGAGTCCAAGTCATTGGGTGTATTTAAGGCAGAGATTGATAGGTTCTTGATTGGTTAAGGGTTATGGAGAGAAGGCAGACGAATAGGATTGAGGAAAAAAAATTAGCCGTGATTCAATGGCGGAGCAGACTCGATGGGCCAAATGGCCTAATTCTACTCCTATGTCTTATGGTTCCGCTGCCAATCAATATTCAGTGACCCTTGGAATTCCAGATGTGTTGGCAGCCAATGGTCTCTGGAACTCGCCACCACAAATATTCCAAACCTCTTGGAAGAAAACAGCCATCATCTGTTGCAACACACAAAGTGCTCCAGATTCAAGCATCTTTAGTCTCTTGTATAGCCGTCACCTGTTGACTGACCCCCAACACCAAGAAAGCTGGCATGAAGAAAACTGCTGTTCAGGAAATGAACTATAGTAATATTAAAAAAATATTATTGCTGAGTGGGTTGAAGGAAATTCTGTGGCCTCGGGCAATTAGTGTGCATTATTGAAAGCATTACAATTTCTGCTGAAAAGATCAGACATCTTGTCTAGAGTATAATTGGTTTGCAGGCCAGAGTACAGAAAATGGTATCCCTTTAAGAATCATTCTCTTCCTCGATGAGGCAGGAATTGAGCCAGTAAATTTTAACAAGGTGGTATTTGTTCTTCCACTCCCCCTTAACCTCCATCTCTCTGGCAGTAATTGTTCTCTGAAAGCTGCTGTACCCACACCACCAAATGCAAGCTATGGGCACCTGTGTTTATTGGAGGTCTATCTTCTGTTTTTGTTTTAACTCCAGTCCCCTGAGCCACACTGAAGCTGCCGTCAGTGATGCATCCACTCATTCTGTCAGATTCACTGCACTGAGCAGCAGCCAGCTCCCTTTGAAGCTATCACTGAGGATGGCACAGGCTTTTCTTCCATCACAATGCTGCATTAGCCTGTTTAGGGGGGAGAAAAAATACTGTGCCAGATGTTGTAGGAACCCCAGCTGCTCTTTTTCACCAGGCTCGATACAGATTGGGGAAGAAAAAGAAATGAGGTCCCTTTCTTTCGCTTGTCCCTGCATTCACTTTATCCCGGGTCCTCAAGGACCCAGATGCCGGAACAGGAAAATTGACCTCACTGTTTTGAATAGTCACTGGAGGTTTTTCTTGGTACCTTCTTTAAATTTGTCCAATTAAGAGTAATGATCTTTGTCAAGAACTGTAATTTTGAATATCGCTCACCAGCAGAGCTCGAATATAAATCTGGTGACTGACAGACTCTACGCCTCAGGGTAGCTTGCTCGTCACTGCGTGGGGTGGCCCTCAAATTGAATCACTGTAATGTTTAGCACTCGAAAGCTGGATTGCAGTAATCTCCAGCAAGCAGCAATCATCTGAAGTGCTGCTTCACTTCACCTGAGATCATCATTAGGCAGGTGAGAAGGAGAGGACTCATCAGCCCATTTGTTCTCACCCTGACAGCAGAACAACCATCTGGAGATTGGCTCGGGTATAAAATTAAAACCCAATCCAAATCCAACTAAGCATGGCCAATCTGAACCCCACCTGTCAAGTCCCATTGGACATGGGTCGGGTAGTCAAATTCTTCAAACAACTCTACTTTTTAACCCTTGAAATAGCTTCTTAAATAATTGCTAAATCCATGCCGTCTTGTTCTGCCTCCCTGGTATATCTAAAATTGCTTCAGTTTTTCATTCCCTCCCTCCCTCCCTTCCTCCCTCCCAATTGTGGGATATGGGGGATGCTGGCAAAGCTGATAGTTATTTATTCCTGTACTGAGTTGCCCTTAAACTCTGTACCTTGTGGGCTGTTTTGGAGGGCAGTTAAGAGGCAACTGTGCGCCTGGAATCATATGCAGGCTAGACATGTTAAGGAGAATCTCAGATTTTTAAAGGAAAAGCACAAAATGTTGGAAAACCTCAGCCAGATAGCCAACATCTGTGGAGGAAGAAACAAATTTAATGCTTTGGATTTGTACAATAGTCTTTTTATTCCAGATTTATTTAATTCAGTGAATTTTAAACCATGGCAGTAATTGGATTTGAACTCAATATATCTTGGACAAACCCATATTCAGCCAGTTAAACACTAGGAATCTCTAGGGCGCAGTTTTCAAGACAATAACCACTTCCTTGCAAATCCTTGTTCTGAAACTTTTGTACAGGGAATAAGTTCACAGTCACGGTTCTGATGAAAAAATCAGCGACCTGAAGCTCCTCCTTCCGATACTATATGGCTGTTGAACACAGCTAGCATTTTCTGTTTTTATTGCAGATTTTCAGCATCCACAGTATTTGGTAACTGTATTCGTTCGCAATTGTCTGTGGCTGCCGGTTAGTGGTCGTACAGAATGAATACAGGCCCTTTGGTCCAACAGGTCCGTGATGACCTTGGTGCCCACCCATCTAGTCCCAATTTCCTGCGTTCAGCCCATATCCCTCTAAGCCCCGCCCGTGCATGTACCTACCCAAGTGCTTCTTAAATGATACTATTGTACCTGCCTCAACCACGTCCTCTGGCAGCTCGTTCCATATACTTGCCATTCTCCAAGTGGAAAAAGTTGCCCCTCGAGTCCCTTTTAAATCTTTCCCCTCTCACCCTAAATCTATGCCCCCTAGTTTTGGACTCCCCTACCCTGGGGAAAAGACTGCTACCATCCACCTTATCTATACCCCACATGATTTTATGAACCTCTATAAGATCACAAGACAAGGGAGCAGAAGCAGGCCATTCGGCCCATCGAGTCTGCTCCAAGGAAAAGGGAAAAAGGAATGGGGAGAAAAAAAACCTATTCTAATCCCAATTTCCGGCCTTATCCCCATATCCCTTGATACCCTGACTATTTAGATATCTATCTATCTCCTCCTTGAACGCCCCCACTGATCTGGCCTCCACTGCTGTACGTGGCAAGGAGTTCCACAAATTCACCACCGTCTGGCTAAAGAAATTTCTCCTCATCTCTGTTTTGAAAGTGTACCCTCTAATTCTAAGGTTGTGCCCTCTGGTCCTGGACTCACCCACCAAGGGAAACAGCCTAGCCACATCTACTCTGTCCTTTCCTATCAACATTTTAAATGTCGCTATGAGGTCCCCTCTCATTCTTCTGTACTCCAGCGAGTACAGTCCAAGAGCCGACAAACGCTCATCATAAGTAAGCCCTTTCATTCCTGGAATCATCCTCGTAAATCTCCTCTGAACCCTCTCCAACGTCAGCACGTCCTTCCTAAGATGTGGGGCCCAAAACTGCGCACAATATTCCAAATGAGGCCTCACTAGTGCCCCGTAGAGCCTCATCAACACTTCCTTACTTTTATACACTATACCTCTCGAAATGAATGCCAACATAGCATTCGCTTTCTTTACCACCGATCCGACCTGGTGGTTAACCTTTAAGGTATCCTGCACGAGTACCCCCAAGTCCCTTTGTACTTGTGTACTTTGAATTTTCTCTCCTTCTAGATAATAATCTGCCTGCTTATTTCTGCTTCCAAAGTGTACAACTGCACATTTCTCAACATTGAATCTCATCTGCTGTTTCCTTGCCCATTCTCCTAAACTGTCTAGGTCCCTCTGCAACCTTCCTATCTCCTCAACACTCCCTACTCCTCCACCTATCTTGGTGTCATCCGCAAACTTAGCCACGAAACCATTTATTCCATTATCCAAATCGTTGATGTACAAGGTAAAAAGGAGCGGTCCCAACACCGACCCCTGCGGCACACCACTAGTAACCGGTAACCAACCAGAACGAGATCCTTTTATTTCCACTCTTTGCTTCCTGCCAACCAGCCAATGCTCCACCCATTCTGCTATCCTACCCGTAATCCCATGACCTCTCATCTTATTAATCAGTCTCTTGTGAGGCACCTTATCGAAGGCCTTTTGAAAGTCTAAATACACAACATCTACTGCCTCTCCCTTATCCACCCTACCTGTGATTTCTTCAAAAAAACTCCAATAGGTTGGTCAGGCAGGATCTTCCCTTCACAAAACCATGTTGGCTAGGACCTATCTTGCCTTGCACCTCTAGGTATTCCGTAACCTCATCCTTGAGGATAGATTCCAATAATTTTCCCACCACTGACTTCAGACTAATAGGTCTGTAATTTCCTTTATGCTGCCTCCCACCTTTCTTATATAATGGAACTACATTTGTGACCCTCCAGTCCTCCGGAACCATGCCGGAATCTATCGATTCCTGGAAAATTATCGCCAATGCCTCCGCTATCTCTAAAGCCACCTCCTTCAAAACCCAGGGATGCACCTCATCCGGTCCAGGAGACTTATCAAGTCTTTAGCCCATTTAGTTTTCCTAGCACCTTTTCCCTAGTAATCTTAACTGAACTCAGTTCCATTTCGTGAGACTCCTGACTAACCGGCACATTGCTGATGTCCTCCACGGTGAAGACCGATGCAAAATATTCATTCAATTCCTCTGCCATCTCTCTATCGTCCATTACAGTACCTCCTGCACCATTATCAATTGGTCCTATATCAACCCGTGTCTCTCTTACTCCTTATGTATTTAAAAAAACTCTTAGTATCCTTTCGAATGTTATCCGCCAACTTCCTTTCATAATTCATCTTTTCTTTCCTAATGACCTTCTTAGTTTCTCTCTGCAGGTTTTTAAAAGCTTCCCAGTCTTCTGTTTTCCCACTAATTTTTGCTTCTTTGTACGCCGCCCCTTTTGCTTTTATTTTAGCCTTCACCTCTCTCGTTATCCACATTTGTGCCTTTTTTCCATTCAAAACCTTTTTTCTTGGAATATATCTATCCTGCATTTTCCTTATTTCCTGTAGAAATTCCTTCCATTTCTCCTCTGCCATCCCTCCAGCCAGCTTACTCTTCCAATCAATTTGGGCCAACTCTTCTCTCATACCACTGTTATTTCCTTTGTTCCACTGAAATATCGATACACCAGTTATCAGCTTCTCCTTCTCAAACTTGAAACTGAACTCAATCATATTGTGATCACTGGTTCCCAGTGGTTCCTTTACCTTTAGTTCCCTAATAACCCCTCATTCTCCTATGCCCCAAGGAATAAAGACCTAGCCTGGCCCTGTAATTCAGGCCCTCTAGTCCTTGCAACATTGTCATAAATCTCTTCTGCACTCTTTCCAGCTAAGCCACGTCTTTCTGGTAACAGGGTGACCAAAACTGTACACAGTACTCCAAGTGCGGCCTCACCAGCGACTTGTACAACTGCAACATAATGTCCTAATTCCCATACTCAGTGCCCTGACTGATGAAGGCCAGCATGCTAAACACCTTTTTTGCCACCCTGTCTACCTATGATGCTGCTTTCAACGAACTATGCACTTGTACTCCTTGGTCCCTCTGTTCCATTACAGTCCCTAGTCCCCTACCATTCATAGTACAAGTCCTACGTTGGTTTGACTTTCCAAAATGCATCACCTCACACTTATCTATATCGAAATCCATTTGCCAGTCCTCGGCCCACTTGCCTAACCGATCAAGGTCCCCCTGTAATTTACGATAACCTTCTTCACATGTCAACGACAACTCCCAATTTCGTGTCATCCACAAGCTTACTGATTAAGCCTTGTGCATTCGTATCCAAATCACTTGTGTAAATAACAAGTGTGCCTGTGGCACACCACTAGTCACCGGCCTCCATTCTGAGAAACAACCTTCAACCACCCCCCGCCCCCCCTCTGCTTCCTACCTCCGAGCCAGTTTTGTATCCACCTAACTAACTCTCCCTGGATTCCATGGGACCTAACCTTCCAGACCGGCTTACCATGTGGGACCTTGTCGAAGGCTTTGCTGAAGTCCAAATAGACAACATCCACTGTCCTACCTTCGTCTACCTTTTTGGTTAGCTCTTCAAAAAAAAACTCTTAAAAGGTTCGTCAAGCACAACTTTCCACGCACAAAGCCTTGCTGACTCCTCCTAATCAGACTCTGTCCATACAAATGCTGGTAGATCCTGTCCCTCAGAATTCCCTCCAATAACTTCCCCACCACTAACGTCAGGCTGACCTGTTGTTCCCTATCTTGTCCTTGCCACCTTTCTTAAACAACAGAACAACATTAGCCACCTTTCAGTCTTCGGGAGCTTCATCAGTGGCTAACGATGAAGCAAACATCTCAGCAGGGCCTCTGCAATAGGATGCTGATGTAGGTGTCAATTTTTGCTTGCTAACTCTGCTGTGACATTTTATTATGTCCTTGGCTTTGTATGAAAAAGGTGTTGCTGTTTTTGGTTTGACTGACCCAGTTCCTGCTACACTTGGCCTATCAAGCCCTAATTCATATTTAAATACACACATTTGTCTTGATGAAAGAGTCATCAGAGCAGGCTGATGAGACCAGAAGGCAGCATGCCAATTTGCATGTGTAATTTGCCAGATATTTTAAAAAGTTGAAATGGCTTTAACTAAAAGGTTGAAGCAGATCTCAATGGGTTGTTTAAAAACAAGTCCTTCAGAATGTCTGTACTTTCACCAAGGTGGAATCCAGTGATTTGTAATCATATTGGTCAGGAAGGACCAATACTTTGTGCCTTAATAGAATGGGATGGAGGTTGTAGCAGGGCAATTAAAAAGTACCTGCCCTTCTCTGCAATTGTTCCCCAGCTGGCGAACCTCCCTGGGGTATCTGCACTCCTCCAATTCTGGACTTGCTGAACTTAATCACTCGCCTTGGCCTACATGTCTCCAATCATCAAGGCCTTAAAATCTCTGCTTCCCTATTTCTCTCTCCTCCTTTAGGACATTCCTTAAAATCTACTTCTTTGTCCAAACCCTTTGTCATTTATCCTAATATCTCCTTTTGTGGCTCGGCACCAGGGTTTGTTTGATTATGTTCTGTAAAGTGGTTTCCTTTGTTAAAGAAATGGAAAATTATTATTGATAAAAGAATCCCAAAAAGGGGGTAATCAGACAGATTTCTATGGAAACAAAAATAATTATTGCAGAATTGGATTTGGAAATACACAAAGACTATTGGTCCTATTTTTGCCGAGTTATCCATCCAACATGACATGGTGATTTATTGATCTTGACAACTGATAATAAAACCCTTTTCCCTTTCACAACCTGTGAAAGCTAGTCACGACTGTAGAATCTGACTGCTTTGGATTCTGTTGGGCTCTGGATGTATTCTGTGATTCCTACTTTCACACTGAATTATGTGTTGATGCAAATTTATGGAATGTCATGTTTTTTTGGTATAAATTTGGGTTTTGAGAACTATTTCCTGATGGTAGTTGGCTGTACAATCATTCTCCTCTCCTGTTAATCAGCTATTAATTCAAGTAACATATCTGGAAATCAGCTTCTGAATCTTGAAGCAAATAGAACAATCAAGTGTATCATACATTCTATACCCTTATCTGCAAATCCAAACATAATGTCCCAGTGGATTATACATTCATTCCTATTTATTCCCACTCAGTAGAAACTCATTATCATTAGAATAGAGAGGTTTAAAGGAGATCTGATAGAGAATTCCAAAATTAAGATGAGTTTTGCCTAAATAGGAAAAGAGTCTTTCTGCTGATTAGTGAATAGGTAACCAACTAACATCATCACCAAAATAATATCCGAAATAAAAGCTAGAGTAAACCACTTGGTTCTTTGTATCTGCTCAACTATTCATTGCAATCTTGTACTAGCTCCATTTCCCTTGATTCCCTCAGAATCCAAAAATCTTCCAATTGATTGGCCTAGAAATAGGGGATGGGGGAATTGTTTAATGGAGATAGAATGCCAAGAATCTAATTGAGATTTTAATGGAAAAGTACAACTTTTTGGGGGGAAAAACATGAAAACATCAAGGAGGCTGAGGATTGGTACTAGGAAGATAACTGACCGTGTGGCTTCCTTTCACATTGTGGTTCTATATATATTATGTATGAATAAGTAAAGTATATACCAGCCCTGGTTATTATTTTATGGATACCTGTCTGAACAAGGGATTGATTTCAATCTATGACTCTCATTCATTCTAACAACTTATGTCCAAAATAATAGGCATTGGGAATAAGTTGCACTAGACAAATGTGGGAATATTACAATATTCATTCAGTTGTGACAACCGTTGAGATGAATGCCCAGTGAAACTCTTTGAGTTCTAGCAATTCCACTGAAACAATAATGCACACTTCCATTTAGATTTTCAATGTTGATTTACTTGGTGCACTTCTGGGTATTGCTGTAGTGACCTATTTTGCATTTTGTGGCCCATCAGGATGAGAAATGTGATGATGAATCAAATTATTTTTCTTTATTTGCAATCTATTTTTTCTCTTCCTCTCTTGGTGGTCTTGACAAAACTTTGTTTGACAAGATGACAGTTGTTCTCAATTGCCTTGTTCAATGTGGCCACCTTGACGGTGGCTATTAATGGGATGGTCTACTGCAATGGGCATGATAGTCAATCCTGTCCTTGGATAAGTCCCATACCTGCACTTCTAGCAGAGGTTTCTGGGTGTGCATCAAATGAGGAAAGCAGATTTGATGTCTGGAGTCGCAAGAGACTGCAGATGCTGGAATTTGGAGTAACAAACGAGATGCTGGAGGAATTCAGCGGGTCAGGCAGCATCTGTGGAGGGAAATAGACATTTGACATTTCAGGTCCAGATCCTTCATCTGGGCTAGATATCTGTCCAGGCTTAGTTGATATAACTCTTTCCCCAGAATCAGAATTGCAACCTCGATTCTTAATCCCGGGATCTGAGCACAGAACTCTAGGCCAGTACTGTAATGCAGTACAAAGAGAGTAGCATCAGTAAAGCAAAATTCCAACTGCCCCCTCAAGCCAATGTAAAAGCATTTAAAGAAGTGTAGGGCTGGTATCTTCTGTGTCCTGCCCAATATTTATCCTTCAATGTCACTTCAAATAAAAGATATCTGATCCTTGTCACATGGCTCTTTGTGGAAGCTTACTGTGCACATATTGGCTATTGCATTTCAGTATAACAGCAATGAGTACACTTGGATAAGCACTTGATTGGCTTTGCAGGCTTTGGGACGTTCTGTTACCTTTAAAAGCAATATGCAAATAAAAATTGGCTAACTAATAGTCATAATGAAAGGCTGTATGATTCTCAAGGAAACAATTTAGAGGTCTGTGGGTAGAAGGCAGGGGAGTGGAACTAGCTGGATTGCCCTGGTACAGAGCTGGCACTGATTTAATGGACTGAACAGCCTCCTTCCATGTGCTACAGCTCCATTATTCTGGAAGTCTGTTTCTTGGTTGGCAGAGTGGCACTGCAGTTGGTGCTGCCTCACAGCTCCAGAGACCAAGGTTCAATCCTGATCTCCAGTGCTGTATATGTGGAGTTTGCACATTCTCCCTGTGACTAAGTAGGTTTCCCCTGGGTGCTCTAGTTTCCTCCCATATCCATTAGATGTGGTGGTAGGTTCATTGGCCTCTGTAAATTGCCCCTAGTGCAAGTGGGTGCAAGAGATTTAGGAGGGAATTCTTGGGTATGTGAGAGAGAATACAGGAAAATAAGTGCAGGAATGGAACTGATTGTAATGCTTTGACTGCTGGCATAGAATTGATAGGCCAAATGACTTCCATCTATGTCATAAGAAAATCAAACACAAAACAGAAGAAAATATTCTCATTCCTAACCAAAGATCAATGCAAATCTGAACGTCATTAGCTTGAATGACTGGAGACCTCATTGACTAAACTTGCAGGACATCTTGCAGCCAGCATTGGTGTTAGCCATTTCAAAGACAGGGCATTGTTAAACGTGGAGTCCCCTAACAATATGGTACTATAAGCCCAACATGATAAATCTGCTGCCACAACGTTATTGTGCCCTTTCCCAGTCTAGCCATCCTGATCGGTCGTTGAGTGAGATCGGCAATTTTGTCACAAGTGACGAGTTGTTTTGATGCTGTGAAGTTGTACCAGGTGGGTTGGCGTGCAAAGTGCCCAGATTTATTTTACTTGGGACTGTGACATGCAGCTGATAGAGGAGACCTTTATCTCATCATTCAGTGCTGTGTTGAACCCTTGCCCTAGCACAGAAAGGTCAATACATTGACCTTTTGCAGAGGCAGTCACAGAATGCTTAATCATTATTTTCATTATTCACAGTTGACCAGCTAAACAGATTTTAGAAAATTGGTACATGAATAAGTGCTTCGTAGTTGAAACCTGAGATTACTAACTACTCTGGGAAATTCTAGGCTGCTAGGATTAACCATTTGAGAAGCAATCCAGCTCACTGTATGATCTGTACAGTTCTGTGCAACAGCACTCCTAACATTGCCACAGAAAAGCTGCTCAGATGGACCTTTATTGCAGAATTACAGCACCGGAATCAGCCTTTGGCTCCAACCTTGTCATTTTATTGCTTTCTCCCTCACATGTATAAAGAGCTACCTTTTTAAATTTATTTATTCTATTCAATTCCACAAGTTTTACATTTGCCACAACTTTGGGGTAAGAAAATTTCTCCTGAATTCTTTTAGTGCCTTTATTGGCCAATATCTTGTCCATAAGGCCACCAGGTCTAGACTCTCCATCGGTAGGAATTCATGACCTATAACCTGTTGTAACCTCAAAAGTAACAAACAATCTGCTGGAGTTCCAGATTCCAGTATCTGCAGTTTCCTGTGTCTCCATAACCTCAAAGGTCTCCAGTAGGTCACCCCTCTTTGATAAAACAAGGAGCCTATGCTTGCTTTGTGTTTAGCGATGGCTAGAACCTCCCAGTTCAGCCACATAAATAATTGTTTGCACCTTCTCCAAATTAACTTTTCAAAATATGTTTGCCAGTAAGCCAGTGCATAGAAATTCATCCTCGTCAGTAATACCAAATGCTCCAGAAAGGATTCCTCCTATATTTAATCACTTATACTGATAAAACAGTCCATATGCCTTTTTACACAGCAAGGGCCTTCTGTTCCTCCACATTTCTCAGTAACCTTGCATGTATTCCCTCGTCGTGGTACACCTCCTGAAATACAATACCCTCACATTTATTCTGGATCAAATTCCATTTGCCATTTTTTGGTCCAAATGATCAGATTATCTTTATCCTCCTGAAGTTGAAAGCTTTCCTTCCCATTGTCAACCATAGAATCAATTTTTGTGTCACCTGCAAACGTTGTTGTCATGCCTTCAACAGTTAAGTCGAAAACATTAACATACACAACAGAAAGCAAGTATCTGAGTACCGAGTCCATGGAATCCCACTGGTGGCAAACAGCCTTATGGTCACAAAAATTCCTTTGCTGCTGACCGCGGAACCATTCTTGGATCCAATTTGCCACTCTCCCTTGGATTCCAATCTGCCTTGTTGGACCTTGTTGAAAGCTTTGCTGAAATTCACATACACCACATCAAACACACTACCCTCATCAACCCTACTTGTTAGCTCCTCAAAGTATTCAATCCAGTTAATCAGATATGACTTTCTCTTAATAAAGTAATGCCAACTGTCTGTGATTTAAGCTGTGCCTTTCTCAATACTCCAATGCATCATAGCCATCAGGTAATTGCGATCCAAATAACTTGCACCATTGTGTTGCCTCTGATGTCTTCACCTTGTCTTGTGCAATGTCTGTCCCTGGAATCTTTTTGAGTAGTCAAGTTTGTTTGAATCTTGCCTGCCTTTCTTAATAATATGGGGTTAGTATTTTCCGATGTCTATTTTTGGGATCGTTATGGTGTTTGTTGCCATCACCCTAGGTCAGCTCTGTGTGAATCACATGCAGTGCTGGATATTCCAAAGTCAGCAAAGTCTGTCACAGATCAAGCTCAAGGAATGCATTGATTGCCACTTGCATCATTCACTCACTGTGTTGCCCTTTTTTCATTCAGTGGCTTTGCAAAGGGGTTGTTCATCATTACTTAATTGACAGATGTATCCTAAATTAGTATATCAGTATCTATTAGCTTGAGCATCTTGAGATGTATGCAAATATATTATTCTCCCTGAGGCCCCATGCCCTTATGCAGCTAACAGGGCAATAATATGGATGTTCTGCCCTGCATTAGCTTCAATATATTGTTCCAATATCTTTGTGAGTACATCCCTGCAGACAATATTTCCTTTCCAATATTTAATATCCGCATTTACCTTCTGAGCACACTTGATGAATTAATGCCAATTAGCGCACAATTCAAAGAAGACTGACTTAGTGGAGCTGGATTAGAGAAGATCAGACCTCTTCATTTGACACCTTGCATTTAACACTTGGAGGTGACCTTTATCCTGCCTATCTGCACCGCGTGTATGCACGGTACCCAAAGGTGAAAGGACAATGTTCCAACACAGTTAGTTGGAGGAAGGGAGGGGAGCAGGTCACATGTTCCCCACAGCTACAATTTCAATTTGCTCCGTGATTGGAACTGTCGAACAGAGGGTTATTTCCTGCCTAGTTATTAATGATTTCAGGCACATGCTGTGTGCCCATTGTTCTCCTTCATTTACAGAAGGTAGCACGTACCTAGACTCTGTTGGGATCAAGACACATTATTTACAGTATTACTGTGTTACACAAAAGTGAAAAGTGCTGTTCCTATTACATTCAGCACCAAGGGAGTTCTTTATAGAAGAATAGAAATAAAATGTGGTTCATAAAGCTGGGGCCATTATTGTGCATTGCTGTCATAAGTTGGCTTATAGGATTACTCCATAAGCTTTAATAAATATAAAAGGACAACTAGAAAAATATCTCATTACCCTTTAATTGGTTATATGAAAACTGTTGTTAATCCCCCTAGGATTGTAAGAGTATATTTCATGCAGGATAATAATAATGTATGTACTGTTAATAACCTTTAAGAGAATGCAGCTAATTAAATGTCCAGTTATTCAGTGATGTTCTTGGCTTTTAAGTCTTAAGTCGTTTTGCAAACTGCAAAGAAAATCCATTATCAAAAGAGCTGTTGATATAACCAAAGGACTATTTTGTATATATTCAAGGAGACTATCCTTTGATCTAAATCATTCTTTCCCAAGACCATTAAACTGTGGTTGTGGAGTGGTTACATTATTGTACTAGAAGCCCAGATGTATAGTCCAACAATCTGGAAGCTTGAATTCAAGTCCCACCATAGCATCTGAGGAATTTAAATTCAGTGATTCCTGGATTAAATTTAAACACAAAAACTGAGCTCTGAAATGGATCTAATTTTTAAAAAATCTGGATTCTTTCGGGAACCCACCAGGTTCAATAATGACCCTTGGTGAAGTAAATCTATTGCCTTTGTCTGCCCTATTGTGACTCCAGACCAAGAACAATGTGGTTAACTTAACTGTCCTCTGAAATGGCCAAGCAAACTTTTTAAGTTGCATCATAAAATGCTAAAATGTCTTTTGTCAAACCTAGCTTCAGATATGATAAAGTTGTTCCCAGCCCAATTTATTCTCGAAAGGTCCTTGTGAGTAACTGGCAACTAATGTCTGAATCGGGCTAACTGTCCCCTAATTCATCAAACAGCAGCCTGACATGGCTGTGTTCATGGAATTGTACCTTTCAGCCAGCATCCAAGACTCCCACGCCAATTCCTGAGTATGCTGTGCCAGTGGGAAAGATCTCAACATACACAATCAGCAAAGGAGTAGCCCGGATGATTCAAATCTCTGGTCCAACACTGGCAAGGAAACCTCCTCCTACAGTTGTCTGTCTGCCGATGAATCAGTATTTTTCCAGTGCTGTTGAACGACACTTGGAAGTATTGTGCTCCAAAGGCACTGAGTGTTCTCTGGCTGGAGGACTCCAGTGTCTGTCACCAAGACAGCTTGGTAGCACCAACTCTGGATGAGCTCTGAAGGAGGAAGTTGCCAGAATGGGTCTGTGTTAGGTGATGAATGAACCAATATAAGAGAGAAACTGTCTAGTCATTAATCTCTCTGGTCCAGCTTCACCATCCATAATAGAATCGGCAGCAATCAGTACTGTGCAGTCCTTTTTTACACTTCTATTATGTTATATGGCACTGTAATGCTGAAAGGAATAGATTCAGAACAGGGGTGGGACAGTGGTGTATCCAGTAGAGCCGCTGCCTCACAGTGCCAGAGACCCAGGTTCAATCCTGACCTTGGGTGCTGTCTGTGACATCCTCTCTCTGACTGCATGGATTTCATTCCTTAGGGTGCTCTGGTTTCCTCCCTAATCCTAAAGACATGCAGATTAGTAGGTAATTGGCCCCTATAAATTGCTCTTATTGTGTAAGTGAATGGTAGAATCGGAGGTGGGGGGGGGGGGGGGAGTTGAGAACGTGGAGGATAATAAATGAGATTAATGTGTAATTAATAAACTGCTGGAAGAACTCAGTGGGTCAAGCAGCATCTGTGAAGGTAAAAGAGATGTGTCGGTGCTTCAGGTCGAGACTCTGCATCAGGACTGCTGCAGATGATGCCTGATCCACTGAGTTCTTCCAGTAGTTTATTTTTTGCTCCAGATTCCAGCATCTGTAGTCCCTTGTGTCTCCATTAATGAGTAAATGACTGGTTGATGGTCAGAGTGGAGTTGCTGGGCCAAAGGACCTGTTTCCATGCTATGACTCTATATCTGGAAGCTCAAAACTAGCTATCAGCAGAGCACAGCTGTGCTCTACCAGGTTAATAATGGACTGAATTTCAAAAGCAGAGTACAAGGCACTGTCACCACTGTGTAGTGCCTTTAGCACCACCAACCATGGATGAATTTCTAGGCATGAACATGTTATCTACAATAGGCTCCTTTTAACATTGGGAGTGGAGTGAAAATGGCATCACTGCCCATTAATACATCCCATCCTCTGGGCATGCACTGAGGCAGCCAATCTTGTATCAAGGAGACACAAGAGACTGCAGATGCTGGAATCTGGAGCAAAAATAAACCGCTGGAGGAACTCAGTAGGTGAGGCAGCATCTAAAGAGGGAAATGAATAATCGACATTTCAGGTTAGAACGTAGAACATAGAAGAACTACAGCACAGTTCAGGCCCTTCGGCCCACAAAGCTGTGCCCCGAACATGTCCCTACCCTAGAAATTACTAAGCTTACCCATAGCCCTCTATTTTTCTCAGCTCCATGTACCTATCCAAAAGTCTCTTAAAAGACCCTATCGTATCCGCCTCCACCACCGTTGCCGGCAGCCCATTCCACGCACTCACCACTCTCTGAGTAAAAAACTTACCCCTGACATCTCCTCAATACCTACTCCCCAGCACCTCAAAAGCTATGTCCTCTTGTGGCCACCATTTCAGCCCTGGGGAAAAGCCTCTGACTATCCACCTGATCAATACCCCTCATCATCCTATCCACCTCTATCAGGTCCCCCCTCATCCTCCGTTCCTCCAAGGAGAAAAGGCCAAGTTTCCTCAACCTGCTTTCATAAGGCATGCTCCGTGTTCCAGGCAGCATCCTAGTAAATCTCCTCTGCACCCTTTCTATGGCTTCCACATCCTTCCTGTAGTGAGGTGACCAGAACTGAGCATAGTACAATACAGGTCCAACTTCTTTAGCTGTTCATGCTGGGACAGCCCTCTCATCCAGGGAATAAGCCCAGTGAATCACTTTGGACTGCCACCATTAGAGGCACATGAAACTGCAGATGCTGGAATCTAGGTTGAGAGCCTTCATCTTGTATCGATGGCCATTAACCTCATTCCATTTGAAATTGATCTCCTCTACATTGTAAGACTGAGATTTATATTTTCTCTCCTCCGATGTTAATTTTAGAAATGCTGGTTGAACGTGAGTCTCAGGATAGTATTTAAATAAGTGGAAGTGTGAGACTGAGCAGGAGTCTTATAGACTCTGTCATGGGCTTGTTCTCTTTGCCATGCTGCTGCAGTTTATTTTGAGAAGGTTTTACCTAAGCATTCCTTTTTTCTTGCACTTATTGAAAATGTACTTTAATACAAAAGTTGGGTTGTTGAAAGGGCAGTAAAGTGATATTAAGGGAGAGTCCACAAATTTTTAAGTGCAGTACTTGCATCAAATGTATAGAATGACCAGCAATATTAAAGAGCAACAAGTGCCCATGGCTTTTAAAATGGAATGAGTGGAGAAAATGAGCAAGAACAGATTTGAAGTTGAAAACTTACCTAATTAAAACAAAGCTATTGTCAAGTTTTAAAATGACTCAAATCCACAGCAGGAAGCGGCCAATCATGCCCAGTCTTCACTCCAGGGCACAGGATTGATGATAGTAAATTTAAAATAACACACCGCAAATACTGGAAATATTCAGCTGGCCAGGCAGCATTTGTGGAGTTAATGCTTCAGATAGATGACTCTTCATCAGAAATGGGAAACTAATAGAGTTCCAGCAGTAACAGATTTAGGCACAGTAGATCTGTACGGAGAAGGCATGGTTATTCCATTGTGGTTTTCCCTCGCCACCAAAATCAGAACGCTGATCCTTTCCTTTAAGATATAAACTTAAGTGTTGATTCTGGCACTTCTGATGTAAGCCTCACAGAGCAGTTGGAAACTGTGGATGCTACAGAGTTGCTTAAACTAAGGCCAATGCTGGAGAGGCAGTGAAGATAGACGAGGCGGGTCCCAATCAGTAGGTACTAATCAGAAGATGGGTCCCATGAGACCTTTTTCAGCCCATGGTCCATAGGAGACCCACCATCGGATTAGTACCTATGAGAACTGTGGAAGAAGAGAAGTTCACAAGTGAGCCTTGCCCAGCAGCACAGGCCAAGGCAGCAGCCCTGAGTCTGAAGATTAAAGGTAATATTAAAAGAAATGGTTTTTGGTAGTTACCAGTTCCCTTGATGAGGAGACCTTAAAAACACTTCTACAGGGCTTCCCCTGGATGGGAGCCAAGCATGAGATTTTCAGCTGTGTTTGGCAGTGCTTTTCATTCCAAACCTCAGTGTGACATCCTTTAATGAAAATGCAACGTGTTAATATTTCATTATAGACTCCAACCTGTTATTCCAGTCAACTCTTTTCTCCCCCCCCCCCCATCTGTCCCGTTATTACAAATTCTGATTGTTCATTTCATTAACAGATCCCATCTGCTGACAATTCATTAATTTCCACCCTCCTTTAAAAATGAAATCTTGCTTTCGTGACTGTGCTTGTGTTGCTGATCACAGATTCTCCCAGAGTTTTGCAGCTCACAGGGTTTGAATCACTGCAGTTTAGGTAGTCTTCAGTCGGTTCAGTTGATGAAGATATAATTCCCTCCATACCCATTGTTTTGGGAGCTTGGACACTTGAGCATAGGTCCATCACACCTTTTTCTGTTCAACTGTATGTTTAAAACAAAATCATTCTTGAGCTCCAATATAGTTGTTTCTGTAAAAGGCCGTGGGTCCCATAAAATGATTCAACACGCCATCGTGTCATCCAGCATGGAAACAGGCACTTTAGCCCAACTGGTCCATGCCGACCAAAATGCTAGTCCCACTTGCCCGCCTTTGGCCCCAATCCCTCTAAACCTATCCACGTACCTGTCTAACCGTCTTTTAAATGTTGTTAATGTACCTGCCTCAACCACTTCCTCTGGTAGCTTGTATCATATTACTGACCACCCTCTGGGTGAAAAGTTGCCCCTCAGGTTCCTATTAAATCTTTCCCCTCTCACCTTAAACCTATGCCCCCTCTGGTTCTTGATTTGCTAATCCTGGGGGGGAGAAAAAAACTGTGCATCCACCCTATCCGTACCCCTCACACCAGCACCACATTTGGCGCTTCCTCCAACTTGACTTGTTGGAGTAACTCTCTAGTCCTTCCCATATTGGTATTGGTTTATTATTGTCACTTGTACTGAGGTACAGTGCAAAAACTTGTCTTGCATACCGATCGTACAGGTCAATTCATTACACAGTGCAGTGCAGTCCTGCTCTTTCCCTGGCCTATAAATGTTTCCCCTTAATGTGATAACCTAATTCTCTTTTGAAAGTTATTACTTTTGAAGGTTATTATTAAATCCATTGCCTATTCTAGGGAATAGATTGTTTCTTCATGTTGAGGCTCGGCATTAACAAATGGGACCGAGACAGAAGGAACAGTTGCTGTGTGAAGTTATGTTGACATTGTGCTGGTGAACGAGAGGTTGAGTAAAAGATTTTTCTCATCTCACAGAACACAAAGTACCTCCTGTGCAGAGAGGTAACTAGGGACTTTGGAAGGAGATTTAGAGGGAAGTTGAGGAGAATACGTCTCGGCAAAAGTGCCTTGAGGTCAAGAACTCGCTGCCTGAAAAGGTGGTGGACACAAACTCTCATGACACTTAAAAAGTACTGGATGGGCACTTGAAGGGCTTTACCCTCTCGAGCTGGGAGTGAGAGGAAGCAAAGTAGTTCTGTTTTTTGACTGGCATGCATATGATGGCTTGGATGGCCTTGTAAAGTGCCATGAACTTCTATGTTGTTGTGATTCTGTTCTTCACTGAAGTTGTTGGGGCTTGAGGGGGTCTATGTCAAAGTAACACAATGAGGAAATTTGTACGAGGACTTGAATCAATTGTTCTTTCTGCCATAATGGCATCACATCTGAAAGATTATACATGACATTTACATACCTTGACAAAATCAATTAATTTGCAGTGGGCTAGTTCATTGATCAAATATTCAGTTGATCTGACAACACCACATCAAATGCACTAAAACTCCAATAATCCAGCACTTTCATGATTTTGGTAGTGCTGGACTGGTAGATTTTCTGGATGACTGTATATTATCCCTACTTTTACTTTTTAGATTTTACACAGTAGTGTAATAAATTTTCAGTGAACCAGGGGCATTGGAAAAAGAACTCTAGTGAATTTTAAATGTTCATGGGAACGGGACCCCAGTGAGTTTAAAAGGAGTGTGAGTGTCAAGGGAGCTTGGAAGTGGGACCCTGGTATGCTTAGAAGGAGCACAGGAAGCAGGAATGTGGGACCAGTGTCCCAGTGAGGTTAAAGGAAGCAGAGGAACAGAACCAGGTGAGCCAGATGCTAAACCATCAGGATTTCTGGAAAATCGGACAGTGTATTATCAGAGCTTTACTGCACTTGTTAGCTGCACACGTCCTTAAATGTAACCCACTGATGCCACATGGGGAAAATTAAAAACCCATGTCAAAGCTGCACAGGTAAATTTAGTTCAGAAATACTCTCTGTAGCACCATCCATGGGAGCCATAAAAAAATACCATTAGTAAAAGTCATGCCATTGGAAAGCTTATATTTCTTGCCCATTAATAAAGGAGGTCATAAATAATGGCCAGCATTGTATCTTTGGTATTTCGAGGACTGAGGGGTATACCACAGAGAGAAGTGTTTATGTCCCTTCTCTATTAATGAAGGAGCCATAAACAAGACCTTGTCTTGGTTTGTGTGAAATCATTACTGTGAGGGCCATGCCATACCATTTGTTTCTCTATTAATTAAAAGGTCGTAAATAATATATGGTTTTATATGCCTGATATATCAAAGCTGTTATGGTGAGGAGATGGAGGGAATAGGTTTTACACCATTTCAGTGTTAATTAAGGAGTTTTTTTTTTTTAAAAAGCTGTCCTTATCCTTGTTATATCAAAAACCTTTACTGCAACGACACGTTACAGCAAAGGGATTTGTATATTTTCACCATTCATTAAGAATGATGGACCTTTTTTTCACAACTTTTTTTTTAATTGTATGCCTCAAAACAATAGCAAGCTGACTTCAACAGCAACTGTTAAAACCATCTCTTGTGTAGTAATTGGGTGACTTCAATACAGAGTCTAGGCTGACAGTCCCAGTGCTCATACTGAGGAAGTGTTGTGCTGTTGAAAGCTCTACCTTGGGGATGGGATGTTAAACTGAGGCCCCACCTACCGTCTTGGGTAAGTGCAAATGAACCCCCCCCCCCCCCCCATTGCACTTTTGCAAAGAAGGATAGAGGTAAACCAAGTCAAAATATCTCTCACTAACATAATTTAAAACAAAAAGATTTTTTCAAGGCATTTTTGCATCTGTTTGTGGGAATTAGCTATGTGCATATTGGTTATGAGGTTTCCCACGTTAAAGTGTGGATTATGCTTTTAAAGTATTTTATGGATTGTTAAACAGTTTGGAAAGTCCCGAGATAATATGTAATATTGTAAGTAAATGCCTGACTTTCCACCAATAATGTGATAGACTGCTCCTTCCCACCCTGAACCTAGCCTCTGTTCCAGTGTGATCCTCTTTCTACCTGACTTCTGCATTCCCCATAATGGTGGAAGATCATGGGGAGTGGGCCAGTTCCACTACACATGAAACCATTAGATCTCATGTGCAGTGGAATATCAGAGTCACTACAGCACGCAAATGTAAGTTTTGCAGCGAGCCAGGTTCCCTGGGAAGGCAAATGGTTTGTGAGCTTGATAGTCAAATACTGTACAGAATATTGTGGCTCTATTTAAATACCATCTGTGGATTATAACTGTCTAGGAATACATTAACTAATGTTATGTTGAGAATCCGGAGTCCTTGTCTGAGAAACTTCTGAGGCGGGAAGAAATAAGTACTTCAAGCAGATTACACATCTCCAGTGACAAATTGAATAAATTAAAATCCATGCATGACAGTAGGGAGAGCGTTTGATCAATTCTAAACATTGGGCTCAGTGGACCAAAGATCCTTGTCATTTTATTTCCTTCCCGAGTCTTGCTTTATGCGCCTGACCTCTTTATAGCTACAGTAGTACTTGAATGTTTTTGTCTTTTTCTTTTCTAATTAAAATATTCTGAAATATTAAATATAGAGAGTTTTGTTCAGCTTTGGTACCACAACTGAAGTCAAGAGACTTGGACGTGGTTGACTTTCAGCCAATCTAAGAAGGAGTTATTTGATCCAATGGCAAAGATGCATAGGTTTTGCCAGCCCTGAAGTATGTGAGCAGTTCTAAGTAGGATCTGATGATGTGGCCACTTACTACGAGTGGCAAATCAAACCCTTGTCTTCTTGTGGATGTGTTCAGCCGAATTAAACAATGTACCGTGACATTGCATGCCGTCTGCAACACTAATTCAATAAAGGAATCTTTGAGGTGACTTCCTCTCCAAAAAGGCCTCTGATAGCTTACAAACTCTAAACTTAGTTGAAAATGTTACTCCATTTGTTTGCTTGAAGGAGAAGCCAATCTCTGGTCTGCTGTAAGGCTGACAGTCACTGAATCACATTCACTTCAATGTGGATCTGTCACTAGCTGCCTTTTTTTTGTAAAGATTTGGAGCCCTCCTGTTCTGTTGTCTTTACCTTAATTTCCTCATGTTTCCTCCATCTCCAGGGCTTTTCTTGTAGTTATTCAGAATGTCCAGTTCGTTCATACAAATCTGAAGCTACTTGGCCAGATGGTTTGATCGTATCAACTATAAGAGAGAATTTTTTTCCCTTTCTTCTGCTTTAATTTTACTTTTTGCACAAAAGGCATCATGGGAAAATGATAGTGCTGAAATGTTTAAAAATAGCATTTTCTGATACGCGACACGATGTGTTCAAATAAGAGATCCACGTGAAGCCTTCCTTTGAGAACACTAATCCTGGTATCTTATTACAGAATCGGTTTCTAAATGTATAATGAAACAAGAAGGACTTTTATTAATTGCGTCCGTCGTGCCTTTCTAACTCATTGATAATTTTACCATTCATCATCCTCAATTAGGATTTGGGTCCAGGTGCACATTTGCAACATTTTGTGGCTTTCATCACTCAGCTACCGTCAATGTCAAAAATGTTTCCTTGGGTGCACTTGGCTCAAATATAGAATATTTTTGAATCCAAGTTAAACAGTCTTGACACCAAGTTAAATATGTAAAGGTACAGGTTGTTTGGAGTGGGAGAAGTATTTGGCAAATGATCAACAGTCAGCAATTCAGAACAGACATTATTGATGACCAAACTAATGACTGATATTAGGATTTGGAGATGCTCCAGTTGAAGTGTTTCCATCTGCCCTGGCGGGATTGTCATTGTATGCATTTAAGATCAAAGAAAGATGGGAGCAATTAAAGAGGCCTCGAGCAGAAGACCCATTTGAAGCATCCATGGACGAGATACAGTGATTGATGTCTTCTGGACCTCCAAGAATTGTTTTATACAGATACATCTGAGTCCCAAAATCACTCATCGAAAAACAGGTTCTGCAGTGTCTGAAATCCTTCCAACAATGACTGTTTAGTATGTTGCATTCTGTCCTTGGAGAGTGATGATGTGCTTTCAAACTTTTGATTAAATTCAGGACCGTCAATAAATCATATAATGAATGTTCTGTTACAGAACCAAAGAGCTTAACCCTAACAATTACTTTTCACAATTATTATAAAGGTAATTAAAGGAGGCAGTTCTTGTGCGTATGTAAATCTACCTGTCGCGACTCTCATCAACACCTGAAACAGTTGGTTTAGAGATCAGCAACGTTACTCTATAAACCACAGATGGGACAGAGTCTCAGTTTTGGTGCTTGTTAAGAAGGAATACTAGTAAAGATAATTCCCTGTTTTTCCAATACTGACATTAAATCTTGAACAGCTCTCTAACCCACGGGGGCTGTTCAACTGAACCACGATTTACCATCTCGTATGAAGAATGGCAATGCCAACAGTGCAGCGTTCTCTCTAGAATGCACTGACTCGTATTAAATGACAACATTACAGCAGAGGATCAAGACATTTGATCTGGCTGAAGTGCGTCTGTGCTGATACCCCACAGGAAAATCCTCCCGCCCGAGCTCATCTAACCCCACCTATGTACCCTTTACCCTCTCTGCTCTTCGTGCACTTAACTACATCCCTTTAAAAACATCTATTTGTCCAACAATCAACTCACTGAAATCTGAAAGTGTTCCAAAATAAGTGCAGAGTCTTAACCTTATTGATTTGGGTTAATGTTTAATTCACGAACAAACAGATTCATTGTGCTTTTCTTTAAATAAATGGGGCCTTTCTGCTATTATGACTATAGTGCTAATGAATTGTCACAAGTTTATAACCATTTGTCTCACTACTTGGTTTTCAGAGGAATAGTTTTGAGTGTGCAAACATGGGCCAAGCTGTCTGGATGTAAACACAAATAAATTGACTTAAACTTAATTGCTTGTATGGTTCTGATCAGCCTTTAACTTCAAAAAGAGCACTTGGTTTATTTTAAGCCTGAGTGAATCCAGAACTGTTTCGGTACTTTTGATGCAATTCTGCTTCCTCCCAGTTTCTTAAAATAGTTTCTGATTTTTAATCTGCTACGCCTTGTAGCTTTTGGCATCTTACATAAGTATTATTTATTTTCATTGCCTACATAGTAGACTTTCAACAATTGTTCATTGAGCTAAAGGATGTTAACTCTTTCAGGGCAATGAAACTGAAAGCTAACATTCTACCCAATGAAGACATGAGAGAGACTGTAGATGCTTGTGTGTTGCTTCTACTCAATGAGATACATATCTGTAAAAATTCAGCAGAACAGGTAGCATAAGTGCAGAGGACAATAGAGGTGGCCATTGATCTGAAGTGTTGCATTTCTCTCTCCATGGATGCTGTATCAAAATATTCAGAATCAGGTTTACCATCACTGACATATGTCATGAAATTTGTTGTTTTGCGGCAGCAGTTCATTGCAAGACATAAAGACATTAAAAATTACTATAAGTTACAAAAATAAATAGTGCAAAAGAGGAATAACGAGGTAGTGTTCATGGACTGTTCAGAAATCTGATGGCAGAGGGGAAGAAGCTGTTCCTGAAACATTCAGTGTGGGTCTTCAGGCTCCTGTACCACCTCCCTGATGGTAGTAACGTGAATAAGATAAGATCTTTATTAGTTACATGTACATCGAAACACAGTGAAATGCATTTTTGCGTAGAATGTTCTGGGGGGCAGCCTGCAAGTGTCGCCATGCTTCGGCACCAACTTCCTAACCTGTACGTCTTTAGAATGTGGGAGGAAACCAGACCACCCAGAGGAAACCCATGCAGACATGGGGAGAACGTACAAACTCCTTACAAGCAGCGGCGGGAATTGAACCCAGGTCGCTGGCACTGTAATAGCGTTACACTAACTACTACACTACCGTGCCTCTGGGCATGTCCCAGCTGGTGAGGGTCATTAATGATGATGCTGCCTTCTTGGCACTGCTTTTTGAAGATGTTCTTGATGGTGGGGAGGGTTATGCCCGTGATGGAGCTGGCTGAGTCTATAACCTTCTGCAGCCTCTCTCGATCCTGCACATTGGAGCCTCCATACCAGGCGGTGATGCAACCCCCCCACCCCCAATGAGGACTGGTGTGTATTTCCAATGTTTCCTGTTTGTTTCGGATTTACAATGCTGTCAGCTGTCTCTCAGTTGTTAGCAGTTTTACCTCTTGACTCAAAAGGTTGCGTTCAAGTCTCACTCCAGAGACTTGACCAGATAAATCTAGGCTGACATTTCAGTGAAGTGCTGAGGGAGGACAGCATTATGGATTAATTAAAAACCTGCCTGACCTCGGTCAATCTGAACCTAGCCCAAAGTAGTATTTTTTTTTCCTTACCCGACCCATTACTGTGAATATAACAATCTCAAACGTGCTATTGATCTGTTTGAGGATAAAGTATGAAATACAATCAAGAGAGGACACATACATTAATATTAGGCAAATTCTATGTAGTGGAGTCAGCAAGGCCAGGACTGATCTGTCCTAGAACCGTGGGTTGACAGAAAGCATGCTCAACCTGACCTGAATCTGACTGGGCTTGGGTCAGGTAGTCAGACTCTCGCACTGGCAGAGGTGCAATGTTTTAGGTGATATTGATACCAAGATATTACTTTGAGGAAGAACCTTGAAGTTTTTCTGCTGTCATAGTCATACAACATGGAAACGAGCCATTTGGACCACCATGTCCATGCTGACCCATGAGCACCCATCCACATTAATCCCGTTTTCTAGTATTCTATGTCCGAGTGTCCCATCCCGAGCTCCCGACTTCCCCTCTGCACAGAGCTGACGATGCCAGATGTGACGGTGTTCAGCAGAGCAAAGGCACTGCCCATGGCCCCCACAAACTCTCCGTGGCCCTAGCCTTCGATGCCTGGGTGATTAAAGTGCTCATCTTGATGCTGCTTAAGTGCTGTCAGTGACTGCTCCCATTGCCACAGACGGCTGTGGAGGCCAAGTCATTAGGTATATTTAAAGCAGAGGTTAATTAGTAAGGGTATCAAAAGTTATGGGGAGAAGGCAGGAGGATGAGGTTGAGAGGGAATAATAAATCAGCCACGATTGAAGGGCAGGGCAGGCTCAATGGGCCGAATGGCCTAATTCTGCTCCATTGTCTTATGGTCCATCACTCTCTCAGGCTGTGCATTCCAGGTACTCGCCACTCTCTGATCATTCTTCTTCGGCAGTCCCTAGGGATGGGGAATGACTGGCTTCTACTCTGGCTTTGTGTGTTCTGAAGTGGCTGAAGAGACCAATGTGAGAACCGCAGACTCTGTCACAGATGGGGCAGGAGGTGCCTGATAGGGCAGAAGGTAGTTTGAGGTGATGCACTTCTTCCACAGTTAACACAAGGCTTCTGTGTGCTCTGGATGCAGAGACTTGTGGTTCTCAGTACCATTGCAAATGCTCCTTCTTAACTTTCAGTGGTCACGGGCCTGGGATTCCCAAGAGTTATTTTGGATGTTGCATATTTTTTCATGGATGCCTTAAGCACATCCTTAAATATCTTCTCCTATCCAATAGAAAATCTCTTCCTATTCCACAGCCCAGAATATTGATTATTTCAGGAGTTTGGTGAAGAAGTGTGAACAATGTAGTCTGTCAATGGAGCTGGCAGAGTGTGACAAGGGTTTCACTGCCACGGATGTTGTCCTGGGAGAGGACACTGACATTGGTTTACTTTGCTTCCAAATTAATTGGGAAGATTTGTTATTATCCAGTGTATTGAGGTGTCCATTGTAGGTAGTCCATGTAGCAGAAGCATATTTGCCTTTTCATTAACATCACCAAAATAACATCCCTAGGTGTTATCCTGTTGCTGTCTGTGGGAGCTTCCTGTGCATTGCTGATGGGCACTTTAAGAATGCTAGTCTTTCCTCCTTTTTACTTTGTCATTTATATCTGCCTAAACAGCACTAATAAATGTTTAATGTTCTAAAATGGTTCGAGGGCCAGCACTGACAATAGTATCCAATGGACTGAGTAAAGCATTGAACTACCATAGGAGTAGGGCAGGTGGCTGTGATGCTTATGTTATTTTCTTGTTGCTCTTGATATAAACTTGGCAATTTTGACACCTAGCAACTCAAATATCTAATTTGAATATTTTTAAACAACACCAATTATGATATTGCTATGATTGCCAATCTAATACCAATTAGAACAAATTATGGGAGGAATTGGATTAAAATTGTCCAAATATTTTTCATTTATCATATGTGTGGAGTATGTTGCCTTCAGCTCTGTCAAATCTGGCGCCAGAGGTGGATCTAACTTGCAGCATTTCCCAGTCCTTGTACTGCCTTAATCTATCTGCTGCCAAAAGTCTTTGCAGACTACAGTGCCTCGGTCTAGTGGCAGTGACCAGATTTCACTGAGGTCAGGCAATGTGTAATTATGGCAATGGCAGAAATATACAGCAGTTCCACTAATCAACTGCTGTTCCATGCACCCGCTCACTATCAAAATCTCATGGATGGTGGCCGGCTCTGCTTGTATGCTCTTAACTTCCTGTTCAGAAGCAACTGTCTAAATAGGAAAATACACCCTCTTCAAAACAATATGGGTTATAAGTGCAAGGAATGTCGGTTTGGATTTTCAGATGCTGGCTACACACTCTACTCACGGTGAACAAAGGGCCACTCGAGTTCAAATCTGTTTGCATCAAGTTCTCCATTGAAATTACAAAGGACAGAGGGGTGAAGTCTCCATCCCCAGGGATACAATGCTGGGTTGAGCCTGGGGTTCAGTGATCAGGAAGAAAGTGGAGGTATTATTGTCAGCTTCAGTGGTCCCAGTTTGCAAAAGGAGACACTGGAAATGATGATCAATCTTGAACTGCTTACGCAAAATCACCCCTTGAGGCAGGGTGAAGGTATATATGGAAAGGGAGGGAGAGCAATTGATTGAAGGCAGCAAATCTGAGGGAGAGGAAGTGAGTGAGCAGAGCAAATGTGAGGGAGTGATGGAAAGGGAGTGAATGGGGGGAGCAAATGGAAGGGAGTGAGTGAGGAAAAGGGAGCTAGTTGGGGGGAGCAAATGTGAGGGGGAGGGAATGCATGTGCTCATTCTGTTACTGAAGGTAGACCGGACTGAACAACATTGTCCTGGACATTCGAATGTGGCGCCAGCACTCACTGTAGAGGTTGAACACATGAATGCTGTGAACTACTGCATAAGGATAAGAGAACACTGCAGGAGAAAATAGTGAGAACACACCACATTTGTAAAAGTGGGCCAAAATTACCTCTCCAAATTTGGACAACTGATACTGGTTGGCTGAGCAGTCCCAGGGTTGTGCCACAAGGAACTTCACTTCTCCTGGCCTTTCATCCCACAGGCCTACAATCCCATTGAATTTAAGGGCAGTTGGATCCTGACTGTGTCTAACCTGATGTAGGATCTGAGAGCAGATTACCCAGTGTAAATGTTTGGGAATCTCAGCAAAATTTTGCACAACCATTGCACCCAGTGGGAAGATCCGTGCTGAACTGCTGGCATTTCCCGGCAGATTCCAAGCCAGGGTTGGTACAGTGGAGTAGGACATTCTCCCAGTCATCCTTCTACTGGCTGTTGGGAAATGGTAACCAGCAAATCTGTCCTCTTCAGGTACACATTCAGTTGCCTTTTAAAACTATTTCTGAATAGAATCTCCTCCCACCATCCTCACAGGTAGTATATTCAGGGTTGTAATCTCTGTGTGAGGTCATTTTTCCTCGGTCCCTCCAGTGTAATCTCAATGTTTATTGTGAATTCCCTGCTGTATTTAACTTAATACAAAATTTCAAGAGGTAGAAATTCATTTTTGGTTGCTGGCATCAATTTCACAAAACATACCATCTGAGTTCTGCTTCAGTGAAGTGAATTTCAGGAGCTGAGTACCATGTGTATATGGACTATATTTCATGCAACTGTGATCAAAATCATCCTTGAGTTCTTGAAATCTCCACTGGCTTCTATGCCCAGGACAGCACTCCATGTCCATATTATTTTCATCATCCATATTATTTTCATCATCCATATTCCAAACACCAGCATCAGTAAATGTACATGCTCCTTGGCTTGTACGACTTTTCCTAATGAAACATCCATAATTGTAAACTGTGATTACAATGGCCCAGGTTTAAGAGGCATTTAGACAGACACTTAAATAGGCAAGGCATAGAAGGATAGGGTCCAAACGTGGGCTGATGGAATTAGTGTAGATAGGCATAAAGGTCAGTACAGACATGATGGGCTGAAGGGCTCATTTCTGTGCTGTGTCACTCATGTCTCTGAGACATCATCCCACACAGTGTTCTCATTACCATTTTATTGTTGTTGTCAGTGCTTCCAATTATAAAGTAATGCAGCCACAAAGGGACATAGTCAGACCATCTGTGGCTACAGAAGGTGGATGTTATGGTCACATTTCACTGCATCTCCCAAGACTTTCATACCACAAAATATTTTACTGACCATTTTATTTTTTAAAAAAATACTCAGTAATGGGTGGAGCCAAGATGACAGCTGATGGCATTTTGATTAACACACCACAGAGTCATAGAATTGTTATGGCACAGAGGTTCATCCCTACTCCTGGTGGAACAATCCTGTCAGTCCTATTCTCCCTTTTTTCCAACAAAGCTGGCAAATTATTCTCACTCAAGTGCCGGTTGAGCTCTCTCTTGAAAGCCTTGCTTGATTCTATTTCCACCTCCCCTTCAGATGGTGAATTCCAAATCACAGCGACTCTGTGCATATATATATAAAAATCATCACATTCCCCTTGTATCTTTTGCCCGTATCTTTATATCAGTGCTATCTGGTTCCCACTACCTACCCTGTCCAAACCAGCCAAGCTCTTGTACATTTTTATCGAATCTCCCCTCGCCAGGGTCAAATGGAATATAACGAGCCCTTTTTTTAAAAAAAAAGCCATCAGTGCACAAAACTGAGTCAAATCATTGTCTGGCTTGCTGCATTATCTGATTAGAGGTGACAAGCAAATCCAGGAATGTTCTTGTAAATAATGGATTGCCCTTAATGGTTGCTGAAGCTACTTAGAACCATATTTTGTACCACTTCCGTGCAGATTCCTAGCTGGAAGCATTCCTTGCAAAATGAAGTGATTGTATTGGTGCTTTATGAAGGACATTGCCTTGAGCCACTGTTTCTGAGTGCCTCTGCAGCTCTTAAATTGACTGCTCTTTGAGAAATTGCACACTGACTGCAATCAGATCAATTGGCAAGTGCAAGCTGAAGAGTTCTCCACTCTGAAATGTCCTCCTAGTGACTGACCCCTTGTGTGATGTCCCTACGTGGTCACAGGTGACAAGGCTAAGGTGATCCAATTGTCCTGTGGATAAACCGACATCTTGGCAGTTTCAGGCTGAGTGAGCAGAGGGAACAAGGTACTGGCAACAAGATAGAAAGAGATTGTATCTCAGAAACAAGTGTGAAAGGATGGATCAGCAAGCATCAAAAATATCCAACAAAGCAGCTGCCTTGTTTTCAAGGAATCACACAGAAAATATAATACCCCTTCCCTCACTGCTCAAAATGTCTTTGATGCCCTATGCATCAGAATAACTCCTTCACTTTGCAATGACAAGGCAGAGGTTTTTGGGGAACTGCTCTTTCATCAGACTCCTCAGTTTAATACAGGTCTGTAGATGCTCAGCTCATACCGATCTTTGTGCACAAGGCTCATTTTTCCCATCTCCATCTGGTTGACAGTGTCAGTCACAGGAATAAGGTTGGACAGAGAGGAAGGTTGGGAATAATTTACCTCCCCACTCACATCCTCTGCTTCCTCCAGCTTTATCGCAGCGACCTGTGCAGTTTGAGGAAAATGAGGACCCCAAATATATACACAGAAGCAATTACCACTTTGTATTCACTGTGGAGAAAGTGATCAGCCCTTGAGCTTATGAACAGGCATCACTGAAAAATCTCCATTTAGCACACACAGCCTGTTCTGGAAATAGCAGTGGTAGGTATGCCAAACCTCAGCATGGCCAACAATTGCATTTCCTACTACTTTGTTGCTGTGCTTGCTGCCTTTTCGTGTGCCTAGAAAAACAGGAAGAAGGTAGGAAATCCACTTAGCAAGTAGAGGTGAAGGCTGAGCAAAGGAAATGTCTGCCTGAGATGTGGGGACACACTAACAATGCTGTAAGGGAATCCCTTTGTGTGTGGATTTAGAACCTTCTGCATGTAGACTTAGAACAGCAATTCTAATTTTATAGTCAGGTGGTTGAGCCAGACAATTGCTTTATTGTATGGATTGTGGCTCTACATTTCGTGTGTCTGCTGTGTGACTAGAATTGCACGCTGGAGAGCTTTTAATTTCTCAGTTGTGCAATGTACCTGCATCTCGGACCATAAACTCAAAGACTTGTTAAAGTGCAGAAGAAGGCTATTTGACCTGTTTGAGTCCTTTTGATCCTGTAGAGCAATTCTCACTCCCACTCCCTACCAGTTCCTGCAATTATTCTCTCTCAAATCCCCATCAAATTAACTTTCAAAAGCCCAACTGATAGTTTTTCCATCAACCGGCAAGATCATGAGCTCCAGATCGTGACCACTCTCTGCTTAATATCCACTTTCCCCATCTACCCCACACTCCTGTATCTTCTGGCCATCACTTTAAATCTTTGTTCCAAATCCTTGAAACATCTATCAATGTGAACAGCTCTCTGTTGAACCCATCCAAATCTGTTGCATGTGAGTGTCAAAGTCAGGGATTTTCTGTGTTGGGTCTATTATGAGATGTTTGGGACATTTCCTGAATTGCATTTGGTTTATGGGATTGGAGAAGATGCAGGCTACTGATATGCTAGCTGACTGTTTCTAGGGAGATTGTGTGCTAACTGCAACTTCATAGATAGCAAGTGAGGGATGATTATATTGGAATGGACCATGATGTGTGATGTTAGTCGTTACTTAGTAAATTTACCGGAGTGGCACAATTAGTTCATTTGAATTATCAGTATTAGGAAGGCCCTTTCCAACCGAGGGGAAAGTAACACGTGCTTCAGAGGCATCTGATAGCAGGTAGAGCCAATTAAGCAAGTTTCCAAGAAAAATGTGTATGCAATAAAGACATAAACTTCCAGTCCCTATCCATTAGAAAGATAGCATATCGACTGTCCCAGGATAGGACATATCGACTGTCCCAGACATAAACATTAACTGCTTTTCTTTCCACAGATGCTGCCTAACCTGCTAAGTGCTTCCAGCATTTTCCATTTTTATTTTGGAATTCTGGCACCTGCAGTTTTTTGATTTTTTCATTGCATTCCATGTTGGCTTTCATTATGAAAAGCTTAGTACTTCTGACTGAATAGAAAACAGCTTAAAATTATTTTTGTAAGCTATGCTTCATGACCTTCTCTTATGGCTGGTGTCTAAAGATACTCCCCATTTGCTATTGATTCAAGGTAGTAATCAAGTAAACAAAGTTGAGTCTATTGTCATCTGCACAAGTACAGGTATGCACAGGTGCAATGAGAAACTTGCTTGCAGCAGCATCACAGGCACATAGCATCAGATGCATAACATTCTCAAATAAATCATAAATTATACAAGAAAGAAGGGTTAGAATGAAAAAACAAAGCCCACTGTAGTGTAAAGTGGTCATAGTGTTGCTAAACTGTAGTGATTAGAGTTGTGCAGGTTGGTTCAAGAACCGAATGGCTGAAGGGAAGCAGGTGTTCTTGAACCTGGGTGTGTGGGACTTCAGGCTTCTGTCCCTCCTGCTCGATGGTAGCTGTGAGTACTGTGCTGCTGTCGCGAAAAGCTAATTTTTATAGCATTTATACCCTGTGTATGCCTATGACAACAATGAACTTGAACTTGTCAATAAGATGGGTAAATTCTGCCAGTGTCTCCACTGTCAGTCCCTATCCATTGGAAAGAATGTATGTTAGTTATATTAAGTAACTGCTGAGAACAATTGCCTGCACTCTCACAATACTAGAGGGCAAAAAAGAAACTGCTGGAGGAATTCAACTGATCGGGCAGCATCTGTGGTCGGGGGGAGGGAACGTCACAATTCGTCACACCGCTCCCACCCCCCCCCCCACCACAGATGCCGCTTGACCCATTGAGTTCCTCCAGCAGTTTGTTTTCTGCTCAAGATTCCTGCATCTGCAGTCTCTTGTGTCTGTGAAGTACCAGAGGGCTTCTGTCCCCTATGAACTGTTGCCCAGACCTGTCAAAAGAAAATACGAGCAAGGTAAAAACACAGTTTTACAAGATAATGGAGATTGAATCTATACTTTGGTGGAACATACAAGAATAATGGCACAAAGCAGTTGAGTTACTGGCTGCTGAAACAGAATGGTCTAATAATTCTCAGTGCACTACTTTAAGGAACCTTCCCAGGGACTTTGTGACTGGCTGCCCGCTGCTCACCATTGATAAGGAATCTTTCGCTATGTAATTTGGACTGTCAGCAAGAGAACAGATTCCAATCTCAGGAAAAAAAATAAAAATGGTATTCATTTTGCAGTTCAAAGCACTCAGTTAATGGGAATCGGTGCAGTTAGTTTTAATGCGTGCAGGAATGGCTTGACGTTTCTTTATCTATAAATGTTTATATAGGTTTTCAGTCCTTGCCTTAAACCTACATTATGATACTGTATCAGTGGATCTTTGCTGTTGTTGTCAAGGGGGGGGCGGGGTACACGAATTTAAATTTTGGTTTTTGGAGGAGTTGAGCAATGGCCCTCAGTGTATGAGGAAAATGTGTGCACACACCTATTAACTTCATGTTGTGCATATTCCTGAGGTGGTGATGTTGTGGGGAATGGCTCCATCCTTCTTTATGCTCCATTCTGTCCACCACCCAGCTTGTGCACACCTCTAGCTACTGATGGTGATAAGCCAATGATACACTGCCTCAGAACAAAGATTATCATAGGAATGTGTTCATCTGCTGATACGGTCTATCATGCTTAGCTTGCACAGCCCCTCAGTTTATGTACAACAGCAGCTTATCAACAGCACCGTGTAATGATATTTGGTAACGATGCAAGCTAGATTACATTTTTCTTCAACTTAAATGTTTAAATTTTATTGTTTTTAAATTAAAATATTTTCTTGTGCTTGCTGTGAAGATCCCAACCCCCTCAAACACAATGCTCGTTCGATAATGTAGATAGCAGTTGCCTGCCCATTTTCACTGAACCCACACTGACTAGAAGCTGTTGTGTTTAGCCACACCCACTGCCTCCTGTGCCTGAGAGAGGCTCCATTCTAAACAAAATAACGAAGCTTCGTAATGAATAGACATTGTTCAAAAGTGGGATCGCACATTGTACGACTATAATGTACGAAAGCATTGACTTTAAAAACGTAAAATACTGCATGTATCTGTATAACTGTGTTTGAACATATTTTCCTGAGGATATGAAGTATTTAAAAAGACAGCTGCAGAGAGAAAGCGCAACATCTCTGCAGAAGCAGATAGTGGGAAGTAGACCTCTCCTCCCACAATAGTTCCATATTCAACATCAGAAAGACTCCGTGGGCAGGAGTTGTGACTTTTGCAATAGCTTGGGTCCCATTGCAAAAACTTCCACAATATAAACTGGGTCATAAAAATGTGTTTTCTTTTATTCCGCAAACCTTGTGGGAACTTGGGTATGTGAGGAATCTCATTTGTTTTGGAACGCCCCAGGCTCAACGGTTGCTTTTTGTTTTGGCAGCCTGACTTGAGTATTGTAAGTTCACGCAGACACAAGTTGTTTTTCTTTAGGAGTGGAGGCAGCCAGTTTGGGCAGTGGGAAGCTCGCACATCCCTTCAGCTGGTTTCCTGTTCAGTGTCTGTAACAGTGGGCTTCATCTGCTCCATTGAGCTTGCCATTCAATTGTCTTCAACGCAACCAAATGTCAGACGCCTTGTATAGCACACGGTGGCTCCTCCTGCATGTTGAACGATGCTGGCTGAATTGCTCGGTGTCAGTTTGATAACAAGAAAAAAACGTTGCTGCCTGGATTAAATGCAAAACCCACAGTTGTTTTCTGCATCATTTTCTAAAAGAAATTCCCTGTAAGTGGCCGTGCAAGTAGAGAAGGCAAATGGCATGCTTGCCTTCATTGTTTGGGGCATTGAGTATAAGAACAAGGAAGTTGCGTTGCCCCTGTATAAATCTTTGGTTTGGCCCCACTTGGAGTATTGTGTTCAGTTCTGGTTGCCCCATTACAGGAAGGGTGTGGAGGCTTTGGAAAGGGTACAAGAGAGGTTTACCAGGATGCTGCCTGGATTAAAGGGTATGAGCTATTATGAGAGGTTGGACAAACTTGGAATGTTTTCTCTGGAGCAGCAGAGGCTGAGGGGAGACCTGATAGAAGTTTATAAAATTATGAGAAGCATAGGTAGGGTGGACAAAGTCTTTTTCCCAGGATAGAAATGTCAAATACTATAAAGGACATGCATTTAAGGTGAGAGGAGGAAAGTTTAATGGAGATGTGCGTTGCAAGTTTTTGTTTACAGAGTGGTAGGTACCTGGAACAGGCTGCCAGGCACAGTGGCGGAAGCAGATATGATATTAGTGTTTAAGAGGCTCTTAGATAGACATGTGAATATGCAGGGAATGGAGGGAAATGAATCATGTGCAGGCAGAAGGGATGTAGTTTCATTTGGCATTGTGTTCGGCACAAACATGGGCCAAAGGGCCAGTTCCTGTGTTCTACTGTTCTATGTATAAATTGAAATCCATGCACTTGTAAGAGGTGAATCTTGATGTTTCTTAAAGAGAGGGCTCAGAGGTGAAGCTGAGGCACTCTATGCTTCACCATGTCAACATTCATTATGTCACGCTGTGGACTCAATGGAGCGCAAGTTGTGATTTTATTACTGCAGTTGGGTTGCACTCGAGGTGACGGATAGACTAGTTAAGAGGGCAGTAATGGCTTTTATTAAGTAAGGAATGGCTGTGTGGTTGACATAACATCACAGGTGAATGCTTATTTCACCAAGCTAGTCTTGTGATAAGTTTAAGACTTGCAGCGATCAAGTCCATTTCCTTGTCAGTGCATTGCCCTCCTGACCCCTGTCTGAGCCTTACTTAAAGGGTTTTGCCAGGATCTGTTGCAATTGTTTTGATGCCAGCATTTAGATTTTGCTACAAAGAGAATATTGCATTTCCATAGTGTCTTTCATGACTGCAAGTTATCCCAAGACTCAGCCAATGAAAGGCAGCCATTGTGGTAATCTATCTGATAAATTGATTGAAGATGAGATCTTGTGCTTTGATTTATTGCATCTAAGCAAGGCCACAGGAAAGAATAATATGAATCTGACACCGCAGTTATGATCTGCCATGCACAGTCTGTAAGGTGGTGGAACTAGAGCCAGTATTCAAACCAGAATTGAAACTAGAAATACTCAAAGGGAAAAGACTTTGGAGGAATGAAATTAACAGTGGAGTGGGATTAACTGGAGAGCTTGATCAAAGATCATGAAGGGTTATATGGCTTCCTCCTGTGTTTACCTGCTCTCTCCATTTCCCTTTGTAGGACCCCAGCTACCTTCTGCTTGGTACACTCTGAGATCTGTGCTCCTCCAATTCTGGCCCTTTCCACGTTGCCTGGTTCCATCACTGGTGACTGAGCGTCCAGCTGCCAAGTCCCAAAGCTCTGAGGTTCCCTTCATAAACCTCTTCACCTCATACTCCTCTTTGTCTTCAAGACGCTTCTTAAACCTACTTCTGGACCCTAATGTCTCCTCTTGATTCTTCTACGAAGTATCTTAAGGTGGATTACTATGTTAGGAACATTATATAAGTGCAGCCTGTAGGAAGTAAATATAAATTAGCAGGCGTTGGAGAGCACCAAATACATTTGGACATACTTTGGCCAAAATTATGCTATTATTTTGGTACAGGATGCTTTTCTGCTTCAGAAAGGATCCTGCATTCTAGCAGGTGAGCCAACATCCCAGGTGTCTACCCAATTCTTCCATGTGCTTTGCAATTCCATTTGCAAAATAGTGAGGGCATTGTGTATATATAGTGCTATTCGGAGAGGTTTGGGGTGGTGCAGTATCACAACTAAGAGAGCTACTACTTCACAGCTCCAGCAACCCGGGTTCAGTCCTGACCTCCAGTGCTGGAGCTTGCTCGTTCTCTTGTGGCTCCATTTTTCTCGGGTGCTGTGGTTTTCTACCACTTCACAAAGATGTGCAGGTTGGTAGGTAAATTGGCTGTGTAAATTGTGAGTAGTTGAATGGCAGAATCTGGGGGGAGTTGATGGGAATCTGGGGAAAGTTAAATAGGATTGGTGTATATGTGTATTTGATGGTCAGTGTAGACTTGGTGGGCTTTAGGGCCTGTTTCTGTGCGATGTAGCTCTTATGTTCCTCCCTTTCCAAGTTACTGCATTTGGAACTTGAGCACACACTGTTTCAGAAATTCATCTGTGCTTGAAAATGTGAGCTGTAATGGTGATGTGTAACGTTTCACAGCAGGTTTGCTTGGGGCTGCTGAGCAGTGATTATCTTGCACATGGGACATGCAATGTGGCATCCACAAGGACTGCAATATTGGCCTTTCTCCATGATCATTCACAGAGACCAAGCATTAGCTGCCAAGTTATCACAGGACCGTTTCCAAAAAAAGATCAACCCACATTATGAAATGTTAGGACATGTGTCAGCCAAAAGCTTGTTCAAAGAGGCTTGCAGGAGGACGGGGGAGAAGCGTCGGCAGGGAATTCCGCAGCTTCAGGCACTGGTAGCTGAAGGTTTTGCTGCCAATAGTCTGAGATTAAAATTGTGGATAATCAAGAGGCCAGGTTAGAGGAACTGATCTCAGATCATTGTAGGTTTGGAAGAGATTCCAGAGGTAGGAAGCAGTGAGACCATGGAAGAAACCGAAAGTAAAAATGAAACTTTTAAAATTGTTTCACTTAACCAAGACCTGTTGTAGGTCAATAAGCAGGGTGTCAGATGAAAGAGACGGAACAAGTTAGGACAACGCACAGATTTTGTTTAATGTCAAGCTTAGAGAAGGTAGATAGGAGGTGGTTGGTCATTGGTACATTGGAATAGTCATGGCCAGTGGTAAGGAAGGCATGGATGAGGATTTCTGGTAATAAATGGTAGAGTGGTGTTAAGGATGTTATAGAGGTCGAAACGGTGGAGCAATCAGAGGTAGCCTGCCTGTGATTGGGCTGATGGGCACAATGAGGATATGTGGGAAAGCATGGTCAAGAGCATCCCTATAAAATGAGTTGGGAAGCTGGTATGAAGGGACAGGCTGAATGAGGATAGGAGGGTAGCAGGGTGAAGAGAGCATAATGAATTGAGATGAAGATTGAAATCATTGAGGATGAAAAGTTGTATGTTGCTGATGTTGAGGAAGATATTTGAGAAAACTTTCTGGTACATGGGTGTATGGTAGAGAATGACAATTTTTAAATGATAGACATTTATGGAATAGCAACTTCTGTGAAGAATGACCTTCTCTTGGTAAGGGATCTATTTTTTGTCAGTAGATGTGGGCAAAAGTTTCCATCCATTCACATGGTGTGCCACAAATCTGACATGATTTCCAATTTGAATTCCAGGCCCTTTGTAAGGAATGATAGATCGTAAACTGTATCCCCGTAATAAGTGGGTATTGTGGGGACTTGGCAGGTTTGAATTGTAATTATGGAGACACCAACAAATATTCATGCATGCCTGGTCTGTTGGAAAAGGTGACAGACAGTAAGTGCAGGATCAAAGCTCAGAACCTATTGTCACCGTGACACAGAAACAACACTGAATTCGGATCAGATGTAAGGCTAAACTGACTCTCGACATTTTAACAAATATTGATTTGACATTTAGGTAAAGATACTTGTTAACAGTAATTAAGATGCAGACGTTTCACTCCTGATGTATTATTTAAAATTGCCTGCATTGTCCTGGGTGTTAGGAGTGTGGAGATAGATGGTGGTTTCTAACTTGTGAATTAGACTGGGAGTCAGGCTCCACTGAGGAACTTTGGTACCGGTTAGCTTAAGGGTTGATTCTGCTTATTAGCCTTGCTGCAGTTGAAGCTGATGCAATAAGTCTTGTGTGACTGTGCAGACCCCCTATTGCTGTGAGACTGCCTCCCCAGAGTGACTGGATCTAAACAGACCTAACAGCAATAGAAGTAGGCCTGTTTACTGACTTGCATCTCCACAATAGTGTCAACACTTTAAAAGAGGACTCTGGAAGGAAAGGGCTATGGGATGCAGTAAAACTAAAATAAGTGGAAAAATTGTGGGTCTGTAGGGAAAGAGTGGGAAGCAATTGACATTGGACTGAACCAGCCTCCTTTGCACTGCATTAGTTCTACAACTATGGGGCATGGTAGTGCAGTGATTATTTACTGGGCTGGGAATTCAGCAGATCTGGACTAATGATCCAGATGTGGGAGTTCAAATCCCACTGCCACAGCAGCTGGGGAATTTAAATCTAGTTAATTAAGTAAATCTTGAATAAACAAACTTGTTTACATAGTGTTGAGCATGAAACTACTGGATTGTTGTTTTAAACACCCATCCGGTTCACTAATGTCCTCTAGAAAAAGAAATCTGCCTCCCATTGTCAAGTCCAAATGCAACTTCAGACCCATGGCAACATGGTTGACTCTTTGCTAACTTTTCAAATGTCAAGCTACTTTGTTCAAGGGGAATTAGGAAAGGGTGTTAAATACAGGCCGAACCAGTGATGACCACATCCTGTCAATGAAGCAGGTGATTCAGGCATGAAATTGTTCATCATTTGCCTCATGCCCAGTATCAAGACAGACTGATTGTAACTGTCTCTTTAACTGAGCACTGAGAGGAACTAAGTGGTGCCAATTTGCTGACAATTGCGTTGTTCCTGGCTGGAGATATTCACACCTTGTGGCACTGAGTATTCAATTATATGCTGTGATTGTACACTAAAGATAGGAGGAATCATTTCAATAAAAGCTTTGTTGATATAGAACAATGGAGCTGTTGCAGAATAATCAGATACTAACCTGCTGCCTTGGCTATGAATGGTACCTGTAATAAGTGGACACAAGAAAAGAATAGAATTAGGTTTATTATCACTGACACATGTCATGAAATGTGTTGCTTAATGGCAGTAGTACATAACATGTCCTGACAGGGACAGGACATAAAAATCGCTATAAGCTACCAATAAATAAATAAATAGATAGATAAATAGTGCAAAAGAGGAATAACGAGGTAGAGTTCATGGACTGTTCAGAAATCTGATGGTGGAGGGGAAGAAGCTGTTCCTGAATCGTTGAGTGTGGGTCATCGGGCTCCTGTACCTCCTCCCTAATGAGAAGAGGGCATGTCTTGGATGGTGAGGGTCCTTAATGATGGATATTGCCTTCTTGAGGCACCACTTCTGGAAGATGTCCTTGATGGTGGGGAGGGTTGTGCCCATGATGGAGCTGGCTGAGTCTACAACTGTCTGCAGCCTCTTTTGATCTTGCACGTTGGAGCCTCCATACCAGGCGGTGATGCAAGCAGTCAGAATGCTCTCCACGTATATCTGTAGAAATTAACAGTCATTGGTGACATACCAAATCTCCTCAAATTCCCAATGAAGTAGAGCCACTGGCACACCTTCTTTGTGATTGCATCAATGTGTTGGGCCCAGAATAGATCCTCTGAGATGTTGACGCCCAGGAACATGAAGCTGCTCACCCTTTCCAGCACTGACCCCTCAATGAGGACTGGTGTGTGTTCTCCTGACTTCACCTATAGAAAAGGCAGAAGATGATCTTAACATTGTGAGAGGAAAGAAAATGTGGGATTTTGTGTAGCTCTTTTCACATCTTCTGTATACACCAAGATACTTGCCAACCTACGAGGTGTTTTTTGCAAGCAAAAGTAGCAACCAAATGGCACAGAAGAAGGGCCCAAAACTCTAATGAATAAATCACAATTATTTGTGACTGCTGCAGTGCCTCTAATGGCGGTAAATTGGTTTATTATTGTCACATGTACCTAGGTACAGTGAAGAATTTGTTTTGCATGCCATCTATACAGATCATTTCATTATAACAGTGCATTGAGGTAGTACAAGGGAAAACAATAACAATGCAGAATAAAGTGCTACAGTTACAGAGAAGGTGCAGTGCAGGCAGACAGTGAGGTGCAAGGCCATAACGAGGTAGATTGTGAGGTCAAAAGTCCACCTTATCATACTAGGGGACCATTCAATAGTCTTATAACAGCAGGATAGACATAGCTAGAGAACAACACTTACATAGGCAGATCCCACAGTAAATTGGAATTTCCGCTAGAGAGGTTGACAGGCCATGCCGACAGATTAATGCATGATGTATAGACAGACGATTCATCTCCTGTTTGATTTCAGTCTGTCTCCACTTTTCCCTGATGAGAGTGTTTCCTTTGATGGTTGTATGATTTTGTGTCAGACTTTAACTGTGGCATCTGATGACCATAATGTCTGCTGAGGTGCTACTAAGTTGTGTAGGCCAGAAGTTCTGGGACTCGAACTGTAGACTGTTCAGTGGGCAAAATCACATCCCGAGCATTAATCAAGCCATGGAATTAGCCCTGAAAGATCCAGGGTTCCAGGAGAGAAAATGTTGGAAGTTCAGGTGCTGGGGTATGCACAAGAATTTAAATTTGGACAGGTATGTTTTACACCAGCATTGAGTTGGATGATGATGGACTTGACCTGTTGTCTGATCCCTCTGTGGTCCTCTCTTACTTGCACTAACCTAGCCCGTCAAACAGAGTAGGTTGTGTTGTCAAAGACCTGTGAATGATTTCCAGAAGTGTCTGATAATCAGAGACATTTTAAAATGGTTCAAATAGGCTTAATAAATGGTTCTTTTAAAAATAAGTTTCTAATTTACTTTTTTTTAAAGTCCTGGGAATTAAGTAGAAACAGGTAAAATAAAATTTAAAAAAGTAAATGACGACTGCCCTTTCTACTCGGGTTGGCTATAAAACTGAGGGACAACGTTAGATGCATCCAGTCCTTCTGTCAGTACTCCATCGCTGAGCTTCTTGAGTGAGGGTCAGATGCACCTCCAATGAACTCCAGCTCCTTGTGGACTTCCTCATTACAATGCACGTGTGTGGAAGTCGAGAGGCAAGCTGGACAGTGAGAAGCAGGTCACCTTAAATTGTGCACAACCCAGCCCATTGTAGACATTGGAGCATATCCTTGTGCCCATAGCATGTGTACCCATTATTGGCCGGGTCCTTACACATGCACTCCTGCTCCCCGCTCATTCTCTCCAGTGATCCTGCAAGCCACGAGAGAACGGAAAGTGCTATGCCAAGCCCATGGTCAAACAACGGCTGCAACCCAAAGCAGTGATTTTCAACAAACAAATGACCATTTGCAAGGTTTACCGCAGGGCTGCATAGGACCAACCCCACAAAAGTATAAATATGTGTACAAAACAGGAATAGGGTTAAAATTGTTGCTATTGTAAAATAATGCATTGGGACAGCGGACACAGCTATCTATTCTTTCCCCATTTTAAATCTCTGTGGTTTATTTTACTGAAAAGAAATAAATTGTCTTGGTTATATAAACTGGAATCAAAAGGGCTGAAAATAAAGCTGGTAATTAAATCAAGTTTAATCAATTCCCGCTTCCTTGGAAGTTGGCATGTGGGAGTGAGATTCTCCTGTGACCCAGGAGCCGTCTCACGTCAGCCTAGGCTGCTTGTCTGACTCCAGATCACATTTCTAGGACTCTAATTAGCTGCTGATGCTGACACCTTGCCATGGGCAGCCATTATCCATCAAATCACCATGTCGGATTTCATCAAGGCACAGGTCAGATGCCTCAGAAGCTGGTGGTTGCGCCTGGGGCAAACAAGATGTGGTTCAGTAAACAGGAACTGATGTCCCACCAAGTTTGCCTCCCTCTCTAGCTGCCTTAATGTGGCTCTCAGTGCGTGGGAGTCTTGTTCCTGTGGTCCCTGTCACCAGCACGGTATTAAGTGCAATATGGAAGTTATTCGTAACTGTGCAAGCCTTTTCTGAATTTTTATTTTTGCTCTTCTCTTCCTGCTGGGACCTGACCAAAATGCTCTGCATCACTTTACTTTCCCTTTCACCCATCAGCCTGGTGACAGCTGGCCAACATTGGCCATTGGCTACAGGTCTGGCAAGCTATCAGTTTTAAAACTACCATGGAGATATGTTTTCTAATATCACCATGGTCCACCTCTATAACCTCTTCCAGCCCTACACCTACCCAAGGTCTGTGTGCTCCTCCAGTCCTGGTCTCTCGATTCTACCTGGTTTTAATCACTGCATCACTGGCAGCAATGCTTCCAAGACCCTAAGCTTGGGTCCCCTCCCACCCCCTCTCTCTCTTATTGTATAAAGAAGCTCCTTGAGACTTGCCTCTTTGCCCAAACTTCCTGTCATCCATCATAATACATGGCATAATGTTTAAACTCATTTGGTAACACTCCCTTGATGTACCTTGGGCTGCTTTACCATGTTAAAGGTGCCACATAAATATAAGTTGTAGTTAGTGCTAGTTACTCAGAGAGGTTGGCCAGTCTGATACCCTGGCAACCTTTCCTCTATCCCTCTGTGGTATCACCTCACCCCATCACCCATTCATTTCTCTGGACACCTCCCCTGACTCCCCATCTCTCCTGAAGTCGGTGTTATGAGTTGGATAATGGTTGCAAGGCCTCAGTGTCACCGGCAGCCTTCCATCACAGTACACCATTCCACCTGAACCTATAATGGTAGGATCAGAGGGCTATTAAACACTGGGAGGGGAATGTGGACAATTCAAGCAATGTGATTAAAACCCACCCTGTCAACATCCACCTGCACTTCCCATTTGGAAGATATTGGATAAAATCTGGATTGGAAATCTTGGCTGATTTCCACCCCTTTCCTTCCTAGCCCAGATACAAAGAACTACACAATCAGGTTCGGGTTACAGCACAGGCCAGTGATAGAAGCAAGTTCCTTCCTAGTCAAGGTGGATCAGTGAATGACTTAATACTGACAGTTTACCCATTCAAACACTGGGGAACCTTTAAATCACAGTAATAGATCAGAAACATGAGCTGCATCTTTCTCTCCTCTGCTCCAATGTTCTGTCTTTTTACAATGAATACCTGTTACTTTGTGTTGCTTCTCGTCGTGTGCCAGTTCATTCCCCTGGTTGATGCCTTCCATAATTACCACTGAAGGTGGGTCACTTCAGCACTGAGGTGACAGATCTCTGGTGTTTAGACGAAAATCCCTATGATGCATACTCTCTTGCTCCCGGCTATTGAAATGCTACTTATATGGATGAGTGCCTGTTAATAACATTCACGCAGTTAGATGGGCAAAGCTGCTGAATCCTTATGGACTCTAGCTGTCTCTCCTGAGATCATCACTTGGTGTGGTTTCAATAGCTACAAGAGCAATTTGCATTTATATAGTGTCTTTTACAGTGGTTAAAGATCCAAGCTACTTAACAGCAGTGATTATCAAGCAAAATTGAACTCTGATCTTTATAAAGAGATAGTAGAGGCAAGGAGGACAGTGAGAAAGGCTTTGAGACTTAAGGAAACAACTCCAGAGCTCGGGACTAGAGAGGATTCATTACAGTACTGGTTTTAATATTGTCACATGTACCGCGATACAATGGAAAGCTTTTGTTTGTGTGCCATCCAGTTGGGTCAGGCCTTACACAAGTACATCACGTTGGTAGTGGTCATTTGCAAACTATTTTACTAATTCTCTCATGGGATGAAGGTATTACTGGCAAGGAGGGCATTTAATGTCCATTCTTTATTGCCTTTGAGATTGTGGTAATGCGGTGACTTGAATCAACAGACTTGCCAGGATAAATGAGAAAGTAATTAAGGATCAATGGTATTGCCATGGGTCTGAAGTCACACATAGGCAGGCCAAGGAAGGACAGCAGATTCCCTCACTGAAAGTGAACCAGATTTTGTTTTACTGCAGTCCAGTAGTTTCCTGAACAGCATGACTGATAAACCAGATTTTCTGTTTTAAATGCAAGCTTTATTTAGTTAACTGACATTAGATTCTCCAGCTGCGTCTGTGGGATTTGATCTTGCACCTCTGGAATTTTAGTCCAGAACTTCAGATGACCAGTCTCAGGACTGCAGATCCCCTGATCACATCCAGCTCCTTCCCTGTGCCCCCAGCACTTGCTTTGAACAGGTTACATCTCCCGACGTGGCGTTACGTCGGTGTCTGTGTGCTCAAGAGTTCATCTCTGCAAACACAAGCAGCTGTTGCCTTCCAGCATAACTGCCGCAGTGGAGCAATTCATTTGTTTGTTTTATGCATGAAGAGTTTTAGAAGCATCATTTTAAAATGATTAATCACTGTTCGACAGGCAATGACAAACTCTTATGATTTGGGATAAAATGTCAAGGTTATAGCCACGTGCAGCAGAGCTAGAGCTGTAGACTTATTTACGTATCTCGTAGGACCAAGTCTGAGATCACTTTTATGATGCAGTTTTATCCCTAATGGTATTGAAGTTCGAAGACCCTTAACAGCTGGTGATCATCATCTCATCAGCCTAGTTTGGATTAAAACCTGGGTCCCAGAGGTGAGAGTTTAGAGTTGTCCCATTTTGTGTCTTGTCTCCAGCTTGCTTTCTTCACCGTGTTGTTAAGCCTCGTACAGTTGCAGAATCTGGGCCACTTGATGTAGATGTAGAATTTACACCTCAGACAACAGGCCATTCGGCGCACCCGGTCCATTGCCAGTGCCTATGATCTTCATTGGTCTCCTTCCTGTCTTTAACACTACTTCAAATCTGAGCAAAGTTGGTTGGTGGAGCAGTCACCTCTATGTTCTGGATGCAAGTGCCCACCCTTAACATGTGACTTAACTGAGGGGAACAGAAGCAGGAGAAGCCCAACAGTATCTGTGGACAGAGAAACAAAGTCAACGTTTCAAGTTGAAGAAACCTTTGTCAGAAATGTCAGTTCGACCTGAAACTGTTCAAACTGACAGTCTAATGCAAGGTTTTCAAATTGCGATGTTAAATGTTCTCTCTTCACAGATGCTGCCTGACCTGCTGAGTGTTTCCAGCATTTTCTGTTTTTGTTTCAGATTTCCAACATCTGCATCAGCATTTTTTGTTTAGCTTTCAGTACGTAAGATAAGATTTCTTTATTAGTCACATGTACACTGAACCACGCACAGTGAAATGCATCTTTGCGTAGAATGTTCTGGGGGCAGCCATATCACAGCTTTGAAGGGGAAAATCATTTCAGTAAGAATTTAATAAGGTCAAGGCTCTGTTTGTCTGTCCAGTTGATGCTGTTTAAGCAATTGAGAAGACTCTTTGCAATCAACATTTGTCCTTCAACCGTTGCCACCAAAATAAAATAAAGCCCGATCTCTCTCAGGTGAATGAGAACAGGTCCCTAGGTATTATTTTGTGGAGTAGGGTGTTCCCTAGTTGACCTGATCAATATTTATTCTTCAATCAATAACCTAAACAGATCAATAACCTAAAACAGATTGTCACATTGCTGTTTGTGGGAGGTAATAGCTATTCAGTTTTTCTAAATGATTATTATTCAGCTTAGTCAACGTGGTTTTATGAAGGGTGAATCATGTTTGACAAATTGGCTCAAATTCTTTGAGGACGTAATAGGGAGAGTTGATAGAGGGGAACCTGTAGGTGCAGTTATTTAAATTTCCAAAAGAACATTGACAAGGTGCCACTTAAGAGGCTGGTGCAGAAATTAGAGAGCCCATGGGTATCAAGAGAAAGTGTGTTAGGATAGATTGAAAACTGGCTGTTTCATAGAAATCAGAGAGTTGGAATAATGGGTCCTTTTCAGACTTGTAAGGAGGTAACTCGTGGAGTACTGCAGGGATCAGATCTTGGTCTGCAGTTGCTCACTCATTATATTAATGACCCGGAGAAAGGAACAGTTTGTAAGCTTTCCAAATTCGTCGATATAGGTGGGAAGGGCACATTATTGATAAGGATTCTATGATTCTGCTATGAGATAAAGATAGCTTAGTGAGTGGGCAAAAGACTGGAAAAATGGAGTTTAATGTGGAGAAGTGTGAGATTATGCATCAGTAAGAGAATGGGGGGGGGGGGGGGGGGGCCCGGGGGGGGGGGGGGGGGGGGCGGGGGGAAGCAGATTATTATCTAACTGGAGAGAGACTGCAGGTGCACAAGTATCTAGGTGTTCTGGTGCTTGGATCACAAAAACCTAGTGGGTCCAACAGGTTAACAAGGCAAATGGCATTTTGGCCTTCATTGTGGTTTAAAAATAGGGAGGTTTTGTTGCAGTTGTACAGGGTGTTGGTAAGGACTCACCTGGAATACTGCATACAGTTTTGGTCCCCTTCCCTAAAAAAAGATATAGTACAAAGGAGATTCCCCTGGCTAATTCCTAGGATGAGGAGGTTGTCCTGCCAAAAAGACTAAATAGTTCGGGCCTGTATTCCTTGGAGTTTAAAAGAATGAGGGATAACATTATTCAAATGTACAAGATCTCAAGGGCAGATATTGGGATGCTCTCACAAGTGGGAGAGTCTTGAACAAGGGGACATAACTACAAGATAAGGGACTGGTCATTTAAAGCCAAGGTATGTAGATATTTTTTCTTCTCAGGTGGATTTCTGGAATTCTCTACCCCGGCGAATGGTGGAAGCTGGATCGTTAGAGGTATTTAAAGTGAAGGTGGATAAATATTTGAAAGACTGAGGAATAGAGGGGTATGGAGAAATGGCATAGAAGAAGAGTTGAGGCCTGCATAGATCGACCATGATCATATTAGATGGTGGGGCAGGCTTGAAGGGCCTGATGGCCTACTCCTGTTCCTATTGTATTGTGTGCTGTATGCAAATTAGCTGCAATATTTCTCTCATGGCCACAGTGATTACACTTTAAAAGTGCTTCGGGATCATTGGCTGTGAAGTGTTTTAGGATGTCCCTGAGAGGCATGGGAAAGATGCTATGTCGACAAAGATCATTAGGATTTTAATCTACAGATGGGCAAAATCCTCAATGTTATGATGGTGTGAAAGTAACTTGGTTTGCAATGATAATAACAGCACAGAATAAGCTGCCTTGAGTTAGAGGAGCAGACCATTTTGCTGCCCTGTAAAATGGGCAGTCAAGCAAGAGCTCATGGAACACTCCATTCTAACAATAAAAGATGTCTGAGGGAAGCCATGGTATGAATCATTGAACTTGTATAGCATCTACTTGCACTGGAAGAGGGGCAGTTGCCTGCAGTGCCCGATATTTAGCGCTCAAACACCATTACTATAATAGCTGGCCGTTATCACATTGCTTTTGTGGGATCTTGCTGTGTGCAGATTGACTACCATAACCCCTATAAAGAGCACACTTCAAAGTGTGCCTCATTGACTCTAAAGTACTTGGGCACTTCCCGAAATAGTTTCTTGTTCTTTCCTGTGATGAATCGCATCATGTGATGCGGTTGTTGGCTGACATCCTAGCTCTAGTCTGTCAACAATGGGTTAAAAAGAATCCCCTTCTGCATTCCTGCTGATTTAAAGGTACCAGCTAAGAGAGTCAGTTTTACCCAAAACCTTTGTGGGAAAGGAAAGATATTTGTAAGGCAGGTCAGTGTGGGTCACTGTCACTCACTTTCCAGTGGGTAACTATAGATCTGTTTTAACAAAGACCTGAGCCCATGCTTTCATCACCTCAGCTGCAGTAAAGGTTTGAGAAGTATGCTATAAAGGCACAAAAAGGCAAAAAAGAAATAACAACTTCTGTCATTTTATTGTGGAAAGAACCCATTCCTCTGTTAGAGTCAGACTCCCAGAAAAACAAGCATGATATGTTTGAGTTAAAGTCAGATTTGTTTTGGGTCTTGTAAACTGATGCTATAAACAACCAGTTTGTAAATCTGTAGCAAGCAGCCTATTGAATTGTGGCTACTACCTGTGAAGATATTGAAGATATTGAATATACCGTCCGAGAGCTCTAAACTTCTGTCAAGACTTTAAGTTCATAAGTATCTACAGTATGAGTACCCTTACTATAGGCAGATATATCAACCTACACTTCAAGGACTAGTTTACTTCACTACTTTAGTCTCTACGGGAAAGTCTAGCTGTCAATAATCACTATTTCGAGCGGTGGGTCCCTCCTCCCAACCAAAGAGAAGATACTTCCAGCTAACGACGCAGTTTAAACACAGTTTATTTTAAGTGAGACACATTTAATTCTAATAAGTAATTCTTAACAACCACTTGTAACTTGCAAAGGATTTCCAAACACAAATACAATTCTTACAAGCTAAAACGTCATACCAACAAGTTGCAGACGAACAAGTCATCTGTTGCAAAAACCAAAGGCTGAGGAATGAATTCTAGGTCTTCTTTCTGTAACCCCTTCTGTCTGTCATTCCCCCGACCCTGACTGCTTTGTAACATTTGTACAGTTTTTTCATTTTGTTGACATCATTGGCATGTGATGTTTTTTCAAGAGAAATGAGGGACTGCAGATGCTGGAATCTAGATGAAAAACACGATGATGCTGGAGGAACTCAGCAGGCCAGGCAGCATCCGTGGAGAAAAGCAGCCGGTCAATGTTTCGGGTCAGGACCATTCTTCAGGATTGAAGATAGGAAATGGGGAAGCCCAATATATAGGAGGGAAAAGCAACCCCCCCCCCCCCCCAACGATGCCTCTTCTTCCCTTTCCTAGCCTCTTTTTTCTACCCTTTTTTTCCTCCTCACTTTTGGCTCATCCCCCAGTGGATCTGCTCTCCCCTCCTCCCCCACAGCTGCCTATCACTGTCTCTTACCTGCATCTACCTATCACCACCCTGTGCCCACCCCGCCTCCCCTCTTTTGTCCACCTATCACTGCTCTGTTTTTCCTCCTATATATTGGGCTTCCCCTTTTCCTATCTTCAGTCCTGAAGAAGGGTCCTGACCAGAACGTTGACTGCCTGCTTTTCTTCACGGATCCTGCCTGGCCTGCTGAGTTCCTCCAGCGTCATAGTGTTTTTTCAACAACATTTTCAGGCCAGGTGACTGGAGTGTTTAATTAAGTAAACATGGATTCCATTGTTCTCCGAGGCTGAGCAGGGAATATTGTTTAGAAGTTTAACTTGGCAAACAACAAACATCTTGAGCCTTGGACAATTTCTGCTGTTTTTACGAAAGGGATTTTAGCTTAATGAGCAACCACTTCTTGACCTTTGGACAGGTCATGCTGCTGTGCTAAAAAGCTGAGGGATAAGCCTTTCTGGGGCCTGGAAAGTGAATATCCACCACATACCAATGGCTGGTGACCTCTACACCAGAATCTTGGTGGTTATCTTTGGCAGAGGTGCAAGCAGAAAACTCCTGCACAATGGGTCTTTAATTTATGCATATGCCATTACCAGTTGAAGCCCAACAACAAAGCTCTGTGCTTTACCAGCCCCAAAGGATGTACCTGGTTCTAAGGTCCAAACAGGACGTGAGCATTGTTGGTCTTCAATGCATGAGTGGCAAATCAAACTCTTCTCTGCTGTGAATGTGGTAACCTGGACAAAACAGTGCACACATTGTCCTTGATATCAATACAATGGGGATACTTTTGTGACAAGCTCCCTCTTTATAAAGGCCTTGTAGCAGATTACAAACCTCAAACTCCATTTATAATTAATGCTCCAGCTGTAAGAAAGAAGAAGAATTGGAAGGTCCAAAGTGTATTCTGACTTTTCATGCCCTCAGCACCACCACACCAGTCTTGATTGAGGGGTCAGTGGTGGAAAGGGTGAGCAGCCTCAAGTGCCTGGGTGTCAGCATTTCAGAAGATCTATCTTGGGTCCAACACATTGATGCAATCATGAAGAAGGCATGCCAGTGGCTCTACTTCATTAGGAGCTTGAGGAGATTTGGTACGTCACCAAAGACTTGCAAATTTCTGCAGATGTACAGTGGAGAGCATTCTGACTGGTTGCGTCACCGCTTGGTATGGAGGCTCCAATGTGCAGGATGGCAAGCGGCTACAGAGGGTTGTAGATTCAGCCAGCTCCGTCACGGGCACAACCCTCCCTGCCATCGAGGACATCATTGCCTCAAGAAGGTAGCATCCATCATTAAGGACCCGCACCACCCGGGACATGCCCTCTTCTCATTACTACCATCGGGGAGGAGGTACAGGAGCCTGAAGACCCACACAACGATTCAGGAACAGCTTCTTCCCCTCTGCTATCAGATTTCTGAACAGTTCATGAACCCATGAACACTATTTCATTATTCCTCTTTTGCCCTATTTATTTATTTTTGTAACTTAGAGTAACTTTTATGTCTTTGTGTCTCACTGCTGCTGCATAACAACAAATTTCATGACGCATGTCAGTGATAATAAACCTGATTCTGATTCTTTCTAGCTATGTAGACTATGTGAACAATTATACTGAATCACCTGATCGTTTCAGTCCCAGCACTGGTATTATGACTCTTGCAGATCCCATCAATTTCTTTTAAAGCTCCCCACTAGCTGTTAAATTCTGCACCTAATTTCCTTTTAAGCTGTCACAGCCTCACCTGAATGCACGAGTGTATCAGCTTCAGCAGTTTGTTGCTCACTAACCTTTATATGAAGCTATTAAATGAAAAATTCAGAAATGAATCTCCTTTCAGTGAAAACTCGCACTGTTTCAGTCCAGATTTACCACATTGACAGTTGTGATGATAACTTGCCCTCTGCCATGTATTCCACAGCAGTCTGTGCTTCCCGTAATAAAATCTTTTTCTAGGTCTGTTGTGAGCATCTGAAAGCAAGAAACAATGTACTTGTTGTATGAAGAGAGATGGATAATTGCAATTGAAAATAACCCTTTATTATTCCACAGTTAACCACATTGGTTGGCACAGGACTATTGAATCAATTTTCCTTCTCCTCACTGCCATGTCTGAACTTAAAAATCTTTCATGGTTTCCCCCTCCTCATCTCTGCAACCTTAACCCCTACAACTCTGAGGTCTCGGCACTCTTCCAATTCTGGTGCCTTGCATTATCCCTTACTTCCTTTTACCTCTACCTCTGGGGATTCCTTTGGCTCTGGAACTCTCTCCCTCCATCTAACTGTGTCTTTGCCTCCCTACTCCCCAGAATCTACCTTGTTGTCCACCTGTCTACACCTTTCCTTTTGTAGCTCAAATTTTGTTTGATAATCATATTGTGAAGTGCTTTATGTTAAAAGGGCTACGTAAATAAAATTTGCTGCTGTTTACACTGTCCCTTCTCAACTCACCCCACAGCATCAATGTGCTTGCTGTCGACTTCAAGCATGTACATCCACCATTCAGTACACACAGCCTTCAAAGCCCAGATGAGTGGATGCCACAGCTGGTTGGTAGGATGTGGGCTAAGGCTTGTGGTTTTCCTCTTCCCCTGTCCACTGCCAGCCTACTCCTACACGGGGAGCCTGTGATCTCAGCCCACTGTGGAGAAGCCAGCCAAGGAAGCAGAAGCTTCACTCCCTAAAGAACGGAGTTTGCTGTCACGTGTGCGGGTGCAGTGAGGGGCTTGCTTGCGGCAGCATCGCAGATGCACGGCATGGGTGGGCAGCATTCATGAGGAAAACATGGACTGAACATGGGTTACGCAATTTTTATAAGAGAGAACACAATTAGGACAAAAAAAACAAAGAAACAAAGTCAGAGGCGAGAGATTTAAAAGGGACATTGGGGGCAGCAGCTTCACGCAAGGGGTGGTGCGTATTTGGAATGAGCTGCCAGAAGTAGCGGTTGAGGAGGGCACTTTAACAACATTTAAAAGCCATCCAGATAAGTACAGGGATAGGAGGGGTTTAGAGGGCTATGGGCCAAACACAGGTAGATGGGACTAGCTTGCTGGGCAAGACAGTCAGCATGGAAGAGTTGGGCCAAGGGCCTGTTTCCATGCTGTATGACTCTAAGTCCTTGATACCTTGGTTTCTTTTTTCCCCAATGTCTTGTTTTGCAAAGTCTTTTTTTCCTCTACTTTCTTGTATAATTTACAGTATGTTCTGTGTTGTCTGAACCTATGTGCCTGTGATGCTGCTGCAAGCAAGATTTTCATTGTACTTGTACCTCACTGTACTTATGTACATGACAATAAACGACTTGAGTCAGCATTTTGGGGGCTTTAGGTGGGGGCAGACAACACAATGCCTTCAGAGGAATGGGGGGGGGGGGGGTGCTGGGGGAGTGGGGAATCAATCTTCTCATGTAATCAGAAAAAATGGCCAGGAATTTGTAAAGAGGTGCTGTCATCATTTGAGGATTCAGGCTTCCCGACGTCCTGTAAAGTGACATCTTTAATTTATCTGCTGCACTGATTTCCTGCCTCATTGTGAAGCAGAACCAGCATTGTGCCATAAACTCTAATCCTCCACACCATCTGGTGCCACGTTGTGCAGGGAAAGATAATTGTATAAAACACTAAATAATGTCACACGGCAGATCTTCCATCACCCAGAAATTGTTGGCTGACTGTTCCCAGATCATGTTGTATGTTCCAGTGTGGCTTCCAGAGCAGCCCTCCACCGGGAGGCCGGCTCCCAGCTCTCCAGTGTGACCCAGCACAGTACTGGGGCTCAGCGCAGGAAGCCAGTCGTGCTCACAGAATGGCTTTGACAGCTGGTGAGGCCCCACCCACAGACTCACTAGCTGTGAAAGCTGACACTGCTGCTGAATGTTTGTGAATCTATTTGATGTTTATGAACATTCAGTAATACTAGGGATGTGTTTCTGGGGTGGTGGGGAGGCGAAATACATGTCCTTGCATCACCACCCCACCAGTCTTTGCCTTATTTTAGTAGAGCTTTGGATAGAGCTGATATATAGCATCAATAAAATCCTCAGAGGGGGTGAGGGCCACAGTTTCATGTCAAAAATAATAGAACACTTACAATATGCAGCATTCTGCGAAGAACTCTGCCAATTTATTTGTATTAACCAGTTAATCTTCAAAATAGCATCATTAATTTCTAAAATTAATGCATGAAGTTGAACCTTTTAAATACAGAAACCAACCAGAATGGAGATGATTGTGTCCTTCCCCTGTCAATCAAGCTTAGTGCTGTAACTGGCTGAGACTGACAGAAGTACATCATTTATATGTAATTGCCCTCCACTCACTGTATTCCTCCAAAGAAAATACATTGCTTGCATCAGGAGAAGTTGCCTCTGTTTCCTCTGCTCTTTAAACTGACCGTTTACTGAATAACTTGACTTTACTTGCTCCATCATGCAAGTAAATTTGTGTCAGCCCAACACCAGTTTATTGGCTGATACAGTGATGTTAATAACTATTCTGTTTTTTAAAAAAAGAAACTTGGAAGGTGGTTGACACTTGGATTGCATCCATCCAGATATAGTTTTGGGAGGTGTGCATGTGAGACTGTTGCGGATCCTCTGCTAGATGCCTGACACCATATTAGTTATCAATCCAGTCACCTGGACTGATGGAGATGCAAGAGGCTGCAGATGCTGGAACCTGAAGCAAAAGACAAACTGCTGGAAGAAATCAGCAGGTCAAGCAGCATCTGTGGAGGCAAAGGGATGGTCAACGTTTCGGGTTGAGACCTTCCTCTCAGTCTCAGTCCAGATTCCGGGTCTCAACCCGAAATGTTGACCATCCCTTTGCCTCGACTGGTGCTGCTTGACCCACTGAGTTCTTCCAGCAGTTTGTTTATTGCTGGACTGTTGGTTTAGTGACTTGAGTTTGAATCCCACCCGGTAGCCCTGGAACTTCAGTTAAAACCCTGGGATTATTTTTGAAATAAAAATCAATAATAGTGACGTGAAATTACTGGATTATCATAAAGATATCCCTTGCCAGTATGGCTACGGGCTCACTTCTGCTCCAGGACCATTGATCAGAACTGATGAACGATCCCAGATCTGTAACATTAACTCTGTTTCTCGTTACACAGATGCTGCCTGACCTGCCGACTGCTTCCAGCGTTTCTAGTTTATATTTTCAATATCAACATCTTTTTCCCTCTGATTTTCAGTTTTGGTTTTGTGCTCAGTTCAGTCTCCCTCAGCCCCACTACACAGTCCAAGGAAAGGCCATCACCAAGTACAGCCATCACACCGCAAGTCTCACAGCTGTTACCTGGCCAGAAAAAAAAATTGAAAGTTCACAAACAGAGGCTCCAAAAACACCAAATTATTCATTCCTGAAAGTTATTTTACTTTTAGGCAATTCATGGAAGGCTCAATTAAGCAATGATTGAGAAGACGATGAGATTTCACTGGTTTTCTCGGTTTGGTAATTTGCAAGATGACACCTGAAATAAATTGACCCCAAATGTGTGCATTAATTTACAAAAACTAGAATATTGTTCAGCTTGCTGGAGCTATCAATCAGAACTACACCCATGCTGACAGGCATAATGTTATTAATAGCCTTTGACTGTACTTCGGAACATTTCAAATGATAATTTCATCTCTGATCTGCCATTTTGATGTATTATTTACTCTAAAGACATGAGGAAATTATTCTTGCCTCAAAGCCATCTCCTGCGTGAACGATTCCCCGAGGGACACTAAGTTCTATTTAATTGAAGGTTGGTAGCTACAGTATACAAGCCGTTACTGTCCTCTACGTTACAAATGCCGTTAAGCATTTCTTTCAGAGAGCAACGTATGACCCTTCTAACATCATAAAGTAGAACATCTTCCTACATTATTCAACAAGGGGAAGTAGCCATTGCAGTGATAGCTAAACGTGTGCTGTTTGGAGGGCTTTCTCTTGGAATCAATAATCTCTCCTGCACGTTCATTTAACCCCAATTAATCTTCCGTGCAGCTTGTTACTGGACCTCACACCTTGAGTGCATGAGAAATGAGTGGGGCCAGCAGGGAATGTGTCTGCAGCATTGGCTGTGCATTTTAATATCTGACATTCATCTAGTGCCATTGATCTTCACACAGGTGCAGGCAGAGGCTGCAAGCTGGGAAGGCGGCTGGTAGTTAAGAATCTCTGCGGAGTTATCACCCAGTGTTTCCTCTGTTTAGCTCTTAATAACAAAGAAGAAAGCAACTACGATTGCATTTCCCTTTCTCTCTCACAAGAGTTCTCTCAGGCTTTGAGCCTATAGGATTCAACATTACTGTCTTTATCTTTATTAGATTAAAGTAATATTCCACAAAAGAAGACCACTTGGCCCATTTAGCTTATGCTGGGTGTTCAGTAGACTTATCCAGAGAGTTCCCCCATCCTTGCTCTTTTTCCATGAATCCTGTTTCTTCGCTTTGAGTATTTTGTCCAAGAGCAACAAACAGACTGCTGGAGGAACTCAGTGGGTTGAGCAGCATCTCTGAGAGGAGGGGAAGGAATCGTCGACGTGTCAGGTTGAAACCCCTCCCACAGATGCTGCTTGCTCCACTGAGTTAACTCCAGCAGATCATTTGTTGCTCCAGATTCCAGCACCTGCAGTCTCCTGTGTCTCTATATTATCCAATACGCTTTTGAAAGTCATTGTAGTTCTCCTCCAAGTCGCATACTATCTGACTTGAAAATTTATTTCGACTCCTTCATTATCGCTAACGATCCTGGAACTACCAAGCAGTGTTGTGGGAGTCCCTTCAGCAAAAGGACTGCAGCAATTCAAGAAGACAGTCCACCACCATCTACTCAAGGCCAATTAAAGATGGGCAATTGGGGATGGAAAATAAATGTATTTACAGCGATGCCCACATCCTGTAAATAAAAGTATTGCATTTGTATCTATTGGCCCTTCATGTCCTAAAAACTCTGTCCAAAAGCATAAATTAACTTCCTCTCCTCTCTGATTCTTTTCCCAACTACCTAAATGCAGCCAGGGTAGAGATTTTGCTTTTCATACAATTGGCAAGCTGAACAGAAATTGTGCTTGAAAGTGTACTGTATAGTTTTCTGATATTGTGATGCAGATTTCCACGTTTTGATAACAGTAAATGTAAAATTGTCCATGAACGGGCATAATTGGGAGGTATTAATTGCGTTAAAATACTCATTGTCTTAAAGAACACAGAACATTACAGCACAGTACAGGCCCTTCAGCCTACAATGTTGTGCCATTATTTTATCCTGCTCTAAGATCTATCTAACCCTTCCCTCCCACATAGCCCTTAATTTTTCTATCATTCATGTGTCTATCCTAGAGTCTCTTAAATGTCCCTAATGTATCTGCCTCCACCACCCCTGCCAACAGTGCATTCCACGCACCCACCACTGTGTGTGTGTGTGTGTGTGTGTGTGTGTATGTAAAAAAAAAGAAGAAAAATTACCTTTGACATCCCCCTATACCTCCCTCCAATCACCTTAAAATTATTCCCCCTCTTGTTAGCCATTTCCGCCCTGGGAAAAAGTCTCTGACTGTCCACTCGATCTCTGCCTCTTATCATCTTCTACACCTCTATCAAGTCACCTCTCATCCTCCTCCTCTCCAAAGAGAAAAGCCCCACTTCACTCTACCTATTCTCATAAGACATGTTCTCCAATCCAGGCAGTATCCTGGTCAATCTCTGCACCCTCCCTCTAAAGCTTCCATATCCTTTCTATAATGAGGTGACCAGAACTGAACACAATACTCTAAGTGTGGTCTAACCAAAGTTTTATAGAGCTTCAACATTACCTCGCGACTCTTGAACTCAATGCCCCGACTAATGAAGGCCAACACACCATATGCCTTCTTAACAACCCTATCGACCTGCACGGCAACCTTGAGGGATCTGTGGACGTGGACCCCGAGATCCCTCTGTTCCTCCACACTGCTAAGAGTCCTGCCATTAATCTTGTATTCTGCCTTCAAATTTGATTTTCCAAAGTGTATCACTTCACACTTTTCCGGGTTGAACTCCATCTGCCAATTCTCAGCTCAGCTCTGCAATCTATCAATGTCCTGTTGTAACTTACAGCAACCTTCTACACTATCCACAACACCACCAACCTATGTATCATCAGCAAACTTACTAACCCACCCTTCCACATTCTCATCCAAGTCATTTATAAAAATCACAAAGATCAGGGGTCCCAGAACAGATCCCTGTGGAACACCACTGGTCACCGACCTCCAGGCAGAATACTCTCCATCCACAACCACCCTCTGTCTTCTATGGGTGAGCCAATTCTGAATCCACACAGCCAAGTTTCCCTGGATCCCATGCCTGCTGACTTTCTAAATAAGCTATCCATGAGGACCCTTATCAAACACCTTACTGAAATCCATGGACACCACATCCACTGCTCTACCTTCATCAATGTGCTTTGTCACATCCTCAAAGAATTTAATCAAGCTCGTGAGGCATGACCTGCCCCTCACAAAGCCACGCTGACTATCCGTAATCAGCCTACACTTCTCCAAATGCACATAAATCCTGTCTCTAAGAATCTCTCCAGTAATTTGCCCACCACTGAAGTAAGACTCACTGGTCAGTAATTTTCAGGGTTATCCCTACTTCCTTTCTTGAATGAAAGAAGAATATTTCCCACCCTCCGATCATCTGGCACTACTCCTGTGGCTAGTGAGGATGCAAAGATCATCGCCAAAGGCACAGCAATCTCTTCGCTCACTTCCCAATAATAACCTTGGATATATCCTGTCCGGCAAAGGTTCCAGCACATCCTCTTTCCTCACGTCGACATGCCCTAGCATATCAGCCTGTTGTATGCCATCCTCACAAATGTCAAGGTCTCTCTCACTGGTGAATACTGAAGCAAAGTATTCATTAAGGACCTTCCCTACCTCTTCTGACTCCAGGCACGTTTCCTCTTTTATCCCTGATCGGCCCTACCCTCACTCTCGTCATCCTCCTATTCTTCACATATGCATAGAATACCTTGGGGTTTTCCTTAATCCTACTCGCCAAGTCCTTCTCATGCCCCCTTCTAGCTCTCCTAAATCCATTCTTAAGCTACCTCCTGGCTACCTTGTAACTCTCCAGAGCCCTGTCTGATCCTTGCTTTATAAACCTTAGGTAAGCTTCCTTCTTCCTGTTGACAAGATATTCTATGTCTCTTGTCAAGCACAGTTCCTTCACTCTACCATCCTTACTCTGCCTCAATGGGACAAACCTATCCAGAACCCCATGCAAGTACTTCCTAAACAACCTCCACATTTCTGTTGTGTACTTCCCCAAGAACATCTGTTCCCAATTTATACTCCCAAATTCCTGCCTAATAGCATCATAATTCCCCCTCCCCCAATTAAATACTTTCCCTTATCATCTGCTCCTACCCTACTCCAAGGCTATTGGTAAAAGTCAAGGAGTTATGGTCACTGTCTCCAAAATGCTTTCCCACTGAGAGACCTGAAACCTGATCAGGCTCATTGCCAAGTACCAGGTCCACTATGGGCTCTCCTCTAGTCAGCCTGTCCACATAGTGTGTCAGGAATCCTTCCTGGACACACCTAACAAACTCTGCTCCATCTATCCCCTTTATTAGGGAAGTTAATATCACCCATGACAACAACCCTGTTATTTTTGCACCTTTACAAAATCTGCCTCCTGATCTGCTCCTCAGCATCTGCTGCTATTGGGGGGTCTGTAGAATACTCCCAATAGAGTGATCGCTCCCTTCCTGTTTCTGACTTCCACCCACACTGACCCAGTAGACGATCCCTTCTGTACATCCTCCCTTTTTACAGCAGTGATACTGTCCCTGATCAGCAAAGCCACTTCCCCCACCTCTTACCTCTGTGTCTGACCCTTTTGAAACAACGCTTTACAGCGCCAGCTGCCCGGGTTTAAATCCAGCCACTGTCTGTAAGGAGTTTGTACGTTCTCCCCACATCTGCGTGGGTTTCCTCCAGGTGCTCCGGTTTCCTCCCACATTCCAAAGACATACAGGTTAGGAAGTTGTGGGCATGCTATGTTGGTGCCAGAAGCATGGCGACACTTGCGGGCTGCCCCCCAGAACACTACACAAAAAGATGTATTTCACTGTTTGTTTAAATGTACAGGTGACTAATAAAGATCTCTTAAACGTCAGAATATCCAGCAACCATTCCTGCTCTTGTGACAGCCAAGTCTCTGTAATGGCCACAACATCATAGTTCCATGTACTTACCCGTGCTCTAAGTTCATCACCCTTGTTCCTGATACTTCTCGCATTAAAGTAGACACTTCAGCCCATCCAACTGACTGCAATTTTGCCCTTTCAACTACCTATCCTTCCTCACAGTCTTTCTACACTCTGCATCTACTTGTACACTAAATGCACCAACCTCTGACCTATCACTTGGGTTCCCATCCCCCTTAAAGAGTAGTGTAATGTTACTAATATGGCTATGGAAGTTTATTATACAAAATAAGTATGTTTGATAGAGTTTCCAGTGTATCAACTGTGAGCAACCTAATATATTACTGGAAGTGATTTAAGAAACTCTATGGAGTTTCTTAACACATCCATTGCTACACAAAGTCTGTTTCTATTTAGATGTTTAAAAAGGATTTTAAAAAATTGGAAGAGTACTTTTGCGTGTTTTTTTAAAAGGGAGTTTAATCTGTAAACCTTTTGCTGTGGCCTGATCTGAGCAAATTTTCAGGCCATGTTATTTTGTTCCGGAGATCAGACCAGATTTGTGGGCAGGGCTGGTTTCCAACTGATGATGAAAGCAATGACAGTGACCATTTGTAAGTTAGTCTTCCTAACGGCCATCCCACATAGTGTTCGTACATTGCAATTCTGTTCACTGTTTGCCACAGTGTGTACCATTGACAAAATGCACTTTGGGCTACTCACCGAGGCTACGCCACCACACTTTCCAAACCTGTCACCTCTACCAGCAAGGACAAGAGCTTCAGGTGCATGGGATCACCACCAGTTGCAGGTTCCCCTCCAGGTCCCACACCATCCTGACTTGGAAATGTATCCCTGTTCCTTCAGTGTTGCTGGGTTTAAATCCTGTAATTATCTTGCCAGTTACTTTGTAGGAGTGCCTTCACGTGATGTACTGAGCTGGTTCAACAGGCTGCTCACCAACACCTTCTCAAGGGCAATAAAATAAGATAAGATTTCTTTATTAGTCACATGTACACCGAAACACACAGTGAAATGCATCTTTTGCGTAGAATGTTCTGGGGGCAGCCCGCAAGTGTCGCCATGCTTCCGGCGCCAACGTAGCATGCCTACAACTTCCCAACCTGTACATCTTTGGAATGTGGGAGGAAACCTATGCAAACACGGGGAGAACGTACAAACTCCTTACAGACAGTGGCCGGATTTGAACCTAGGTTGCTGGCGCTGTAATAGCATTACACTAACCGCTACACTACCATGCCTGCCCTAATGCTGGTCAAACCCAGATCCTGAAAAATGAATACATTTTTTTTGAGAAAATGAGCATTTTTCTCCTTTAAAGAAATGAGCTGAGGATTACTCAGACTATAAGAGCCAAGATAGGCCTAGCACTTGAAGGAAAATTTGAAACTTTTAAATCATTTATTTATATCCATACTACAAAGACCTTTTCCCATGATGGCACTTTTGTAATTTTGCCCCTTATGCAGCTTAGTATTGCCTTCACTAGCCTGGATTAAAAATTCTCCTCATTTCGATCATGCTGCAATAAGGAACTTGCATATCTTCTTGAAAAGAAAGCTCAAAATGTCTCAAAATAGGCAAAATAAACCCCTCAAAGTTATAAGACTATTTCCTTTAGATTTGTTAATCCATTTATGTTGAGGCCACAATGGTCAGTCCCACACAAAATTTAAAAATAGTTCAGTTTATAAATGACTTTGAGAAGGGAGGACTAGAAGACAGCAGAGGTGTCATTAATGAAATGTCCCCAGGGTAGTATTTCTAATCTTTTGCTTCTCTTGTAGCTTAACTGCCTTTGTTCTCACTGCCTCTGTGCTGTCTTTCATCTGGGAGCTTGAGACAGTCTAGACAAAAGATAGCTGCATGTCACCATCAGTGTCTTGCAATGCACAGACTAGATGCAATATTGAGCTATTTATATTATGCATTGTTATTAGCTATATAAACAGTGGTGTGGCACTCGGTTCTGAGGCATGTTTCTGGTCTTTAATGTGGTGAGGAGAAACCGCATTGAGGCTGATGGATTAAATGTCAAATGACAAATATCATTAGAGGAGTAGAGACAATGTGCAGGCATGTATGGATGAATTATATGGCACTGGATGAACTGCACTTTGTGCCCATTTTGGTCAGTGGCAAATAAAGCGCATGTTGAACTGTTTGAGGCAGCTCAGAGATGAGTCACATAAGAAAGACCTGCAGAATCCAAGGTTTTTCACCCAGGAAAGGAGGCACTTGAATCGTGATCCAATGAGGATATAAAAGCTCGGGATGCGTCAAAGTACTTTATAGCCAATACTTTTGGACTGCACTCACAGCTGTAGTGAAGGAAACATGACAGCAATTTACAATCAGCAGCATACCACAAACAGCAATGCGTTAATGACCAGGTAATCTCTCTCAGTGATGGTGACTGAGGGAGCTCCCCCCAGGACTGAGGAGAACTCCTCTGCTCTACCTCAAATAGTGCTGGGGGTCTCTTTATATCCATTGAAAAGGGTGATGGGCCCTTGGGTGGCACAGTAGCACAGCTGGTAGAGCTGCTACCTCAAAGCCCTAGTCACCCGGGTTGAATTCTGACCTCGGGTGCTGTCTGTGGGGAGTTTGCACATCTCCTTGTGACCATGTGGGTTTCCTTGGGGTGCTCTGGTTTCCTTCCACATCCCAAAGACATGGGAGAGTCTGGGAGGAGTTGGGGGGGGGGGGGGTTGGTGATGGAAGGAGAGAATAAAATCGGATTTGTGTAGGATTAGTGCAAAGGTTACTTCATGCTGGGGATGGACTCGTTGTGGGGGGGGGGGGGTGTTGCTGAAGGGCTTGTTCCTATGCAGTCTGACTCTGAAAGATGGCAGATCTGACAGTGCAGCTCTGGAAACATCAGCCTGGGTGATCTACTGAACTTTCAGGAGTTGGTGGGAGGGACTAAGGTTAAGGTGATCCCTGTTGCGGGCCAGCGTTCCTACTTCACTGGGCCTCCTTCTACTTACACCACCTCGGTGATCCTTTAAACTCGATAAGAACAAAAATCTGTCCAATTAGTTCCGTGTGAAAATCAAGGACAGTTGACCACTATTCCCAGGAGTTTGGGATCAGCCCTGGGACTGAGGAAGCAAGCCAGGAAGCAGTCAGGTGTGCAAGGGAGAAGTCGGAGAATGAGAGGGCAGTTACTGGAGATGGGGGCTGGAGAGAGGAGCAGACAGGCTGGACAGGTTGCAGGGTTAAATACAGCACAGAAGCTGGCCCTTCAGCCCATTGAGTCCACACCAACCTTCAAGCACCCTACACTCATGTCATTTTATTCCCCCACCATTTCCATCGACTCCCCACAGGTTCTACCACACACCTTCTCACTTGGGACAACTTATGGTGGCTGATTAACCCAGCAACCGGCACAGCTTGGGGTCGTGGGTGGAAACTCGAAAACGCGGAAGAAACCCACGTGGTCACGGGGAGTATGCAAACTCCACACAGACAGTAGCGGAGGTCAAGGTCAGACCTGGGTCTCTGGCGCTTTGAGACTGCAGCTCTGCTAGTTGTGCCATCCCTTGTAGTTGGGCAAGGTGCAGAGTGTTGGCAAAAGTTGGAGTGTGAGGTTAATTCCAGATTTGGTTTTAATTATTCAGTTAAATTTAAATTCCCCGGTGCCCTGGGGGATTTGAACTCGTGTCTGTGGATTATTGGACCAGTAAAGTATTGACTCTACCACCATATCACTTCCAGTCAGGCTCTACCTTAACTCTTTTAGCCAGTTTTACACCCAACTCTGTTTCAAGTTCATTAATGTCTGTTGTGTGGCCCTTTATCGAACATGAAGTACGTTAGAAACAGTTTGCTTTTTATAAATCTTTATTAGCTGCCTTTACGTTCCCCGCCTTTATCCATTTCCCTCTCTCATACTGTATAAAGTTCACCATCTTCTCTCGGGTTACAACCCCTAGAAGTTTCCTGGTTTTTGATGTTTGGCTGACAAGCCTTTGGTTACTGTGTTTAAACTCTTTTGTTTTCCCTGTGTGGGGAAACAGTGTCCAAGTTGCCTCCTCCCTCAGGCACCAGCCCCCATGTCCTCGGAAGACAAACACTGCCTTCTCTACATTCCCCATGAGATGCTGCTTGTAGAGTGCTGTACCACAGTGCTATTCTCTGAGGGAGTTGTCAGTCCCATCACTAAAGTTTATGTCAACTTGGAGCTGCAATGACATATCGTCCATGCCGAGAACCAAGCTTCTGCTCATCCAACAGAATAATTTCAGCCTCTCAAACTTGTCATTTGTACATATCCAGAGTCAGGAGATAAGAGTGGAGGTCATTTGGATGGACCCAAGCATGGAATGAATAGTTGACAGGTTTCATTGCTATTAGGAGGCACCTGGCATCAAGGTTCACAATCACCTTTTAAAACAAAACATTAGGCTTTATTGTCAGTGAGTTAAGCAATTAGGAATGTCGGTGTGAGTTTTTACTTTGATTTTTGCTATATCCATTTCTGCTTCTTGTACTATGTCAGGTCTGCATTCTACCTTCAGGCAGAATCTGTTTGTAAACTACTATCAGCTTGGCTGGGGTTCTGCACCATTATAAGAGACACATAGTGCCACCTATACATGAACTGGATTCTTTAAGCAATATTCATTGTCCACATCTGGTTTGTTTCTTGCTTATTACTAATTGTCTTGGAGCTCAGTGACACATTAGATGAAACGTCACCAATTTAATGACAGAATTTAACATTTTAATTTGCTTAATAAAAGTAATAAAATCAAGGTGGGCAGATTTAGGTACAAATGTTTCAGAAGGAAATGTTGTGCATTGACTAGGTTTTGCCTGAGAATTGTTGGAATCAGTGAAAACCATTCTGCCAAATAGGGATAGCAGATTGGTTTGGGAAACTAGTGTGATGGTGAAGCTGTTGGACTGAGATCCAGGCGTCAGTTCCTTCCATTACACCTGGGGAATTTCAGATGGATTGCATAGATAAATCTGGAATAAATGTCAGGAACAGTAAGGTGACCGTGAAATCATGGAGTTGTCAAGCTCCTACTGGTTCATTAATATCCATCAGGGAGACATCCTGCCATCCTTGCCCTGTGTGACCTGTATGTGATTGTAGAGCCACCACTGTGGTTGACTTTAAATTGCCCTTTGAAAGGGCCCAGCAAACCATTTGGCCCAGGGGCAATTAGGGATGGGCAATGAATGCTGTGATGTGCACATCATCGCCAATAGCCTGTCCTGGTCCAAGGTCCAACCTTGTAGATGCCATGGCCAAGAAAGTACATCAGTGCCTCTGCTTCCTCAGGAGGCTAAAGAAATTTGGCATGACCCCATTGACCCTCACCAATTTTTAAAGATGCGTCATAGAAAGCATCCTATCTGGATGCATCATGGCTTGGTATGGCAACTGATCTGCCCGAGACTGCAAGAAACTTCAGACTGTTGTGGATGCAACTCAACACATCATGAAAATTAGCCTCCCTTCCATAGACTCTGTCTACACTTCTCGCTGCCTCAGTAAAGCAGCCAGCATAATCAAAAATCCCTCCCATGCCAGACACTCCCTCTTCTGCCCATTCCCAGAAGATATAAAAGCCTGAAAGCACATACCACAGCTCTTTCCGCTGTCATAAGACTATTCAACGGATCTCCTGTATGACAGGATAGACTCTTGACCTCCCAATCTACCTCTTCATGTCCTTGCACCTTATCGTCTGCCTGCACTGTACTTGCTCTGTAACTGCAACACTATATCTGCATTCTGTTATTGCTTTTCCCTTGTACTACCTCAATGTACTGATGTGATGAAATGATCTGTATGGATGGCTTGCAAAAAGTTTTTCACTGTAGCTCAGTACATGTGACAATAATAAACCAATTTACCAAATAGATCGAAAAAAAGTTTCAACTCCTTTAGCAAGATGGTGCTAAATGCAGGCTGAACCAACATTTCAACTTGTGACCCACCCCTCCCCCCACCTTGCCCACTTTGGAGGTTGGTGCATGGTATTTTGACCTGCTGGTTTGAACTCGTTAGTTAAGCACAGTGGACTGTTGGGAAACTCTCTATTCACTATAGCAAGCCCTTCAGTACATGAGTCAAGAGTGTCGGGTATGTTTTGTTAGGACTACCACAGCATCTAAAGACCCTGAGGAGCCTTCAAGCAAGCAGAAGAGCATCAGAAATTGGAATAAAAGATTCATTGAAGGATTGGGCTAAGACCAGAGGCACGTGTTGGAAATAGAATAGAGGCTGTGCGCATTGATTTCCCCCGGTGCAGTCAGTCCAGTAGGAATCCACTATCTGTTATTACGCTGCTTTACACACACTGATTTCTAAATTGGATGGTTGCTGGGTTCCACAGAGGAGTCCCATTAACAAAGCTAATTTAAAAACTAAAGCTGAGCTATCTCGCCAGAGGATCCCAGCTTCACTCTCTGGTCCATACTGCCTTAATTGATTGTAACCAAAGTTGCAGTTGAATATACAAGAAACTGCAAGCAGGGAAAGTGGGGGAATTCGGTGGGTGTTCCTGTTTGAGAGGACAGCAGCACCTTTGTTTAAGGTATCATTCGAAAGGCGATGCTCTACCAGATTGTGAGCCTAGATTTTGTGTTCAAGTCTCTGGAGTGGACTTTGAACCCATAACTTTCTGAGTTGGAGATGAGACAACTACCTGCAGAGAACCACAAGGAACTGACACCAGAGTTCTCTGGCAGCTTTTTCTCCTCCTCAGACAGTGCCGTGGGATTGAGGATGGCTTGCTTCCATTCTGGTTTTGTGGACCCTGAGGTGACTGATGATGCCAGTGCAGGAACTGCAGATCCATAGGGTGGGAGGTACATGATGTGGTGGGTACTTTATAAGGTAGTCCTCTCCTGCTGGTTGTCCAGGGCTTCTGTGTGGATTTGAGGTTCTCAATGCCATCCAGAATGCTACTGTTTCTTCCTTTGTATGTCTTTTTTTATTATGAATAAAGTTTATTTTTGAAATATTAAAAAAATTGCCAATCTCCCTGAGTAAACTGTTCAAATCATCTAGCAGAATGCCTCATCGCCTGAACTCACCAACAAGCACCAAAACCTCACTTGGCTGGCTGTGAGAGGGGCCCTCACAGTTAGATCCTTCCTGTACAGATGACACATCATCCCCAGTGCATGCTGCCCTTGGGACGTATTCAGTGAGGAAGAGGCAGTTACCCACCTCTTCGCAGCTTGTGGGTTTGCTAAGAGGGTTTGCAGAAGGATGCAAGGGTCCGTGTCTTGGTTCATCCCCAGCACTCTCTGACCTATGAGCTGTTTCCAGGGGCACACACCGAGACTGACATCAAATGCTGCTGGAAGGTCATCAACTCAGTGAAAGACACTCCTTGGTCTGCCCGAAACTTGTTGGTCTTCCAGCACAGTGAGATGTCCGTAAGGGAATGCTGATGACTGGCACATTCCAGGCTGCAGGAGTACATGCTGAGGGATGCACTGAAGCTGGGTGCAGCCAATTTAAAGGCTCTGTGGGGAAGGACCACAGTCTAGGCCCCTCCTGCTAGTGGACATGGAGGGACTGAGTTGGGTGGGGAAGCCCTTCAAACAATGAAAGGGTGTAGCACCCCAAAGGGCCACATAAATGGTAATGGTGCTATGGTTTAAAAATAAGTTAACACTACTAACTGTAATGACAGTTTTGCACTGTTTCTTTTGTATATATTTTTTATTATGAATAAGTTTATTTTTGAACTATAAAAGAATCCAGAATGCTGCTTCTCTACTTAAAGCACTGGTGGACCAGGCATTCAGTGAGAATGTTGCAATTTTTCAAAGTGGCTTTGAATTATTTCCTCTGGTCATATCTTCCCATGGAGTAGCTTGGAACAGTGTGTCTGTTTTGGGACTCTGGTGTTGAGCATGCAATGAACCATCACCACAAGAACTAACAATTACAAAAGGGGAAACATTGGGAGACCCTTTCAAAACAAAAATCATGATTTGTAGGGTCACTGTTAGACTGTTCCTTACTGCGTGGATCCCCAGTCAGTACACACTTGGCACATGTTGAGCTGCAGCAGCCACACATGGGAGAATGCTAGAAACCATCAGCCATGTGGAAACCTATAAACAGATCTGTGCAGATTCATTACAGTGTGTACAGGGATTCTGAAAGGCAGAAGTAATTATTGTTTCACAGCCTGTTCAGGATGTCAACATCAAATGGAAATTTAATTTGGGCAGGATATAAAATTTGTTGTCGTGGATTGCAGACAGTTCTGTGGAAAGATTTGATTTACTTTTAAGTCATTATCAGTTGTGTACACACTGTGAATATACTCCTTCAGAAAATACTGGTGGGGTGGGAAGAGGTGAGGGATCTGGAGGATTTAATATTCACAAGGCACAGGGCTTACAGCTGCAGAGATAGATATTAGATATTCATTTATTAGTCACATGTACGTCGAAACACAGTGAAATGCATCTTTTTGCGTAACTGAGAATGTGCTGGGGGTAGCCCGCAAGTGTCGCCACTCTTCCAGCGCCAACATAACATGCCCACAGCTCCTAACCTGTACGTCTTTGGAATGTGGGAGGAAACCGGAGCACCCAGAGGAAACCCACACAGACACGGGGAGAACGTACAAACTCCTTACAGACAGCGGTGGGAATTGAACCCGGGTCTCTGGTGCTGTAATAGCATTACACTAACCACTACACTACAATACATTACAATAGTTATATTATCTAACAATAAAATGAAAACAGAGACCATTCTGCTCATTGCCTCTTTGCTGGCTCTTTGAATAGGCTATCTGAATAGACCTCCTCCCTTGTTCCAAAGCCATGTCATTGTTTTCTTTCTTAAATATATGTCCAGTTCCTTATTTAAAATTAAATTTGAAGCCCCCACAACCTTCCTTTTAAGGCAGTGCACTCCAGACAGCAACTCACCATTTAAAATAAACCCTTCCTTTGTTTTTTTTTTCCCCATCATTTACCTTATATCTGCGACCTCTTGCTGCTGACCAGTGGAGGTTCTCCTTGTGTACTCTATTGAAACACTGAAACAAATAGCACACTATCATAGCACCACAAGTGTTTCCTTTACAAGTACATAATAAAATCCCCTCAAATTTGTAGGATTTCCAATTAACTAAAAGTAGGCTTTTAGAGCAACTTTTCAATTAAATATATCAGAAATTCTGATAAAAGGGACAGGTTTATATTTAAAAACAATGGGTTTGGGCGAATGACATTCTGCATTGACCCATTGAAACTGTAGGAAGACCATCTGCAGCTGGAACTGAGAGAGGGACATCTGGAAAAAATTATTTTTTTTTGTTTTAAACTGTGTCTGCAGCTTACTGTCTGGATTAATAATTAGAACTACCTCCCCACCAATTTACTTAAAGTAATGCAATATTACTTGTAGTATCTATTGTAGTTTTCCTAATACTGTGGTGCCATGTAGTTGTTTTGACTCAATTGATTTTACTTGATCTGAACTCTGCTGTTTTTTCCCTATTGATTTCCAGTGCTCTTTACCAACATTGTGTTCCCTTTACAGAATTCTCCAGTGTAATAAGCAATGCCAACATCAGTTTGTTTTCATCTGTCGGACACTCTAGAAATCTCTGTATCAGAAGCACCCTTGCGAAACTGATACCTCGCTGCTATTAGATGTGCAAACTATCAATGTTTGTCACACAAGCTAGTATGACAATGCAACTTAAGGCTTTCATGTTCCGGCTTTGTATTAATAATAGGTGGAAACTGAACTGTAGGAAGGTCTTTACTTGAAATTGATTATTATAGCATGGATGGCCACTCAGCCCATCAGACCTGTGTCAGCTGTTTGAATAAATTTTCCAAATAGACACACTCCCTCCCTCTTTCTCTATTGGCCCTTTGAGTATTTCTTTTTCCAAGTATATTACTCAACCTTGCACTCAACGTCAGCAAGACCAAGGATTTGATTGTGGACTTCAGGAAGGGGAAGTCAGGAGAACACACACCAGTCCTCATTGAGGGGTCAGTGCTGGAAAGGGTGAGTAGCTTCAAGTTTCTGGGTGTCAACATCTCAGAAGATCTATCTTGGGCCTGACACATTGATGCAATCACAAAGACGGCACACTACTTCATTAGAAATTTGAGGAGATTTGGTATGTCACCAAAGACTCTTGCAAATTTCTACAGATGTACGGTGGAGAGCATTCTGACTGGTTGCATCACCGCCTGGTATGGAGGCTCCAATGTGCAGGATCGAAAGAGTCTGCAGACGGTTGTAGACTCAGCCAGCTCCATCACGGGCATAACCCTCCCCAACATCGAGGACATCTTCAAGAGGCGGTGCCTCAAGAAGGCAGCATCCGTCATTAAGGACCATTGGGGAGGATGTACAGGAGCCTGAAGATCCAGACTAAATGTTTCAGGAACAGCTTCTTCCCCTCCACCATCAGAATTCTGAATGGTCCTTGAACCCATGAACACTACCTCATTATTCCTCTTTTGCACTATTTATTTATTTTTGTAACCTATAGTAATTTTTATGTCTTTGCACTGTACTGCTGCTGTAAAACAACAAATTTCATGGCATATATCAGTGAGAGTAATTCTGATTCTGAATTACCTTTTTGAATTATTGAATCTGCTTCCCCTATCCAGATCATAACAATTCACTGTGTTTTTCATCTCCATTCTGTTTGTTGTAGATAAGGTGGATTTCAAATAATCAGACATCCTTTTGAAAGGACGAAATCTATGCCTTGCGATATGGTAATTAAAAGACCTTTTATCTTATGCAAAGTCTTTGGTTATTTATTTTGGATGTGCATCCTGTTTAGGCTCCTCGTCATAGTTTCAAAGTTCCATAAAAGTAATATTTTAATGCTTAAGGAAGTGGAATTTTGCCTTTTGTTATCTGTGCCTAGTGGGCACTGCAGTATCAGCCATCCATTGCGTTCTGCCTCATGATAATCCATGACCTTGCCCCTCCCTATCTCTGTAATCCTTCCTAGCTCTACATTTTTCTGATATATCTATGCTGCTTCCGCTCTGCATCCCTGAGTTCAATTGCACTACTTGTGGCGGCCATGCTTTCAGCTGTCAAGACCTAAACTCCCTAATTCCCTCTCTAACTTCTTAGAACCTCTCCCTTTGGCCAAGCTTTTGGTTATCTGTCCAAACGGCTCCCCATATGGCTCACTGTCAGAGTTTGTTTCATGCTGTACCTGTGATGGACTTGGTGAAATTATACCAGATTAGTGGTGCTTATATGGACACAGGTTCCTATGGTTGTTTTTGCTGAGAATGTTGGCCAGGATACAAGGTCCACTCCCTGCTCCACTTCAAACTGTTTACATCTGTCTGAGACTCTGGTTTACCTGCCAACCAAAAGACAGAATCATCAACATCGTGACAGAGTGCAGTGAGTATTCAGGCTGTGCGATTAAGTTCGCGTTGAGACAAAGCTGCAAGACAATGGTGTGCATTTGTATCCTGCCTTTAACGCAGCAAAATGCCCCAGGCTACTTCACTTAAGAACTGGTATTGAGCCAATGAAGGGGACATGAGGATGGGCAATCATGTGCTTAATCAGAACTGTAGGTTTAAAGTAAAGCCTTTAGGAGAGAACCTGTAAACAACAATGCAAATGTACTATCGACTGAGCTAGATCCTCCTGGTTCTCATCAACCTATTGTGCAGTTCCAGCATTGTCTGTTTTTATTTCAGCCTATTAGCACTAACAGTGTTCCTTCTTACCTCAATTAAATTATGGCTTTCTAACTCACTGCCAGCCACCCATTATCCTTCATGTAATTGAGTGTGTACAGGGGTAACTCATTCCTTCACGAACTACCTTGACAGCTTCATTAGAAACAACGATCTTTGAAGAAGGCACCTTATTTCCAACGTATGTGCACTTCGTCTCACCGGATAAGAACAGACTGAGCCACAAAGTTTTAAGGGAAAGAAAAATCTAGGTGCTGGGTTAGATTCAGCTATTTCCATTTTGCATCACTTCAGAAGCTGCAGAATCTGAAGGGGATATGTACTTTCTGCAAGCAACCCAGGATAAAAGTTATGGGGTATTTAAAACAAAAGGGCACTTTTTTCTCTCATTTTCTTTGAATACTTATTAATTCTGCAAACATTGGAGATGGTGAAAAGTGGATTGCTTCACTGACAGTTATTAATCCAATTGAGTAACCAAGGATAAATGCCACAGAGTGTTGGATGAGTTCAAGTATACAGAAAGCATTTGAAGAGAGTTGGCCAGGATACTGTGCGTCTAGAAGTAATAAGGGGATGATGCATTTCAGCACAAGGTCCCAGTTTGCTCAGTGCAATATCCCTTTGATTGATCCTTTGATCAAAAGACAAGGTAAGACAAAGCCTGATTAACTTCTGCGCTGAGGGAAGGCTGCGGAGATTGACTTCGTTCGATCATTTAAACCTGATCAATAATTTAATAATCACCTAGGAGTCCTCCATTGACAAATGAACCAATTTTACACTTAGGCAACATTTTGTCTCCTGCACATAGACCAGCTTTCCATTGAATAAAAGATTAACCTGTGTAAAGCTGCACAAAGCTTCCAGCGCCCCATTAAAGATGCCAATTACAGCCGTAGATCTCCTTCGGTCATACAATGAGGCATTTGAGGAAGAATGTTGCATCTATATTTGTGCGAGAATTGTCGCAGCTCATTGGAAATAAAAAGCCAAGGGGTGAGGAAAGTGTCTTCCTTAGACAGGTGTCTTGGTTATTGCCCTTCGCACTCTCCATTCTATTAGAGGGGAGCATTATTCCCAAAGCATCATTATTTTCCTAGGAGCTACTCCCACTGCATCCACCAAATGAGCAACAAAGAAAGCCGATATTCCCTATCCATGGTCATGGAGAGAAGGAATAGAAATCCTGAGGTACGCGGAGCAGCAAATCAGATTAAGCGGACAGCCAAATTAATAAAGACATGGAGTCAAATAGCGCAGAAACAGGCCCTTCGGCCCAACTTGTCCATGCTGACCAAGTTGTCTCCATGAGCTAGTCCCATTTGCCTGCATTTGGCCCATGTCCCTCTAAACCTCTCCTATCCATTACCTGTCCAGATGTCTTTTAAACATGGTAATTGTACCTGCCTCTACAGCTTCCTCTGGCAGTTCATTCCATATACCCACCACCCTCTGTGTGGAAAATGTTGCCCCTCGCGTCCCTTTTAAATCTTTCCCCTCTCACCTTAAACCTATGTTTTAGGCTGCCCTACCCTGGGAAGAACGCCTGTGACGATTCACCTTATCTATGCCCTCATGATTTTATACATCTCTACAAGGTCACCCTACTGGTTGGAATCAGACACATGCCCATCATTAGATCATTCAAACCCTGGACATGCACTGATACCAGACTGGCAGAGTCCAGCACATACCCATCACTGGATCGCCAAGCCTTGGACACGTACCCATACTGGAGTGGCAGAAATCAGTCAGTCACTGGGGTTTGGATGGATTTTCCACTCTGGACAAATTGGTGTATGCTACTAAAATACTAGAATGCATTTTTTCTGGCAGGAAAGGAAAGGAAGCAGTGTATAAACTCACATATGGATAAATATAACTGAGATATTATAGTGTTTAGACACACAAAGAATGGGGTAGATACATATATCCCAGCCTATACGTGCTAACATTCTTACAGTCGATATCACATTATACATCTTAATAGGTCAAAATGGGTTTAGGCTCTTAATCTAGGTGGATGCAACAGTATGTGACAGGAGATACAGGCATTCCCTGAGTTCCATAAGTGTTCTGTTCCTGAGAACTGTTCGTCAGCCAATTTCTTCATAAGTCAGAAATGTCTGTTTTCTCTAGGTGCCCATGTTGTATCGCTCTTTGCACGCTTGCAATGATTCATTTTATTGAATATTCACTCAAATACTACCCAAATTCACCTAATGGAACATACACTGTATCCAGTCATTAATGAATACCACAAAACAATATTATTATTAATATATTTTAAAATGCTTTAGAAATGTATGTGAGAATTTGCACAGAGTGGGATTTCCATAGGTCGGGTCATCCATAACACTCTTTCAGCTTGGGGAGAGTATAACAGTGACAGATGTGCTGTCTTCCAAATGTTATGTTAAACCAAGGTCCCAGATGGTTTTGAAATAACTTGTGGTACTCTTGGACTAAGCTGGAAACAGTTCTGATGTTGTAACCAACTGTAAATGCATCATCTTACAACTGGGGAACGTCATTGATGCAAGACATAAGTACACAGTTAATGGTAAGACCCATAAGTGTTGATGTGCAGAGGGATCATGGGGTCCAAGTCCATAGCTCCCTGAAAGTGGCTGCACAAGTTGATAGGGTGGTAAGGAAGGCAATGGCATGCTTGCCTTTACTAGTTGAGGCACTGAGTTCAGAAGTCAGGAAGTTATGTTGCAGCTTTGTAAAACTTCGGTTGGGCTGCATCTGGAGTATTGCATTCAATTCTGGTTGCTCCATTATAGGAAGGATGTGGAGGCTTTGCAGCTAGGGTTGTTTTCTCTGGAGTGGCAGAGGCTGAGAGGAGACCTGATAGAAATTTCTAAAATTATTAGAGGCGTAGATAGACAGCTGGTATGTTTTTCTCAGGGTCAAACTGTCTAATCTAAGAGGGCATATATTTAAGGTGAGGGAGGAAAGTTCAAAGGAGATGTGCGGGGCAAGTTTTTTTACACAGTGGTGGGTTCCTGGAATGCGCTGCCAGGGGTCGTGGTGGAGGCAGATATGATAGAGGCACTTAAGAGGCTCTTAGATAGGCACATGAATATGCGGAGAATGGAGGGAGATGGACCATGTGTAGGCACAAGGGATTAGATGTCATTAGTTTAATTAGTTCGGCACAACATTGTGGGCTGAATGGTCTGTTCCTGTGCTGTACTGTTCTATGTAAATGGAAATAGGAGTATGTGATCCAGCTATATTGGTTGGGTGTACCATTCCATGTGGACAGGAAATGTGTACCCCGACTCCATTATCACCTTATCTGCTTTTTCCTTTAGTGTCCAAAAATATGTCACTGTCAGCCAAACAAACTTGACAAACAATTAGAGACCGAAGATGCTGGAATGTGGAGCAACAAACAAACTGCTGGAGAAACTCAGTGGGTCAGGCAGCATCTGTGGAGGCAAATGGATAGTTGACATTTTGGGTCAATTCCTGCATCGGGACTTCTGATCAAGGGCTCAACCTAAAAAGCTGATTGTCCCTTTGCCTCCATAGATACTGCCTGACCCACCAAGTTCCTCCAGCAGTTTGGTTTTTGACTAGGTGAAGAAATATCTACTCATTTCCGTTCTAAGTAGCCAATGCATTATTCTGACACTCCGCCTCCTGTTTCTAGACTCTTCTGGCTACTGTTATGACAGAAGTAGCTTTGGTTATCCACTCTCGGGTAGGCAACATTGTTTTCACTGTCTGCGCTGTAAGACTGTTACTGAGACCTCTTCTCATATCACTGCTCTTCTTGTGCTGATGGCTCTCTACCATTGCTGACTTGCAGCTGTTTTCAAACGGATAATGGTGCACCTCCCAGCAAGGCCTAACAAGAGTACATCAATGCGTGTGGAAACTGAGTTGAACACTAACGCAGATTCGATCAGCCCATCCTGCCATTCTGCTTCAAGCTGAATAATCATCAATGTTCCTTGAACTGCCAGTTCGAGTACCCTCCCCATTCTCCAGTTCTGCCTGCTCCCATTCAGTCAAACACAAATTACAGAGAAGCAATGGGAGACCTACTGTTTCTCACAGATAATTAACTCGTTGTCATTGCTGTAGTTGGACTCAGGGGAAAATTTCCACCTGAGTGCAATGCTTTTCTGAAGAAGGAAACTTTCTAGTTGATCGTCGCTCAGCCTCTACATAATCTCTGGAGTTATTACCTTTCTTTCAGCATTGATTACAGCATATGTACTACATGCATGAGGAGATTAGGCAACTTATACATGTATCATTAAACATCTTCAATATCTCGTAGTGATTGGCACATGGGCAAACTCACCTTCCTATGAAATATGCCTGACAGCTGTTTAATTAAAAGGTACTCGAATGGAAAAGCCATTTGGCAGGAAGAAGGGAGCAAACTCCATGACCTGCCCTGGCAGTGCCAACAGCCTGATCTCCAGATGGGAGGCTAAACTGCAAAAGAATTAAGAATTCAGAGGAATACTGGTGAATCGGTGTGAGAAAAATCAAAGATAAGCTTTGCATTTATACTGCCCCTTGTCACAGTCCTCAGTCATTCAGAGGTGCCTCGAGTACATTGGGTTCCATCTGTGGGGAAATCTCTCCCTTGGATCCTCTTTGCGGGAGATAAGATTTCGATTACCTTTCTTGGCTCAGCAGATTTGTCAGCAAGGCACGTTTCAAATAAATAAGTTGCAATCATTTGTTCAAGGTAGATGAGCAGTGAGCAGCAGGAACCTAAGATGATTGTTTGCGGGGGTACTGAATGCTAACCCAGCGTCTCTGCTGCTGTCCGAACTCTGGTTTAGGCCAGCCCTCCCAATCTGAGTTTCCCGTGCACCCTCTCCTTTGAATGAGATGCATTTCATAATGTGAACCTCTGCCTGTTCTCCTAATACAGCCCCTAACTCTAGCTGTTTTCAAGCCTCGGGATCATTTAAGCACACGCTACCTATCCAGCAAAATACAGAGAGGGACCTGGGGTATTACAGGAGCCATCAATTTAGCACATGGTGTCCTGGCACACTGCTATCCGCTGTCTCTTTATCTGTGAGTTCATCTGGTGAGTGCTGGTGGATTATTTGATTAGTGTCCACAGAAGCTCAGTGACCAAGTCAGGTGTCAGGAACAGACACACAATCCTTGCCTGATTTCTGCATGCACACTCCCCAGATGGATTCAGCAGCTAATAATCAGGAGCACTAACCACAAACAGTTTCATTCCCTTTCCAGGAGATGTGCTCTGACCAGTCTTACAGCTGTATATCTAGAGAGTTCAGCCTGTTCCATCCTACAGCCTACACTGCATATTGTGCACTGTTTCAATAACTATCAAAATTAGGTTTATTATCACTAACGTATGTCATGAAATTTGTTGTCTTGCGGCAGTAGTACGGTGCAATACATTAAAAATTACTATAAGTTACCAATAAATAAATAGTGCAAAAGAGGAATAATGAGGTAGGGTTCATGGACTGTTCAGAAATCTGAAATGGCATGGGATTAAATATGGACTGTTCCTTAATATGCTGGCAGTAGGGCTCAACTATATGTCTAAAAAGCTTACCAAGTCTGTACAAGTATTTAGGACAGACATTGTGGACCGAATGGTCTGTTCCTGTACTGTACCATTCTAAGTTATGCTTTATGAATATCCTGCCCACATTCCTACATTACAGTAGGGACAACAGGGCAGTTGATTGGCTGCATTGCGTTCTGGGATGATCTGAGATTGTGAAGGGCAATTCCTTCCAACAGGTTAATGAGGGTTTAGCCAAATCTCAAGCAGTAACCTGTTAAATAAAACACAGAGCGGCATTTGTGACACCAGGGATTGCTGTGAACTTGTATTGATTTTGTGAAGTTATCCCAGTTGTGGAATAAATTTAATTGGAGTATTAATCTTGTAATGAAAAGGGAATAATGTCGACTATTAAACGGTGCAGTCACCAGTCCCAAACAACATGAGCAGCCCTGTCTCGTGTTCATTAACCACCCATGACAATAATATGTACTGCTCCCAATCAGGATCATGGCTTGATAATTCATAGACTCTGGGATAAGAAATGTGTTCTTGGCTGTAAATGAACCAATTCCTTTATTGCCACCCTCTCAGATATAAATTAAAATGCTTTATTGAGCATAGTATAAAGTGCTGCCTGACCTTCTGAGAATTTAGAGCATTTTCTGCTTCTATTATACAAGGAAAAGCATTGTCAGAACAACAGTAAAACCAGAAATGATCAGTGACAAGAAGATAGCAGAGAGAGGGCAAGTCAGGTGGAGCACTGTATGGTTTATCAGAAAGACAATCTTTAATGTTAATCAGAGGCATTTTGAGGGTATGATGGGGAAAATAGTCTGTGGATATGTTTAGTTGCTTCTCTTTGAATCTGAATTTCCTACCTTCTGTAGGAACTTTAAGATTTAGAGCATAGAACAATACAGCACAGTACAGGCTCTTCGGCCCACGATGTTGTGCCGACCTATGTAAACCTACTCTATGATCAATCTAACCCTTCCCTCCTACACAGTCTATCACCCTCTGTTTTTCTCACATCCATGTGCCTATCTAAAAGCCTTTTAAATGTCCTTATTGTATCAGCCTCTACCACCACCCCCAGCAGTGTGTTCCTGGCACCCACCACTCTGTGTGTGTAAAAAAAAACTTGCCTCTCACATTCTTCCCCCCCACCCCCCTAAAACTTTCTTCCTCTGACCTTAAACTGATGTCCTATGGTATTGGCCATTGCTGCCCCGGGGAAAAGGTGCTGGCTGTCCACTCTATCTATTGCCACTCATAATATTGTACACCTCTATCAAGTCGCTTCTCATTCTGCGTCGCTCCAGAGAAAAGCCCTAGCTCGCTCAACCTTTCCTTATAAGACATGTTCTCTAATGCAGGCAGCATCCTGGTAAATCTCCTCTGCATCCTCTCCAAAGCTTCCACATCCTTCCTATAACAGACTTTTTCCCAGGGCAACAATGGCTAACACGAGGGGACATAATTTTAAGGTGATTGGAGGAAGGTATAAGGGGGTTGTCAGGGGTAAGTTTTTTTATTCAGAGAGTGGTGGGTACATGGAATGCACTGCCTGAGGAGGTTGTGGAGGCAGATACATTAGGGACATTTGAGAGACTCTTAGCTCCCCATTTCTCTAACATTCATGTGTCTGTGGGAGGGAAGGGTTAGATAGATCCTAGAGCATGATAAAATGTTGGAACAACATGGTGGGCTGAAGGGCCTGTATTGCGCTGTAGTGTTCTATAATGAGGTGACCAAAACTGAACACAATACTCTAAGTGTGGTGTAACCAGAGTTTTATAGAGCTGCAACATCACCTCGTGGCTCTTGAACTTAGTCCCCCGACTAATGAAGGCCAACACACCATATGCCTTCTTAATCACCCTATCAACTTGCATGGCAACTTTGAGGGATCTATGGACTTGGACCCCAAGATCCCTCTGTTCCTCCACACTGCTAAGAATCCTGTCATTAACCTTGTACTCTGCCTTCAAGTTCGATCTTCCAAAATATATCACCTCACACTTGTCCGGATTTGCTTTCAGCCTCAGTTAGTCTCTGTTTCTGGGTATTTGTGGAAAAAACAAGAGAATGCAACCTTTATCACAACTTGGAAGTTATTGCACCAAACTAATGCCATGATGTTTTATAACCCTCCCTGCCCTCGTGCTACACCTGTGCCTTAATAGACCATCTTTCTATTCATTTTGGGTTAATTGCCTTTTCTTCTCTGCCTGTGATTGGTGAGAGGGTAACTGTCATAGGCAGCCCCCACACTGCACAGGCTCAACTCGCCCCAGTTGCCTGCAGACCCTCAAAGCAACATCTACACATGCACCAACCACCTCCTCCATCCCAAAACCTAATTGCTTTGGGCTTGCTGCAGCTGAAACCATGTAGATCCTTCACCCAATGGATAAAGCTTGAATAGCTTTAGCTGCATTCTAGTAGGCTTAAAGTAGAAGGCGAGCCATTGAGTAGTGGAGTAGGCTTGAAGGGCCAAGTGGCCTACTTCCTGCTCCTACTTTTCTATGCTAACTGTTCCTCTACTGCTTCAGCTTCTGGCTTGTTTCCAGTGTAAGTGGTGATAACTGAGGATCAACCAATTGGACTCACCGGTACTCCGGTTGAACAGGGCCCTCCTGGCCCCCACCGTTCTTATAGCCGGCATTGTATTGCCCAACATATATTTTAAAAAAAATAAAATTCAACAACTGCCAGAAGCCCAAATCAAAACAAAATGCTGGGGATTCTCAGCAGGTTAGGCAGCATCCGTAGAGAAAGAGATGGTTAATGTTTCAGGTCCATGGCTTTTCATTGTTATTAGGAAAGCTTTGAGTTAAGATGTAGTGAAGGGGAGGACAAAACAGAAGGGAAGGGGTGGAAGGTAGAGGAGATTAAATGGATAAAGGGATGATAGTGAATGGTGGTAATAGGACACGAAAGGTCAGTGTAAAGGAGGTGCAAATCCAGAATGACGATGTGAAATTGGCAATGGAAGGTGGAAATTTTAAGTAAAGATGCTGGAAATGCTGATTGTCTAAAATTGTTGTTGTTATTATTATCGTTGTCACATGTACCAAGATACAATGAAAAACGTAGTTTTGCAAGCTTATCCATACAGATTATTTCAAAACATAAGTACATCAAGGTAGTTTAAGGGAAAAGCAATAACAAAATGCAGGATATAGTGTTACAGCTACAGAGAAAGTGTATGCAGGTAAACAATAAAGTACAAGGCCATGATGAGGTAAATTCTGAGGTCAAGAGTTCATTTTTAATGTGCGAGAGGTCCATTCAAGACTCTTATAACAGCGGGATAGAAGCTGTCTTTAAGCTCAGTGGTGCGTGTTTTCAAGCTTTTGTATCTTCTGCCCAATGGAAGGGGGGAGAAGAGAGAATGTGCGAGGTGGGAGGGGTCTTTGATTATGTTGGGATTATTTGATTATTATGAGACAGTGAAAAGTGTAGATAGAGTCCATGGAGGGGAGGCTGGTTGTCGTGATGGATTGAGCTATGTCCACAACTCTCTGCAATTGTTGAACTCATTGCTGAATCTCGAAGGCTGTTCCTTATTACAGCCAACATAAAACCAACTATTTGATATCAATGTTTCGACACTGCCTCGATGCTGAGGGTTTTACCTGATGTACCTTAGGGCCATTAATGCGGCTAACAGTACAGCTACACAAAAAACAAACTGCTCAAGGAATTCAGTGGGTCAGGCAGCATTTATGGAGGGAAACAGACAGTCAAAGTTTCGGATTGACTGGCCAGATGAAGGGTCTCGACCTGAAACATTGACTGTCCTATTGGTTTATTGTTGTCACTTGTACTGAGGTACAGTGGAAAACTTGTCTTGCGTACCGTTCGTACAGATCAATTCATTACACAGTGCATTGACATAGTACAGGGTGAAAAGATATGATATCTTTATTAGTCACATGTACATTGAAACACACAGTGAAATGCATCTTTTGCGTAGAGTGTTCTGGGGGCAGCCCGCAAGTGTCGCCATGCTTCTGGTGCCAACATAGCATTCCCACAACTTCCTAACCCGTACATCTTTGGAATGTGGGAGGAAACCGGAGCACCCGGAGGAAACCCACACACACATGGAGAGAATGTACAAACTCCTTACAGACAGTGGAAGAGTAAAGTGTCACAGCTACAGGGAAGTGCATTGCAGGTAGACAATAAGGTGCAAGGTCATAACAGGGTAGATTGTGAGGTCAATAGTCCATCTCATTGTATAAGGGAACCATTCAATAGTCTTATCACAGTGGGTAGAAACCGTCCTTTGAGTTCCTCCTGCAGTTTGTTTTTTGCTCTGGATTCCAGCATCTGCAGTCTCTTATGTCTCCATAGTACTGCTACATATCTGCTTCTGGTATGAGGTGTTACGTCCTCATAAGCACATGCTGAACATCTTTCACACAAAGTGGTGTAATCTGGAAGCAAAGAGGCTGTGGACGCTGGGGGAAATAGGAACTTTCAAAACTGAAATCAATAGACTTTTGTTAAGTAAGGACATGAGTGGATGAGAAGGCATAGGCAGGTGAATGGAGTTGAAGTACAGAACAGACCCAATCTAATTGAAATGGCATTTCACGGCGAGAAAATTCCATCATGTTTGCTCTATCCCCCTACACCACACTGACAGAGATTTTATTGTCAGTTTGTAAAGGGATCTTTATACATTCATTGCCATCAATGAACTTTCAACTTCAAGCTCTGGAGCAATGGTGCATGTCTGACAAGCTCATAAACGGTTCTCATCAGGCAATAAAAGAAACACTGAAGTCGCTGTGGGTTTTCTTACCTTGCAGTGATGTTGTGTGTAATCAGGTGGTGTATGTAAGGTGGGACAAGTGGAGTCATGTGCCTGCCCTAATTATCATCCATTAACAAAATGCATGTCATGTATTTATGGACAGGTGGCACACAAGCTACTTAACATGTAGGTGCACCGTGACCCTCTGAAACCGCACAAATTTAAATTCCTATACATGTCCCTTGGATGCATTTGCCTGAGGACAGGCAAGTAACCTGATAGTAAAGCTTTCTCGGTGTCAGTCCATGACAGGGACGATGCACTGAATAGATCGCTCTCTGCTTAAAAGCTTGAAGCTCCATAGACAGAATTGTGGCAGTGAAGTCATCTGAGTTGAGAAAGTGGTGAAAAAAGCTTATAGAATCCTGGTCCTTATAAACAGAGGCAGACAGTCCAAGAGCAAGACAGTCACGATGAACATTTATAAGATGTATTTGTTCGGTCACCACTGGAATATTGCGTTCAGGTCTGAGTGCCACACTTTCAGAAAAATGTGAAGGCTTTGGCAAGGGTGCAGAAGAGATTTACCAGGGACAAGGGTCTAGAGGAGCTGGGGTTGTTCTCCTACGAACAGAGGAGGTTACAAAAGGATCTCCTAGACTCATACAGCACAGAAATGGGCCCCTTTGGCTGACTGCATCTGTTCTGGCCATCAAGTATCCATAATCCCATTCTGCAGCCTTCAATATCAGAACATTTCAAGTGCTCATGTAAATAATGCTTAAATGTCGTGAGAGTATCTGCCTTCACCACTCCTCAAACACTGCGTTCCGGGTTTCAACTGCTCTCAGGGTGACAAATTTCTTTTTTTTATAACCCCTCTAAATCTACTACCCCTCTTTTATTTTAAACCTATGCCCTCTGGTTATAGGCACCTCTGCGAAGAGGAGAAGTTTCTCACTATCTACCCAATCTATGCTCCTCCATAATTTTGCATTCCTTACTCGGATCCCTCCTTGACCAGTCTCTCCTCATAACTGAAATGTTGTATTCAGGATGCCAGTAAACATCCTGGTGAATCTCCAATGCACCCTATCCAGTGCAATCATATCCCTCCTATGGTGTGGTGACCAAAACTGCAAACAGTACTCCAACTACAGCCTGACTAATGTTTTACATAGTTGAGCCATAACCTCTGTATTCTGTGCTGCTGCATAATGAAGGCAATTATTCTGTGCGCCTTCTTAACCACCTTATCTACCTGTGCCGCTGCTATTGGAGATCTTTAGGTATGTATATCAAGGACCTTGTATTGCTTAGTAATGCCTAGGATTCTGCCATTCATTGCATATATTCTAACCTAGGTAATGCTGCAACTGTACGGGGTACTGGTGAGGCCGCACCTGGAGTACTGCGTGCAGTTCTGGTCTTCTTACTTGAGGAAGAATGTACTGGCTTTGGAAGCAGTGCAGAGGAGGTTGACCAGATTGTTTCTGGAAATGAGGGGGTTCGCCTATGAGGAGAGATTGAGTCACCTGGGACTACACTCACTGGAATTCAGAAGAATAAGAGTGGATCTTATCGAAACATATAAAATTATGAAAGGGATAGATAAGAAAGAGGCAGGAAAGTTGCTTCCACTGGTAGGTGAGACTAGAACAAGGGGCATAGCCTCAAGATTCAAGGGAGTAGATTTGGAATGGAGATGAGGAGAAACTGCTTTTCCCAGAGAGTAGTGAATCTGTGGAATTCTCTGCCCAGGGAAGCAGTAGAGGCTACCTCATTAAATATAGTTAAGACACAGTTAGATAGTAGGGGAATTAAGGGTTATGGGGAAAGGGCAAGTAGGTGGAGCTGAGTCCATGGCCAGATCAGCCATGATCTTATTGCATGATGGAACAGGCTCGATGGGCCAGATGGCTGACTCCTGCTCCTATTTCTTACGTTCTTAACCTTATTAGACCTCCCATTACACACCACCTCACAGTTTTCAGAATTAAATTCCATCCACCATTGTACTGCCCATCTTATCAACTCATCAATATCGTTTTGTAGCTGAAGACTTCTCTCTTCACTATCAGCAGGTCTGCAGGCTGTCCCCAGGTAATGAACAGAAAAGTAAGTTGGAAAATGCACAAAAATCACTCGATTTGGTAAGCACACCTCTACAGTATTGTGATGAATGGCATCAAAAGCACATAAGACTGATTTGAAAGAACGATTACTGAAAGTGGGGGGAGAGAGAGAAGAAAATAGTTCTGTCACTCATAGGAACGAACATATAAATGTATGTCGGACTTTTGAATTTAATGATATTGTGGGAACTCATATGTGCGGGTGTCTGTAAGTCGGGCGTTCATAACCTGGGGATGACCTGTATCAATTTTAAGGTCATTTGTGGACAAACCAATCACATTTCCAAATTCACATTCAGATTGTTAATCTCTAATGACAAGCAGCACCGATCCCTTCAGTCCACCACTGGTCACAGGTGTCAGATAGAAAAAACAACCCTTGACCATCTCTTCTGGCCTCCTAATGCCAAACCAATTTCAGATCCAATTTTCCAAATTTCTCTGGAACCCATGGGCTCTAACCTTTTGGACCAGTCTCCCATTTGGTCCTCGTCAAAGGGCTCATTGACTCCATGTTGACTGTATTCACTGCATTACTCTCATTGACGCAATTAGTCACCTCTTCGAAAAGTTCAGTCAAATTAATTAGACAGGATTTCACCTTGACAAAGCCGTGCTGGTTATCCTTGACTAATCCCTGCCTTTCCAAGTGCAGATTAATCCTGCCCCTTAGACCTTCTCCCCCCAGTAATTCTCCCGTCACTAATGTTAGACTCACCAGCCTGTAATTACCTGGGTTATCCCTGCCGCCCTTCTCGAATAAAGGTGCCACATTTGCTGACTTCCATTCATCTGGCATCTCACCTGTGGCCATAGAAGATTTAGAAATCTGTCAGATCCCAGCAAACTCCTCCTTTGCCTCCCATAGCGGCCTGGAATATATCTCACCAGCACCTATGGATTTATCCACCTTGAAACCTGCTAAGACATCTAGTACCTTCTCTTCAATGGTAATTTGTTCTAGAAAACCACCAGCCCTCTCCCTGAATTCTCCAACTACAATGTCTTTCTCCATAGTGAATACAAGTGAGAAGTATTCATTTAAGACTTCACCATATCTTCTGGCTCCATGAACAGCTTGCAACTTTGGTTCCGAATGGGCCCCACTCTTGCACCTAATACAATAATAAATGCTTTGGAACTTTCCTTTGTGTTTTTCCACCAGTGCTATTTTGTGCCTCTTCACCCTCCTAAGTTCCCACTATACTTTCTATATTCCTTATTCCCTTGATGCCCTCTTCTGGTTTTAGTCTCTTTATCTGCAGAACACCTTCTTTTCTTTAGCCAACTCTGATGTCCCTTGACATCCAAGTTTCCTGGACTTGTTGCCCTTACCTTTCACTCTCATGGAAATACAATGGCTTGAGCCCTCATTATTTCATTTTTGAAGTGACTCCCACCAGTTGCCTGCAAGTAGCTGCTCCCAGTCTACTCCTGCCAGGTCCTGTCTTTTCTTATTGACCTCGGCCACCGCGCTCCCCCCCCCCACCCTACCCCCAAACTAAGGACCTTAATTTCCAGTCAATCCTTGTCCTTCTCCATTACAATCTTAAAATTAGACTTCTGTTGAAAGTTCTTAAAATCATAAGGTGTTGGTGGAGGATAGTCAAGAACTGGGTGATGTACAATGAAGATGATTCACAGTAGAACCAAAAGTGACATGGGGAAAAATACTTTTACACGGTGAGTGATTAGGGTGTGAAATGCATTGTCAGGGTAGTAGTGGAGGCAGATTCAAAAGGGAGCTGGCAAAGTATAATTAAAGAAAATTCACAGGGCTTTGATGAGATAACTGACAATACCCAATATTGTTGAACACTAACAAAAAACTGTAAAACATCCCCCTAAAATGAATCAAAAATAATAAACCAAAAAAAATCAAGCCCAAAAGTGAAATACAAGGCTTGAATCCTAAACAGAAAATGCTGGGGGCACAAGAGACTGCAGGTGCTGAAATCTGGAGCAACAAACAATCTGCTGGAGGAACTCAGCGGGTCGAGCAGCATCTGTGGGGAGGAAAGGAATTGTTGACGTTTTAGGTGGAAACCCTGCATTCAGAAAGTACTGGGGTTACTCAGCAGGTCAGGCAGCATCAGTGGAGAGAGAAACACTTTTCAGGTCGATGAAGTTCCATCAGTAAAGTGCTGAAGTTGAAATGAAGTAGAGCTGTGATATTAAAAAATTACTGTCATACAGTTTTGTAGTGCAAACTATTCTTGCTGAAATATATAAGGTCTTGTAATATAAATGAGGCTGCTGTAACTGTGTGTGACAGCATGCTGTAATGTGAGACATGACCATGATACAAGGAGAAAACATGCAACTACCTTGTTTCAAATGAGAGTAGACTACAATAGAAATAACAATGGACTGTAGCCACAATCATTGGATTATAATGCAAATGAGATTGGTTTGCAAACTAATTGAAGCAGGGCTGTAATATTCATGTAGCTGAGTTGTATTTGTTAGAGGAGCTGTTTCAGGAGGTGGTTTCCTGAATCCCTCTCAGGCTGCTCCAACAGCACCTCCTCCATACGCAGCCTGCTCCACTAGGTTTATGAGAACGCTGCCCCCTGCAGGTTCCCTGCCAGGTTACACTCCATCTTCACTTGGAAATATGTCGCTGTTCATTCATTGTCGCTGTTGAAACCCTGGAACTTGCAAGTCACGAGGTCTGTGGGAGTGCCTTCACGTGGACCACAGCAGTTCAAGAAGGTGATTCAGCAGCACCTTCTCAGTGTAATTAGGGATGGGCAGTAAAGTGCTGGCTTTGCCAGCAATGTCCACATCCCAAAATGAATTAAGAGGAGGTCGTAGTCCAAACTGTTGGAGGTGGCTATTGAAGGTCTGAGGAGGGCTATCGACATGTCATCTACACTCACAGGACATAGTCAAGATTTCTACAGACCTTCCTCCAACAGCGGGGAATGTCAATAGGCACTAAGGAGAGAGAACAATATTTCTTTGGTGAAAACGAGGATGAAGGGAGGCTTAATTGAGGCATATAAATTATGAGGGCCTTGAATAGAATTAATGGGGAGAAACTATTTCTTATAGAAGAGAGGTAAATAATTAGTGGGTGTAGACTTTGGGTAATGGGTAGAAAGAAGAATGTTTTCAACCAGAGGGTAGTGAGGATCTGGAACTCACAGGCTGGAAGGGTGATGGAGGTCGAAGACTTTTCAGCTATTGACATTCTATAACCCAAAAGGCCATGAGACCAGAAGAAAGGTTGCGTAGATCTTTTTCAGTTGGTGTGGACACAATGATTTGGATGCCTTGCCTCCATGTGATTTCTGAATGTGTGAAGGTTGTGATGCTGCCCTCACACATCTTCAAGTGCACGCTGTCTTCCAGAGGACACTCTCTGATAGTAACTTGGAGAGGGGAAACTGTCTCTTTCTCTGACATAGCGCTATGCTAATAAGATCATAGGACCATAACAAGCAGGTTTACTTTAACTTTCTTAGTTAACCTTGGTTGGTTCATCCCTCCCTTAGGATCTTTCATCCTTACTGGGAGATATTTTTGTTGAGTGAATGAGTTACCTCCTCAAATGTCTGCCGCTGAGTGCTGACTGTCCTTCCTGTTAATCTATCCGTCCTGTCCACCGTGGCCAATCCTATCCTCATTCCTTTTTAATTCCCTTTGTTTAAGTTAAACACCAAATTTTCTAACCCAAGTATCTTGTTCTCAAAGAGAATACAAAATTCTGTGCTGAGATCACTGCTTCTTGGAGATCTTTTACTCTGAGATCAATTATTGAATCCCCATTACCCAATATCAAATCCAAGATAGCCTGTTCCCCAATTGGCTTCATAACGTTTCTCTGGGAAACTATCTTGAATGCACTCAATGAATTTGCTTTCACATCTGATCTTTGTACATATTAGATACATGGACGAGAGAGGTCTGGAGGGGAATGGGCTGGGGCCAGGTAAATGGGACTAGCCTAGCAGAATAATGTTTTGGCACAGACTAGAAGGGCCGAATGGCCTGTTTTCTGTGCTGTAGTTTTCTATGGTTCTATGAAAGTTAAAGTATAATTACGGCACTGGTCTTTTTCAATGCCCAATTATTGTTGATCTATACCCTTTCCCATAGAGTGAGTACGGTTTGAGGTCCATGCCCAATGCCTACCAGTGACTTCTTTCCCTTTTTTGTCTTTTACCTCCACCACATTGACTCGATGTCCTCTGAGCACTCATTGTCTCTCACAACTGTACTTAATCCATCTCTTTCCCTTCCCCACCACCTTTCCCTTCCCACCTGTCCCTCAAAAGTCAAATGTCTCTGAATATTAAATTCCTGGCCTTGATCCTCATGCAACCATGTCTCTGTAATGGTTTTCAGACCATATCTGTTCACCTCTATTCATGCCCTTAGTTCACCTACCCTATTGTGAATGCTTCATGCATTACGAAACAATGCCTCTTGACTTGCCTCTGTGTCATTTTTAATCATCTTAATTTTTTTGTCCCTTGGCCCTATTTTTTCTTGCCCTTGATTTCCCGGTCTTCGGATCTTGCATTATGTTTTTTCCTTTCATTTCTGATCTTGTTTCTCTCTCTCCAGTCACCTTGTTTGGGTTCCCATCCCCCTGACATTCCAGTTTAAACCCTCCCTAGCAGCACTAACGAGCACTTCAGTCCCAGTCCTGCCTGGGTGTAAGCTGTCCCACTTGTACAGCAGCCACCCTGCTGTGTGGGGACACGAGAGATGCAGATGGTGGAACCCGGAGCAATGAACGATCTGCTGCGGGAACTCAGCGGGCCAAGCAGCATCTGTGGCGGGAAAGGAATTGGTTGACATTTCAGGTCCAAACGCTGCATCAGGACATTTCACCCCCCTCCCCCAACCCCCCCCCCCCCCAAAGATGCTGCTCTGAGTTCCTCCAAAAGATTGTTTGTTGCCCTACTCTGTGTGTGTGCGTGCGTGTGCACACAACATCCCTACTGCCACATCTGTCTAGATGGAGAGAAACTAGTATCCACGCCTCCCAGCCTCTGCCAAGCTCTAACCTGACCCAGTGCAGAGCTGCGCAATCGACCAACCATTCTGTTTAACCAAAAAACGGCAGCCACTTTGCTGTACCTGTTTAGTATTCCCAATCGTGAAAGAGACTGGTAATAATGTTAGTAATTGTACTGGGCTTGCAGGTTACCAGCCCAATAATTAGGAGGACTGGATGAATGATGAGTTCAAATCCCACTACTGCAGCTGGTTAATTAAGTAAATACATTTAGTTAATTAAAGAAATCTGGAATAGAAAGCTGGTATCTGTAACGGTGACCATGAAACCAGACTGTTATTAGAAACCCATCTGGTTCACTGATGTTCCTGAGAGAAGGAAACGTGCCATCCTTACCCGATCTGGCCAAGATATAACCGCAGACCCGCACAAGTGTAGTTGACTCTTACTGCCCTCTGAAATGGCCCAGAATGTAACTTGCTTCAAAAGAGGTCGGGAGTGAGTAACGAATGCTGACTTTACCTGCAACCCATGAATGAATGAAAACAAAAACTTGGGGGGCTGTTCACTCTCTTTCCCCAGTTAAAGAATGCAGAGGTAATGGACGTTCAGAGGGACTTAGTTATAACACCTGCTAAAGGAAGTGTACGTGAATTAGAGGTGCAATGTGTGGGTTGGGGGAAGGTACCAGGATCCATTGTACTTTCTCACTAGAGTCATAGGCTAGCTAATTTTCATGTCATTTATACCCAGTGTATATAAGATATCTTTATTAGTCACGTACATCGAAACACACAGTGAAATGCTTCTTTTGCGTAGTGTTCTGGGGACAGCCCGCAAGTGTCGCCATGCTTATGGCGCCAACATAGCATGCCCACAACTTACTAACCTGTACGTCTTTGGAATGTGGGAGGAAACCGGAGCACCCGGAGGAAACCCATGCAGACACGGGGAGAATGTACAAACTCCTTACAGACAGCGGCGGGAATTGAACCCTGGTCTCTGGTGCTGTAATAGCGTTACGCTAACTGCTACACTACAATAAACTTGACTCAGATTGGTCACAGACTAATTGAACCAAGAAGTGGAATTGAAATCCCGCTCCTCTCTTGATGTTTCAGACAAGTGCTGTTCTGTGCTCCGGAGGCTGTGTTCTGCTGGCTACCAGTGCTCTGCTGGCGATCGTTACCGTCTTCCTGCCAAGTGGTCAGTGTGAAAAGAGGATTTGCACACTAGCTGGTTACATGCAAACAACAGCAGGTGAGTGAGCCTTCCAACGTACTGCTTCTTGTGTCTCTTGGCTGCCATGCTGTCACAGTGGTGTGGAAATCATGGGAGCTCTGTGTGGGATTTAAAAATCAGTCATTGCACATACAACGGCAAGTTGGATAGTTGTTAACTACATTTTAAGGTTGTATTTTAATTGCAACTTGTGCAATAACTCATCAACAATTAGCATCAAATCTTCAGGCTAAGTCAGTAAGTCTGTGTGATATCAATTGATACCTATAGAGGTTTGTAAAGGAGATATAAATACAATAGATAAAATTGTATAGATGTTACATCCACGATTTCCCAAAAAGCACACCAAGCAGGAAAGGATCCTCAATAGTTAATAGTTGAGTTTATTGTCATATGCACAAGTATGTGTGTGCGCAGGTGCAATGAAAAACTTACTTGCAGCAGCATCACAGGCACAGAGCATCATATAAGCAGCATTCACAAGAAAAACAACAACTTATATCCAATTTTAACAAGGAAGAAGACAATTAGGACAAAAAAAAAGTCCATTTTAGTGATCAAAGTGGTCATAATGTTGTAGTGATTAGGATTGTGTTGGTTAGTTCATGGACTGAATGGTTGAAGGGAAGTAGCTGTTCTTGAACCTGGTGGTGTGGGACTTCAGGCTTCCGTACCTCCTATCCGATTGTAGCTGCAAGAAAATGGCATGGGCCGGATGGTGGGGATCTTGGATGATGGATGTTGCCTTCCTGGGGAGGGATGTGCCCGTGATGTGTTGGGCTGAGTCCACTACTTTCTGCAGCTTCTCACGTTCCTGCACATTCGAATTGCCGTACCAGACCACAATGCAACCTTTCTGGTAAAAGCGCTGAAAGCTATTGTGGTCCAAGTTAACATTAATATTTCTCATCAATTATCTTCTCATTGAAAGCACAGATTCTTTGATGGAATACATTTCCACAGGAGGTTATTCACATCTCTGTGTCTTAATAATGCTTTCAGTGTGGAGTCCATCAGAGCCATCCTAATCCATTCCTCATCCAATAGTTGTGCAGGAATGTGCCAGGGAGTGAGAAGCTAGTCATTCTCTACCTTCTCAGCCCAGAACCACTGAGACCAACGGTGGTTCACAAGTCTCAATGGAGATCAGTATCCTGACACAGAATAGGAAACAAACCTGGGACTTCTCAGGCTTATGGTTTAACGAGCCACTGGATAAAGTCTCTGACATCTGCAAGGCCATAAACAATATGATTTTCAAGGGGTGTTGAGGGGCTGTGATCAACACAAGGTTGTGTTCAGTAGTCCAGCCATAATGCCACAGGAAGGCACACTATGCAGGTATCCACAGGTCCTACCTGGCACCCCTCACAATCATGTTACAAAGTGCTGGAGGCCCGAGTTTATGTCTTGTTAGTGGACTGGGTTTGGCACTTGAGGTTGAGAGACAATGAGTAATTACTAAATGAATAGCACTGTCAAGGTTTGGATTGGCTGCAAAGGTTTTAGATGATAATTGCTCCAACTATCGAGTGAATGTGGGCAAAGATTAACGAGCTCTAAGCCTCGTGTGAATGATAAAATAGTTAGATGGTGGCTGGAAAGACTTTCTGTTTCTAGGATTAACGTTTTCATCAATCAGAAGCCAACAGGCTGGGCAGGGTGATGTGGTGTATTCACAGGCCGAGCCGCTGAGGGAGGACTAGAGGCGTGTGCGGGAGGAGGGCAGCAAGCAGGTGCACCAGTAATCACTGTGCTCATTCCGTACCCACGCGTACGTGCCAGTGTATACAAAGTCTGCACGGTTAATGTGCTTTTCTGAATCTAAACTGGACAGATCCCTGGTCCAAATGGTCCTTCCTGAGTTGGATTCCTGTTGGAGCTATTCCAAGCAATGTGATGTATCTCTCTCCAGCAAGGTAAGGAAGGGAAAGCCATAGAGTTGTACAGAACAGGCTCTTCGCTCCCCCCCCCACCCCCCCATGTCCATGCTGACGGTTTTACTCATCTACACTAATCCCATTTGCCTGCATTAGTACCGTATCCTTCTATGCCTTGCCTATTTAAGTGTCTATCTAAATGTAGTGATTGTATCTGATCCCACCACCACATCTGGCAGCGTGTTCCACATATCAACCACTCACTATGTTAAAAAGAAACCATACCCCTAAAATTCCCATGATGGGTCGGTCTCTGATTCCCAGACAACTGGCTGCAGTGGTGCCTTCAAACAGACTGAGAGCCACACTGGGCCTTTCGTTCAATTCATTCACAGGATATGAGCGTCGCAGGTCAGGGCAGGTTTATGGTCCATCCCTTACTGGTCCTAGGAAGGGTGCCTTTATAATCGACTGTAGTTGCTGTGCTGGAGGTACTGCACATGCTGTTATGGAGGAAGTGCCCATCTGCCACTATAAAGGAACAGCCAGTCAGGATGGTGTATGACTTGGAGCTGGTGGTATTCCCCCCACTACTCCTGTCCTTGGATTAAAGTCAAAGACAAAGAGTTTATTGTCATATGGACAAGTACATGTATGCACAGCTGCAATGAGAAACTTACTTGCAGCAGCATCACAGGCACATAGCATCGGATAAGCATCATTCACAAGAAAAACATAAATTATAGCCAATTTTTACAAGAAAGAACACAATTAGAACAAAAAAAATCAAAGTTCATTGTCGTGCAAAGTGCTCATAGTGTTCCTCTACTGAGGTAGTGATTAGGGTTGTGCCAGTGAAGCTCACATATTATGGACGGATAAATTAAACAAAACATAATTTGCAAGGTTGCAAGGAAAGTATGAAGGAATGGGACCGGACAATGCTGTACAAGGAGTCAGTATGGGCTGAATGGTCTCCTCCTGGTCTATACCATTTCTATAATTCTAAAATAAGAGAGAATTTACTAAAAAAAATCCTGTTTAAACTAAAACAATGTACCACCCCAGTGCCACAACACAATAAGTGCACAATCTCTCTCTGATGGTAGTGATTAACAACATTCCTGCACATAACTTAACATGGCCTTTGGTACATAGCCATCTTAAGCAGCATTAGGGAAGCTTATAAGACCATAAGATATAGGAGCAGAATTAGGCCTTTTGGCCCATCGAGTCTGCTCAGCCATTCAGTCATGGCTGATATTTTTTTTCTCTCTCAACCCCATTCTCCCACCTTCTGCCCATAACCCTTAACCTCCCCTTGTAGTTGGTTGGCACAATTCCTTATTGACCCTTTTTGAGATTATTAAAAATAATTAATCTTTCATCCTTGCATTTTTGGGAGTATCCACTTAATCAACTTTTCCCTTGGCTCAACCATAAAGTATTTGCTTTCCAAGATCTGTTCTGACTACCACGATAATTGAGCAAATCATGTTTATGTGACAGGCAGGCACAAACCCATCCAGATCTCATCTTCCTCGCTCATTATCTCTACTGAAAATTCTAAAAGTCAGTGTTTGGATTAACATCAAAATTATCAGGGAAAAGAATTCCTACCCATGCCAAGTGTAGGAAGTGAAAATCAAAAGACTACCAGATGCTGGAAATCTGAAATAAAAGCAGGAAATGATGGAAGCACTCAGCAGGTCAGGCAGCATCTGTGGAAAGAGGGGCAGAGTTAATGTTTCAGGCAAAGACCCTTTGTCATCTGCATTTGGTGGCTTAGGGCGAAAGGACCAAGTGCTGACCTGACCTGCTGAGTGTTTACAGCATTTTCTCTTTTCGTGCCAAATATACATAGGTTGTTAATGTAACATATATCTTTCATCCACATGTGCTTCTGATCTATATAGCTGTCATGCCCCCATTTCAATTTTCTTCCATTAGATACTCCCGTGTCAATATCAATAATGGAAACTGCCTTTGTAAGTATGTCACACTGGATGTAATGATTCTTCTGTGCCTGTGATGGTGCTGTAGTGTCTCCGAGCGCCTCATAATTCTCATGTTCCAACTATGCCTGATCTTGCTTCCCCAAATTGCGATATATGTTGCCATTAGACTACAACTAATTTTGTAAAAGCACATCATGTATAAACATAGACAAAACTGTACGAGTTTAAAAGGGGATAAAAGTACTCCTGCTTGGCTCAGTGCAATTTTCTCTAACCTCTAACCCCGCTCTAATTGAGGTCAGCGCCTGGTCCATTTTCTGCACGTCCAATACCATTAGATGGATTACTTCCTCCAGATTTTTTTTACGCTCTCACTCAAGCAATCAAATAGAAGAAGTCCTTGCCAACAAATTTACAATACTGCCTAAATGAAATTATCATTGCACTTTCTTTGGGCTCTGCGCGGGTCTGATTGGAGTTTGTGCCTCGAGCCAGCTGGCTTATTCTTCGCTGGAAGGATCTGCTCAGCCCACACACTGCTTCAAAGCCAGAGAGAGTCTCTGCCTAAAGACTGCCACCCACTGTGTCAGGGGAATCTACATGTTCTAATTGAAATGGATTTTATTATTTTTAAAGAAAGCAATGCAACACCAGTTTTATTGTATCTTTCTTGTCAGTAGTGATGATTGCCAGAGATGGTTACATCCCAAGTTATTCTTCCCAGCTCCTGGATCTCAGCTGCTGCCTTGGGTTGGAGGGGTGGTTGTAGCTGTGGGGGGGGGAGATCTGTTGCTCTTCTGCTGCAGCAGCAGCTGTGCCCTTGGCCTCCCTTTCTGAAGTTTCCATAAGGGACACACTTGGGGTGATGACCTCTGGCATCCTGACGATCATCAGGCTTCAACTTGAAGAGGGAGTGCTGTTGGCAAGTGACCCTTTGCCATGCCATAAAAGACCCTTTCCAGCTTTACTTTATTCCCCCACTATGGCACAGAAGTGCAGTGCTGAAAGGTCAGAGTGAGATGTTTATCTTGGTAAGTGTAAGCACGGTGCACTGAGAGAGAAATTCACTTAATGGATTCGATCCCCTTAATGGCCAGTTGGGGCTTAACTTCATCACAGCCAGACAGGATTTGGCCAATGAGCTTCTTAATTTGAGCTCTGACTAAGCTTTAAATTTTGTTCTTCAAATCCCGGCACAAACTAAATAAAGTTAGCTAATTTACATCGACTTTAAATTAGAAAGCACTCTCCTAAAGCGTAGCTCCTGGGTTGAGGAACGAGAATGTTCGCAATAAGGCAGCTGGGTTTGAGTCAAGAATATAAACTCTTTCCTTGTTCACAGATCTTTCATTAATACAACAGAATTGAATCCCCATTCACCACAGTGACTGCCAGGGAATCAAACAGTGCAACTTATGGGGCGTTCTGTGGATAAGTTAGTGATTTTAATTGTACAGGACAAGTAGATCTTGAGCTCAGCTGTTTGAGCACTGAGACCTAAACATGCCATCAACTGTCTGCTTTAGCTGCAGTACACAAAGTGCTGGAGGAACTCAGCGGGTCAGGAAGCATCTATGGAGGGAAATGGACAGTCAACGTTTCAAACTGATATCCTTCACCTGAGACCAAGCCCACTTATACACGATATGCAATACCACTGTTGTGTCCGGCAAGGATGCACATTCTTATTGCTGTCCATTCATGAATCATTGCAGGCTTCTTAAGAAAGGCTTGAGATATCAGTCTTTGCATGATATTATCTTGATAATTAATGTTGCATCGAGAGTTATTGTGAACAATAGTCCAGCTAGACTGGAATTTCTCCAAAGTGCCAAATGTTTTTTATCCTCTGTTACTGCTGTTCAATTCTTATCATCCAAATGACCCAGTATTGTAGAGAGCCACTAATCCAATGCTTTCTGCGTTCTTCAGTACAAAAAGTCGCCATAATCACACCCAAATATGTCAAAGTCTAAAGCATCTTGGAATGAACTAATTTTAAACCCTTTAATTAAATAAAATGAAAATAAAATCTTTATTATTGTGAGGCTAAAGCAAATCTCAATCCTACTTAAATAGCTATGCATGACTAGGATAGTTTATAATACTTCACTTGAGAATGAAGAAATCTTGTTCTGACTTCCCACTTTTTAAACTCACCCACAGGATGTGGATGTCACTGGCAATACCAGTATTTATTGTCCATGAACTGAGTAGCTCACCAACCATTTCAGAAGGCAATTAAAAGTCAACTAATATTTTGTCTCTCTGGACTCTGGGCTCGCAGGTAGGCTACACTTGAAGGGCATTAGTGAACCAGATGATATGGGTTTTTAACAATTCTATTGTTTTAGGGTCACCATCGCTGATAACAGCTTTTCAACTCCAAATGTATTTATTGAGCAGAATTTAAATTTCCCGGCTGCCGTGATGGCATTCCAACCCATTTATCCTGGTCCAATAATGGAACAAATCAAATGATGCATCAAATGACATCATTATCTTTCCCTGTGTAAAGCTGGTGGAAGGATTAACTCACATTGTCCCATAAGAACCCATCATTAGACATGTTGGGACAGCTAAATTCCACAAACTCTACATGAGGTTGGGGCCCCATTAAGTCCATCTTCCAGGTCCCCTTCAACAAAGCCCTTAAACCCCTCGCCGACCAACATCCATCAAACTCCCGACTCGCCCAGTCACTGAAATTCCATTCACTTATAAGATAAGATCTTTATTAGTCACATGTACATCGAAACACACAGTGAAATACATCTTTTGCGTAGTGACTCCCTGATCTTCAAAATGTCCCAGATTTGCAACCCCTAACCCCCTCACCCTTATTGCCCACCTTCCCAATCAAGGCTCTGACCTCCGCACACCGATCACCCAGTTCCCATAAGGTGCCAATCTCAGTGACAGAAATGCCATCCCCACCCCTGGTTCTGAATGGCTATTTGATGTCCAAACCCTACCCCCAAGATTTTCCTCCTCTCCCCAACCCCGCGCAACAACAGGCTTTTTGCCTGTTGACTGGATCTTGGTCACTGTTTTCCTCCAATCACTGGGCACTGCCGAAGCTTGTTTAGGGCCCATGATCAAGACTGTTGTTGCATCGGGCAACAACCATCTAATGTACTTTCTACGCTGCGCATTAATTTCTGTATCTGAGCTGCTCCAATCTGCCCATCACCGGTTCCACCTGTCTCCCAATACACAGTGGACGTTCCCCAGTGATCCTGGGCTGAAACTATTTAAATGTTCTCTCTTGCAATACCTTCTAGCAGTAGATTTAAGGATCCAATCCCATATGTATGAAGCACGACATAAGCCCAATGTGCAATGGTTTTCAGATCAGATCAGGTTAGTTTAGCAAATCAGATTCAGATTGGTTTATTGTCATCTACACCAGGGTCCATGAAATTCCGTGCTCGTGTGAAGCTCAGACTAAATGGTGTACGTGGTAATAATAAATACAATGTTGAGCGCAAAGCAACAAAATGGTGCAAAGATGATGGGGCAATCTGAAGAGCGCAAAAGGAAATACCAAAGTGACAATAATGGAATAACCGAGAGAGGTAGAATTCAGAGTCTGAGAACGTGGCGGCACCACTGGGAAGGGGATGGGAAAGAGGTGATTGGTTCAGAAGTCTGATAGCGGTGGGGAAGAAGCTGTTCTTGAGTCAGGTCGTCTGAGCTTTCAAGCTCCTGTATCTTCTCCCAGAAAGTAGAAGAAAGAATGGCCAGGGTGGCAGGAATCCTTGGACGATACTACTAGCCTTCCTGAAGCAATGCACTGTGAAGATGGACTGGATGGAAGGAATTGACGAGCCTGTGATGGACAGGGCAGTGTTGACCACTCCCTGCAGGTTCTGTCAGTCCAGAGCAGTTGCCGTACCAGGCTGAGATGCAACCCGTCAGGATACTTTCTTTAGCGCATCTGTAAAAGTTCCAGAGAATCCTCTTGGACAAGCCAAACCTTCTCAGATGCTGATGCAAAGTAAATATGCTGATGCACTTTCACTCAACGCATAAGAAAACATTGCACTGATTAAATCGTTCGCCATTGATTTAGTTGAAATTGGAGTGCACCACTTCTTGTGTGCCTGAGCTATGGGTGCTTTTGTCCCAGATCTTGTTTCTCCATGTGCTAAGGTGGGGAGGTTAGGTTCTCAGGGCACTGCTGTAAAAGAATATCAGTCTTAAAATGAGTGCTAGTGTTACAAAACTGTAAAGTGTTTATAATCATTTCAGTGAAATCTGGAAGGACCCCTTCCATACACAGAATCCCTTCCTGTCTCACATCTCTGATGACTGGTATTCATTAATTAAGTGTATTAAGAATAGGAAGCATCTAATTTCAATCTAACTCAGGAAGAGGGGAAACCCACCAGACCAGGTGGGATATGCTGTCTTACACCCTGCAGTCTCCACAGTGTAAAATTTGTCTAGAATCAGCCTTGCACACAATCATTGTCAGTTTCCTGAACTGGTAGATTAAAATTAGTCTCACATTGTATTTGAGGGACAGTAGGGGTTAAGTTGAACATTGGCAGGCCCGGATAATTCTTGTTTACATTTCTTCAAGTGAGAGGGAGTAGAGACGATGGGGGAGGTGGTTGACATGAATTCCAGTTACAGTGTTACATCTGAGCCTTTGGTTCAAGAGGATATTTACAAGTGTGCAAGACTGTTCATGATAACAAATGGAAAAGCTATAAAGAATGACTCTTAATCTTCTAATCAAATGACTCCTGGGGCACAGTGTCACAGATGGTAGAGCCTCTGCCTCATGCTTCCAGCAATCCAGGTTCAATCCTGACCAGGTGCTGTCTGTGGGGAGTTTGCACATTCTTCCTCCGATCTTGTAGATTTCCTCCAAGTGCTCCGATTTCCCCTCGCATCCCAAAGGCGCGTAGGTTGGTAGATCATTGGTCACCGTAAGTGAGGTAGTGGTAGGTGAGGGGTAGAATCTGGGGGAAGTTGATGGGAATGTGGGGAGAACAGATTGCAGGGAAAATTGGTGGGACATTTGGATTGTTCTGTGAGCTGGCATAGACTCGATGGACCCTAGTGGTTTCCTTCTGAGTCACAGGGAAATGTGGAATTAAGATGTACATGGATGTAAAGTGCATTGAGATTTTGAGAGTTTGCTGTACAAATGTGGATTTTATAATTGCTGGAAAATAAAATGGTGTGCTGTGAGAGCTAACTGCCATGGCACCACTGCTTCCTGGCTCCCAACTAACTAAAACTGCCACTTTCCCTGGGCATCTTACACCTGAATTCTTCTTAATAAGCCTCATGTGAATGTTTATATAAACTAAATCAAGTCAATCTATCCAACGAGTCGTTCCTCTTAAAGGAAGCACTTAATTTTGGCAAACGGGGGACTTGATCAAATCCATGATTGTTCCTCTCATTAATTTTATTCCTTTCATTCTTTTCCCAGCAGTGTAAAACATGAATGCCTGACCATGAGGTTTCCTTCCGCTTTATAATTTTTTAAAGCCAAGCTTATGCTTGTCTAATTTCCTAGACTGCTCATCTGGTGCTTTTCCAACCAGGACTGATTCTTGTAGTGTGGATTCTGACCCGAAACCTTTGCTTTTCTGCAAAGACAATCTTCCTGCATCGTATGTCCCTCAGAGACAACGCAGCGAATGTGTTGAGTTACCTAGCAATGAGTTCCTAACAGGTATACTGTCTACAGTTTACAGCAGGCAAAAACAACCTACATCAATGATTAACAGCACTCTGGCAGTTCACCTCAATATAATTTTAAAACAGCAACGTATTAAACATTTTAGCTCAATTAAATTCTGCACTCCTCTCATTTTCTGGTGTTGGCACTTGCAAAGACTTGAATAATATGAGTAAAACAGTCACATTTGCCTTGCTCGCCTGGGCACACCCACCATGGACAGCGTGTGCCCACTTTGAACATCTTGAAGGTGAGGAGGAGTATCAACTCTGCTGTAGAGGAGGGCACGTAGTCAGTGAGAATGACAGGGGGGTTGTTACGTAAATGCTATTATCATTACTGGTTGTAGTGGCAATTACTGCTTTTGTTTTAACGTAAGGGGACCTGGTCCTTCGGAGCTGTTCTTAAAATGAGGAGACTTTTTGCAAACCGTGTGCCAACAAGACCTCTCCTCTGCCCACCCCACACATCCCTGCCCTGCTCACACCCCACCCCATGACCGCCTTGTTTCTACATCCATCTTCAGCTTCGTATCAATTAAAGCCACTGTGTAGGCCCCCTCCCACAGATAAAGACCCTCACTATACATATCTGCAGCAAGTCAAACTTGCAATAGCGCATTTGTACTGCAATAAAATGTAGTAACATTTTCTGAAAAAAGTTGACATCTTAATGGTAATAATCATATTGAAGATCAATGGCAGATTGAAAAGCAGATCTCTGCGCCGTGCTCTGTTTGTGTGTAGCAAATGCAGGTTAGAGGGTGGCAATTGCTTCCAAGCCTAATCTCACTCTGACCCAGAAATTTCCTTTCTGCTCAGTGCCCAGCCCCCACTGTTGTGGCAGAGATTAGTAAAGAATTCAAAGGCCACGGGGGGCAGAGCTGCTCTGTGCCACTGCTCTCTGGTGCATGGCTGCTGTTTGCTTTTCCTCCTGTCGATTATCATCAATGAAGTTCGATTTTCTCAAATGGTGTGAGATGGTCCTTGGAGCATTGAACAACATCTGCCTGCCTGGCGAGTTCTGTTTGTTCGAACCTCTTTACTGTGCATAACTGAAAGTAGCTTAACAATACAACAAATCTGCTCCAGTAACAGGAGTCATTGTATTTGGCTAAATGGAGGTAACATAGGAGCAGCACCCACCTTGACGTATAACTAGGAAGGCACAGCTGGTAAAGCCGCAGTCTCACAGTGCCGGAGACCCAGGTTCAATCCTGACCTTGGATGCTGCCTGTGTGGAGTATTTGCATGTTCTCCCTGTAACTGTGTGGGTTTTCCCCCACATCCCAAAGATATGCGGGTTGGTAAGTTAATTATTGGTATTGGTTTATTATTGTCACGTGTACTGAGATACAGTGAGAGACTTTCTGTGCTGTCCAGGCAGATCACACCAATACATAAGTACATTAAGGTAGTAGACAGAAACAAAATGCATAATGTAGTGTTGCAGCTACAGAGAATGCAGTGCAGGTAAGCAAATAAAATGCAAGGGCCACGGTGAGGTAGATTGGGAGATCAAGAATTAATCTTTATCTTATGAGAGGTCGATTCAAGGGTCTGATAACAGCAGGATAGAAGCTGTCCTTGAGTCTGGTGGTACGTGCTTTCAAGCTTTTGAGTCTTCTGCCCAATGGGAGAGGGGAGAAGAGTGAATGACTGGGGTGGGAAGGGTCCTTGATTATGTTGCCCGCTTTCATGAGGCAGTGGGAAGTATAGGCTGAGTCCGTGGTTTGGGGGTGGGGCTGCACATCTGCAACCAGAGTGACGTGTTTTTGCCATGTATTTTTATGCCATTTATTATAAGCTGTAGTTCTGGGGAGTCTACATTGGTCCTTGAAGTCTAATGACATTCTGAAAGCTCCTTAATGCACTGTAAGATTGGTTAATGATCACTAATGCTTCTAAATGCAGTGCTGATTACAGGATGTAAATGCAAGTCTGTCGAGACGCAGCTTGATGGCCTTATTATGAAAGGAAATTCTTCCAGGAAGGATTAGGAATTCCTCCATAAATATGCAGGTATCATTTGGATGTTTTCACTTCAGAATCTTGGCTACTGCAAAGTTCTGAAGACCGCATAGATTGAGTCCAGTCGATGTTTTTGTCCTGAAGTTCAGCTCAGAGATGAATGATTTCTGCCCATCAGCGGGAGATCCCAGGCCTCTTGTCAACGTGAAGTTTTGTGTTCACAATGCAATACCACTCACAGTTAGCGTTAATTGGTGCTTAATCAATAGCCTAAGTCAACTGAGTGGGGACAGGAGAGGGGCGAGGAGAGGAGTGGGGGCAGGACAGGGCCGGGGCAGGACAGGGCCAGGGGCAGGAGAGAGACTGCGAATGGGGTCAGGGAGGATCTGGGAGTGGGGGCAGAGGAGGGACAGGAGGTAGGGGAAGGGACAGGGAGTGAGGGCAGCTGTGTGACTGATGGAAGGAGCAGGCCTGATTGTACAAGGTTACGGTCACTGCATTGAAATTGTTATTGCGCTAGAATGGGTTCAGAGAGGTTCCCCAGGCTGCCGGCAGGGCTGGAGAAGGTTGGCGTGGTGGGCATTGCCTTATTTAGATGGAGGTCTTCCATGCAAGGAGATGCCCAGATCTGAATGCTGCCGACTGGCACGTACGTGCTGAGGGACGCACTCAAGCTTGGTGAAGCCATTGCAAAGGCTCTTTGGGGAAGGATCACAATCTGGGGTCCTGCTGTCACTGAACGTGGAGGGTTGGCCCTTGAGTAGCAGCCTCTCAAACACTTTACTGATGCCATGTGTGGGGATGGAAATTTAATGATGTTGATACATTGGAAGGGAATGTACTGAATTGATTGTTGTGATGAATGAAAATAATGACATGCCCTGAATTTAATTGTGTATATTTCATGAATAACATACATTTTTGGAAAGTAGATACTTTGAGCACAGATCTAATTGAATTGGCAGGTAACTTGAGGGGAGTTGAGGGAAAATATTTTGTGTCAATGCACTTTATTCATCCAAATGTAACCTCCACTGAGCAACCCCAAGCTGCAACAATGGAGCAGAGCTGGGAGCACTGAGCAGACTCACTTCGCTCACTCACCGAGTCAATGAGGCCGGCTGGCAGCCGCTCTTCCCGTGCCTGCTCGTTGTTCCTGTCACACACCTGTTTCTGGGATCCTCTCCCGCATACTGTCTTAGTTCATTTCTGACTTACAAACAGTTAAGGTTATGAACGGCTCTCAGGAACAGAACCCTGTTGTAACCTGGGGACTGCCTGTAATAAGAGGGTCAAAATGTATTACTGCAAACACAGCCAATTAATTGTAGCTGCTTTGATTAATTATGATCTGGAATCCCCTGCATGTAGGTGTGGTGGAAGCAGAATCAATCAGTGCTTACTTAGGACATGCACAGCAGGTCAGGCTGTAGACATAGAAAGATAAAAACCAAGCCAAAATGTTGACCGGCAGAAATGACCAATTCTGATAAAGAGAGAGAATTATAAAGATGGAAAATTCATTCTCAAGTTCGGAAGTCTACAGCATGCTCAGACTGAAGATGAGGTGTTGTTCCTCAAGCTTTGCATTGGGCCTCGTTTTAACAGTACAGGAGGCCACAGACAGATAAGTCAGAGTGGGATGTAGAATTAAAGTGGCTGATTTATTAAAGTGAGAGATTTATTAATTCAGTTTAAGCAGAGGTGAGTACATTGCCACATCACTTTGACAGAATTTGACATCCTGCCTCCTTAACCTTGTATATTAACCAACATTAATATCTCATCCTTGGCTTCATTCATAAATGTGCTTTTTACATCAAGTTCCAAACCATTCAAGTTAATCCCTTCTAATCTTCCTCTTCCCACCTGCATTTTGCAGGTGGCAGAGTCACAAATAACGTTAATTCCCACGAGCCGGTCAGTTTGAGTAAGAAGAAGGCTTTGAACTGAATAATTCACGTAAATCTAAGTCCATCTGAGCTGTGGGTGGTCACAGAGAGAACTAAGATACATCTTTGATTTGGCTGTGATTCTGCCTATTCCAACAAACTCTTTGATCTACTTCAAACTAGTGGAGAAACTTAAGCTGCTTGGTTCGAAACCTCACTGCCTAAACATAAACTACTGCGAGCAGGTGAGCACACCCAGAGGTCAGGTCTCCGGTTCAAATAACCTGTAATGAAATACGGGATCCTGTGCTTTATAAAAATAAAAGGGACAGATGTAAATAAACAAACAGCCAGCTAAGGTACTGTGGACAGCTTTGGTCACTACACTTCAGGAAGGATATAATAGTACTAGAGAGGGGAGCACAGGAGATCTTTTGTGTTACCAGTGCTGGAGGGTTGTTGTTATAGGGAGAGACTGTTACGGCCAGGGTGTTTTCTTTGGAGCATCATGGACTGAGGGAAGTTTTAATTGAAGTGCTTAAAATGGTTAACAGGCTATGGACAGTGTAAATTGAAAGGACCTATTATCCTTAGCAGATAGATCAGTGAAGTAGGCAGTGGGTAGAGGAGTTGAGAAAGTAAGATTTCCCTGAATAAGTGGTGGAAGAACATAAGAAATAGGAGCAGGAGTGGGCCATCTGGCCCGTCGGGCCTGCTCCACCATTCAATGATCATGACTCATCTGGCCGTGGACTCAGCTCCACTTACCTGCCTTTTCCCCATAACCTTTAATTCCCCTACTATGCAAAAATTTATCTGACTGTGTCTTAAATATATGAGGTGGCTTCTACTGCTTCTGTGGGCAGAGAATTCCACAGATTCACTATTCTCTGAGAAAAGCAGTTTCTCCTCATCTCCACTCTAAATCTACTCCCCTGAATCTTGAGGCTATGTCCCCTAGTTCTAGTCTCACCTACCAGTGGAAACAATTTTCCTGCCTCGATCTTATCTGACCCTTTCATAATTTTATATGTTTCTATAAGATCCCACTCATTCTTCTGAATTCCAGCGAGTATAGTCCCAGGTGACTCAACCTCTCCTCATAGGCTAACCCCCTCATCTCCGGAATCAACCTGGTGAACCTCCTCTGCACTGCCTCAAAAGTCAGTATATCATTCCTCAAGTAAGGAGACCAGAACTGCACGCAATACTCCAGGTGTGGCCTCACCAGTACACTGTACAGTTGCAGCATAACCTCCCTGCTCTTAATTCAATCCCTCTAGCAATAAAGGCCAACATTCCATTTGCCTTCTTGATAACCTGTTGCACCTGCAAACCAACCTTTTGTGATTCGTGCAAAGGCATTCCCATGTCCCTCTGCACAACAGCATGCTGCAATCTTTCACTATTTAAATAATAATCTGATCTTCTATTTTTCCTTCCAAAGTGGATGACCTCACATTTACCAACGTTGTACTCCATCTGCCAGAAAATTACCCACTCACTTAACCTGTCTATATCTCTCTGCAGACTCTCCGCATCCTCTGCACAATTTGCTTTTCTACTCAATTTAGTATCATCAGCAAACTTAGATACGCTGCACTCAGTCCTCTTTGCCAAATCGTTAATGTATATCATGAACAGTTGCAGGCCCAGCACCGACCCCTGCAGCATCCTGCTCACCACTGATTGCCAACCAGAGAAACACCCATTTATCCCAACTCTCTGCCTTCTATTGGTTAATCAATCCTCTATCCATGCTAATTACATTACCTCCAACTCCATGCATCCTTATCTTATGGATAAGTCTTTTATGTGGTACCTTATCGAATGCATTCTGGAAATCCAAGTATACAACATCCACCTGTTTCCCTCTATCCACTGCGCTCGTTACGTCCTCAAAGAACTCCAGTAAGTTCGTCAAACAGGACCTGCCCTTCCTGAATCTATGCAGTGTCTACCTGATGGAACCACTTCTATCCAGATGTCTCGCTATTTCTTCCTTAATGATAGCTTCAAGCATTTTCCCAACTACAGACATTAAGCTAACTGGCCTTTTGCCTACATCCTTTTTTAAACAGTGGTGTGACATTCACTGTCTTCCAATCCACTGGGACCTGTCCAGAGAATTTTGATAAATTATCATAAACTGCCTCTACTATAACTTCTGCCATTTCTTTCAGTACCCTGGGATACATCCCATTAGGACCAGGGGACTTGTCTACCTTTAGGCCCACTAGTTTGCTCATCACTACCTCTTTAGTGACAGCGATTGTATCGAAAGGATTTAGAACTCACAGCCTGAAAAAGCAGGGAAGGAAAATTCAGAAACAGCTGCTGAGATATTTTCCCATCTCTGTTCTAAACCACACATGCAAAGGTGATACTTTGTTTGGAATGAATTATGATTATAACCCCTGTGGTAAAGAGGAGTGAATGGAGGAATTCAATGCAGGTGGCTGAAGGAAAATGGGTCAAAGATGTTTGTAACAGATCACATCAATGCAGCATGAATGCAATCCTTGTGACACAATTGACATCATATTACATACACCTTTTATTAAAGTACTGAATTGAATTGAACTGACAGACATGACAGAAGAGCTATTTGTTTTTAAGTCATGCTGAAAAATATTTAATATTCCTCCTTTTGAGAAACTGTTATAGTCTTGAGCAGTGCTACCTCATTTATTAGGCAACTTTCACAGCATTAAAATGGAGATCCCAATGTTGACATGATGTGGAAACACTTTATGATTTAAACAAAGAAAATTAGAGAACAGCAAGTCATTGGTGTGTTAATCATTCTGTCACCTTCATATAAATAGGACTAATGAAGCACTTCCATCACTCACAGCAGCAATGCTTGGGCAGTCTCAGAGTGATAGCTGTGTACGATGCTGTGGCTAATTTGTGGAATGGATCATTGTCCATTCAGTCCAGACTTAACAATAGAGTGGAAAGAGAGAAGGAGACGGACAGAAAGAGAGATGAAAGGAGAGAGAGAAAGGATAGAAAGGACAGAACGGAGAAAATGGAGAAGATTACAGGTCCTACTAGTTTATAAACTTATGTACAGCCCGTACAAATGAACAAGCTTCTGGGAGACTGATGGGATGGATTTGCTGGCTGCTGCAGGGCTACAGGTATCTTCTGCCATGTGGGAACTCAGTTCATGGCAATGGTTGAGTTAAACGCCCTGGTTCAACTGCATGTTGCCCTTGGTTGGCCTGTGTTTTTATTTAAATATATTGCCGGGCAATATATCCTCTACAACATGCTCCAGATCAACAATATGCCGACCCTTTTGGGATCCAAGCTTGTTTCCGAGAGTCACAAAGGTGTGAACTATTGAGCCCCAGGCACCAGAAATAGAGTTTAAGCCTTGTTCCTATTATTTGCACATACTCCACGTTGCTAACGCCAACAGATCATGAGGCACTGGTTTTGATTTCATGCACCAGGGAGGCAGTTGAACTGGAAGCCAAAAGCCCCAGGCCCATAAAGCTCAGACAAACAGATGGGAAACAGAAGCAGAGACAGAATTGAGTTGCCTGGAATTCTAGCACCAGATTGCAAGCCCTGGATAACAGAGGTCGCAGACCCAGTTCTGACCCAGTAAAGCACTCACTATCATTATTGCATCAGATGGGGGATTATTCCTCCCTGTAATTTTCAAGTTAAATACTGAAGTGAATACCCCTCCACAATCATCCCCAAATTGAAGAATGAGATCTAACATCATCTCAGTAACCCCGGCATCAGTTTCTATTCCTGCCCTTGTTGGATGCCCCACATTCCTGCCACCTGAAAGTGCCAACAGAAGCCTCTTGAGAGAGGAGGCTTGGGCTTCCATCCACCCTGGTCTTGCCACTTCCTCAACTGAGGTCACCTAAAGGTCGGGGAATTGACATCCCACAGACTGCAGAACGTTAAACAGATATCTTGATGACTCACTGACTAAAAGTGAGGATGATGCATTTCACTTATAATTATCCCAATCTCATATTCTCATTAATGTATTATTGGCATTTTCACTTTGATTGTTTCCAAAATGCATTCAGTTTTCATGAACTAGCAATAAAGTCATTGCAAAGCAACTTCAACAAATTAAAAGCATCAATTATAATAACTGGTATAAGTGTGCATTCCCTTAGAAATATGTGCTCACAGAATCAAATTTCCAGATTTGAGCATGTTTCATTTTAATCATTCCGTACTCTAATATTTTTAAAAGCTTTTAATAGATGCTATAAAAGAGACAGGCAAGGTCCCATCTAATGCATGTTTCCATTAGATCTTTTAGTATCAGGAAGAAGGTGCTGACTCCTGAGTTACTGGGGGGAAATCATGCTGGCTGTGCCAAAGGGTTTTGAAGGAAAGCCTCGCCAATCTGCCCCCACCAGGCACATAAGAACGTGAGAATGTCGAGCAAAGGGAGGCCATCTGGACCTTTGTGCTTTCTCTGCCGTTCATCAGGAGCTTCTATCTGAGCTCCATTTTCTTGCACTGTCCTCCTATCCCATGATTCCCTTCATGTCCAGAAATCTATAATATCCTTAATAGCCAAAGTCTCTACTTTGAATGATCTTAATGAGTCAGTGACTGAGCTCCACAGCCTCCCAGTGTCAAGACTTCCAAGAATTCCCCATTTTCTGAGGGAAGAAGTTTCTCCTCATCTCAAGCCTACATGACCTGTGCCTTTATTCTGATACTTTGATCCCTGCTTCTAGATCGGTACATAGTGGCTACAGTGTGTACTGTCCATAAATGCACTGCAGTTACTCAACGAGGCCGCTCTAACAACACCTCCCAAACTCGCGACCTCCACCATCAGGAAGGAACAGGGCAGCAGGCGCATGGGATTGTCATGACCCACAGATTTCCCTCTGACTTGCACACCATTCTGCCTTGGAAGTATATTCACCGGTCCTTCTTCATTGCTGGGTCTAAATCACAAGATCACAAGACAAGGGAGCAGAAGTAGGCCATTCGGCCCATCGAGTCTGCTCCAAGGAAAAGGGAAAAAAGAAAAAGAATGAGAAATGAGGGGGGGGAAGGAAAAAAACTATTCTAATCCCCATTTCTGGCCTTATCCCCATATCCCTTGATACCCCGGCTATTTAGATATCTATCTATCTCTTCCTTAAACACCTCCAATGATCTGACCTCCACTGCTGTACCTGGCAAGGAATTCCACAAATTCGCCACCCTCTGGCTAAAGAAATTTCTCCTCATCTCTGTTTTAAAACTGTACCCTCTAATTCTAAGATTGTGCCCTCTGGTCCTGGACTCACCCACCAAGGGAAACAGCCTGGCCACATCTACTCTGTCCAGTCCTTTCAACATTTTAAATGTCTCTATGAGGTCCCCTCTCATTCTTCTGTACTCCAGTGAGTACAGTCCAAGAGCTGACAAATGCTCATCATACGTAAGCCCTTTCATTCCGGGAATCATCCTCGTAAATCTCCTCTGAACCCTCTCCAACATCAGCACATCCTTCTGAAGATATGGGGCCCAAAACTGTGAACAGTATTCCAAATGAGGCCTCACTAGTGCCCCATAGAGCCTAATCAACACTTCCTTACTTTTATACACTATACCTCTCGAAATGAATGCCAACATAGCATTCGCTTTCTTTACCACCGATCTGACCTGGTGGTTAACCTTTAGGGTATCCTGCACGAGTACCCCCAAGTCCCTTTGTACTTCTTTGTAAATCCTGGAACTCCCTACCCAATAGCACCGTGGGAGTACCTTCACCAGAAGGACTGCAGTGTTTCAAGAGGGCAGCTCATCACCACATCAAGTGTATTTGTAGACGGGCAATAAATGCTGGTCTGGACACCTGGACTGCCAAAGATGAATTTTAAAAAAATCCTAAAATAAAACTCTTACAATTTTAATTCTCACAGTGGGTAAAAACTGATTTTAACAAGCTTCTTGGTTTGTTGTTCTGTCGCCTGGCTTGATCCCAGCTCCTTGCTCTCCCCTTGTCTTCAGCACAGGGTTCACAGGCGTGCACGTATCCACTGCGCATAAATTTAATACCACCAACCAAGGAATGAAAACAAGACAGCGCTGAGAGACATTGCTTTGGTATGTGTGTAGGATGTGATGGGTGTTTACTCAGAGTTACTGAGCACAGAAAACTCAACCATGAGGAAATAAAAGAATGGTAAGAAGCCAACGTATGAAAGCAGTATCCAGCAACTTCTCTTTTAAAAAAATATTTTAAATGTCAATAATCTCAGCTGTTGTGGGGCCGTGTGTGAGCTGGAATGAATAGCCCTTTTGTAGTCTGCAGAAGTTTGGCTGAGAGTAAAGGCAAATCAAAGCAGCAAGCCCCTTCTTGCATTCTCATCCCAGCTCCTCTCTCGATCAGCCGCCAGTGTACTGGAGCTTTTGTTGAAATAGTCAATAAATTGGCAGAACTGCCATGCAGAATATAAAATTCAGTACTTTATTTATAACTCTTCCTGCTTTCCCTTGCCATTGTTCAGCCACAGAACTTTAACTTCCCTCTCGGAAAGAAAGTTTGTCTTCATCTCGGGACCCTGCTGTCCTTTGTGTGTGATCCCAAGTCAAGTAGAATGTGTATGCAGAAGTCAAACCTGGGAGAAAAGATCTATTCTGATGGTACTTCTGGTATTGAAGAGCCTGTGTAGTTTCATTTGTGGTGGGGGTTGAGGTTGGGGGGTATAGGAGACGTGTGTGAGAGTAAGTTTGTATGAGTGAGTGATTGTGTGAATGATAGTGTAAATGAGCACGAGGGAGGGTTTGAGTGTGTATGAGTGAGAATATGAGTGCTTGGAGGTGTAAGTGTGTGCGAATATGCTTGTGTGTTTGTTTTGTGTGTGCCAGAGTTATAAATTCCTGATTTCTGAAAAGCTTGCAAGGATTTATGAAGAACTTAGGAACTAGTGTCAGCCATTTAGCCCCTTGAGAACTGTCCTGTTGACATCTGTGGAACTGTATCCCAGACGGTCTTGCTTCAGGGTAACAGGGAGAAAGAAAAGCGGCAAAGGTTAAGGTCTGCCACAAGTCTATGCAGGCGCTGACAGCTTTTACAGAGAAAAACAGGACAATTTATTATATATAGAAAATCTATTAAAACCTCACATCTGCCCACATTGCCTGACAACCTTTTCAATTATAAATTGTTATTGTCATATCTCTGTTTATGATAACAACCTCCCATGTAAAGCTGGTACACAGAAGTCACGACCTTCTCCAAGTGAAGATGCTGTAGATTGTGTCTGAACATGCAGTTGCAGCGTGGTGTGTTTACATAGGCAATGTCCACTATGACTGTGACAACAGCATCAATAAAGGAAATATAAAAAATAAGGCAGAAGATAGGACCTCTAAAGGAGGACTGAATTACATCTCCTCACCCCAGTACAAATATATCCCGGGCTCAAACTCACTGCATTGAAACACCACAGGAGGTCTTCACTCCCTGTGTTCAGTGCCAGGAGGAAGAGATTATCATTTCTCCAAATTGTACATTAACTTAATAAGGAACTAAATCATAATTGATGGAGTAGATGTTCTCCAGTGGGTCAACGGAGGATGCAAATTGGCAAAAATTTAGCCCAGAGCCCTAGGTTAGCAGATTGGGTCGTGTGGGATGGCAGGCATAAACTGGCCTCAGCATAATCCTGTCATACCCCAGGCACACAGTTGTCAGGTGTTGTGAGATACAGAGCAACAGGCCATGTTGCATCTGTACATACCTTCAGTGGGGTGCTGTTCTGTTTCCACTGCTCTTTGTATCTGAGTAATGAGCAGCAATGTCAAACTTATCTGATATATGGCAGGGGAGCAGTCTTGTTGGGTGTTGGCTTTGTGACTGACATCTGGGGAGATGAGGAGTTGTGTTGGCAATGATTTGTGCATTCTTTTACCTCGCACAGTGATACTCATGTGCAATGTTGAGAGAATGCCACATTACCAGAGGTACGGTCTTCTGGATGAGACTTTAAACTGAGGCTCTGACTGGTCTCTCGGAAGCCGTGCACAACTTCAAAACACCGGGTAGCCCTTCCCAGTGTCCCAGCCTTCATTTATTCCTTCATCAACGTCACTAAAAAAAGATTTACCAGAATGCTGCCTAGATTAGAGGGCATGTGCTATAAGAAGAGGTTGGACCTTCTTGGGTTCTTTCCTCTGGAGCATTGGAGGTTGTGGGGAGATCTGTTAGAACTTTATAAGATTACGAGAGGCATAGAGTAGAGAGCCAGTATCTTTTTCCCAGGGTCAAAATGTCTAATACTAGAGGACATGCATTTAAGGTGAGGGGGTAAATTCGAAGGAGGTGTGCGGACAAGTTTTTGTTACACAGAGAGTGGTGGGTGCCTGAAATGTGCTGCCGGGGTGGTGGTGGAGGCAGATACGACAGAGGTGTGTAAAAGGTCTTGGATAGCACATGAATGTGCAGAGAATGGGGGGGATATGGACCTTGTGTAGGCAGAAGGGATTAGTTTAGTTCAGCATTTAATTAGTTCGCACAACATTGTGGGCCAAAGGGCCTGATCCTGTGCTATTCTGTGTTCCAGATGAGTTGGTTCTTATCACATTGTAGGAGCTTGCCTTGTGCAATTTGGCTCCTGAGTTTCTTATTACAACAGTGACTACACTTCAAAATGATCTTATTGGTTGCAAGACCCTTTGAGATGCTTTGGAAAGGATGTGAAAGGGCCATTGCAATGCGAGTCCTTTTTTTCTTTACAAAGCAATTACCAGCACATGAAATTGTTAGCAGAAGGCTACATAAGGCATTTTCTATGGTTGGTTTCAATGGTATTGTTGTAAATTAAGTGGGCGGTTAATGTGAAATGGTAATTTGAGTTACAAGGTATTAATTTTGAATCTAATGATTTAATAATAATAGTTTCTTTTGTCTTGAAGATGCTGATGTGTGTTCAGGTACAGAGCTGGGGTGCTTCTCATATTCTTAATTTTTCAGCTATAATTCCAAGCAACACATGGCACTAGTGGGTATTCAACCTCAGATGCATCACGCTCAGGGGCTGACCCTCACGTTGAACAGTTTGGTGAGGTGGAATGCAGGGAGTGGGGGAGTTCTAATCAGGACAAATCCAAGAAATACAGCGGTCATTATTGATGCTCCTTCACGCTGACCACTGCTTTTATCGTCTGAGCCTTTAGGAGAGTTCACTGACACCTCCCAAAGACTGGAACTGACAGTTCTTTTCCAGAATATTTGATTCCATTTGTAATCTTACGATGGCAGCTGTTTCTCTGCCTCCTCCAGAGTCTGGGTATTTTGTTCCTGGCATGACCACAGCCAGCAATCTTAAATCAGCACTAATACCGCAAAGGGAATTAGATTTCAATAATCCTGCTGACATCAGCATATAGCATTAGCTGCAAGAACGCAAGAGAAAGCACAGAGAGTACATAAGAACATGAGAAACTGAAGCAGGAGTAGGTCATTGGGACCTCAAACCTCCTCCGCCATTTGATAAGATCATGGTGGTTCCCCTCCCTCATCCCCTTCCCGGCTCTTCCCGTCTACTTGGTGCCCTCAGTCTGTTGATCTCAGCCTTGAATGAATTCGATGACTGAACGTCAGAATGGACACTGATATCCTTCTAATTCTAGATTCCTGAATTTAGTGAATCTGTGCTACATTCCTCCAAAGCAAATGCATCCTTCCTTAGGCTAATCCAAAGATGAATGGTTGTCATTAAAGGTGCCCTCTCCTGCCAGTTCCATACTGAGAGTTTGAAAGGTGCCAGGGGGTTATTATCCTTGATTTTCTGCCCTATTTGTTGTGATGTTGTTGAGCTGCTCAAAACATTGAGACTATTTGATGGCTTGGTAGGATACAAAGTTACAGGTCCAACCACACGTGCATTATTTCACTGATGGGTTTCACAGCTTTTTGTACCTAGTGCAGGGCAGGCACAATAGTGTAGCAGTTAGCATAACGCTATCACAGCGCCAGCGACCTGGGTTCAATTCGGCTGCTGTCTGTAAGGCATTTGTACGTTCTCCCTTGTCCTGCGTGGGTTTCCTCCAGGTGCTCCGGTTTCCTCCCACATTCCAAAGACGTACGGGTTAGGAAGTTGTGGGCATGCTATGTTGGTGCCGGAAGCGTGGAGACACTTGCGGGCTGCCCCAGAACACTCTACGCAAAAGATACATTTCACTTTGCATCTCAATGTATATGTGACTAATAAAGGCAACAGTGTTCACCTGATGGCTGGGGATCAGCCTTGTTGGGTGTTGACTTTGAGATTGACATCTGGGGAGAAAAGCATGCATCATGTTGACACAACCTGTCCATCCTCCAACCTTAGTCAAAGATGCAAAGAAAGTTTGCATTTGCTTTCTTTTCTTATCACGAGTGGAAACAGTTTCTCTCTATCTATTCTCCTAAATTCCTTCATTTTGAACACTCTTTAACATCTATCATCACTTCCTATCCCGATTCCTCCAGCCCAGCCTCACAACTGAAGTCCCTTTTACGTCCAATAAGGCTTTGACATGCGTAGAGAATTGGACCCAGTTCTGGAACGATTGGATTATAAACTATTGCTGCACCGTCTGTAGGAATGTTTCACTGTTTATTTCTGGACAGGAAAATTCTTGTAAAGTGAAGTGATAAGGTTTGCATTCACACACCCCAGGAAATGCATTGTCAGCAGAAGCTTTTTTTTGCGGTGGCCATACCAATGTATCTATTGCATATGATAAGGAAGGTTACAATAATGAAATGGCTTTTAATGGAATGCATTTCAAGGGAAATAGGTTAATTAGATTCCACTTCTAAATAGATCCAAATGCAATGATAGTTTTCCAATCCACAATTAAGATAACCCATCTTAACCTTGGGCAGTACCCAGCTGGAATCAGTGAACCATTATCACTGAAGCACTTAGCTGAGTTGAAAATCCACATTTCTACCAAAGTACGACACCAGATATCACAGAAACTGTACAACAAAGACAGGCCACTTGGCTTAACTGGTCCATGATTATACTCTGCTTCCATCCCCCTTGTGCTAAGCTGTCTTTAAACTTTAAACTTATTTATACAGCACAGTAACCAGGCCCTTTCGGCCAACAAGTCTGTACTGCCCAATTATACCATGTTACCTGCCAACCTGTATGTCTTTTGCAATGTGGGAGGAAACCAGAGCACCCAAAGGAAACCCACGCAGGACACTGGGAGAACATACAAACTCCTTAGAGGCAGCGGCGGGAATTGAACCCCGATCGCTGGCACTGTAATAGCATTGCGCTAATCGCTACACTACTGTGCTACCAATCTTAACCCTTTATGTTTGAACTGTCATGTTGGAAATCTGGCTTCCTCTTTCTCCAAACTGGCAAATCAGTCCCAGAGAGTGCAGCAAATTTACCAACTAAGATACCAGACATTTCCTCAAAAGTTTCTTTTCAAAATTCATTTGGAAAGAGGAAAGCCCACAGAGATCCACTAATAAGAGTTGCCATTTGGAATCTGGAAAAGCAAGAAGTCATTTTGAAGGAAGCAGAATCTAAGGAGGTATCAAAAAGACAGGTGGGCTAATGGTTTGCTCAGGGGCATGTATAACACAGTAAGTTGCTGATTGCTGGAAAGGTGAAGGAGAAGATGCTGTTTGCTTCTTGAGGTGGTGGGTGTGATGAGGTTAGGGTAGGTGTTGTTGACAGTTGGAATATCACACTTGGCTTGTAACAGGATGATACAAACAGCTACAAAATATTTGCAAACAAAAACTACCTAGAAACTCTGATCCATTCACCGTAAAAGGTGTCACCTCATGGTTGAAATGCTCTGGTTGCCTTTTATTTCCTGTACTATCATAATATGCAGAATTTCTTGGGTGCATTTCCTTGCCCAGCTCCTCAAACCTTGTCATCTGATTGGAGCAACACACTCAAAATGCTGGAGGAACTCAGCAGGTCAGGCAGCATCTATGGAGGGAAACGAGTAGTCGACGTTTCGGGTCAAGACCCTTCATCAGGACTGGAAAGGGAGAGGGCAGAAACCAGAATAAAAGGGTGGGGGGAAGGGGAGGGGCACAAGCTGGCAGGTGATAGGTGAGTCCAAGTGAGGGGGGAAGGTAGGTGGGTGGGGCGGAGGGAGTGGGAATGAGCTGAGAAGCTGGGAGATGAAGAGGCAAAGGGCCGAACAAGATGGAATCTGATAGGAGAGGACAGTGGACCATGGAATAAAGGGAATGAGGTGGGTAACCAGATGGAGAAAGGTGTGGTCAAGGGGCAGGTCATGAGGGTGGGGGAGGGGAAAGAGAAAGGGTAAAGGGGCCAGAGTGGTAAGGGAAAACAATGGGGGGGGGAGGAGTTGTCTGATCTGGGGCTCTGCTGAATCCTTCAGTGAATAAGCCACAGATAATAAAGTCTGATTTTAAATTTGTGTTAAATAGGGGGCATCAATGGATCATGTGTGATCATGTTTAATCTTCAAATAATTGTCCTAAAATATTCCCAGACAAGAACAATTTATTCCCACACAGACAGCTGGAAAATATTCACGGGATTTAACAGGCAAATCCTGGACAAGAACTCTGTAATACTTCCTTGTGACTGTGTGAGTTTCCTCCAGGTGCTCCTGTTTCCTTGACCATAACTTTCTCATAATGAGATTGGGTGGTAGGGGAATGGGAGCCAGTCAGTGGGTGTGTGGGAGAAAATGAGTGTGGAAGAAAGGGATTGATGTGATTACTCTGAGAGCCAGCATGGTGTTGATCAGCTGAATGGCCTCCTTGTCTGTTGTAAGGAAAATATAAATAAGCAATTACCCAATTTCCCTTCTGAGAACTCTCTGTGAAAAGAATTCTGTAGTCTTACCACATTAGTTTACCACACTTTTTTTTATCCAATCCAACCTCTTTAAATCTGTTCTCTGTTCATCTTAAGTCTCTGCACTGTTACTGCATTTGAACCAACGAGTGGGGAACAGGGGCAGTGGTGACAGATGATCATAATCTCGGAGACACCATCACCCGCCGTGGTTGTTGAACTCCTCCATATTTGATAGCTCATAAAGATAGTTGTGGACACTTGATGAGCCAAGGTTTCTGATTTTGTAATGAGATTCCAAATGAGTTCCCAACCCCACAATGTGGGAAAGCTGCCCCCAGAGCAGTGACTACAATAATGAGGTGAATCACAGGACATAACACTCAATAATTATCCTCAGCCTTGCACTCTTTCTGCACGTCATTACAGCCCATGAGCTGTATGCTGGCTTCTAGTAAGCGATACTGTCAGTCCCTTTCCCTCACTCTTTCCCCAGAGCCCAGCAAATTATCGCCCCATAAGTGCATCAGTTCCCTTTTTAAAGCAGCAAATGACTCTCTTTCCACCATCCCTTCAGACACTGAGTTTCACACAATTATTCTCTACGTAATAAAAGTCTGTCATCGTATTCCCCTTGTATCTTTTGCCCATCACTTTGAATCTTTGTCCCTTAATCCTTGAACCATCTGGTAATGGGAACAGTTTCCCTCTTCTCTGTCTAACCCGATCATGACCTTGTACGCCTGTATCAAACCTCCTCTCAGACTTCTTTGCCTCAAGGAGAATGACCCCAGCCTCTCCAGTCTAACCTTGTAGCTGTAATCCCTCATCCCTGGAACCATTCTGTAATGGCTAATTCAAGACCCGCACACCCACCTCCTATTCCCTTATTCTTCTCAAGATATGAGCCCTTACCTAAACCTTCAGCTTTTAAAGATTGCATTACATTGTTTCTCTATACATATAATTCTCCAAGCTACTCTTTTCAGTTTAGAAGGTGCTCTGAATATGCAAAAAAATACAAGTTTTTTAATGCTCTTTTTTTTAGTACAGGCAGTGAAATATAGTATGTTGAGATTTGCAGTTCATATACTGAAACATACAGGGAGCTGTGCTTTGATTGAACAACAACACCCAGAAGGCAGAAAAAGCTGGTGATACTCTGCAGATCAGGCAGCATCTGTGGGGAGAGAAGAGAGAGAAACAGAGAGAACCTTTTAGGTCAATAACCCTTCATTAGAATGTAACTGACCTGAAACATTATTTCTCCATGGATAGATGCTGCCTGACCAGTATTTTGTATTTTTATTTCAGATTTCCAGCATCTGCAGCTTCTTTGCTTTTCAAATCCCACAACACAGTTTTTTCCATTTCTGACATATTGTTCTTCCCTTTTCAATCTGGATGAACTCACTGCAGAAACAAGGGTTGCAACGGTTCTGGGATGCATCACACTGCTGGCCCACTGTAATCATCAAAACCATGTGTTAGATTGGACAGTTTCCAGAGCACAATGAATTGTGGGTATTGAAGTTGCCATTACAAATTGATTACCCATCATTCATGTATTGCATATATGGGAGCAGGTTGGTTGGAGGGCAAGTCATTCTGTGATGGAACCTCCCAGCATATGAACCAGCCCTGGCTGATCATCATTGTTAAAATCAGTTAGTGTGGGCATATAGTACATAAACTTGATCATATTTAAATATAAAAGGTTCCATGACAGAGTGAATGCTGAAAGGTTGTTTAGTTTTGTTGATGAGCCTAGGATTGTTGGGGTATGATTTCAGGATGAGAGGGTGGAATTTAAGAATGTAAGGGGAAAACTTCCATGTGAAAGGTTAAGGATTTATGAAATTCCCTCCCCTGAACGCTGTGGATGCTTATTGTCTTAGAGTTCTACAGCACGTAAATAGGCCCTTTAGCCTACCCCATCTATGCTGACCTTAGGGGTTGAGTCTATTCAAGGCTAGGATCAGCAGATGTGGGGAATCAAGGGATATGGAGACCTGGCAGGAAAGTGGAGGTTAAGAAGAGATCATTGAATGGCAGAACATGGTCAGAGTGCCACACAGCTAGTCCTGATCCCATTTCTAGTGTCCATATATATTTCTGATAAACTTAGCCACAGTGCCACCATTTTAAATTTCAGCTGTTACACCCATCTCCATATATTTAAAATGTAGCAGTAAATCTCTTCATTCATTCCCTCTAATCTTAATTGGTGCTGAAGCAAAGAGTCAGCGGGCAATCAGAGTGTTCAAAGCAAAGTGAAGCACCTGTCAAACATTCACAGCCTATTTAGCAGCTGCAGGGAATAACCAAGCATGTACAATGAGCAGAGCCCCCTCCCCCCTCCCGCCCAACAGTTCCCTAATTCCTTGAATGATTCCGGCACTGGTGGCACTGCTGAGGTCAGAGGCAGATGGTGTGGGGGGAAGGTGAGGACATCAGAGCCATTCGGAGCAGCCTGTACAAGGTGTGTGTAAGAAACAGAACCCTTCAGAGCAGCCTCTCCAGCCACTGTACGTTACATTCATTCCAACATGGTCAGAAATCCATAAGGATAAGCAGTAAAAGCTGCTGTTGTAAGTTGGAACCTGTGGTTCTTTTAAAAGCCTCCACCTCTTGAGACTCTGTTCTCCTGTTCACCTGTGCATTATCCTAAACAGCTACTAGTGGAGCAGAGGTGACAGACGTGAATATTCTACTGTGCACCCAGTGCTAGTCCGTCGGCTAGGTTATATTACATCCAGCGTTACTCTTGATCCCACAGTAAGGTTTTGTTCCAATGTTACTGCACCATTATAGACTTGTGGGTGATTATTTGTTTGGTAACAAGTTAATAATGGTAATTTTTTTGTGACCTGCCATGCCACTTCACAACGTGGCTATTCACCCCCTCAAAACCTCTCCATCCAGTCAGTAGAACCACCCTTTATCTTCAACTTATCCCCATATTTCCACCGTATCAGGAGATCAGGAGGTTTGAGGGAAGTGTGGTGTGCAGCTCATCTAGTTCTGACTAGAACCACTAGTCAGACACTGGGAGCTTTTCCTGGTGTCTGAATAGTAGTTAAAACTGGATAAATTATAAAAATTCTGCAACACAGAAGACCATTCAGTCCACCAAATCCATCCTCGCTCCTAGTAGAGCAACTGGTCAGTCACATTTACCCCATCCAATCTCTGTGGCCATTCTTTAAAGTACCTATTCAATTCTCTTATGAAAGACCTGATTGATTCTGTTTCCACCACCTCCATAGCTAGTGGACTGCAGGTTGGAATGACCACTTCATGTGTTCCCCCCACCCCCCCACCCCTTGATCTTGTGTCCAAATTTTAAACCATACTTTACAATCATCCACAAATGAAACAGTGTCACTCTCTATTTTAACCAGTCATGATCTGGTACATCTCCATCAATCCTCCTCTCAACCCGAGGAAGACAACCTTGGTTTCTTCGGTCTAATTTTATAGCTGAAGTCCCACATCCTTGACACTATTCTACACACTCTAGGATCTTCATAACCTTCTTAAAGTATTGAATGCAGTACTCCAGTTGTGGCTCAACCACTGTTTTGTTCAGGTTCAAAATAAATTCTCAGCTTTTCTGCTTTATGTGTCTGTTTCTGAATTCTGGGATCCCATCTGGTTTACTTTCCCTCAACTATTTTCAAGGATTCATGCTGCTATACACCATCAGTTCCTGCACATCCATTCACTGCTGCTAAATGCCATTGAATCCCCTTGATAAACACAGAACATCAAATATCAGGATGATCATTCCCATTTCACAACAGCTGAAGAATGAGAGCCAATTACTTTCTGCTTTTTGCTATGCAAACACTAATGGTATCACCCTCTTAGTTAAAACATAATTTGACTCCAATATTGAAAATTAGCCCTTTGGAATCACTGTTACAGTTTTTTTTTGCTTCGTCAAGACCCTGAAATTGAAAAATCATTAAGTAATTTTCATTTTTGTCTGTGAATAGAAGAGTTATATAGTTTCTCTGAAAGGCTATAATTTATTGTGTTCCACTCTGTGACTTTCACAAATGACTTCTTTCAACCTATTAAGCGGCTAGCAATTAAATACTGCTGGTACAATTGAATTTTTTTGTATATTTAAGTGAATTACCAGCGTGCACTGACCTATGAGAGATTAATAATGATGGGAAAAAGTCTTGTTTGACCTGTAAACATCTAATTGAGAAAAGTGACAAATCCCAGCTCCTCATTAATCTATAAATGTTGCAAATAAAGCAATAGATGTCACCTTCGCTGCTTCAGTTGTTCATTTAGCTTCCACTTTTACTGAAGCATCATTGAAATCAATCAAAATGATAGATCTTGCACACGCTTATTTTACTTTTTAAAATGAAGTCAGCAAAAAAAAATGGAATTACAGTGATTAATAAATCTTCTAACTATTTAAAGTAATTGTCAGAGCAATGGGCCAGTTTGATGAGATAATCAAATGCATCAACTATGCACAAATTGACTTTTAGCATGAAAAATAGTTTCGGAATGCCATGCTCACGATTATGATGAACTTACTCAAGGTTGTTGTCAAGTGGCAGGGAGCAACGTAAATGTAGCTTTTCTGACAATAGGCGATCTCCAGTTGAATATCCGTATCCCAAGAACATCCAAAATCCAAAAGCTCTTGCAATCAGGTTTTCCAATGAAATAGATCTCAAGTTTCCGGGTCATGAGCTTCAGTGCACTGCTGGATCCCATATCTGGAATAAATAATATATAAAACATTTAAAACTATTTATTTATTTACATACAAAGCACAGCATTACATACAACTGACATTTAAAGGTTACATTGTTGAAAATCAGTATCTATTTATGGTCCAGAGACCAGTGGACGCATGTAAATATTTGGGTAAAGGATACAAGGGGAATGTGAGGGGAGTGGTAATGGTTTGGAATTCACTGTCTGTAGGGGTAGCAAAAACAGAGTCAATTTCTTCAAACAGGAATTGAACAGGCATTTGGCTCAGAATAATTTACAGGGTTTATGGGGAAAGAGCAGGGGATTGCTGTTCTAGGAGCTGATGGGCTGAATGGTCTCATGTGCCATATCAGTTCTATGATTTCTATGTTAATCCACATGTGTCTGTACTTCAAATACTGCTTGGTTCCAAGGAATTTTGACTAGAGATCTATTTTATCTTATTAATGTTGTCAGAGCCAAAGCAGTCTCCTTGACCAGCAACTTCTTTCTCTTCGTCAACCTTTTTCTGGAGCTAGAATACACTGTGCAGTTTGATCTCTGTGCCCCAGGACTTGTTCATTATGGAATCACCAGACTGGTTTCTAGGAATGGGACATTGTCCTAAGAGGAGAGATTGAGTAGGCTTGGCTTGGGCTCACTGTGGAGTTTAAGCCAATCTTTTTCTTCACATCTAGTTTTGTAAACTATCTATCAGTTTACTAGGCCAGTACCACACAACAGGAGCCTCATATCTGCGGACATGATTGATGAGGTCATCACCCGATGATCTCCAATCTGTCTTGCAATTGTTTGAGGAAGTAGCAAAGCAGAGACACAGAGCCCAAGAAATAGGACGATGTGGCCCTCGAGATTGTCCTGCCATTTAATATGATGGCAAATCTTGGATCTTAATTCCATTTTTCCACCTGATCCTTTGTATCCTTATTTTACAAAGGTCTGTTGACCTGAGCTTTGAGCAGATTGAACAATAACCATCCACGGTCCCCAGGGAAAGAGAATTCCCAAGAATCACCGAAAAGATGTTTGTCCTCATCTCAGTCCTAAGTGGCCAACCCCTTGCGCTAAGACTGGACACCGTGGTTCCAGGCTCTCCAGCCAGGGGAGACAGTCTCTCAGCATCTACCCCTATCAATTCCCCTCAATAATCTCACCAAGATCAGCCCTCATTCTTCTAAACTATTCTTACTTAATCTCTTAAAGACAGGTACTTCATCCCAGCTAATCAAGCTGATGAATTTTTCCTATAGAATCTCCAGGGCACATGTGTTCCTCCTAAGGTATGGAGAGAAAAACTGGCCACATTACTCCACCTCTGTGTAACGGTTGAAGGAGAAGAAAGACATAGCTGATCCAATTATTCAGAATTATTCTCTTGGCTTGTCATTTTCTGCCAGTCTGTGCCTTTTGGCCAGTTTTCATCAGCAGCAATCTCTCAGAGAGCTGCCAATGCATGTTCCATTCTGTGCTGTGAATTCAGTAAGAGGGAGATCATAATCTATTTGAATTTGGTCACAGTGGGAGTGTTTAAAGTACAAGAAATTCAACATCCGGCAACAGATGGAGCAAACCTGTGGCAGCTGCTGAAGGGAACCTCTGGAGACGCAAGCTAAGTAGGTGACCACTTTGTTTTTGTAATGCTCCCGGTACAATATTCCCAAAATAAAGTACACAAGGATTTCCTTGTGCAAATGCTACAACTACATTTTGCTGTGTACAGGGGTACATTTGTGAAGTATGCATATTTTATACTAAAAAATATGTAAATAACTATAAAATCTGGCTGTAAATTTATAGAATTTGATGTTACTTAGACAAGGCACCTTGGAAATAGGATTCTCAGCATATTTTTTTTAATTTTACATTTACATAAAGGGAAAAACTTTTCATGCAAAACCTTTTATTGTTACAAGTTTTTCTGGTCTGGAAGCAAAGATATAGATGAAATACCACTTTCTGCTGCTTTAACCTTTGTTCATTTTTAAGGTTAATACCTTCATTTGTATAGCAAAGAGAAGATTTTGATATTAATACATTCAAACCATTTAATGAATATAATATAATGCACTTATAACCCAACCTGTGATATGGTTAAGCTCTTGGCTCATCTCTCATACCCTTGATCACTGATATTCATCTCTCCAACTCACTTTGGGCACTAATAAAATGGCAAAGGAACTCTCCAGTGCCACACCTTTTTCTGCCATGAAACAGGTTGATTCCTGCCCTGTTAGTCAACATCTTCTAGGCACAGCTGCCATGACGATAGCTTAAGCCATTATCAATACTCCATAGTCTCTGCCAGCTTGCAGGGTGTGAAATCCCACTGGCAATTTCCTCACGGTTCCCAGAGTTTGCCTCACAAGCTGAAATTGATTTTCCAGTGTTACACAGACTCAAATGGGACCAGCCCTCTTGGAGACGTGTTGCTAGGCAGGAAAGAATGTAGAAACCAATACTTGCACCATTTCGGCTTAGACATCTATCCTATAGCCAACATGTAATTAAAGAGATACTTGTAATTTATTTAGTTGTTGTGGGGTCATTAATTCAGCTTGAAATGACAGCGACAGGTACATTGAAAAGAGAAGCTGAAACCAGTCAATAAGACTCTCAGAAAGTATTGCACAAGGATGCAATTCTGCTTGATGGGTTTTTAATTGTTCTACAAAAATCAAAAGAAACCCTGATTGCTGGAATCTTGAAATTTTAAGACAGAAAATGCCGGAAGTTCAAACAATCACTTTGCTTTCTTTCAGAGGCTTGTGGGACAGCCACACTGCTTAGTTTGCATTCAAGGGGGCATTGAGTTTAATATTTTTTTTGTTTTGGTTTGTTATTGTGAATTGTACTGAGGTACAGTGAAAAACTTGTCTTGCATACTGATCGTATAGGTCAATTCATTACACAGTGCAGTTACATTGAGTTAGGACAGAGCGCATTGAGGTAGTACAGGTAAAAACAATAACAGTACAAAGTGTCACAGCTACAGAGAAAGTGCAGTGCAGATAGACAATAAGGTGCAAGGTCACAAGGTAGATCGTGAGGTCAGAGTTCATCTCATCATATAAGAGAACTGTTCAATAGTCTTATCACAGTGGGATAGAAGCTGTCCTTAAGAGCCAACTTTAATGATAGTGCCACATTAGTTTAGAATGGAGACTTTGAGAAATTCACCTTTAGTCACCCGTACAAAATGTATGCAAAAATATTGGTTGCTGGTTGTACTTGCTTCCCACACATTTGGTATAATTGACTTCACCACCCTCCCTCCCTCCCCTTGATTCAGTCACTAAATGCACAATGTGAACTGATACTGACACACAACACCTTTGGCCAGCTGAGTTAGCACAATTCAGATGGGGAGCGATCAATAATACTGCAATTGGACACAGCATCCTAGGATAGGGATAGCAAGAAGAGGCAAAGATATTCAGCTGGGGTTCCTTCACTTGATCACCGTCCAATATGCTTGCAGGTGGGGTTAACATTGGGTTTCACTGTGAAGCCTCCCACTTCCTTCCAACACTGGCAGGGAGAAAACACATGAAAGGTGATCTGCAGCCTCCAATAGAACTCTTGGGGTTTTACCCATCTATTAGTTGGTGGACTCCTATAAGAGAAAAGGGAGGAGGAAAATTGAAAGTTGTCCAAATCCCCCACTAGTAAACGTCTTTGCACAGTTTCAATAAATTAACGCAGGGCCAGCAATGTCAGTATGTTATTTTTAAGAGAGTATATTGAAAACTGCAGGGATACTAACCTCACCATGGATCAGTTTTGTGATTGGCATTGTTTTACAGAATGTCAATGTGGTAGACGGCAACCAATGAATAAACATGCATTTGTATTGAAGTGTGGAGGAAATTTATTCCTTGAAAGGTTAATACATTAGTGGGTAGCCCATAAATCAATTCCATGAGTTCAGTAATGTTAAATCCCATACAAAGCATGTCCTGACCATCGTCACTGCTCAAGTCTGAAGATGTGGCCCAGCAGAAGATTAATTATAGTGTAGGCTTCTTCCCGTTGCCAGGCAACCCTATAAGGTGCCCAATACATTCCACAGAATCCTACTAGTTTTGGTAATTCCAGAAGATTTTTCATTGCATTGTTCCAAATTAACATCCAAAGTGGTTGTTTGTGTGTGTGTTGGTGTGCATGTGCACCTGTTTATATTCATGTGTGCAGATATATGTTTGTGCATGTCTATCTCCGTGTGAATGGCAATTTGACAATGTTTCTTTTAAAAGTGAAAAGAATGAACAATGGGAATTATATAAAAAAACAAGAATGGTGAATTTATTTTAGCTCAATATTTAATGCTTCAAATATTTTATATTTGCAGGATTCATTTTTGAGGAATTGTTAGGCCTAATTTGATTAACTTTATTTTGATGATAAAATTTCTTAAATTAAATCATGTTAATACCTACTTAGCTATTTTAATTTGTCTTCATTTGATGAATCAGATGAACCACCAGGCTTTAGTTCACTTTTGCTGCCGGCAGGATAAAATTTATAAGAATCTGCTTATAAATCCTGTGAGGATAGTTGGGGAGAATACAGAACAGATTCCTGGATGTGACAGTACATGGCTCACTTTGTCTCTGTACCCTCCCCCCCACCCCCCCAGAATGTCTTGGACTATGGGTAGAACCTATCACAATAAAGAAGAGCTCCAGTGTATTTCAAGCTGAAACTCAAATTTTAATGATGCTGCTTTCTTAAGATAACTTTCAGTTCAGTGGAGGAAGTGGGAAAACAACAGCATCTGTTACCAGCAGATTTCCAAGCATTATACAACAACCAGAATAAAGACTCCATTACAAGTCAGAAAAACTTGAGAATACTTGACGATGTGTTGCAGCTTGCCCTGAATCCAAATACTCCCCACCCACCTCACTCTCATTATAAACACCAACTCCTTCCTAATGGAATAAGTTTTATTTCTTGTATTTCATAATCTCTTGTGCCATAGAAGGGGACCATTTGGCTCACTGAGTCTGTGCTGGCCCTCAGAGCATTCCCTGTAACTTCATCACATGCCCACGATATCCCCTAATTCTCCTGCTAAGTATCTACAGGAAGGGGTAAATTATCGTCGCCAGTTAAGTTCCCTGCACACCCCGCGATGTCGGAGGTATTGAGTACAGGAGTCGAGAAGTAATGATGCATCTCAGTAGAACTCTGGTTAGGCTGCATTTTAGAGTATTGCGTGCCATTCTGGTCACCTCACTATAGGAAGGATGTTGAGGCTTTGGAGAGCATGCAGAGGAGGTTTACTAGGATGCTGCCTGGATTAGAGGGCATGTGCTATCAGGAGAGGCTGGACAAACTTGGACTCTTTTCTCTGGAGCAGAGGAGGCTGAGAGGTGATCTGTTGGAAGTGTATAAAATTATGAGGGGCATAGATAGGGTGGACAAGCAATATCTTTTTCCCATTATTGAGTGATCCAATACCAGAGGGCATGCATTTACAGTGAGAGGGGGTAGGTTCAGAACAGACGTGAGGGGTACGTTTTTTACTCAGAGAGTAGTGGATGCCTGGAATGCGTTGCCTAATAGGGTGGTGGAGGCAAATTCATTGGGGGCTTTTAAGATGGGCTTGGATGGGCACATGAATGAGAGGAAAATGGAGGGATGTGGGCATTCTGTAGGTAGGAGGGATTAGCTATGTCGGCACAACATTGTGGGCCGAAAGGCCTGTTCTTTGCTGTACTGTTCTATGTTTTATGAAACCGGAGCACCCAGAGGAAACCCACGCAGCCACAAGGAGAATGTGTAAACTCCACATGGGCGGTATTCAAGGTCAGGATTGAACCTGGGTCACTAGAGCCCTGTGGCAGCAGCACTAATTGCTGTGCCACTGTGCTGCCCATCAAGATATTACAGCTTGAATTTTTTGGTTGTTATTTTCCGTTCACTTCAGAGATATTTATTTGGTTATTATCACTGTTTGGTACAATCGCTTAAAAAAACTTTAAGCAAATGCATTGAATTCAATGACAATGAATAATACCTGCAGATTCAGAGCTGCTCATTGCTGCCTGCATTCCCCCCCTTTCACATCTTGAGCATCTAATTACATTACTGACAAGCAAATTCTATTACATCTCCACGAACAAATGCAATTGGTCAATAATCTATTTGCACAATACCTACATTCTGAAGACGATATTCTTGAAGAAAAATGCATAATTGGCATTATAAAATATATGTACGAAATTAGATCAATCAAGCACAATTTGATGGGTAGCATTGTTGAGAAACATGAAGGCATTTTGTTAATGTTAGGGTGATTATTCAATGAAATGAAAGAATTATACCTAGCAAGTAGGGCGGCACGGTAGTGTAGCGGTTAACGTAACGCTATTACAGCGCCAGCGACCCGGGTTCAATTCCAGCCGCTGTCTGTAAGGAGTTTGTACGTTCTCCCCGTGTCTGCGTGGGTTTCCTCTGGTGCTCTGGTTTTCTTCCACATTCTAAAGACATACAGGTTAGGAGCTGTGGGCACACTATGTTGGCGCAGGAAGAGTGTGCCACTTGCGGGCTGCGCCCATCACATTCTCAGTAACACAAAAAGACGCATTTCACTGTGTGTTTCGATGTACATGTGACTAATAAACAAATATCTTAAATATCTTGAAGTATAAGTACAGTGATATGATCTGGGTTACTGTAGAAAATGGACCTTCCTGACTTACAGAAAAATCATCTTGCAGACAATTCTCAGAAACTGAATCCTTGAATAACCCTGGGTAGATAGTCATTTGCCCACCCCGGGAAAATGACTATCTACCCTAACGATGCCTCTATGTAAACTTATGAGAGGCATCGTTAGGGTAGATAGTCATTTTTCCGGAGTGGAAATGTCAAATACTAGAGGGCATAGGTTTAAGGTGAGAGGGGAAAATTTAAAGGACATTTGCAAGCAACTTTTTTTTAAACACAGAGAATCACAGAACGCGCTGCTGGAGGAGGTGGCAGATATGATAGCAACATTTAAGAGGCATTTAGGTAGAGACATGAACAAGCAGGGAGTAGAGAGATACGAACCAAGTGAAGACAGATGGGATTAGTTTAGATTGGCATCGTGGTCGGCACAGATACAGTGGGCCAAAGGGCCTGTTCCTGGGCTGTACTGTTCTATGTTCTACGTTCTATTAAGAGTTTTATTGAGATCCAAAATATAAAAAGTTTTTGAATAGGTCTTCAGAGGTGTTTCTTTAGTCATTATAAGAAAGAAGCAAAAAAAAACCCTAGTTACAACAATGGTCAAGTCATCAATCTGAAGCTCTCCTTACAGCTGATATTCCTGGAATACAGGAAGTCCCCGACTTACGAATGCCCGTACTTACGAATCGACCTTCATGGTCGGTTCGTAAGCAGGCCCGGCCCCTGATCCTACCACGGTGGCGGTACACCTTCTTTGGCCCAACCCCGGGCCAAGTGCACATGCGCGGCCGCGATCCCTGGGCCAAGTGCGCATGCGCGGCCGTGATCCCCGGGCCAAGTGCGCATGTGTGGACACTGTTCCGAGTTACAGACAAAATCGGGTTACAAACAGTCTCAAAAACGGAACTCGTTCGTAACCCGGGGACTTCCTGTATTCAACAAATACAAATGGACCACATCACTGTCAAACTTTACAACCACTCTCTGTAATCAATAGAAAACATTGCCAACAGATTTCTAAGTCTAGTGGAACCAGTGATTTGGTTTGGGCATTGAATAAGGTCAATGTCTGAGATGTTCTGCCTTAAAATGAGCGGTTAGAAGGGGTAAAAAATTCTACTGCACGCTATGGGGCATGGGTTGTTTGAAGACTGAAGGATGTAAGGAGTCCTACTGCCTTTAAGTTCTGGAAACGACAATTTGTAGCACAAAGTGATGGATGGCACATTGACAAGTGGTAATAGAAAGCATCATGTGAATTGGATGTTGATGTCCTATCAAGGATGGACATAAATCTCCCACTCTGCAGTCAGAACATCAGTGAAATTTTAGATTCAACAAGGTTTCAACAGAGATTGCCCTGGCGAACCATGAGGAAATTCATGCCCTCTTCACAGAAGTTTGTTTGCTGGTCTCTTGAAGCAGATGTGCTTTATTTTGCTCAATAGACCCAACTGAAACCATCAGATTCCTGGCATGTTAGTGGGACTTGATTTTATAAAATCTTGTGTGCATATTGGGTGCAGTTCTGGTCACCACATGATAGTGTCGGATCTGGTTATTTTTGAATCCGCGGGTTCTTTCAGGAGTCCAAGAATGAGTTGAAAACAACTTGGTGCTTCACAAAGTTTTATTGGAAAAGTTTAAAACAAAGAAACAGTCACAGAGCATATGGCACTGGCTTTACTACTAGGAGATGAGCTGAGACAAAAGGAACTAAAGATGAGCTAGGGGGAGGGGGAAGAGACCAAGAGGGAGATTAACAAAAAATGACACCTTTTATACCTGAGATAAGAGGTACTCCTTAGCTAACAATAGTCCAATCAGGAAACCTATTAGATACCTGTGGCCAAACCAACTAATGAGAAAACAAATATCCACCTGATGGGCGAACCAATAAGCTAGGAAGCAGCCATTCCTTATGCAGCCACTTGAGGTGTATTAAACACTATACATGTTAAAAACTACTTAAAACAGTTGAATCCAACAAAAGGAAGGATATGGTTGTACTGGAGAGAATGTAGAGGAGCTTCTCCGGGAAGTTGCCTGGAGTGGAGGACTTCAGTTATTGGATAGGCTGGATTTGTTTTCTCTGTCACGAAGGAGACGGAGGGGTGACCTGATAGAGGTATACAGTTATGAAAAATGTAGATAGGGTAGAGAGAATCTTTTTCCCATGGTAAGGATATCAAAAACAAGAAGGCATGGGTTTAAGTTGAGAGGAAGGGGATTTGAGGGGAAAGTTTTTTTTAAACAGGAAGTAGCTGATATCTGGAACTTGCTGCCGGGGGAGGTGGTGGAGTTGGGTACAATCACTATGTTTAAGAGACATTTAAACAGGCAGTGAAATAGGCAAGGCATTGGAAGGATATAGACCTAGTGTGGGCAAAAGGGATTAGTGTAAGTGGGCAGAAAGGATGGCATGGACGTTGTGGGCTGAAGGGCCCCTTTCTGTGCGGTCCAACTCTGAATATTAGAATCTTGTGGCACAGTGGAGGCCATTCAGCCCATTGTGTCCAGGCAAGTTGAAATAGACCTACTCAGACTAGTCCCACTTTCCAGCTATCAGTCCTTTGCCTTGTGGGTTGCAGCAGATTAAGCAATGTTTAAACATGACGAGTGTTTCTGTTTCCAACACTTTCATAGGCAGTGACTTCCAGACCCTTGCTACCTATAAGGCTATAAGATACAGGAGCAGAATTAGGCCATTTGGCCCATCGAGTGTGCTCCACCATTCAATCATGGCTGATTTTTTTTCAACCCCATTCTCCTGCCTTCTCACGGTAACCCAAAACCCCCTTAACCAGTCAAGAAACTAACAATCTCTGCCTTAAATACACCCAATGACTTGGCCTCCACAGCCCTCTGTAGCAACAAATTCCACAGATTCACCATCCTCTGGCAGAAGAAATTCCTCCTCATCTCAGTTTAAAGGGATGTCCCTTTACTCTGAAGCTGTGCCCTCGGATCTTAGAATTTCCCACTAATGGAAACATCCTCTCCATGTCTACTCTATCCAGTCTTTTGGTTGAAAAAATGTTTCTTTACCTCTCTTCTAAAATTTGTACTAGTTAACTTGATCCATGCAACCTAGTAATTGACCTCTTGTGCTGAGAAATGCATTCTCCTCCTCTCATTATATCTAACACTTTCATAATTTTATACACTTCAATTTTATCTCTCCACAGACTGATGTTCCAAAGAATACACAATCAGCTTGAACAATCTCTCTTTATAATTACAATTTTCTATTGCTGCCAACATCCTCTTAAATCTTCTCCATAATTCTTTACTAGGATCACATTCTTCTAACAAAATAGTACTTACTCAGTTCTGTAATCCTGATTAAACTGGTGATTTGTACAGTACGTGACCTACCTGCTCTTAATTTCTGTGTTTTGGCCAATAAAAGTATTTATCCAAATGCCTTCTTAACCAAAACAGAAAATGCTGGAAAAACTTAGCAGCTCAGGCGGCATCTGTGGAGAGATACACAGATTTAAAATAGAAGGTCAATGACCCTTTATCAGAACTGGGACAGCGAGAGGGGAGAAAAAGTTTTAAGTTGCGGAGAATGTTGGGGCAGAGACAAAAGGAACGTCTGTGATAGGCTGAGGGGATGAGTTCTTTAAGAGGCAGTTGAAGGGTGATAAGGAAACTGATGTGTTGCAAACAGCGGGTCAGGGAATGATAATGAAGAGGAAGCATAGACTGAGCCAGACAGATATTGATATTATTGATAATTGCTCAGCTTTTTCTTTGTCTTCCCTCTCCATTAGCATATCCCGACCTGCTATTTGCAACACCTCTCACTTCTTTGCCCTCCTCTAACTGTCCCATTAACAGCTCATCCCACAGCAACTCTGACCTCAACCCATCACTGGTATTCCATTTGTCCTTTACCATCCCTCCCCACCTCTTCTCTCTTTTCCGGGTCTGACGAAGGGTCTTCGACCTGAAACGTTAACTCTGTTTCTCTTTCCACAGATGCAGCCTGACCTGCCGAGTGTTTCCAGCAAGCGGTTTTCTCTGGTTCCGATCTCTGTCATCTGCAGTTTTTTTTTATTTTCATACCCTCTTAACCGCCTACCTACCTGTCCTGCTATCTTCAGATATCTCCAAGGCCCCTCAATTTCTCGTTACTGTTCAGTATCCTATCATTTATTGTGTGCCCTGTAACTTTTCCTGCCTCAAATGCACTGCCTCATTCTCTACACAGAGTTCCATTTGCTAATTTTCTACCCGTTTGATCAATCCATTGATAGCTTCCTGCAGTTTGCAGCGATCAGAGCCGGTATATTTAACATTGCAGTTGGAACACTCACAATCTCAACTTACATTTGGCTAAAGGTTGATGTCAATAGGAGCTGTTTTGTACAACTGCACATCTTCTGAGGTAATCTATGGTTCTGCACTGCTGTAAAACAGTGGTTCAAGTAAGTTGTCTGTGGGGTAGGATGACAGCCTGTGAACAATAAATCAGCGTCTAAATTCATAATAAGTTATTTGGATAGGATACACCACCAGTGAGAGTTAAATTAAGGATTAATTGTCATTTGATTTATCCTAATTATTCAAATCACAGGAGTCTTTATTGAAAGAAAAGACCTTCAGTGTGTTTGCTGTGCTTGTGGGATGCAGTTCTCGAAAGCCTTTTGAGTTTCTTCGGGTGTTTGATATCCATGCAGTTATTCCATGCCATGTTAAACACAATATTACTCCATTAATTCAGGCTCCTGCATTGTTCATTCATATATAATCCTTGAAGATTAATTATATTTTGGCAAATACGATCATGTTTCTGATTCTCCAGAGGCTAGCAATGATCTCCAGTAAGATTAGAGAAGATTAACTTCTTCAGAGTGAGTGTTTCCACACCACAGAGAGGTAAAGAATGTGTTGAAGGAAAACACAGACATCTGCACCAGGTCAGTGCCAAACCCGATCTATACAGCAGACTATGAGAGCAGATTATACATGTGAATGATTTATAAGCTATGTTTTTTGTCATCATTATCCTTTCAGGATTACACAGTGAGAAATGCAAGGAGCATCAGTTATATGATCACTCAGGGTCCAAATCACTTCTTAGGGATTTCAATATTTAGCTTTTTCACTGTGTTCTATACAAAAACCCATGTTTTATCCAAACAAATTCTGCTGGGAAGTGACTACAAATCCAACCCTGAAATCCAGGCTTACTGTGGACTCGCTCTGTTGAGCACTATTGAACAGAAATGGCATTCAGCAAGCATTAAGGCCTCCCTTTTCACTCAGCCGGAGGACAGAAATTCAACATTGATCTGTTGTGGCTTAAGACTCAAATATGAGGGGAATATTTTTTCCGCTCTCTGCCCTGCATTAGGTCAAATCCTGCAGATCTTGTAAAATTTTAATAATTCCTTATACTGAATAGGAGAACTGGGAAATGCCAGCAAGTAGGGCCCACCTAGTGCCATCCTATGCTGACCATCTCCCTCCCAGCTAGGAGGTACTTGGTAGAAGCAGAAACCTAACTGTCAATTTTTAGCTCTGAAAGAGAAATAAGTATCATGTAAATTTGTCTTCACTTTCATTCCTTTCTGGTTGCCAGTAGCTACCCACTGTGGAGGGCGCAGGAGATAGGTCTTCCCACCACATGCCCTCTCTTTGCTTTTCCCAATGGCCTCCCTTCCTTGCCCCCACCCCCTCCAGTTGAGATCAGAAACTCAATGGAATGGTTCCCATCATCCTACCACTTTGTGAATTGATGCCTCATGGGGTTGGCGTGAATTTTATTCATTACTTGGTAAAAAGATGTAAATTTCCATTCATTATAAACAGGGCAGAATCATTGTGGAAAATGATGTCAATTGAATAGGGTCAAAGCTAATTAACAAGTGTGATTATGGCATCAATGGTAATGAAAAATAAATTTTCCAAATCCCTGAAGCTTCCAAAACACGTTCATCATACCTCCAACCTCTTCCAAAAAAAAGTATTTTCATCAAGAATTTGCCTTTTTATTGTATATGAGTGCACCACAATGAGTTAAGACTGAGGTTCAGGTCTGAATGCAGTAAAGCCCTTCTTTAATCTCCCTCAGGACCCAAAACACTTTTCATTGCAGTAATAGGAACATGTTTTATCCCTGTAATAAATTATTACACACAATATAAAACAAAACAAGCTGGTTTGTGTGTGATGATTGGATACTAGACTGGAAGCTAGTGGCGCTGTCTGCCACATATTAAACACTGGGATTACCAGTCTGTTGGGAAAACTCATTCTCCCCATGTCAAAATAGATTTTGATTGCTCTCACTTTCCCAGTTTTTGTTGATGTAATCTAATGCCATGAATGGCACTCCAGCACGCTCAGAATTAATTTTCTTTTCATTTGAGCTCATTTTAATAGAGACTGTTGGAGGAGTTTATGAAGAAACAGCAGATATAGAGGTTACAGTAGCAGAGTGGTTAAATTATGGGATTAATGTCTAATCACCTGAAGACATGAACTTGAATCTCATGACAACAGACGAAGAGTTTAAATTCACATGGTTAAATAGAACATAAGTGTCGTAAGAATCTATTTTATCTGGAATAAAATTCCAGTCTCTCTAATAGTGACCATGGAACTATTGGATTGCAGTAAAACACAAATGATTCATTGATGTCCTTCAGGGAATGAAATCTGCCATCCTTTCCCAATCCGAACCTAGACTCACGTTAATGTGGTTGACTCTTAATTGCCCTCAGAAATGGTCACACAAGTTGATCAGATCAGCATCAATTAAAGGTGGGCATTAATTGTTGGCCCAGCCAGTCATTCCCACATCCTATGAACAAATAAAAACAAGCACAGGCTGAACTGGCTTTGTAGATGGATATCAACAAAGGAAGATCATCAACTCGGTGAAAGACACTCTTTGGTCTGCCTGAAACTTATTGCGAAGTGTCCGTGAGGGATTGCTGCTGACTGGCACATTCCAGGCTGTGGGAGTATGTGCTGAGGGATGCACTGAAGCTCGGTGCAGCCAAGGTTCAGTAAAGGCTCTGTGGGGATGGACCACAGCCTAGGGTCCTTCCACTACTGGATGTTGAGGGACTGTGAGGAAGCCCCTCAAACAACAGAAGGGTGAATCACCCCAGGGAGCCACATGAGTGGCAATGGTGCTATGGAAAATAAAAAAGTTATTTGGTCAATACATTCAGTAGTGTTAGCATCACTGAATATATTGACCAAATGACACTATGAATGTGAAGAGTGTTTTATCTTTTGTATATACTTTTATTATGAATAAAGTTTATTTTTGAAATAAAGAAAATATACTTTGAGGTTTTGCAAGGTGGGTAATTCAGGTGATGAAAGACACTGAAACCCTTCTCTCTTTCCATTCTTTTACATTTTCTCTTTTAACTAGCAGTGACTAATATATAAGTTCTCAGCTGGGAGGGCCGGCCAGAATATGGCACGTGCTAAGTTGTCATTTCACAGCCAAGCACAAGGAGATCACTTTTATTTATTCACAGGATGTTGGCATCATTGGCAGTGCCAGGTTCATTGCTCATTCAGAAGGTGGTGGTGAGCTGGCACCCTAAACCACATGGTGAAGTTGCTCCCATTGTGCTGTGTGAAGGTGTTCTGGGCTTTACACCCAGCAATGGCACTGAACACCATTTCCAAGTCAGGATAGTGTGGTAGTTGTGTAAATGGCATTGATCCTTAGCACCTGCTGTGGAGGTCTGGGTTTTGGGAGGTGCTGTAGATGAGGCTCCGGCAAGTTGCTGCAATGCATTTTGTGGATGGTGTCCACTGCAGCTGCTCTGCATCTGAGCCCAGCAGCAAGTGTTCCCTCTCCTCCTGCTTTTCTCTTCCTGTCAGTACCTTGTCCCCACAGGCCAATTGTGGCAAAGCTTTTAAATTCACTGGAAGGATAAGCAAACTGACATTAGTGTCCTCTCCCAGTCAACATCCCTACCATCGAGGCCCTGGTCGCACTGGAGACAAAAGAGACTGCAGCTGCTGGAACCTGGAGCAAAAAACAAATTGCTGGATGAACTCAGCAGATCAGACAGCATCTGTAGAGGGAAATGGACAACTGACGTCTTGACTGGAATCGCCCACCTCCCATTTCCCGCTACAGATGCAGTCTGACCCTCTGAGTTCCTCCAGCAGTTTGGTTTTTCTTTTGTTCCTAATTACACTCCTTAGGTTCTGTTGGGCAGCCCATGTTGCTTGCACACCTGATACAGATGCTCTACTCTGAGCTCTGTCAGGGCAAGAGATTATTGGATGGGCGCAGGAAAAGATTCAAGGAGATACTCAAAGCCGTCTCGGGAAAAAAAATCACATTCCCACTGGTTGTTGGGAATATCTGGTCTGTGGCCCTTCAAAGTGGAGAAGGAGCATTCGGGATACTGTGATGAGTCCACAGAAGCTCGGCTTGAATGAAAGTGGGGGGTGCACCACCTCACAAACTACCCCTCCACCCTGTCAGGCACCTCTTGGCCCATCTGTGGAAGAGCCTGCAGATCACACAGAACCACAATGGAAGCAAGTCATCCTTGATCCCATTTCCTGAGAAAAAGAAGGAATTGAGAGAACTCAAAAAATTTCTTGTACATCTTGCAGCAGCTTGGTCAGTTGCAACCCTGGGATGGGGATTAAGGTATGGAATTTTAACCCTCAGTCATCAAAATGGGGTATGAAAAATAAAGCACAAAAACACAAGCTGCATAAAGTAATCCACAACTCAGGAACTGCTTAAAGACCTTTCCAAGGTCCCCCGATTAGGTTCTCTCATCTGGGCTATTATTGAAGTAGAAGGAACATGACAATCTAAGCAGATGTTTACCAAGAAACAGGGGGACAGAGGTGAGCACACAGTTGGACACAGAACAAAGTGAAGGTTTTTCAGAAAGGAAAAGAGACCAACAGATAGTAGATGGACAGGGAGATTTCCATTTAGCTCAGAGTATTATCAAGGATATCGGCTCTGCCAAAGTAAACCTAGGAAAGTAGTTTTCACACGTGTAATGTCAGAGTGAAACAGACCAGCTGTAAGTAATACAAAACAGGAAAAAAAAGCCTCACTGACTGAAACAGGAGTTGAACACGTTTCTCATTCCAGTCAATGCTGCCACAGCTCAACTCCTGGCATTTTCAAGTCCCTGAAGCTTTACGAGTTGCAGCCAGGACCATTCTGTCACAGTGTCTCAGGTGGAAACTATTGATTCCGCAGCTGTCTCTGCTGCACCGAGTTTCCGCTCCCCAGCCCTTGGAGACGCTCTGTCACAGGTTTCCCGATCTTTTGAAGCGTGTTGATCCCGACAGGGGATATTAAAGCCCTCCACACACTTCAGCTATTTTCTGCCTGTCCGTGAACTGTGGGCACCCTGCACTTCACTCCCCTCAGTACTGGAGCAGTCACTGTTCAGTGATTGCATTGCACACATCAGTAATTCCTTTCTAACCCTGCAAGGCCACTATTTAGATGCAGTTTGCCTTTCCCTCTGGTTCAATTCAACTTTAAATTTGGCTTTATTCTTTCTGCAGAGGGCAAGGATAATTTTTATGCTCAAAGTGGAAGGGAAGGCAAATAGCCAACATCAGCAACCTGACTGTTTATGTGGAGAGAAGGAAGGGTATAGGGAAGAACATCAGAGTCCAGGGCTCAGGCAGCTGAAGGGATGGCTACTAAGGGTGCAGCAATTAAAACTGGGGATGGTTGCGTCTGAGACTGGAGGAACACAGAGAACTGTGAGGCAGCAGCACTAACTTGAGTTGTAGGGAGAGGTTGGGCAGGCTAGTAGAAGACTGGAATGTAGAAAACTGAGGGGTGACCCTGAGGTGTATAAAATCATGAGGGGCATAGACAGGATGAATGCACTCGATCTTTTTTCCCAGGGAAAGGGAACCAAAACTAGAAGGCTTAGGATTAAGCTGACGGGAAAGATTTAAAAGGGACCTGAGGGGTAACTTCTTCACACAGCGGGTGGTGGGTATATGGAATGAGCTGCCAGAGAAAGTAGTTCAGGACAGTTGGGTAAGTATGTGGATAAGAAAGGTTTAGAGGGATACGGGCCAAATGCAGGCAAATGGGACTAGCTTGGGTGGGCACCTTGGTCAGCAAGGAGGAGTTGAGCCGAAGGGCCCATTTCCGTACTTAATTACTCTATGACCCTACCCACTGTGCCACACGTAATGGAGGCCTTTGGTCGAAAGCTTTGTTACTGCACCTTATGTGGCTCAATGTTATTTTTATTTCATGATATTTCTGCAAAGAGGTTTTTGTTATATTTTAAGGTGCTATGTAAATGCAACTTGTTGTTGAGGTAAAAACAAAATGAAAAGAGAGAGTTACTTCTGAAGGCTCAGCAAGTAGCTAACTGTTACAGGTCAAGAGGGTTGTGCTTTTAATCCCTGGACACTGACGGGTCTGCTGTCGGTGGTTGGGCACCAGCACAGGGAATGGGGAGGTTGTTCGGGGTTTTAGATCCTTACACAGTCTGGTAACTCTCACCGAAGTGCCATCATGGAGGCTGCTGAAGGGGATAACTTGCTATTGATCAAAAAAAGCAAAAAAAAAGTCTGCAGCTGCTGCAAATTTGCAATAAAAGCAGCAAGTGCCATAAATACTCAGCAGGTCAGGCAGCACAGGGTCATAGAGCTATACAGCACGGAAGTGGGCCCTTCAGCCCAACTGGTCCATGCTGACCAAGAAGTCCCATCCAAGCTAGTCCCATTTGCCAGTGTTTGGCCCATAACCTTCTAAAAACTTCCCTATCCATGTACCTGTCCAACTGTCCTTTGAAAGTTGTTATTGTGCTTGCTTCAACCACTTCCTCCAGCAGCTCATTCCACATAGATACCACCCTTTGGGTAAAAGAATTTACCCCTCAAGTTCCTATTAAATCTGTCCCCTCTCACCCTAACCCTATGCCATCTACTTGGTTCTCCAACCCTGAAAAAATCTGTGGAGAGAGAGGGAGATAGCATTCAGCCTTGCTGACATTTGCTGTTAAGGCCCATGTGAGTACTTTGCCAAGATAAAATTGTGCCAAATGAGCAAAAAATTGTTGCCTTTCAAAGAGAAGAGGTAAATTGGACGGGTATAGTAACCCACAATAAAATAGTATAATGATAACTTTTATTATTTCATAAAATGCAGTAGTTGAGGAGAAAGACTTTGACGCTTGCTGGTGCTAAACATGTCTGAGTTTTAGCTATCGGCTCCGCAACATTCAGTTCCTTTGAAGTCAATGCCCATGGAGGAATTTCTCCTAATGTGACTATTTCACCTCAAGCTACAAGACTTAGTCCGTCTCAAAGTCACAAAAATTTAATGGAGGTGCAAATTAAAAATAAATAGTCATAACTTCCATAGGTTCAGCTGGTAAGTGTGGAACTCTGCCATAAAATTCTGGAAGGATGCTGTTTGTGCCTGTAGTCTGTGCTAAGTTGGTAGATCACAGTTGGCACAGCAATAAGAATGATGGAATTGTGCCTCAGTTCATGCCAGGATCAAGTCAGCTTGATTTCCTGCTTCAGATCTATATCCAAAGTAGAGTGCCCAGGGGTGAATGTTGAGGGAGTGAGAGTTTGGTGCCAGTCTGACAGTTGTATCACCAGTGCTGTCTTTCTATCCTCAGACAGGGTGTGGTGGCATATTGGTCGCTACAGGGGAAAGGAGCTCAAAGCTTGGAAATTTAACTTCAAGTTACTAACTAAATTTGCTGAGTGTGAAATGATTGAATTGTTGTAAAAATGCCTCTGGTTGACTAATGTTCTTCAGGGAAGAAAAATCTGTCATTTATAAGGCAACACACAAGATGCTGGAGGAACTCAGCGGGTCAGGCAGCATCTCTGGAAGGAAATGGACAGTCTTGTGTGTTGCTCCAAATTCCAGCAGTCTCTTGTGTCTCTGTCATTCTTAAACCCTATCTGTTTCATATGCGAGTCCAGACTTGTCACTGTGGTTGGCTCTCACCCTCAGGGCTAGTTTGGCATTGTCAATGACACCCACATTCCACAAACAAATGCTAAAAGATAATTGAAGGTTGGCAACTTTGAGGTAAAAAAGGTTGCCCAATCCCAATCAACAAATGGCAATGTAATGGGTTCCTTCAGGAGGTGGCAGATTGGAGAAGGGAAATAAAGAGATCAACAATCTCAAGAGGAACCAGGCAAAGAGTTGCAATAATAGGATGCGCTTTGTGATCCGGGCTTGTCAGTAGTGACAAGTCGCTTTATTGAGATTCTTTGTATAGCAAAGCACAATGTCAAACCTACACATGTTAAAAGCTGCTAAATGCTGTTGTAGGCAATAATGACAGCAGATGTCACCTGTCATCTCTCCCTATTGGAGTCAACAAGAAACTGATTGGAACCTTTGGGATTTACAGAGTTTAGCACCAGAAAGGGAACAAATAGAAAAATGGCCATTTCAGGTTTCACTGAGATATAAGAAAATGAATAAAGTGCTTGTACAATGGATTTGTTTAAACCACAGGCATAAAAGGACTTGATTCAACAATTTAGTCCCTGCAGATCTGTCAGCAGATACTAATTTTCATCTTTCCCACCTGGGAATGAATGAATGAATATTACAGAAATGGTAAAAAGGGCAGCATCAGTAATCTGAAATGTAGACAGTGTTAGCCAGGGATTCTAGAGAATTAAGCATGATACCTAAGGGGTGTGGTAGTCCATTGTGTGTTTAGCAGGTGTGTGAAATTTGAGGAAGCCCATCTAATTGCATTCTAATCAAACTTGGTTTAAATTTCCTCACCAATCCAGTATAAGAGCAGCAAGGTTATGTGAAGTAGCACATTATATCTCTGCCAATGTTTTACACTACACAAAGCACACAGTCCAAACTCCATTTCACTTACCACACACTTTCATTGTTCCATAACCCTGCGACAGCAGCTGCCTTGCTCTTCTGTGCAGCACCTTGTTTAAGGTGCTCTCTCTGCGCAAGAGGTAGTTTATGACCTAGAACTCACTGCCTGTAAATGAGGTGGCAACTGAGTCAACCAGTGCCTTCAAATGGGGATTGGATAGGCACTTGTGGGAAAATAATGTGAAGTGCCTTGGGAATGGGACCAACGGGATTGCTGTTCGAGGAGTTGACATGGATTTGAGGTCCTTTGGTGACATAATAATTCGATAATCTCAGATGCTGTGTTATTAGGAAGTTATCTGGATATCTCACTAGCAATTTCCTACTTGTTCAGGCTTCCTGTCATTGTTGCTGAACATCTGATGGACGTGCCCAATTATGGAGAGATGAGTCATCATTAGATCTAATTAACAGAACATATCATGAGTAATTCTTGTGCTATAGGAATGATGTTACTAAACTGGAAAATGTGCAGAAAAGATTTACAAGGCTGTTGCCAGGACTTGAGGGACTGAGTTATAGGGAGAGGTTGGATAGGCTGGGACTTTATTCCTTGGAGCATGGGAGAATGAGAGGTGATTTTATGGAGGTGTATAAAATGAGATAGATAGGGTGAAGGCACACAGTCTTTTTCCCAGGGTTGGGGAATCAAGAACTAGAGGGCATAGGTGAGAGGGGAAAGAATTAATAGGAACTTGAGGGGTTACTTTTTTAGGGTTGGTATCTATGTGGAATGAGCTACCAGGGGAAGTGGTTGAGGCAGGTACAATAACAACTTTTAAAAGACAGTTGGACAGGTACATGGACTGGAAAGGTTTAGAGGATTATGGGACAACTGCTGGCAAATGGGACTAGCTTGGATGGGACATCTCGGTCAGCATGGATCAGTTAGGCCGAAGGCCCTGTTTCTGTGCTGACTCTAATGTCCGACGTAATATCCAACTCATGATTTGGGTTTTGGTTGGGAACATCTGCGCAGAGAATATTTGATTTTGCTGTTTGTGATGACTAAAATAGATTTTTTAAAAATGGGGGAAGGAAGGCCTTTCACAACCCTCAGAATGATCCATAGTGCTTTACAGCCAATGAAGTGCTGCTGATGTGTAACAATTGTTTTTAGTGACTAAGTCACTATTGGCAACAGTCACCGGCCAATGAGTTGGAGCCAGAGTAAGGCCATAGAACTCTGCATGGGTACAAACAGAAGACCTCACCCCAACCCGGTCAGTCAGACTCAGCCCAAGCCCAGGTAACTGTAAAACTTTCCTGACCCCCCCCCCCCCCCAACAGTTATGAAAGGCTTTCCTTCCCCCATTTTTATCTCTCCTTCACCGTCAAGAGTCAAATCAACTATTCTCTGCAGGTGTTACAAAACAGAACCCAAGTGACACAGAGTTGTACAGCAAAGAAATGGGCCCTTCAGCCCATCAAGTATCTTTTTCACCCATTTACACAAATCCCATATGTCCACATTAGGGCCATTTCCTTCTGTGCCTTGCCTATTTAAGTGTCTGTATAAATGCCTCAGACGTAATGATTCCACTGCCTCCTCAGGCAACATGATCCAGATATCAACCACTCTCTTCTGTAAAAAGACCTTCCTTTCAATTCCCCTTTAAAACTCACTTTAAACCTGTTTTTGATACCTCTACCATGGGGGAAGAAAGATTTTGACTATCTACCCTATCTATGCCTTTCATAATCTTATATACTTCTATCGGGTCACCCCTTGGCCGCCTCCACTCCAGGGAAAACAAGCTCAGCCTACCCAATCTCTCCCCATAGCTAAAGTCCTCCAATCTGGGGCAACGTCCTGGTGAATCTCCTCCAGCGCAATCACATCCTGAACATTGCAGCTGGGTGAAACCACAGAGGAAGTTTAATAGAGTCATAGAGCTATACAGCATGGAAATAAGCCCTTCGGCCCAACTTGTCGCCGACCAAGTTGGCTACCTGAGCTAGTCCTACTTGACTACCTTTGGCCCATATCCCTCTAGACCTTTTTACTGTCCATGTACCTATTCAAATGTCTTTTAAACGTTGTTACCCGCCTTTACCACTTCCTCGGACAGCTTGTTCCATGTACCCACCAACCTCTATGTGAAAACTTGCTCCTCAGGACCCCTTTAAATCTTTCCCCTCCCACCTTAAAACTATGCCCTCTAGTTTTAGACTCTCCCTCCCTGGGTAAAAAAGGACTGTGACCATTCACCTTATCCATGCCCCCCGTGATTTTATAAACATCTATAAGGTCACCCCTCAGCCTCCTACGCTCCAAGACAAAAAGCCCCACCCTATCAAGTTTTTTCTTATAACTCCAGCCCTCCAGTGAAACGGATGGGGTTATCTTTCTCGATGCAAAGAAGTCACATGAACTCCAGCTGAGCGTCATTAAGCTAATTCCCTTGCACACTCACATATAACTGACTGTGTCTCTTTGACTACCTACCACCTCTCTGTCTCTAGTAAATGAAAATAAAAAATTCCGCAGATGCTGGAGTTCTGAAATAAAACCAGAAAGTGCTGGAAACACAGAGCAGGTCAGGCAACAGCTGTGGAAGGAGATACAGAGTTCAATTCAGGTCGAAGACCTTTCTCTTTCTCCATTTGTGTCTCCTATTCTCTGGCTGCATGGCACTGATGGACTTGAACCAGATCTTGTGTTCATCTGCACATACACCGAACCTAGCCCAAACCCAACACACGTAGTCGGGTCCTGCTGAGATCAGGTTACTTAGGCAGGCCTCGGTACAGCTGATGGGAAAATGCCTATTGTACAAGAAAGACACAGGCACAAAGAAACACCGCCATCCGCAGGTTCCCCTCCTAGTTGCACGCTATCTTGACTTGGAAATATATCACTGCTCCTTCATCGAGTCCAAATCCTGGAATTTGCTACCCAGTGGAACTCCGGGAGCACCTTTATCAGAACCACTGCAATGGCTCATGAAGGCAGCTCACCACCACCTTCTTAAGGGCAATTAGGGATGGCAATATATGGGCATATAGAACATAGAACAGTACAGCACAATACAGGCCCTTCAGCCCACAATGTTGTGCTGGCCTTTAAACCTCGCCTAAGACTATCTAACCCCTTCCTCCCACATATCCCTCTATTTTAAATTCCTCCCTATGCTTATCCAGTAATCTGTTGAATTTGACCAATGTACCTGCCTCCACCACCACCCCAGGCAGCGCATTCCATGCCCCAACCACTCTCTAGATAAAAAACCTTCCTTTGATATCTCCCTTGAACTTCCCACCCATTATCTTAAAGCCATGCCCTCTTGTATTGGGCATTGGTGCCCTGGGAAAGAGACGCTGGCTGTCCACTCTATCTATTCCTCTTAATATTTTGTACACCTCTGTAAGTGAACAAGAACAAAAGCTGATTAAAGAGTGGAGAAGACAGAAATTACAGAAATTCCCTCAAATGAAGACAATTCCTCTAGAAAAACGCAAATACAAATGAATTACATGCATAAAATAGGTCACGGATGGGTTTGATTGACAAAGGAACTACCCAATCAGCTGCATTCTTGCTTTATTCATTAATTGGATGTGAGCATTACTGAAAGTGTCAAGCATTTAATGCAAGAAGCATAGCAGTCAATTTGTGCACAGCAAGAGCCAAATGAAAATAACCAGGTGGTCTCTTTTTAATGGAGACAGATGAGACGGCAGATGGTGAAACCTGGGGCAACACACAAGATGCTGGAAGAACTCAGTGGGTCAGGCAGCATCTAAGGAGGGAAATGGACAGTCGACGTTTTGGGTCGAGACCCTTCATCTGTACTGTAGTCTTGTCACGAGAGCCATGTTGAAAATCTACAGCTGAACCTACCTTTCTCTGGATGGGCATCTAATTGCCCCTGGAAACCAAGGAGATTGTTCATAGGAACTTACTCCACAATTCTATTACCCTCCTGGGCAGAAAGACCTTCCCCTTATTTTCCCTCTTGCTTTGAACTTCTGTATTTTGAACTTGTCTCAGTGGCGGGTGGAAATATTTGCTGCAGAGAGCAGACTGCTGGCAGCAGTTTCATCAAATCTCCCTCAGAGCCAGAAGCAGAAACAAACGATCAGCTTAAAAAGAATACAACTTGTGTTTGTGCAGCGCCTCGTGCATCATCCCAAACTGTTTCAGAGCCAATCAATTATCATTTGAAGTGCAGTCACTGTTGCTGTGAGGGAAAATAGGGCAGACAAATTGCACTTGATACACCAACGCAAACAATGAATTGAAATGCGATCTGTTAATCAGTTGTTGGTGGTGGTTTACTTGAGAGAGGAATGTTAGCCTGGGCATAGAGAGAACTTGGGGTGGATGGCCTTTGATATTCACTTAAATAGGCAAGTGGTCTCAGGGTGTGACACTGCAGTCAGGAAAAAAACATTCCTTTGACAATATAACATTAATCCAAATCATTATGGACAGATGAGTCATAATTAGACCTGGAGGCTCAGTGGAGAATAAACTCATTTCAGTATTACTGAAACCAATTCTGTTGAATAAATCTGTTTACTTAAAAGCCTATGATAAAAGGTAGGATGTTTCTTGTGGATGCATTGCCTCCGTGTTGTAATGAGCTTTGATTCTGATGAATCCAGATTCTGTGTAAATAGTTCTTATTCACAGCAGTCATTGTGTTGTGTTGGATATCAAATTAAAACCAGTATCTGTACAAAGTCTGCCTCTGAGATCATTAGGAGTATTTTTGTGGAGGAAGAGCAAAGAAAAAGCTCATTTATTTTTGCAAGTTTAACCCCCCCAATTCAGCAATTTGAGCGCAAAGGTTGAGACTTGACTGCAGAACGGGGATATGCTGCAGTGCTATTGTTAAGATTAGATATTCAACCTAGATTACAGGTGAACACTGAAGGTACCACCTTTAGACGAGCACTCTCCCCAATGGCCCTGCCAATATCTCTTCCTCAGCTAACATCATTAAAAACAGACCAACACATAAGATGCTGGAGGAACTCAGCAGGTCAGGCAGGTTTGGCTCGAGACCCTTCATCAGGACTGGAAAGGAAGAGGGCAGAAGCCAGAATAAGAGGTCAGGGGAGGGGAAGGAGCACAGGCTGGCAGGTGACAGGTGAGTCCAGGTGAGGGGGGGGGGGGAAGGTAGGTGGGTGGGGGAGGGGGGGATGAAAGGGAGGGATGTAAGAAGCTGAGAGGTGACGGGTGGAAGAGGCAAAAGGGCTGAAGAAGAAGGAATCCGGTAGGAGAGCACAGTAGACCATGGAGTAAAGGGAAGAAGGTGGGGAATAGGAGGGAAGTCATGGGCACATCATGAGGGTGGGGGAGGGGAAAGAGAAGGGGTGAGGGGGCCACAGGAACAAGGGAAAACAAAGGGGGAGAAACAGAAGGGAGGGGTTACTGGAAGTTAGAGAAAGAGTTAGGTTTTTGTGAGGGTTGCTCCAGATTCCAGCCTCTGCAGAACCTCTTGTGTCTCTTGTGAGCTGAGTTGGAATTGAAGCTGAGGATGCTACAGTCAAGCTCCTGAATAGCACTCAACCAGAAAGCCTGATTTACACCCATCAACAACCTGATATTCCCCTCAATGCATTGAGAAGCTGGTTGATCTGTTATGAAAAGGGTCTCGTTGGCTTAAATCTTAAATTGGCCTAGATCCACCTATCACCTGTCAGCTCTTGCTCCAACCCTGCCCTCCACCTTTTTATACTGACTTTCTCCCCTCTTTTCAGTCCTGATGAAGGATCTCGACCCAAATGTTGACTGTCCGTTTCCCTCCATAGATGCTGCCTGACCCACTGAGTTCCTCCAGTGCTTCTTGTGTTGCTCCAGATTCCAGCATCTGCAGTCTCTTGTGTCTTCATTTGCTTAAATACCTTTATCCTGTTTTTACAGATGTTCCTGTTCTTGTGTTAAGAAACAGTAATAACACACACAAGAATATCCGACCAGGGATAGACTTGACCTTGGCTTAGACCCAGTGAATTCACTTTCTGCTCCTACATTCTCCATGTGGGGAGGCTGTATGCTGAGCACTTGGCTCCTGTGCGGTCCTCTCTGAACAAATCCAGCACTTGGGAGCACTAGCATAAACTTTTGACTGAAGGGTATCACATTGAGTCCAACTCAACAACTCGAGTGCTGAGGTCAGATGCAATACCTTTCGTCCAGTATGGATTTCAACAGACCACAGATCTTCCTCATGTCTGTGGACTCAGCTACTCTTGTGTCCCGTGCACAGGATCCCTTCTGGTCTTTTTTGCTGGGGCTCTTGATGCTCTGACCAAGGTCTGTTTCCTAAGTCATCCTGCTCAAACACTACCTCCTGGGTCAGCTCTGTTACTCCCCACAACTACACTTCTTCTCCAGTGGTTCCTCTGCGTTGATGTCGTCATTGCCCGTCATTTAAAAGGAAGTAAAGGATTGAAAAAGTTGGATCAAGAAATTTAGTCAGAGGTGGCACGTTGATGCAGCTGATAGAGCCGCTCCCTCACAGTGGCAAAGACCGAGGTTCAATCCCGACCTCGGGTGCTGTCTGAGTGGAGTTTGCACGTTCTCCCTGAGGCATGATGGGTTTCCTCTGGATGATCCAGTTTTCTCTCTCATCCCAAAGACCTGCAGGTTGGTAGGTAAATTGGCAACTGTAAGTTGCCCCTAGTGTGTAGGTGAGTGGTGGAATCTGTGGGAAGTTGATGAGAATGTGGGGAGAATAAAAGAATAGGATTAATGTAGGATCAGTGCAAATGGGTGGTTGATGGTCGTCATAGACTTGGTGGGCTGAAGGGCCTATTTCTGCGCAGAATCGCTCTATGACTCTGACAGTTTGAGTCCTTAACAGAATGTAGCTCCCTCCTCCTTTAGAGGTCCTCTTATATCCAATGGACTATTATAGCATTAGAATCTATCATCCTCAGAAGAGAAATATGCCTTCCGAGCTCTTGAGGTGACTGCCTTCGCTACACAGTGACTAACTGCTTGTTTTAGTTGCTGATCTCTGCCTCTGATTGCAGTGATTACCCGGTCTAGACTGCACCATTCTCAACAATCCCTGGCCTTCGCCACCCTGAGCCCAAGCCACACTGCACTCAGTGCAGTTAGATCACATTGATCTCTGGTCTTGCCCATTAACAATCCTCCGAGGATGATGTCACTGACAAATTACTCAGCTTTCCTACCAGCCTCCAGAGGCTGCCGGCTCTCTGTCCATTCAATCCTACTGGGTTCACTGAGGTTACCGAGTCCATTTTCATTTGGGGAGTTCAGTAGTTTATGATGAACACACATGTTACTCAATTAGCATTAAGAAAATAAAGGCCCGAGACTGAGATTAAATGGCCAGTCACAGCTTCTGTTACTGTTGCTCTGTCCAAGAGTCTATCACACTCGGAAGTTGTTAGCTGGTGTGTTGACTCATTCTCTGACAACTGTTTGCATCATCTTTAGCCTCCACCCTCAATTCAAAAATGATTTTATCAAGTTTTCCCTAACCCACCAGGAAATTTGAGCATGTTTTTAAAAAAAAAGAATGGGAATCAAGCATTGTCTTGTTTTAGCCCCAAGCTTTTCTGGGTTGGATATAGTACAGTTGGTCACAGAATGAGGTTCCCTGAACCTTGTTCTGTCTGCCTCTGACTCACGTTGCAGGAGAGCCCCTGCAACCCTCCTCTCTCTAACACCCATTCCCCGCACCCCTCCCCCTCCCCCCTCCCCCGCACCCCTCCCCCCTCCCCCCACACCCCTCCCCCACTCCCCTCCCCCTCCCCCTCCCTCCCCTCCCCCTCCTCCCCCTCCCCTGCCCTGCACCCCTTCCCTCTCCCATAACACCCCTCTACTCTCCCTTGCAGCCCTCCTCTCCCCCCCTCCCCTGCACCCCACCCCTCCCCCTGCACCCCACCCCTCCCCCCCTGCATCCCACCCCTCCCCCCCTCCTCCACACTCCTTTCCCCTCTCCCCCCTCCCCCATCCCCTGCACCCCTTTCCTCTCTGAACCTCACCTCTCACTAAACCCCTCCTCTTCACTGCACCCCTCCCATCTCTGCACCTTTCCCCTGCACCCCTCCCCTCCCTTGTACCTCACCCCCAACCCAGCTCTGCCAATCAGCATAGTTGGCTATTTAAGCCACTATACACAAGTTCCTTGCCACCGTTGTGAGAGATGACACTCATCCTGTTCCATTTGAAGTCCCAGGACTGAATGGTCACCATTGCCAGCCAGTGCAGCATCCAGTGCTCTGTGTTCTGCAGCATGTGTAATTTACAGGACTCCGGCATTGAAGGCAGTTCTGAAGGTACTTGGAATTAACAAGGAGATGAATGGTGCATTGTAATTTGATTCCCTCTAATTTCCCTCAGGGAAGAAGGTGACACCTCCCAGATATAAATCACTCACCCACTCTAAACTTACTCCTGGTAATCAGTTTCATTATTTTACGCTGGAGTGGTGCTGGTGGAAGTTAAGGGCAGCAGAGTGGCATAACTAGTAGAGTCACTAGCTCGCAGGGCAAGAGACCCAGGTTCAATCCTGACCCCCAATCCAGTCTGTGTGGAGTTTAGACACTGCCCCTGGACCATGTAGGTTTCCTGTGGTTGCTCTGGTTTCCTCCCACATTCCAAAGATGTGCCATTTGGTAGGTTAATTGCTCCCAGTGTGCAGTTGAGTGGTAGAATTTGGAGGGAGATGATGGGAATATGGGGAGAATAAAAGATGAGATTAATGTTGGATTAGTATAAATGGATAATTGATGGTTGATTTAGACTTGGTGGGGTGGGGTGAAGACCTTCTTCTGTGCTGTATCTCTAAATAGATATCCAGGAATCCCCACACTCCCCACTGAAATTCCTTTGAAAATAGTCCCCACTTTAGTCCATTGTCATTACCTGTCCCGTACTGCAACAATCGCAACTGGGCTAGTATCTATTTGGTCTCCAGAAACTAGCCCAGTAATGGTGGTTACTGGCATCTGGAGACCAAAATGCAAGTTCAAATCCCACCACTGCAGTTGTGGAAATAAATAAAGCTTGACTTTAATAAAGATCAGTTGTGGTGACCTAGAATGGCGTAAAAACATATCTGGTTGGAAATATTCTTCAGGGAAGGAAATCTGATGTTCTTACCCAGTCTGGGCTGTGTGTAACTACAGTTAACTCTGTGCTGCCCTCTGAAACCACCCAGCAAACTATTCACTTCAGGGGCAGTCAGGAACTGACAGTAAATACTGGCATTGTCACATCCCATGAATGAATAAAAGAAAATGTTGTTCATTGTCAGGAATCTGTCTGCACATGCTCAGAGCTTAGCTATATATATTAAAGCCACTTATTTCACAAGATGTGATACTGTTTAAGAGGGGCTAGTTGTTCATTTATTTCATAGTCAGAGTAAAATTAAAAGGAAAATTAGGAAAGCAAAGAGAGTACAATCAAGTCCAACTACCTCGATTGAGATTTTTAGGGTAATATAGACAGTCACTAATGCTGGTGTATTTGATGTGTTCCATGTGGAGTTCAGCAAAACCTTTGACAAAGCCTTGCATAGCTAACTGATCAGAAAAGTAAAGGCCTGTGAGATGTAAGGTAGGATGACAAATTAGTTAAATGGCAAGAATCAGAGGTGTTGAAGGTGTTTTTGTAACAGGAAGGCTGATTCCAATGAGTTCTATGGGGCTTAATACTTGGACCCTTGCATTGTGTACATAATGAATTAGATCTTAATGTAGGGGGATTGAAGGTTCCAGATAAAAAAAAATTGACCATGTGGTTGACAATAAGGAGAAAATCTTAGACTTAAGGAGAATATAAATATTCTGGTAAATTGGACAGAAAAATGGCAAATGGAACTTAATCCAGATAAGTATGAGGTGGGGAAGTGTAACAAGATCGGGGAATAAATGGGAAGATATTGTGTAGTGTGGAGGAACAGAAAGAGCTTGCAGTGAATGTCCACAGACCTTAACAAAGAATCTGCTGGAGGAACTCAGCGGGTCAAGCAGCATCTGTGGAAGGAAAGGAATTGTCATGTTTTGGGTGGAAACCCTGCATCAGGACTGGCCTCTGCAGGCCTTAAACGTGACAAGGCAGTTGGGTAAGTGATTATAAGGCAGCTGATGCATAGAATATAAAAGTGGGGAGTTTGGTTTAGAAATGTATACAGTGCTTGGTAGGCCACAGCTGGAGTACAGCATATAGTTCTGGCCACCACGTTACAGGAAAGACATGACCACATTGGAGAGAGCACAGAAAAGGTTTATATGATGTTGCCAGACCTGGAAAGTTGTAACTGTGAGAAAAGACTGGATAGGCCAGGACAGTTTTCCTTGGAACAGAGGGGAGTGAAGGTAAACAATATAATCCATAAAACTGTACAATACACTAAATAGGAAGGGCCTATTTTCCCTCTCTGAGAGATCAAAAAGCACAGGAGATAACCTTAAATAACTAATAGAAGGCTTAGAGGGGAGATGAGGAAAACCATTTTCACTCAGAGGATGGCAAGGGTCTGGGACTCACTTTGAAAGAGCAGTAATAGCAGAAACTTTCATTGCTTTTAAACAGGGGTTGGATATGTACTTGAGGAGCTGTGAGGCACAGGGCTGTGGATCAGGTGCTAAAAGGTGGGAGGTTCTGTCTGAGCCAGCACGGACACCGTGGATTGAATGGTCTCTGTCTGTGTCATTAATCTGTATGAAGATTCTGCAATTCCGCTTGCACAAAGGACAAAGGCAGTGAGGGCTGATTGGCCTCCCCCAACCCCCCCCCCCCCCCGACTGTGCTCCGTGAGGTAGGTGCCAGTTGCTGGATGCACTCTCTCACCTCATTGGATTCATGTCCCACTCCAGTGATCTGGCCGCAAGCACTTACACTCTCACAGTGGTGTGGTACTGAGGGAGTTTGCCACATCGGGTGAGGAACTAGCCCAAGGCCCTACCTGCCCTTCCAGTCATATCTCCTTATGGTGTAAAAGGAGGACATTTGGCTCACAGAGCAAATCCTATTCCGCCACTATTTTTCCCTGTAACCTGTTCTCAAATTTCCCTCATTTTTGCCATCCATGTACATTTGGGGCAATTTACATTGGCCAATTAACCTACCAATCTGCACACACCTAGGGATGTTGTAGGAAACTGGAGCACATGGAGGAAGCCCACACAGTCGCAGGGAGAACGTGCAGACTCCACACTGACAGCACCTGAGGTCAGGATTGGTCCGGGGTTGCTGGAGTAGTGAAGCTCTACTAGCTGCGTCACCACATAGAAGATACCATGGCATTATTTTTGAAGATTTCCCAGTTTCCTAATCAATCCTACCACTAACATAATAAACACAGAATATTTGTCCATTATTCCATGAGTTGTCGGTACACAAGTTATCTGTAACCACACTTTAAAAGTACTTCATTGGCTGTAAAGAGCTTTGTGTTGTCCAGAGTGAGATGTGAGTGGCTCTCATGAAAATGCTGGATAGCCAACCTGGACTAGAACACTTTTCTTTAAACTTAAACCACAGATACATGAACTTCACGGGCTTTTTGCTTCTTTATTGCTTAAGTACCTTACACAAAACGTACTATAACTCACATTACAATCAGAATGCCAGGTCTCAGAAACTTGAGTGAAGCTTCTGGCTGAGTGAAGCTACTTTATTTTTCGAAGTTCTTTTAAGTGCCACCACCTCTGCACATTTTAATAGATACTGCATCTTAAAGAAATGAATAGCTTTGCTGAGAGCCCCATCATCACAACCAAACCTTGTAACACACTGCATTACTAAAGCACTCTGCCTGGGAAAATTAGGTGCAAGGACTTTATTGCAGATCTCTAGTCATTCAGTGTGCTCTTCAGATAAAAGCTTTGAATCAGCAAAACGCTCTTGGTGGTTACATGAAAATCACAGCCCCATTTTCCACAGGTTTTGGTCTATAATCAAGCTCTGACTAACTTTGAAGATTGCTCTGTAGAGGGACTATCCAGAGAGGACTCCAAGTAAATTGGATTTCAAAAATGACTCAATTATCCTGAGCCTCCACTTTAAATCCATGGTTCATTGGAGTGCTTGCTTTTAAAGGGACATCACCATGCTTGGCTTGTTTGCTCTGTAAACCAGGTGTCTTAAAGTTTCCACATCAGCTGTCAGGAAGATCCATAGCAGCCAGTGTGTGTTTGTCATAGAGTCAGTGGCCAAATTGCCAGTCTCTGAACACTTCTATGGTTTTATCTGTCACATCTCAAACCACTGCCAAGAGTCAGTTGTTGGCAGCACTGTCGTTTTCCTGTTTCCAGCTTTCACCTCGCCCACATGAGGCTTTTCAGTGCCAGAAACAGGGACTTTGGGCTGTCGACATCAACACTCCCAATCCAGCTAACCCAAGGCTAGAGGAGGAGTGATGCTTACTCTGTTGTGACAGGACATCAACATCATTTTATCCAATTCTACAGCAACTGGTTTAGTGACCTTGCAAGACCCCAAATTCTGTGCTAATTGAGAGAAAATTTTGTGCGGTGACTATCTACCTCATCTACTCCCTTCATGATTTTATAAATCTAGATAAGGTCACCTCTTGGCCTCCTACGCTCTATGGAAAACAGTCCCAGCTTACTGAGCTTCTCCTTATAACTCAAACCCTCTGGTCCCGGTAACATCCTCGTGAATCTTTTCTGCACCCTTTTCTACTTAATGATAGAAGGATAGATGGACTTCTTGTTGCAAAAGACATGAGGAGTATGGGGAGAGAGAGGGAATGTGGTATTAAAATGGAGGATCAGCCATGATCACATTGAACAGTGGAGCAGATTTAAAGGGCCAAATGGCCTACTCCTGCTCCTGTTTTTCTGTTTCCTTCCCCTCAGTGCCGGCTGCATTCAGTTCGATGTTGTAATGTTTAAAGCATTAGCGAGCTTTTGACCCACGTAATGTGAGGCTATAGGATGAAATTAAATGCAACATGTTTACAGTTTAGAGGATTACATAAGATATATAGCACAGAAACAGGCCATTCAGCCCTACCAGTCTATGCCAACATTCATACTCCACTTGACCCCCTCTCTCTCACCTGTCTATCAATGTTCTCTATTCCCTTCTCCCTCAATGCATGTCCAGCCTCTCCTTAAATGCACTTATACTATTCACCTAACCCTAACCCTCTAGTTAAAGAAACTTCTGAATTCCATACCAGAAAATAAAAAGCATGTATTTCTGAGCACCTCATTAATTACCTACACATGAACTAGTTTAATAAGGTGAACAGTGATTAGTCCTTTAGTGAAAGATTACAGTGGAATAGAAACTTGTTGATCCATACAGATCAGTAACACTTGCAATAATAGCATCTATCCAAATAAATACAGAAACAGTTCAGTGTTTAATCTCCCTCTCCAGCAGAGTTATTGAAAATTTATTGTCTGTGACACTGGGTAATTTAAAATTACATACAGTGGATATAGTCTGAGTAGTGCAGTAGATGGTGTTGGTATTGATTAAGACAGGGATCCAATATATATTCATATGGCTAAGTGATCAACAGTAGTGAAAAGTTTGACATTTAAGAGATCTAATGCTCATGAACCTCCATTATTATTGTATCTATTTGAGGCTTCGATCGAACGGGCCCATTCAACCTAATCAACCGTGAACATAAAACCTTTTCTTAAACACAAGTAAATCATCAATGGCATTGTCCACAGTTCATTGATAAACTTCAATCCTGTGTGCCTCTTCTATGACATAAAAAGCCTCTCAATTGGCTGTCCAATTTATCAATACAGTCAAGAGCTTCCCAAGATGCCAAATGGAGAAGTGCCAGGAACTGATACTGTTGAGTACATGGATGTGACGTGCTCCATGCTTTGGGACTCATGGCCACAGTCACATGTTGGTATCTTCCACTTGTGGAGCAGGTAACCATCAGTGTCCGTGGGCTGAGGCGGTTCTGTTGGGGGATTCTCCCTGCCTTTAAGGGAGAGATAAGCCAAGGACCTCTTCTGCAGGGTGAAGGACAAGGTTGTTCTCTGCACTGAATGTGTCCAATAGCTCTTTCCATCTGGCGGAGGGTTTGTCAAGTCTTTGTGGAGAGGAGGTTGGTGCGGTTCACTATTTTTTCCACCTTCCAAGGGGTGTTGCAATTAAGGGGCATGTTGATCAGTCCCATAAGCCACTCAGTGGAAGTGGAACATAGAACAGTACAGCACAGGAACAGGCCCTTCAGCCTAACTATGATAACCTAGTCCCATGTGCCTGCACACAGTCCCTATCCCTCTATTCCCCCTGCTTGTTCATGTGTCTGTCTAAATGCCTCTTAAACGTTGCTATTGGATCTGCTTCTACCACCCCCCTCCCCCAAAAGGAAGTTAAATGTCTTGGTCTCTTGTCCATGTGGTGGCATTTAGCTGCCCAAACCTGATCCTTGTTGTGTAGTGGCAAGTTATGAGGCAGAGCAGTGTTCCAGTGTGGAGTGTGTGCAGTGTAACTTTCCACGATGGCACGGCAGTTTTCCAGATCAAATTCACTCTTGCTTTTGCTCATTGGCTGCCTATGGTTAGACCTTCTGGTTACAGAGTCAGGAGGGAAATTCACTCCAGGATGCATTAACGCCCAAATGCACATAAAACTCCGATAATCCGTGATCCGACCATTTGGAAATCCTGATGGTTTGGCATCTGGCTTAGCAGGTAATGTTTGCTGTGCTCCATTCCAACCTACTGAAGCCACAGTTCCTGGGCTCCCCTTCCACACTCACTGGGATCCAGTTCCCATAGTCCCTTCCAGTTATTGGAATCCAGTTCCCATGATCCCTTCCAATCATTGGGATCCAGTTCCCATGGTCGCTTCCACTCACTGGGGTCCGATCCCAGTTCCCATGGTCCCTTCCACTCACTGGGGTCCAGTTCCCACTCTTCCTTCTGCTCACCTGGACCCAAGCCCACTGGATTAGTTTTACTGTAATTAGCGTAACAAAATTGACTGGGAAATGTTGACATAGCGACACTGAATCAGAAACCAAAAACTGAAAACGAGAAGCTTCTTCACCAGGTGTCCTACGTAAGGTTATTAATGAGGTACAACTCAATCACCCTGGATGTAGCACACAAGGGTTCAAACCCAAATTTCCCCTGTAGACTTGGCATTTGGAATGGGAAATAAAAGAGCCAAGGGCACACAATGGTAATTTAGTCTCCACTTATAAGATCATTTCATAGTTAATATAATATTCTTTTTGAGAATGACAAAATCTCTGCCAATTTAAGAACCAGAATAAGAAGAACTTACAATTATAATGAGAAGGCGCAGAGCCACACTATTTGGGAAGAGAACCCTCCAAATCCATTGGCAGATAAGCAAAGTGATGTTAATGTTCTCTCCCAGGCCAACGTCCCCCATCACTGAGGTTGTGGACACACTCAGCCAGCTCCAATGAGCAGGTCACTGTCCCTAAACCTGACCCCAGAATCCTGAAGCAGGTGCACTCTCTGAGCTCTGTCACGGTAAGAGATTTCCAGGAGGACAGAATAAAATGCCTTAAGAGGTTACAAACACATACCCCTGGCCCAGACTGCTCAAAGTGGAGAAGTAGCATTTGTGAAGACAAGAAGCACCTTAAGTCCCTTTGTCAGGACAATGCACAAGCCAAGTGAAAACAACAAATGGAGTGCAGAACTTTCCTAACCAACTCCCCCCACCCTATCAAGCATCTCCTGCCCCACCTATGGCCAAATCTGTGGATCCAATATTGGCTTCATTAACACTTCGGGACCCACAGAATTGGAGGCCATCCTCGATCTTGAGGAACTGCCTAAGTAGGTTGTTTTGCAGCAACACGCAATCTGCTGGAGGTACTCAGTGGGTCGAGCAGCATCTGTGTGGGGGCGAAAGGAATTGTTGACATTTCGGGTCGAATTGTTATTTGCGTAGAACATGTTACGAAACTCTTACTGTAATTGAATAGTTAACTGTAAGCTTCCATGATTTGAATTGGTCACAAGTCCAATCACGGATTGATTGAAGAGATACTGCTGTTAAATACTGTGCATGAGGTAATCTGGCAAGGATTTGACCATAGGCTTGAAGAAGCATTCTCTGTACTAAGTACAGCACCAGCAAAATATTTGAACAATGACCTCAGTATAAAACATGCTTCATATTGTCTCATGGCGTAAGAAATAGAATCATGGAGATTCATGGCACAGAAGACCATTCAGCCCAGCATATCCATGACAGCCAAAGAAATACCTATTTAGATTATTTCCACTTCCCAGCTCTCTTGCACCTTACAACTTTCCAAGTGCTCATCTAGGTACTGTTTAAATGTGCTAAGGGTTTCTGCCTCCTCCACCCTTTGAGGCAGTGAGCTCCTGATCCCCATCATCCTTCAGATGAAGCTTTCTTCCTCAACTCCCCTCAAACCCTTCCAAATAAATTAAATCTGTGTCGTCTACTTAACAACCCTTCTGCCAAAGGAAATAGATCTTTCCAGTACATCCTGCCTAAGCTTCTCATAATTTTGTACCTCAATTAAATCTCCCCTCAGGTAAATCAAACAGTATTTCTTCCAATTTTGTCAACTTGCATGCTGAAAATTCAGACTTAGATGATGTTCCTGTTTGACAGGTTCCAGCAGCTCCCCAATACCTCTTATGTGGCCATTCTGCCTGCTAGTCCAGGCAGATACCAGGTGTGGGCGGTCTACTAAGAGCATAGACTTTGAAAGCATAATTAATATTTATGTTAGTTTCTAGTCTGAAAGAATGCGGCCTTTTCCACAGCCCCAAGTAATGGTTTTGTTTTTATCAGAATTCCATTTAGTGGTTAATGACACAGAGCAGATTAATGTCATGCTAGCTCTGGAAAATGGATTTCAATGGCCATTCAAACTGTGACTGAACACAAAAATGAAGCAGATTGTGAGGAAATAAGATTTCCCAGTTCTTTGTAAAGCATAGTGCAACTTGATTATATGTACATGGAGATAAATATTTTAGATTGTATGCACAAAGTCACATTTTTAATGGTTATTCATACACATACATTCCAGTGTGCACACCCCCCCCCCCCCCCCCCCCCCACACACACACACACGCATGCGTGAGTCTGGTTCCACACTGAAGAAAATGATGATTTAAAAAACAAAAAAGAACTTTTGGGAGCATGAAACAGAGGAACCTAGGGATTTTCCTCCAGTCTCTATATTGGCTTGTTTATGAACTTGTACAAGATGGTGGTGCATTTGGAACATGGTCCAGTTTTGGTCACCCTGCTATAAGAAAGATGCCATTAAGCTGAAAAGATTTACAAGGATGTTGCCAGGACTCGAGGGACTGAGTTATAGAGAGATTGAGCTGGTTGGGACTTTTTCATTGGAGCGTAGGAAAATGAGGGGTGATCTTATAGAGGTGTATAAAATTATGAGGGGCACATGAGGTGAATGCGCACAGTCTTTTTCCCAGGGTTGGGGAATCAAGAGCTAGCGGATATAGGTTTAGGGTGAGAGGGGAGAGATTTAATAGGAATCTGAGGGGCAACTTTTTCACCCAGAGAGTGGTCAGTATATGGAATGAGCTGCCAGACGAAGTGGTTGAGGCAGGTATACTAACAACATTTAAAAGGCACTTGGACAGGTACATGGATAGGAAAGGTTTAGAGGGATGCGGGCAAATGGGACTGGCTTTGATGGACATCTTGGTCAGCGTGGTTGGGCCAAAGGGCCTGTTTCCGTGCTGTATGACTCAATAACTGACGCAGTGTTTATAGAGGGCATTATTTGTGTCCTTACACATCATCTCAGCAGAGTATCAACACACCCATGGGACAAAATAATAATGGAGGGCATCCTGCAACAGACCGGCCATCCCAACAGAAAGGAAAAGTAAGAGATCAAAGGAATTTCACCTCTACACCCAGTTCAATATTACTCCCCGTTGAAATGAATAAGTAGGGGTGTGCTTTAAAATCAGTGTTGGATCCAGCTGTGTGTAACTAAAAAAAAAACCACGGTCCTTGATTGAAATCATTTTCAAAGTGCCTTGTGTTTGCTGCCCTGTGCCACAGTGGGTGTGAGTCCATTCAGGCAGAGAGTGAGTCCTTGCAACAGTACTGTTTCTGCCTCTGTCTCAGTGGGACAGCCTCGTGCATGGCAGCATAATCTCACGGGCTGCCTATCTTCCTGAAGGTTTCAGACAGCAGACCCCTAATGGGGGACTTAACCCCTCAACAACAGTAAAGTATTATAGAGATGAGGATTCAAAGCTGGCAGCCACTGACACAGTCCAACCACCTACTCTGTGGGGCCAGGACAGATTGTAACCAGGCAAATTAACTAAATTCCACCCTAGTGTCTGATGCATGCCTACCAAAACAGTTACTGTAGGCCCGACTTTCCTATGGGGAAAGAAATGGGGAGTCCATAGGGAATGTTTTAAGGACAGGTGTCAACGTTGACCTCACACACTGAGAGAAAGCAGCCCAGAGCAAAACTAACTGGCTTGGCAAAGAATGGGTGACCATCATTGAGGAATGTCAAGGGCGGCTAACTGAGCCAAGCTATTTGTAGCCCAATCCTGTTTTCCAACACCATGTGTCAAGCCCTCTGTGGCTCCAGAATCAGAGACTTAAGGACTCCTAAAAAATAAAAGCTTTAAAAGAGACCCTCCCTGACCCTGGGAGTTCACTATCCCCACTCCTCCGACATTTCCTTCCCCCTCCCCTCTTCCAAATTGACCTCAATCCCCAGTTCCTTGTTTAGTTTGCCAATCATTTGCAAATATATCACGGAACTCAAATAAGAATTGTGTTCTTGTTGGACATCAGTGCATTTGGAGTCACGCTTGGATACTGTAAATTGATATAAAGGTGAATGAAGGTCATGGGTATATGGAACAAGCTACCGGAGGAAATGGTAGAGGCTGATACAGTTGCAAAGGTTAAAAGGTATTTGGTCAGGTACTTGAATAGGAAAGGAGTGGAGGGATACTGGGCTAATGCAGGCAAATGGGATTAGCGGAGATGGACATCACGGTCGGCATGGACGAGTTGGACCGAAGGGCCCGTTTCTGTGCTGTACAGCTCAATGACTCTCGATTGACTCTGTAACAGCCTACATTTATATAGCCCCATCCACGTGGGGGAAAACACCCTCAGAGACTTCCTCAAGCAGTGTGAGAAAGGAATGCACTGAATCATGGGCGGCACTTTCCTGAGTTGTGCCTGTGTGTTCCGTCCAAGACGAACAAAGACTCTCACCTCCCTCGAGGGAATATCAGACGAGAGTTGGATCTAAATGGCTTCAGTAGGGAATTTACTGGCTGTCGCTCAGTGATGCCTTGGTACAGCAATCCTATTAAAAGAAAATGCTGTCATTTCACTTTTATCATGGAAACCATTTATTCTCAAAAAATGGACAAAACTCACCCAGCGCACTACTAACCCTGAAAGGATGGCATTACTTGAGTGAACTACTTCTTTTCTCTGAAGGAAGAATGTTAACCCTTTAGTTATTAAAATAGCAGCAAAATGCAATTCTGTGGTAAAAGCATTGGTTATTAATGTCACATCTAGCTTCTCTCACTGACACAGAGATGGAAACAACATCAGGTTCTGTTTGATTAGACTTTGAAGTCCTTTTTTTTGCATGCAATTTATATGTTAAAGTCGAAGTCTGGTACAATAGAAGGGACAATGTATATGCTGGGTACTGGCTTTAAGTTTAAGCACATCAATTTATCAAAATTGACAGACACCCCAAGGCACCTATAATGTGGAACTTGTTTAAAATTCCTTTCAAGCTGAATATGGATCCTTAAGAAACAGGAGGGAGAAGAGAGAAAGATCTCCACAAGCTAAATCTGGGACTAAAAGAGCTTTCGACCCTTTAGTTAATATAAAATGATGGGGAAACAGTGTTCAACAGGATGAATCTTATCACAAATCCAATTAACTGTCATCTTCTCAGCCTGGTGGAAGAATGGATAGAATTGCATTTTGAATCCATTTGCATGATTTATACAAGTACGACTGTCCGCGTGCAGCAGCCACGATGTTTTATTTATGAAGAGTCTGGCGGAGACAAGAACCTCTGACGTATAGAGATATTAAGCTGCCATGCTGGCCTTCAAGTATTCTTGAAAAAATGAATAGCTGTGGTTTCAAAAGTCTGAGCTTTTAAAAGCATGATAAGATCCAGAAAGTCTTATGTGTTCAGCTTCATTCAAATGTCTTCTTTCTGCCGCTTATGTAGTTGGTTATCTCCTGTTAGTTAATCCTTTCTTCCCATTTCTATCAAACTGCTTCTGTCAGCAGCTGAGGAGTTTCCAGTTTCATTGGGGCTGTCAGCAGTCCTGTTTCCCTTTCGCACTGACCTGGGTGGTACTGTATAGAGAAAACTCTGGTGCTCCTGATCGGTATTCTTGCCCCCCACAACCCCCACCCCCTCCTTCCCAGAAGCAGATGCAGTCAGACCATATTTGGAATATTGTGAGCAATTTTAGGCCCCATATCTATTGAAAGATGTGCTGGCCTTGGAGAGGATCCAGAGGAGGTTCACAAGAACGATCCCAGGAATGAAAAGCTTAATGTATGAGAAGCGTTTGATGGCTCTGGGCCTGTACTCGATGGAGTTCAGAAGGATGAGGGGGGATCTCATTGAAACCTACTGGATACTGAAAGGCCTGGATAGAGTGGACGTGGAGAGCACGTTTCCATTAGTAGGAGAGTCCAGGATCCGAGGGCACAGCCTCGGACTAAAGGGATGTCCCTTCAAAACTGAGATGAGGAAGAATTTCAGAGGGTGGTGAATCTGTGGAATTTGCTGCCACAGAGGACTGTGGAGTCCAAGTCATTAGGTGTATATAGACTCATAGAGCACAAAAACAGGCCCTTTGGCCCAATTGGTCCATGCCGACCAAGATTCCCGTCTAAGCTAGTCTGATTTGCGTACGTTTGGCCCATATACCTTTAAACCTTTCCCATCCATGTACCCGTCCAAGTGCCTTTTAAATGTTGTTAATGTACCTTAAGGTAGAGATTGATAGGTTCTTGATTGGTAAGGGGATTAGGGGTTACGGGGAGAAGGCAGGAGAATGATGTTGAGAAAAAAAATCAGCCATGATCAAATGTTGGAGCAGACTCGATGGACTGAATGGCCTAATTCTCCTCCTATGTCTTATGGTCTTATGTTTGATTCATCGTCAAGCTGTTTGGAGCCCTGAGACTCTGTTCCAGTCAGCTGTAAGGCCCTCCCCAGGTTGTGGGATGAACATTAAAAATATTCCAGCTGAATTGTGGGCAAGACCCACATAGAACATAGAACACTACAGCACAGTACAGGCCCTTCGGCCCACAATGTTGTGCTGACATTTTATCTTGCTCTAAGATCTATCTAACCCTTCCCTCCCACATAGCCCCCTATTTTTGTATCATTTTTCTATTGCGAAAAGTTTTATTGCGGAAAAGTTAGCATTTTCTTTTCCTTAACAGTGGTAATTTAATAAATACACCAGACATATTTGTTCTTCTGGGAAAAGCAGCTTTAACTCTTCTCATACATTTTTAAGTATTTAATTAGTGTCATTAAATCCTGTCCATGGATGATTTTACCTCAGTAGCTATTTTTTTATCAATACATATCCCTGGTACATTACAGTTCACTGCTCCATTTCCAGAAACCCAATTGGTCTGATTCATGGGTTCTGTTGCTGAAATAGGTGAGGTCTGGGGTGTGAGATCAGCCAAGAGGGAGGACAAAGGACCCAGGGATGAACGAGAGGGAAGTCAGAGACTCCAGAAGTGGGAATAGGCTGTACAGTCTGATCCATTGAAGCCTGACATTGTGGAATCTGCAATTTCTTCAGTATTGTAACTTAGGTAGAGCCTTACTCGTACCCCGCTACCCCAACTCACGGCCTCCAAGGATTGTCATATCAATTAAATACAATGTTATTACCTTGCAAGAAAGTTATAAGCTTCAACTCAAAAAGTGTTTCATAGGCAATAAGGTACTCTTTTGGAGAGAAAAGAGACTGCAGATGCTGGAATCTGGAGCAAGAGACAAATTGCTGGAGGAACTCAGCAGGTCAGGCAGCAGTGGAGGGAAAGGAATGGTCGAGACCCTGCATCAGGACTGGGAGCGTTGAGGGGTGGATCTCCAGTATAAAAAGGAGAGGGGGATGGGTGAGACGGGCTGGTAGGTGATAGGTGGACCAACGTGGAGTGAGGGATGACGGGCAGATGGAATCGGAGGGGTGGAGTTGGGAGACAGAGGCTGAGGGTGATAGCTGGAAACAAACAGGGGCCGAGGGAGCCAGGTGGGGGGAGAGGAGGGTGAAGGTAACGACTGGAGTGTGATAAGTGGCGGCACAAGAGCTGCAAATGCTAGACTCTGATAAGTAAGGAAGGTGAAAAGTGGAACCAGAGAAGCAGGGCTGATGGGCAGCTCGAACCAGATGTGGGAGGGGTAGGAGAGGTGATAGGTGGATGGAGCCAGGGGGAGGGACAAAACTGGGTGACGGAGGGCTTGAGAGAGGTATGGAAAACAGAGGGTGGGAGGACACATGTGGATTGGAAGGAGAGAGAGAGGGTTGAATAACCAGATGTTTTATACAGTGTTTTAGTTCAGAACCAGGGGTCAGAACACAGGCAGAGTTCTCCTCTTCTTCAAGCAGTACAGTGAGATCTTTGACATCAAGACAAAAAATGAGCAACTAAACTCATCTCCTCAGTTAATGGTAACCACTGAAGTCAAAAGAGTACATTTTTTGTACTGATGTAACTACAGTAAAACTCTGATAATTTGCCATCCTATTCAGAAATCCCAATGGTTCACCGTCTGGCTCACCAGGTGATGTTTTCCACAGTCCCTTTGATCTCACCGATGCCCTGTTTCTCATGCTTCCTTTAAGCTCACTGGCCTCTGTTTCCCCTCCTCTCCTGAAACTCATTGGGGTCCTTTTTCCCTCACTCCCTTGAAGCTCACAGTGCCCGTTTCCTGCATTCCCTTTAAACTTAAGGGTTCACTGGAAAGTGTATTACTGTGTAATTTCTAATAAAATGTATTAAAGGTATATTAATAGGAATATTGCCCAATTGTCTGCAAAATCTGCCAGTCAAGCACCATCATATTCCCGAATGTGCCGGATTACAAGAATTTTACTGTACTTGCCAAATTTAGTGCTACCAAGTGGGACGAATATTTTGGTAATCCTCTTTACCATGGCTATCATTTATAAGCACATTTTGCAGAGTTCTTGCATCCTACGGAGGCACAGAAAGAAAAGACTTTTATTTCCATAGCACCTTTCACAGCCTCAGGGAGCCCACAAATTTCTTTACAATCAATGAAGGTACGATTTAAAGGTAGGAATTAGAGATGTACATAAAAGATGCTTCATACTAATGTATGTGTGCATGATTTTTACCAGCCTAATAATCGAGAAAGTTCAAGTTCAAATTCCATTGAGAATTTGAGTTTAAAAAGCCTGGATTCAGGAGCTTTGACTTTATTGTTAAAACCCAAACGTCCTGCTCCCCGTTCCCGGTCTGCTTTATACATACCTCCAAGTCTTAGACGAATATAGTTGCTTCTTGAATATCTAGATACCTAGGGACAGTGTTGTGTTCCAACCCTTTCATGTCCAAGAAGGAATACTTTGAGGAGTAGGGAGTATTGCAGAAACAGGAAGGTTGCAGAGAGACTTAGATAGTTTAGGAGTATGGGCAAAGAAATGGCAGATGAGATTCAATGTTGAGAAATGCGCGGTTGTACACTTTGGAAACAAATAAACAGGCAGATTATTACCTAGATGGAGAGAAAATTCAAAGTACAGAAGTGCAAAGGGACTTGAGGGTCTTCATGCAGGATACCCTGAAGGTTAACCACCAAGTCAGATCGGCGGTTAAGAAAAAGCAAATGCTATGTTGGCATTCATTTCGAGAGGTATAATGTATTAAAGTAAGGAAGTGTTGATGAATCCCTATGGGGCACTGGTGAGGCCTCATTTGGAATACTGTGTGCAGTTTTGGGCCTCTTATCTGAGGAAGGATGTGCTGATGTTGGGGAGGGTTCAGAGAATATTTACGAGGATGATTCTCAGAATGAAAGGGCTTTACGTATGATGAGCGTTTGTCGGCTTTTGGACTGTACTCACTGGAGTACAGAAGAATGAGAGGGGATCTCATAGAAACATTTCGAATATTGAAAGGACTGGACAGAGTAGATGTGGCTAAGCTGTTTCCCTTGGTGGGTGAGTCCAGGACTAGAGAGCACAGTCTTAGAATTAGAGGGTACCCGTTTAAAACAAATGAGGAGAAATTTCTTTAGCCAGAGGGTAGTGAATTCATGGAATCCTTTGCCACATACAACTGTGGAGGCCCAATCATTGGGGGCGTTTAAGGAGGAGATTGATAGGTATCTAATTAGTGAAGGTATCAAGGGATATGGGGATGAGGCCGGAAATTGAGGCTAGATAGGAATAGTATTAGTTTAGCTCATGGAGCAGACTCGATGGGCCGAATGGCCTACTTCTGCTCCTTTGTCTTGTGATGTGAAAAGTAAGTAGACCCAGGAGAAATGTAAAATTAAAGTCAATTTCAGGAAGAAGTTAGTTACACAATGAATAACGTGTTTAAGATCCAATCCAAGCTAGTACTAGAGCCAAAAACACTGGAGTTGTTCAAACCACAATCGGAAGCATTGATGAGAGAGTTAACATTTTAAAAGAGTGCGCTTCAGAAGGATAAATAGCCTTGTTTGCAGTGTTTCAGCTGTTGCTCTGGCTAAACTGAGCACTCTGTTGTGGAGATCAAGGAAAGCTAGGGTCTTCAGTATGGGAAGAAGGTTAAAGTGTAGGAGGGATCACCACAAATACACAAGAAATTGGTTGATGTTAGTAAGATAATCCTAAAATTTCCAATTAAAAACCAAGGCAGATTGGTACAGTGAAAGAATATCAACTACCTAAATGAAAGTTGAATTTTTAACAGATGACCTCAAAAATTGAACAACTAATAGATCCATTTATAAGAGGGAAACTCAAAATATAGTTTGATTCCAGGCTGAGTGAATAGTGGCGTCACAGGTTGATGGGATAAATAGCCTTAGCTTGTTCTTTAATTTGATATTTTATATTTCCTGATTAATAGATAAGATTTTCCATTCCCAATCCCTTCCCGAGGTGAAGTTCCATGCAGTATGCCACCTAGTAAAGCAAGTTAAAACTGCATCTCAACCACCTTCCACTCCCCAACCAAAAAATTCACTTAAATTCAGCCACAATTCAATATAGTTGTCTGAACTCAGTATCTCCAGACCCCTAATTCGAAGCATTGATTAATGAAGTTATACATGCTTTCCAGATGGAATCTGGATTTCATTTTGTAATTGAGTTACAATGGAAGATGTTTTGTGCCAGTGCAAGTTTCATTGCCGAATGCCTTCAATCCATTTATTTCCCTGGTGAGAGATCCAAGCGAAATGCAGAGCACGACCAGAAATTTAAATCCTACCAACATATGATAATGCGTGGGTAGGAATACTCACTGGATTACAGCGTGAAGACTATAAAGCCTAAAATGCTTGATGCAGCACAAAAAAAACAGATCAAATTGTAAGGAGGCAGAAAGACCATTATCTGCATCCTGCTGTAATACAAAAAGGCAAGGCTTAGTGATGCTGTCAAGAGATTGCCAAAGTTTGAGCAGAATCACCGCCACTCGGTGGAGTACAAAAGGGGTTTGAAATGCAAAGTGTTTTTTTTCTAATCGTAGAGCAAGCAGACTGGGATTAAAAGTAAGCTTTAATGAGGAATGTGTTGGAGGAGGCTGAGGTGCCAAAGGCCAAGCCAGTGAAAGTTGGTAAACTGCCATTTTGTCTGTTTTTGTGATGCCAGGAAATGCTTTAATTTCCACATGTGAGCTCCCCACGTCCCCATCATTCAAACCTTCTGTTGAAGGGATTGAACAAATCAAACATCAAACCATTTCAACAGGATTGCTAGTTGATTACAGCTCATAACGGATTAATATTTCAGAACCATTAAAGTAGCAAAGTCCCCCTTCCCGAGCTGTTTTTTATCATCTTTTTTTTAAGCAGATGAAGAAATTAATTGGCTGCAAATTGCTCTTTAAATGTACTCTGGTGACAGGAAGATTCTGAATCTGCATGTGTGTCAGCTTCTAACACAAACTTGGAATACTTTTGAGGATTTGCTAGGAAAATGCGTCTATGTTCCTGTTCCCACACCCAAGGTTTCTCTGACCAAGAGGCTGATTTAAGTGGGAGGAGATCCCCATGGGTCTTCAGCCTTGCCTCGCTCAGTGACCTATCCTCGTGTGCAAATGTAGATGGCAACCTCCAAACCATCCCTTCAAGCTTTATCCAGTTACCCTACAATTTGCCCCTGCCCCTGGCTTTGAACCTGGAGCATTTTTGGTTTGAATCATCAATTCCAAATTGGGACATCTAGTTGCCCCATGTCATGGTGTGATATAAATAGTTTGGGATTCTTGGGACTCTAATCTTCTCATGGCTGCAGTTTACAATTTTATTTAAAAATATATTTTATTCATAATAAATATGTACAAAAAGAAAACAAAAGTGCAAAACTCTACATTCTTAGTGTCATTTGGTCAATACATTCAGTAATATTGATACTTTCTTTTAACCATAGCACCAATGCCACTCATATGGCTTCCTGGGGCGATACACCCTTTCACCATTTGAGGGGCTTCCCCACCAGACTCAGCCCCTCCATGTCCAGTAGTAGAAGGGGCCTAGACTGTGGTCCTTCCCCACAGAGCTTTTGCACTGGCTGCACCGAGCTTCAGTGCACCCCTCAGCACATACTCCTGCAGCCTGGAATGTGCCAGTGGGCAGCATTCTCTTACGGACATCTGGCTGTGCTGGAAGACCAACAAGTTTCAGGCAGACCAAAGAGCGCCTTTCACCAAGTTGATGATCTTCCAGCAGCACTTAACATCGGTGTGCAAGTATAAGTTTACAAATGCTGTCGGTGTACTAGAGCTGACAGAACAGAAAGATGGCTTTAGCTACTTCCAATGACTGCTCTTTAATAGGGAGTAAACTTTGATGTTGCAAACAATTAGCTTCAATTGGTTCTTTTTGTTTGATAATTAGCTGTGCGGTTGTAAATAGGCTATGGCCTAGAAGGAAAATCAAGTAATTGGCTGCTTATCTTTGCACAAGAAAACTGCCCAGTGCCTTGTGACTGACAGTGTGTGGTTATTGTGCATTTGCCAGTCTCTAAGAGCATTTAAAGACCATTTAATCCCACTTATCATCTGGAGACTTCGGGAAAGATGATACTAGATTTGTAGAATATTAGCATTAACTTCTTGTGTTATGTTTTATGCTGTGAGGTAAATAACAAAGTTGTTTGGGCTTTAGAAAAGAGAGCAAGAAATATTCTTGTATTTACTTGACGCTATCGAAGTTTGTGGGTTCAAGTCCCATTCCAGAGGCTTGAGCACAAAAAACGAGCAGGCTCTCCAATACTGAGGGAGTGCCACTATGTTGGGGGTGCAGTCTTTCAAGTGAGATGTTAAACCCAGGTAGATATGAAAGGATCCAAGGCTTTGAAGATGACCAAGGGATGTCCTGGCCAATATTTATTCCCCAGTCAACATGACTAAAACAGATTACCAGGTTATTATCCCATTGCCATTTTGGGAGCTTGTTCTGTGCAAATTTACTGTTGCAATTCCTACAAGAACTGTGACTACACTTCAAAAGTAGTTCTTTGGCTTTTAAAAAAATGCTTTCATATCCTGAAAAGGGATGTGAAAAGTGCTATATAAATGCAAGTCTTTAGTTTTTTAAACATAGGCAAATTATTTGGGCTTGATAACCACAGATCCTAATACTTGTGGTAATAGTCACCTTAATTAATACCCTAACCCATGGATTTATTCAGCAGGGGAAGGGTTAATTCAAGCCTCTGTGTGGCAGGACTGCAATCCTATGAATAACCCATAATGGGAACATTAATCTTGACTGCACATTGTGGTAACACTGATGCACACAGAAGCTACTTTCCATCTAACCACTAAACAATCATTAGGAACTTAAGAACAAATAACAGCACAATGAGCTGACCTCAAGGGCCACTTGTACTCAGAAGGTCCATAGAGGCAAATAGACCATGGTCAAAGCTGGGCCACATGATGTGAAAAATCTGGCGTCTGATTGTGTTTGTGATGTGAGATGAGAAGTGAAGAATCAACACCTTTGACACTGACAGGTCAGAATGATTGACATTCTGAGCCCTTCTTCAGGATTCTGTCCATAAATCTCACACCCCTTCTACAGGTCGGGTACATTGGCTCTTTGTTTATTCATCCCTACGCAAACCGTCCTCAGCCTGACAGGCCAGACAGATTTGGGAATCCTGTTTGCTCAGTCTCAAGTTCACTGTAAATGCCATTAGTTACATGGTCTGCATGTCACTGGAGGCATAACAGCAGGGTGGGGGAGGAACCAGTGCAGCGTCGCACAATATGCCTGTGTTTGCAGTTTTTATAGGCAATTCAATTAGTATTTTTCCATTTCAGTCTTTTGAAATTGTCTATTCAAACTTAATTAAAATCATTCATCACCTTAAGCCCACCTCCCCCACCCCAGTGTCACTGCTGGCCATTCATATGCCTGGCTGGTATCAGTGCAGGGTGGGGAATGGGGGGATGGTCTGATGAATGGCTCTCTTCAGAAGAGTGGCAATGCTCATTATCAAATCTCAGCGGGACGCTATCTCCCACGGAGGGACAATGCAGCGTGTTTCCATAGTAGCGACAGACAAGTGGATGTCAAAGCTTATTTTATCACTATTTAAGGACTGCATCTAACCATCGAGTGCATTTGTTTGCAATCATCTTAATGTTCAATAACAGCTCTTCTCTAGCCCCCATCCCCCCATGTGGGGAAATCACAGTTGGAATAATTCTATGTGCTTTTATACTTGCCCATGGCGGAAGACCAAGGCTCAGAAGTATAAGGTCTTCCCGCTGCACTCTGACCGAGACTGCAGCCTCTGTTAGTGCACTGGGCTATGCTTTTATACAGAGCGCCACAACAGAGCACAGATCTCCTGCACAGCTATTGCTCATTCTGATGGCAGACATATACTCTCACAGACCTATGTTACTTGAGTCATACAGAACCACAATACGGAAAGAGGACCTTCAGCCCACCAAGTCTGCACTGATCATCAACCGCCCATAACGTGCATTAGATTCCCTTTCTCATTCTCCCCAAATTCTCAATAACTCCACCCCCCCAGATTCTACCACTCACCTAACTACTAAGGCCGATTTACTGTGGCCAATTACCCTGCCAACTTGCATGTCTTTGGAATGTGGGAGGAAACCGGAGCACCTGGAGGCAATCCATGCGGTCACAGGGAGAACCTGCAAACTCCACACAGACAACGCTCAAAGATCAGGATTGAACCTGGATCCCTGATGCTATGAGGCACTGGCTCTACTGGCTGCACCACTGTGTTGTCATCAATTATTAACTCCACATCTGTTAGGACGGGCCTGCTTCTACATTAAGAAAATAATATAGGGATTAATGTAATTAAGAAAACGAAAGCAAAATTCAGCTCTGTAAGTTGCCCCTACCAAGTGACAATTTAACCAGACAACTTGGAAAAAAGAAATACTAGTATTTCTTTATGCTAGTCTTGGGTCATCCTAAAGTGCTTTACAAAAAATGAAGTATTTCTTAAAGTCTGGCGTGTCTTGTAATGAAAGCAGATCATTTTGTGCACATCAGCCAGCAAGATGATAATGGACAAATTATCTATTTATAGATGTCAAGAGAGGGATAAATATTCGTTAGGATGCAAGGATTCAAAAAACTGATGATGGAAATTTGAAACAAAACATGAAAATGCACCAATGAAAGTTGGTGGTGTTATGGATAGCAAGGAAGGTTGTCTAAGGCTACAACGGGATATGGATCGTATGGAAAGTTGGATGGAGCATTGGCAGATGGAATTTAATCCTGACAAGGTGATGATGCCAAATATGGGTAGGACATATATAGTGAATGGTAGGGTGCTAAGGAATGTTGGGGGTCAAGTCCATAGTTCCCTGAAACCGGTAATACAGGTAGACAGGATGGTGAAGAAGGCAAATGGCATGGTTGGCTTCATAGGTCAGGCATAGAATATAAAAGCTGGGACGTTATGTTGCAACTTTACAAAACACTGGTCAGACCACACAGGGAATATTGTGTGCAGTTTTGGTTGGCATACTATAGGAAGCATGTGCTTGCACTGGAGAGAGTGCAAGGAGATTCACCAGGATATTGTCTGGAGGACTTTAGTTATGGGGAGAGATTGGATAGGCTGGGCTTGTTTTCTCTTGAGCAAAGGAGGCTAAGGGATGACCTGATAGAGGTATTCAAAATTATGTGAGACATAGATAAGATAGAGAGTTAGAATCTTTTTAACCATGGTAGGGATATCAAAAATGAGAGGGCATAGACTTAAGGTGAGAGGAAGGAGTTTTAAAGGGGATGAGGGGAATATTCTTACACAGAATGGTTGATATCTGGAACTTCCTGTCAGCGAAGGTGGTGGAATCAGATACAATCACTATGTTTAAGAGACACTTAAATAGGCAAGGCATAGAAGGAGGCGGTCCTAATGCGGGCAAATGGGATTAGTGTAGATGGGCAAGAAGGTTAGCGTGGGCGTGATGGGTTGAAGGGCCTGTTTCTGTGACTCAGTTACATGCAAATTATGTCCATAAAATAAACTCCAATCATTTACAGCAGTATGGTTTCCAAATTTTATTGAAAGGGGAATTAACCAATCGTCTCCACTCTGGCTGGCTGAAGTGTTGTTATTCTAAGATTCCTAAAAAAAACTCTTCTGCATTTAGTTTACAAAACAGAGAAGGAATGTGCAGAGACGATTCAGAATGTCAAACATCTAGAGATCAAAATGCAACTGCCCCACGGTAGTTTATAAGTTCAGGTGTTTACTCTCATCCTGTTAAGCATTAAATCAGCCATCTGGGCTATGAGTCCTGCATCCAGTGCAAGGCTTTGGAAATGATGCACCTTGAAATAAAACCAAAGCAGTACATGGGTTGCAGTGTGTGTGCCCTGTAGATTGCACGTCATCAGACCTGATAAAGTAACATTAGCAGCGATGTAGCTGGTAATTAAATAGATTAGGAGAAAATAAACTTTAAAATTAGAGTGAGAGTAGCAGGATTGCACCTGGTTGCAATGCTTCCCGCTCTGTTCCAGATACATTGCTTTGCATTCACCGACCTCCGATGTTCTCATTCAAGAGAATTTAGGAGTGCATTAAAGGTACAGTGCCAGCACATGTCAGGGGAATATTAGAACAACAAAGCTGTTGGGAGCTACACCCACCCCTTAACCCCCACACCCACACCCTCAAGGGATAAACTTGAAGCTATTTCTGGTTTCACAAAACCAATTATAGTTCCAACCATCACACAAATCACTGCACTATAGATCAAAGCACATCCACTTAAAAGAAACAGCATTCAGTTTATATCTTCAACAAACACCCAGGCAGGAAGGTCCTTATTCAACGTAACAGACAGCGGTTCATTGTTACATTGGGTGATGAGTCATTCCAGTGATAGACCATCTATAAAATAAACTTCCCAAATGACAAGGACCTGTCGCTGGAGGGTGAAAAACAGGCAGGGGCCGAAGCAAAGACAAAATGGCAAATATAACGACAGTTACTTCATTGACCTTTCGAGCAAGGGGATTTCTCAGTGATAACCTCGTTAACTGCAATAAATCCAGTGAACATCCATGTGATACTGACAGGTGATTATTATTAAAGCCACAGTATTCATATTAAATGCTTTAGGATGAGATAAAACAATGAAGCGATCTAAATGAGAACTGGGTACTTTCTTTAAAATATTCTTGCTATTGAAGTCCAAGTTCTTTAACCTGATCTCAGTTTTCAGTCTTCCATGAAATTCCCCATTGCATCACAAGTAACTTGTACTGTTGTCTGCAATTTGTAAGCACCATGGTCAAAAGTCTGGAGATGCGAGACTGCAGACTCTGGAAATCTGGAGCAACAATCTGCTGGGGGAACTCAGCGGGTCGAGCAGTATCTGTGGGAGGACAGAAATTGTCGATGTTTTTGGTCGACACCCTGCATCAGGAAAGGTTTCGACCCAAAACATCAAAAATTCCTTTTCTCTCACAGATGCTGCTCGACCCACTGAGATCCTTCTGCGGATTGCTTGATGGCCTAGAGTCTATCTTGGCCATCCCTATTATTCCCACTTTCCACTGCTGATATGATTAATAGTGACCCACATTGACCTGGGTATGTCTGGATTTTAAAATACCCCTCTTTAGATTCTAATCTTATTGCATTAATATTTGATTGATTGTTGGGTAAATCAAGATGGATTAGGTGGCAGTCCATGGTTAGACTAGCATTATACCCCACAGCCTCAGAAAAGTGCCTCATACACTATCCACCTCATGGCAACTTTGCCAAGTGGTAGGGATGTTATTTAGATAGGGAGAGAAGGGTTGTGGAGGGATTTAAAAACAGGGCTGAGAATCTAAAGAGGGGTATTTTAAAATCCAGACAGACCCAGGTCAATGTGGATCAGCAAGCGCAGCTACAAATGGTGCCTTGGGATCTTTTACATCCACCACAGAGGAGAGAGAGGGCTTTGTTTCAACATCTCATTTGAAAGACGACACCTCTGATAGTGGAGCACTAGATGTCTGTTTGGATTATCTTGATTCCTGGACTTGAGGCACTCCGGAATTTGTAACTGCGGAGTTTGACTGCTTTTATTTGTAATATATTTGGCAGTAGCAGAGAAATGGTAGCTGGTTTATTTTAAGAAGTGAAGCCTGGTTTAACAATGCAGTGGTATCATGAGATAGTGGAACGCAGATTGACAGTAGCTATGAGTGATGTGAAGAGCGACTTTCCCTTTCATAATCCCTTCATTTTTAGTGCCATTGGAACCACCTTGAAAGGCAAATTAATCACCTCACTATAATACGCCATTACACAAATGAGGCATGAGGAAGGCCCTACCATGATCTTCATTCCCTAGTCATCGACCAAATCCCTCTCCCTGGTAACTGTCTGAAATTGTAATTCACAGCCATGGTGACACATTGGACCCTGACATGAGACTCAGACCACATAAACAAGCTATAACTAGAACCACCAATTTCCACCTCTGTAACAGTGCCCAACTCCTCTCCTGCCTCAACTCATCTGCCACTGAGATCCTCACTCACATCTTCATTGTCTCTACTCTGGGCTATTCCAGTCTCCCTCAATATACCCCCCATAATCCTGAAACTCCACTGCCTGTGCTCTTAATCACACCACCCAATGCCCTATCACTGGGCTTTCTGGCCTACATTGACTCTCCGTTAATCAAATCACAGTTTTAAAATTCTCATTCTTGTTTTCAAATCCAACTATTGGTTTTCCCCTCCCTATTTGTAATTTCCTCCAGCTTTATAAACCTCCAAGATAACTTCTCAAAGCCTTGCTTCTTGATGCTCCCAGGATTTAAATATCCCCCCCATTGCTGATATGTCTTCACCTGCTTGGGACCAGATCTCTGGGAGTGTTTCCCTGCAGCTTATGTTTCTCCATCCCTTTTACTTCTTTTCATTACACCTTTGTCCTTTGGCTTTTCTCATCTACCTTATTAAGTAGCTTGGGCCCAAATATTTTCTGTTCAAAAAGCCTTTGGATGTTTAGCTGCATTGAAAGACACTGTATAGTTTTTTTAAAAACCTCCTCTGGATCCTTTAAAGAGCTGACCATGGTCCTGAAAACCCTGATGTAATTCAAATTGATATTATGCAAGGTGGCACAGGAGTGCTGCAGGCAGTGTAGCTGTCTTGCAGTGTAGCTGTCTTACAGCTCGACTGAGCCTGGTTCAATCCTGATCTCAGGTGGTGACTGTGTGGAGCTTAACATGTTCTCCCTGTGACAACTTGGGTTTCCTCCCACATCCCAAAGATATGCTTATTAGTAGCTTGCTTGGCTATTGTGAACAACTTTGGCATACGTTGGTGGCAGAAAAATCAGCAGCTGTGAATGGGCATGAGAGAGAATAATTTGCGGAGAAATAAGTGGGGAATTGGAAATGCTCTGAGTGCCAGTACAGACTCGATGGGCTGAATGGTCTCCTCCTATGTCGTAAAGAGATATGAATTCTGGGACTAGGTAGAGTGTCACATGGAGAACTGTAATGATTCACAGGAAGCGCCTTCCACTGACATGACAAAATACAACCTCGCGTGAGCTCAAGGCAGGGATCTAATTACTAATCAGTGTAAAGGATGTTCTGGTGAGTTGATTTGGTCCATTACCCAGGAATATATCAAATGATGACTTCTGTATTCCTCCAGCTCCAGAGCTGTCATTAATTATTATAATTGGCTGTGATTAATTGTGGCGAGTGAGGTTTTCAAAGCAAGAGCTTGATCAACACTCCAACAAAGAAGCCAAATGGAAGTGAGATTGCTACAGGCTGCAGTGGAGGAATGAAATGCAGAAGCACATCCCTGGCTGCCAGACTTAGCTTGGCGACAGGGAGGGGGTGGGGGAGATAATTGCTCAATTAAAGAGAAACCATCACTGGTAAAAACTAAAACAGACATAGAAGATGCTAGAAACACAATGTCAACCCTTTTAGTGTCTAAAAGAAGAAAGCTGACAACGAATGGGGGCAGAGTCTTCCTCAAAGCCTTGCCTTGACGAGTGTCAAGAGTTTCTCTGGGTCTGGTGATGGGCTCCTGTGCAGCAGCAGCTAATGCTGCTTTAACACCACCTTCCGTGTTGGTGGTTTTTAGAACCAACCTGTGAACTGAATCAGAATCAGGTTTATTATCATGGACATATGTCGTGAAATTTATTGTTGTTGTTGCAGCAGCAGCACAGCGCAAGATATAAAAAATTACGATAAGTTAAAAAAATAAATAAATAGTGCAAAAGAGGAATAATGAGGAAGTGTTCATGGACCATTCAGAAATCTGATGGCGGAGGAGAAGGAGCTGTTCCTAAAATGTTTGTGGGTCTTCAGGCTCCTGTACCTCCTCCCTGATGGTAGTGACGTGAAGAGGGCACGTCCCAGATGGTGAGAGTGATGGATGCCGCCTTCTTGAGGCACCGCCTCTTGAAGATATTCTCAATGGCTGAGAACTAAGGAAGGTCAGGTTAATATAGCAACCAGGGTCCCTCCATTGGAACCCGGTTAACCTGTTTCTTTGGATACCAAGGAATCTGCTGGCTACCTCCAGCACTCTTCTTGAAGTGCAGTTCTGTCAACAGCACTATAAAACCCTGACAGCAATCTTATTGGGCTCTTTTCCCTCACTTCTCTGCAAAATTTATTGATTTATCTATTTCACCAAGTGATGAGACACTGTTATTAAACTGAGAATTAGAACCACCTACATGTGAACACAATGATGCTCAGCAAAAGCTTTTATCCACAGCTTGTTTATGCCCTACATTGAATGTGCTGCACAGTTGCTAATCTCTACAGTGCTTCTTTAGTGTGGTTGCCAAGGAGAACAGAGATTCATAGATTTCTAGCCATTTTCCAGGTTTCCAAGATCATCCCTTCCCTGAATGCATAATTAACCTTCTTGGGTGATGCCACATCTGTTGAACTTTGAACACACTGGCACCTCCTGCTTTATATCGTGCAGTCATGGAGTCTCTTTACTGGAAGAGAGTTTCCAATTTCTTCTGTGCTTTCCCCCTCACCTTCACCGTGTTGATTGGACTGTTGATTCCTCATTGGACTCATGCTTCTTGCTGCTGAATTACTTACAGTAAACCACCGCCTACCCATAGTGTATTGCTTTGTCCAGACATGATTACGCAGGAGAAAAAAAGTTGTCATCTCATCATTCCTGATGGAAACCAGAGTGCTTCCTTCATAATAAATTTTTATAACAAGTTAGGAAACGGGGGACATCCTCCACGGCCCATCAACATTCCAAATCACAAGCTCCCAAACAATTCTAAATCGCAAGGACGTGACTGCACTGCAGAGGGAGCAGAGGAGATTCACCAGGATGTTGCCTGGGATGGTGAGCTTCAGTTATGAGAAGAGACTGGATTTGGATTTGTTTTCCTTAGAGCAGAGGAGAGTGATGGGGCTTCTGACAGAGGTATACAAAGTTATGAGAGGAAATAGGGTAGATAGTAAGAATTTTTTCCCATGGCAAAGGTATCTAAGACCAGGGGGCATAAGTTTAAGGTGAGAAGTAAGAGGCTGAGAGCCGATTTGAGGAAGAATTTTTTCACCCAGAGAGTGGTTGCAATCTGGAATGTACTGCCATCTTCACTGTGACCTCTTTCCATGACTAGTAGCATTTAAACCTTAAGGTAACATTGTTCAAACAAGATTATTTTGATACTTGTCACAGGAACTGTATTGAACTACATGTGGGGTGGGTGGGGGGGCATAGTGGCATAGCTAGTAGAGCTGCTGCCAGAGATCCGGGTTCAATCCTGACCTCAGGGGCTGTCCGTGTGGTGTTTGCACTTTCCCCCTGTAACCACGTGGATTTCCTTAGGCTGCTCTGGTTGCCTCCCACATCCCAAACGTGTGATTTGGTAGGTTAACTGGCCCTAGTGTGGAGGGGAGAATAAAAAAATGGGATTAATGTAGGAGCAGTGTAACTGGGTGGTTGATGTTCAGCACGGCCTCAGTGGGCTGAAGAGCCTGTGTCTATCTCCCTATCACTCTATGAACATAGTAACTGGAAGAGTCTATTTCACTCCTCGAGCCACCATTCAATAAGATTGTGACTCATCAGTGTCTGACCTACAAATCTTTTTCAATATCTTTATCCAAGGTTTCTTAATATCTTTGGTTTACGAAGATCTATCAGTCTGAGATTTAAAGCCAAGTGTCAATTGCCACCTAATGGTATATGGATAGCAATACAAGGGAACAGAGTGGATGGCTTGAGTATCTGTTACTTCTATCTTGTACTTTTCAAATGAAATACTTTCTCATGTGTTACTGGAAGAGAAGAACTGAGTATGCATCACCAGTGGTACAGCGTTGCTTCAGGCTTGCTTATGTGAAGGATAGATCACAATTAGTCATCAGCCTACCCGTCATCTGGGAAAAGGGACAGGATCAATTTGTTTTTATTGAGCTATTTCTACTCAAATAGTCTAATGACCCAATGAAGTCTGAATAATGCTTTCTCAAAAAAAAACAAAAGCATTTCTTTGTACATGGGCAGCTAGACACTAAAAAATCACTAATGTGATAATTTAGAAGCAAATTGTTGGCATAACTTAGCAGTGTGGGGATTGTAGGAAAAGGAGGAAGAGGATGCTATATCTGAGACTCTTCCAAAAGAGTACATACCAAGCATCATATCTTGGTCAATATGTGACTTTTAGCTTGTACTGAAAGGAGACTAAGACTATCAAAATAAGAACAACAGAGAGGAAGTCCCTACCTGTAAAATGCACCTTACCCCAACAGGTAATGAAAACCAGAAGTGAATCCTAAAATTGGGAATGCAACAAAAGCCAATTTACAGACACCGTATGTAACATAAGGTGGTTGGGTAAGAAGCGAGGTGGCATAGGGGAAACTTACCTATATAAAACATAGTTAGGCCATAGCTGGAGTACTGTGTGCATTTCTGATTGCCATACTATAGGATTACATTGGAGAGGGCGCAGAGGAGATTCACCAGCATGTTGCCTGGGATGGAGCACTTCAGTTGTGAGACACTGGATAGGCTGGGTTTGTTTTTGTTTGGAGCAGAATGAGTGGTGATTTCATTGAGGTGTACAAAATTATGAGGGGCATAGATAGGGTAGATCATAGGAAACTTCAAAGTCAAATTTATTGTCATATGCACAAGTACATGTATGCACAGGTACAACGAAAAACTTAATTGCAACAGCATCACAGACACATAGCATCAGATATACAACATTCATAAGAAAAACATAAATATGAATTATACAAAATTAAACAAGAAGGAACAAAATTAGAACAACAACAAAAAAATTCCATTGTAGTACAAAGTAGTCAAAATGTTGCTCTACTGAGGTAGTGATTAGGTTTATGCCAGTTGGTTCAAGAACCGAATAGTTGAAGGGAAGTAGCTGTTCTCGAACCTGGTGGTGTGGGACTTCAGGCTTCTGTACCTCCTGCCCGATGGTAGCTGCGAGAAGATGGCACGGCCTGGATGGTGGGGATCTTTGATGATAGATGTGGCCTTCTTGAGGCAGCGCCCCATGTAGATACTACCAATGGTGGGGAGGGATGTGCCCGTGATGTACTGGGCTGAGTCCAAACCAGGACTTATACTTGTAGCATGATTTCTATTTCCTTATAGTCATTGTCTCTCTTACATCTCAAACCTGCTGTCAACTGAAGGAGATAAAACTGGATGTCTCCAATCATCAGCAGCCTATTAACGTAAAACCACCTTTAGTGTCATTTCATTTATCCTAACACCAGCTAATCATGTAGTGGAATAGTGGTGCCGCCATGGATACTGCATGCATGCTCCCCATATTTCCCCCTCCCCTGTTTCCTGCACTGTACACTTCATTCATCTGCTGCAGACCCTGGACTCACCACCTTAGCCTTGGCACACTGCCAGCACTTTCAGAGAGTATTGATCATCAGACATGCTGAACTGTCATGTTTTCTTAATTGTTTGTGGACACAACAGCTTTAATCAATATATCTTTTTTCACTTAAATATACAGAAAAGGAAATAATTTGCTTTGATTTCAGCACCTTGCGTGTTTGTAGAATTACTTTTGACATGCAAGTAATTATTAGAAGGGCATATGTAGTTAGCAGTTTGCATAATGTGAGGCAAGGTAAGAATTCGAACAAAACCCAGTAGATACACCCTGTGTTGATGATAACTTATTTTCAGCCAAACAGAGGAATCCACTTGGCTTTCACTTGAAATGTGTTGAAGTGTTTCTCAGTGTAGCCTGGTGGTTTTCAATGCAATGGAATACCTAAAGAGGAAATGGATGAAGCCCAAAATATACCAGGTGGTGAAACATTTTAAGAATAAGAGGGATTGGTAGGGGGTGCTGGGGAAAAAGGAAACAGACTATTGAGGTCTCACCAAGACATTAATTAATTTTTTGACCTTAAGCATCTGATGGTCTAATTAATTCTGGAAGCTATTGAAATATTGTGTTATAATAGAGAGCAGTAATTAGCATTGCAGTGCCACCAAAAGTCAGTAACCAATCACCTCCTCCTCTACGTTTGAGGTGTCACAGAACATGAACAAAATGTTTTGCTTGCCACACAGTTACTCACAAAATTTACAAGAAAAGAATTCCTTAAGATAATAAAGAAATAACAAACTAACCCCCCATAAGACCAAGTTTGCAGACCGTTTCTTCAACTATAGGTCTCTATTTTCTCAAAACATTTCCAACTGCCTTTGGAACCATGTGAGGAAGTACAGGACTCTTGTTTAAGCTCTCCTGAATGCAGAAGTCCAAACTTCTTGGCACAGGACAGCAGGCCTAGACAGTTGAATGGTGGAGAACATCTGCTGGAGGGACAAGGGTAAATATAGGGTAGTTTTAGGCTGTTTGTTGTTTGCTTGCTATTTAGGTAGCAAAGGGCACATGCAGCTCAGGGAATCAATCAGCTGATGCTGGCTTCTTGGAGGCAGTTGGAGGCGTGGGATTGGTTCAAGGTAAGAATGGGTCCCTCCAAAGGTAAACAGTGAAGGGAAATTTCAGGCTAATATATTTTGCCAACGGCCTGCAGAAGGTGGAATTTTGTGCTGTCCAATAATGCACAGACCAGAGGTGATATTTTCCATTCCAAGGATTGTAAACAGGTTTAATGATTTAGTACAATTCATCCAATATATTAGCAGGTTCAAAAAGGAACACATTTCATTAATGCTGTACCATTATGTCCCTAAGTAGGAAATGTAAATAAAACCATTTCATTTCTAGTAGATGTTATTAAATTAAACCATTAAGAATACAAATATATGTTCCATCTGACTAGTTACCATAGATTTGATCCTTTTAAAAGCATAATTCATTTAAAAAAAGAGAATATTTCCACTCTGAGCACATTGTTGTGACAATAAAGGCATTTTGCCAGAAAATGCTGTTATTTCAGTCTCAGGGCCACATTAGTGAAACAATTATTGAAACCACTTTTTGCAGATCAGGAGCACCATGCATACAAAGCAGATGAATTATATTGAAAATTGATTTTCCAAGTCACCACTGTGAATGAATTAACAGATTTAAAAACTTGATTTTTGGATAAACAAGCCAGAGTGGGCCTATTGCAGTAAATCTAGACCCAGACACCATGCAAAAACAACCCTGTACCAACAACCCCCACCCTTCAAATAGAAATCCCACTGACCTGAAGTTGATTTGCTCGTGGTGTGATTTAACATGCTGCCAAATCAATGATGATCATGACAGAGCTCCACACGAGATTTCTTTTGCAGAGAATTGAAAACTGAGGGAAAAAAAATTGCAGGTCAAAGTTCTGCTCATTCCTAGATCAGCTCCTTGAAACATAAATTTGCATTATGACCAAGTAAGAAGCAACCTTAAAAGACACTATAGAACTGACAGGATATATTCCATTTATAAAATCCAATAATATCACTTTTCAGAAAGGAAATAAACTCGCAGGTTGTTTCATACTGACTAAATAATGTACACGACAGATGTCACATCAGTGTAGGTTGTGGCCTGAATCCTTTAGACTCGGAGGTTATTTGCTAAACTGACAGGCTGTGTGCAGATTAATCGGCTGCAATCACAGGCCTTGTCAAATGAGGTCTCACAATCAGGTGACAGAGCAGTCTGTCTACTGAAATGGTGGCATTTTGACCCTGCGCCTTTAATAATGCAAACCTCTGGCTTTGACTGTGTCAGGAAATATTAAACATCAGTGGGGGTGGATTTTGTCCACCCCCTCCTCTTCTCTACCTGCTCCCCATAGATAGCCCTTCTCCACCCTCCGCTTCCACCAACACTTCTCTTTCTGCTGGTGAAAATCCAAGATATATGTACACAAGCACACACATGGGGGTGGCACAGTGGCGCAGCTAGTAGAGCTGCTGCCTCACAGCTCCAGCGACCCAGGTTCGATCCTGACCCCTGGTGTTGTCTGTAGGTGGTTTGCTCTTTCTCTCTGTGACTGCATGGGTTTCTCCAATTTCCTCCCACGTCCCAAAGATGCATAAGTTGGTAGGTTAATTGGGCCACTGGGAATTACCTCTTGCTTGTAGGTGCGTGGCAGATTTTAGGGAGATGGGGGGAGGGAAGTCGATGGGAATGTGGGGAGAATAAACTGGGTTAGGGCAGGATTAGTGTGAAAATGGATACTTGATGGTTGGCACGGACTCAGCTGGCTGAAGAGCCTCTTTACACACTATCTCTCTCGAGGACTCTGTGCTCCAGGACAGACAAACAAACAAGCCTGGATCAGGTCCTGATGTCCCTGGAGAATGTGGATACCGTTATCATGCTTTGTAAAAATGCCACCTATTGGCTAATGGGAACCCAAGATTATAAGTTTTTTTTCATCTGTTCCCAGCACGGCTCGAGCCCTTTTGCATGACAGCATAAAAGACATACACTTCCCGCAGTGTTCCGCAACTGCAGTTCACTAAGGTGGCTGCCACATCCCCAGAAATGAACGGCCAAGGCACCAGATCCCTATGTTCCACGGAGAACCTCACAGGATTGTTAATGTCCTTCCCAAACAACAAACCTTAGCTGAGTTGAGCATCTCAGATGCAGAACAGCACTTTAATAATCTTGCACTAATTTAAGAAATCAAACGAAGTAACTGCTGAAATACAACCAAAAACTGCTGGAAACAGTCAGTGGGTCAGGCAGCATCTGTGGGAAGTGAAACAGAGTTTCTGACGAAGGACCTTGGACCCAACTCTGGGTCTCTTTCCACAGATGCTATCAGCTGAATACCGCTGTGGAAAATAAACCTACGTTTGGGGCATAGCACTGAAACCCAGAACATCTATTCCAACATACAGGTCCTCCTCAGGTTATGAAAACCTGACTTAAGAATGAGCGTTTAGGAGACCGGCGAAGTGGATTTTCTGGTTTCTGCAGGACTTGCTGTGGGAGCTCAGTTCATGAAAATATCTCAATGGTTGAGGTAAATGTCCTGGTTTAACCACACCTCTCCCTCAGTTGACCTAAATTTTTATTTAAATATATTGCCGGGCAGCCTCATTTCCAACTGGCGAACTGTTCAGGGTAACAAACAGTTCTCAGGAACAAAACCCTGTCGTAACTTGAGGAGGACCTGGACTTCATTTCATAAAAGTTCAAATGATTTTTTTTACAACATAGTTACGTATCTGTACAAGTCAGATGCATTACATGCTTGACAACACATCCATAATTATCAGTTTCGCTTCTCTCCCTCTTTCTCTCACACTTACACATTTCCCTAACCTTTGGAAATTCCATTTTTAATATTAATATAAATAGTTACCCATTTTTACTAGTGAGGAATCAAATTAAATTCAACAGCATCAGAAGGAGTGAAAGGCCAAAATACAATCAAGGAAAGAATGATTTCTGTTCTATTACTATAACACCTTAATCTTACTACTTTGCATATCATAACGTACGATGAGAGTAACTGTGGGGAAGGGGAGTTCAGCTATGTTGCCATGGCACTGTCGAGTCTGCTCATTGTATTTTGCCAGTGTAGTGTGTACTGGAATCCAATGTGTGTACAGGGAATGGTAATAGAGTGGATGGATAGTCCAAAGGCCTGAGAATGAGTCCAAATCCCGCCATTATAGCTAGAGAATTTAAACTCAGTTAATTTATTAAATCTGGAATGAAATGGCAATCCCACAAATGATGACCATTAAACAATCATATTGCTGTAAAAATCTAAACTAATGGTTTATTAATGTCCTTCCATTGGAAAACATGCCATCCTTACTTGGTGTGACCTATATGTGACTTCAGAGCCACAGTTGTGTGTTCAGCTCTTAACTGCCCTCTGAAAATGGCTGAGAAAGCTCCTCAGTCCAAGGGCAATCAGGAATGGGTGATAAATCCCAGCCAGGCCGGCAATGTGAATGATTAAGAAAGGAATTAAGAATGAAGTGGAAACCAGCCACCGCAAAGGTCAAAGGCCACTGTAACTTCCACTGATAACAATATTCTGGGGGCTCGTGTAATAAAAATTGAAGGCTCATTCAATCAAAAAAAAATCATCGTACATTCTGTGTGTGCCCTAGCATAGCCATACATGCATAGAAATTCATCTCCAGTCAGTAGCACAGACACATTAAGCTCTGCCTCTAGAATTCATTCCATTGAGGTTTTTAATCGAGCATTTAGAACTGTTAATAGGATGAACTTTTAAACAATGGTGCTTTCCTACAATAAATACTTTTATAGCTGAAATGTAATCTACCTTCTGTTTTTTTAATGTAAAAACTATTCCATTCAATTGCCCATAGCTTTCATGCTAAAAGCCTTTAAGCAAAATATGATTATTAGAATGGTTAAATATAAAACAATTTACTCTCCTCCAAATGCACCAAGATTAAATAAGTCTTTTATTTCCAACCCACTTCCCACATGGTAAAACTTGATTCAAATAATTCTGCAAATGTATGCATTTAAAAAGTATCATGTCTAAAATATCTCAAAGCACTTTATTGAAAATGAATTACTTCAACAACAAATGAATATATAAAATGCTGGAAACACCTTGACCTTTTGTTGAAAGGTCATTGGTCTGAAATATCACAGGACCTATTTTGCTCTATTGAGAAATTCTGCCCTGCTGAGCATTTCTACAATTTTCCATTTCATTTCAGATTTTCAGCAAACTTTGCTTCCTTCCAGTTCAATCACAGAAACACAGCACAGAAGGAGGGAGGCCATCAGTGAAAGATGGACTTTAGGTTATCCCATTTCCCACCTCTTGGTCTGTTGTAGTCTTGCCAGTTACTTCTCTCAAATATATTCACGGTTGGCTGGAGGTGATTCAGTCATTAGAGTCTATGCCAGCCTTAAGTGCTCATCAGGTACATTTTAAATGTCATAGAGCAATACAGCATGGAAACAGGCCCTTCGGCCCAACTCATCTATGTTGACCAAGACGCCCATTTGCCCGCTTTCTGCCTCCACATCCTTTCAGACAGTGTGTTCTAGACCCCTCCTGATTCTGAGTGAAATATTTTTTTCTCAATTCCTCTTGAATCCTCGCAGCTAACTTACCTACCCAATAGTTACTGACTTCTCTGGTAAGGGAAATAAGGCCCTTTCTGTTTACCCATTTTAGAGCTCTCCTAATTTTACATATTTATATTAAATTTTCAAAGAGCCGTGTGAAAAATTCTCAATCTCATTTCCACCACTTATGCCACCCCTTCAGCATCATGTTGAGCTGTGTCACTATTTCAGCATCTTCTGTACTATAGACTGACATTGCAGGATAATAGACCATTTATTCCTAAGGCATACTTTTTGTATTTAGTTTTACAATGTGCATGGAGCGGAGCCCTGAATCTTTGATTAAGTACTAGGAGTTGACTTTATTTTCTCTTGGGATTAAAGCCTGCAATGGCAAATTTGCTGATCACTCCTGTGTACCACAAACACCTAAACACAGCATTGCAGGTCAGGAATAAGAAAGGAACTCAATCAATCATGTATCACATACATCACATTGAAATTGCTTCTGATCCACCTATACCTGCACCCATTTCAACCCGTACAACCTGCATCAACAATGGGATTGTTTTGGCAGGATGCAAAGTGCTTTTTTGGAATTTTGGCCAAAAATATGTTATGCCTCTCCTTCCCAAATGAATTATTCATCTTATCATGGATTACTATGGCCTGTTTAGTCTGTGCATTCTGGTTAATATGTATGTATCTGCTTTGCCATATGCCTTATGAGTATTCAATTTTCCCATATTGAGTCATTACTGTACAGCCACCAGCTGTGTGTCAAAGACCTGGCAGATACTTTGTGATAACTGGTGCTACAAAACACCATAGAGTTCAGGATTTGGACAGGTGGGATAATAGGAAGCTGGTGATGGCTTGGTTTTGTAGCTCTGCTGCTGGACTTCTCGCCCTTTCACCAACTCTTCCTAAACTTGGTAAAAACACGCAGTAGAATATCAGAAGCAGGAGTACAAGTTGTTCATCCAGCCTTCCAGCCATTCAATAAGAACATGGCCGATCCTATAACTTGTCCATTTTCCCACCCCATCCACACTTCTTCCCGTCTCCTTTGTGTCCAAGAAGTTCATTGATCGTATTCATGAATAAACTATTGCAGATCTGAGATAGCAAATTCACAACTGTCGGATCCAGTTATTTTTGAATCCGCAGGTTCTTTCAGGAGTCCAGGAATGAGTTGAAAACAACTTGGTGCTTCACAAGGTTTTATTGGAAAAGTTTAAAACAAAGAAACAGTCACAGAGCACACGGCACTGGCTTTACTACTGGGAGATGAGCTGAGACACAGGAACTAAAATGAGCTGGGGGGGTGGGGGTGGTGGGGGGGGGGTGGAGTAAGAGAGAGAGTAACAAAAAAACGACACCTTTTAGACCTGAGATAAGAGGTACTCCTTAGCTCACAATAGTCCAATCAGAAAACCTATTAGATACCTTGTACAGCCACTTGAGGTGTATTAAACACTATACGTTAAAAAAAACTACTTAGAACAGTCAAATCCAACACAACCCTCTTCATAAAGTAATTTCACTCCATCTCTGTCCTAATTGGCTGACCCTTTAACCTGATATTATGACCTCTTCAGATCGAGAAAACAGCCTCTTGACTCTCTGTTGGTAGCCCTACTCTTTGGAAGCTGATCCCAATCTGGAATTGGATGAGTGGATTAAGTGCAATGTATACAAGTTTGCTGATGATAGAAAACTGTGTGGCGAAACATTTGCAAGAGGAAAAACATTTCCTCTGTTTTGCTTTAATAGAACATACTGGAGTAGTCCATCCAGCCTTTCGAGCCTGATCTATCATTCATTTGGATTTGCACATTCTCTCTCTTTGCCCATCTTCACATGCTGAGCAATTTCAACTCTACCAGTTTCAGTTTTGGCTGGCTAAATTAATGCAGCCCCAAACCACCTTTTCAGGGAGGGGTATCCACTAAAAGAAGTGCGTTATTCAATACAGAATGTTGCCCTATATTTAGCATTGGTGCACAGCTTGAGCTTTGATTGGCCATGAAGATAACTCCCTGCACATATGCTGTCCGACCTGCTAAGTGTTTCCAGCACTTCCTCCTTTTATCTTTGGCTGATTCATTGTTCTGAGCTATGATAAGTGCCCAGAACTTTGGGAGAGACAGATTGACATAAATAAATTAGCAATTAAGATCACAATATAATAATACCCCTAAACAACCAGGGATTCTGCTTTGCATTACACAGCCTACATTAGCAATTTTCTCTAAAAGGAGCACAAACACAAAACAATTTAGCAAACACTTTGACTTCTAATCAACCATTTCTAAAGCTTTGCAAAAGCGTAACATTCGCAGCTAATAATGTTGTAGATTGTGCTGAAATAATCAAAACATCTGTTCAATAATTTGTTTAATGGATTCATTTTGAAGGCGTACAGCAGTTAGAGGAATGGGGAATCTCTGTAGCATCCAGAGACAGCAAGCTTGTTCTCTTGTTTTTTGCTGGAAATTACATGTTCTCAAAAGACATCTTCAGTAAATCATTACCAGACAGGATCTTGAGCATCAATTGTAGAAGAGTGTACCATCAATCACCTGTTTAGTAGGAGAAAAACACGATGATGCTGGAGGAACTCAGCAGGCCAGGCAGCATCCGTGGAGAAAAGCAGGTGGTCAATGTTTCGGGTCAGGACCCTTCTTCAGGACTGAAGATAGGAAAAGGGGAAGCCCGATACATAGGAGGGAAAAGCAGAGCAGTGATAGGTGGACAAAAGAGGGGAGGCAGGGTGGGCACAAGGTGTTGATAGGTAGATACAGGTAAGAGACAGTGATAGGCAGGTGCAGTGGAGGTGGGGAGAGCATACGAAACGAACCCGAAATGTTGACCGGCTGCTTTTCTCCACCGATGCTGCCTGACCTGCTGAGTTCCTCCAGCATCATAGTGTTTTTCATCTAGATTCCAGCATCCACAGTCCTTTGTTTCACCTGTTTAGTAGGACCTGATGAAGATGTACACATCAACGTTGTAGGGTTTTAAGCACACCTAGATAGTGTTTCCGGATTGTCAGTAATAGTGCATTACAGTATGTGTACATTGAATAAACATGCACAGGCAAAGCTTGGCAACAAATGCAGGCAGGATGTCATGGTAACAACATGATCACTGGTGTTCTTTTATAACAGAGAATTTCCATGGTCTAAATATGATAGTGTGCAGCACACTGCGAAGGCTAATCTTAGGTTTGGAACACTGGGCCATCATATTGGTCTCCCTGCATCAGATATCCAGCATCCTTTTAAGGCAATGAGAAATTGGTGCAAGATCCGTCACTAAAATACATTAGAATGGAAAACAATTAATCTCAAATTAGAAATGATCCTGCTAGCATCAGGCTCAAAGCAGATAGCTGAGCGTTTGGGACTGTATGTCGCTCATGTGTTTCGATATTCAGAAGGAGACAGTTCGGCCCATCCAGTTGTGCTGTATCTCAGAATAATCCCATTCACCCACTTTTTCCCCAGTAACCTATTCTCTCACATGCCCATTGACTTCCCCGGATTCTCCTACTGCTCACCCACCCGGGGGTAACTTATAGTGACCAATTAATCTGTCAGCCAGTGACTCTTGGATATGTCGGAGGAAACCAGAGCACTTGAGGGAAATCCACACAGTCACAGGGAGAACCTGCAAACAGCACACAGACATCTCCAGAGATCAGGATCGAACTAGGGTTGTTGGAGTGATGAGGCAGTAACACCAGCTACTGCATCACACTTGCAGTTCATTGTAGGAAATTAATGAGTTTATAGCAAGCTTATGGTACAACTCTTGGAAGTGAAGTACTGGTTTCCCCTGCTGTTCTTTATCTGATTACATTGGGGTCACATCAGTGCACTGCAACATAGAGATCCCCTGTTGTAACTCAGGCCTGGATAACATTCATACTTAGGCTTTCTCCTGGCAGAAAGTTGGAGTGCCATCCTGGGTCCTCAGATGTAACAGTGGCCAGTTAAGGGAACAAGTCCACTCCCTGCCAGGAGCTATCCTGTTACTCTCAGTGTGTCACAGCCAACCCAGAGCTCAGTTTAACGTCTCAAACACGGAGTAATTTGAGAGAACAGTGCCGCAGCAGCTCAGGGAACAGTCACCAAGAGTGTTGCAACAATGTACAATCAGGAAAGGCAAGACACGTCCGACATATCTAGGTACTGATTCCAAGGAAGTATGGTGGGACCTTTCTTTAAAAAAAACTTGATGCTCTTTGCTTTAATTAATCGGAAGGAAAGTCCAATAGATTTTGTTACTTGCATTCCAAACAGTAAAGGCAAAAAGGAGAGACAGGAGACTGCAGATGCTGGCATCCGGAGCAACACACAATCTGCAGGAGGAACACAGCGAGTCGAGCAGCATCTGTGGGGGTGGGGGAGGAATATTTGACGCGACACGTCAGAACCCTGCAACAGGACTGAGGGTGGAGAGGGGAGATAGCTGGTATAAAGAAGAGGGGGAGTGGTGAGACAGGGCCAGGTGATTGGTGTGCTAAGGAGGGGTGAAGGATGATGGGCAGATCCAGCCGGGTTGGAGAGGGGGAGGGGTGGAGTTGGGAGGCAGAGGCAGGTGGATGACAGATTTTTTAAAAAAGGAGAGAAACAGATGGAGCCAGGTGGGGGAAACAGGAGAATGAAGGCGAGAGAGCTGGGAGGGTGATAAGCAGCAACTCAAAGGCTACAAGTGCTGGATTCTGAAGATGATAATGGGAACTGTAAGGGGAGAGGTGTAGGACAGATGGAACCAGAACTAGATGGGTAAAATGTGTGGGTGGTGGGTGTTGATGGAACCAGGAGGGGGAAGGGGATGAAAATGGGTGAGGAGGGGGGGAGTTTGGAGGGGAATATGGGAAACCGGTCAAAAATGGGAGGATCAGAAGGAGCGACAGAGGGGTGGGGTAGTGGGGGAACACATTGGAGGTGAGGGCAAATGTATCCAATGTATTTATTGCCTCACAATTTCATGTGGTACCTAAATATTTCAAAGGCAGTGCATACACCAGGTAAGATAAATCAGTAATGTTAGTTTGTTACAATGCCTTTCACAACGGCAGCACATTAAGTCCTTTTACAACCAATGGAATGCTTTCAAAGTGTAGTCATTGTAGGAAATGCAGGAGCAAATTGCACACAGCAAGCACCCAGACACTGCAATTATCAGAGTGTCTGTTTCAGTAATAGACCCATTAGTTTGGCTCTAATCCCTGCTCGATTGGACAATCCATTAACTTTGAATGCGAGTTTGAGTGCCCAGTAGTCTTATTATTTGGTTTGATGTCTTGTAATATTTCCTCTGTGGTAAATTATTCGGAGGATAATCCAAGTTTATGTATTTCTACTCAAAGTATTTCGTTCTTTTCTTATAGAGAAGACTTGCAATTTATTTTGTATTCCTCCTGCTTGGGCAAATCCCTGGGGATGGTTTGCTTCCAGTCCAAGTCTGTGGGTTTTGAGGTGACTGATGTAGGACCCACAGACTCTGCCACAGTGGGGCAGGAGGTGCTTGATGGACGGGTGGGTGGTTTGGGAGGTGGTTCCAATTTTCACTGACACCCACTGGCCACCAGTCCACTGTTGTAGGGCTGGCCAACAACCATTTTAGTTCTGGAATCATCTATTATGTGGTAGTGGCCTGAAGCTCAAGATACTGGAGAACATTAAGTGGCTTTCACACATTTTCCATTGCATGAGGCAGAACTGTGAATTCCAAAGGAAAGTAGTAGCTAAGTCTGGGATCAGGGCGGATCGTGGGGAATCAATAGGGAGGGGGGCGGTGTTGGGAGTGATGGAAAGAGGGCCAGTGATCATCTGGGAGTGATCTGGGCTACAGGTCTTAGGGAAGTGGGGGGAAGAGTTACTGTTGGATTGGGGACTGGGGGAGTGATTGTTCATGAACAGGCTAAGGTGATAGTGGGGCTCAGTAGACTGGGTGTGGGGAGAACTGATGAGGCCGGGTAAGTAAATTAATGAGTGGGGACCTAGCTGGGTCAGTTTCACAGTGCAGGGCAAGGACCCACCTGAGGAGACTGGATTTAAGTGGTGGTGTTGTTGGACAGCAGTTGTGAATGACAGGCATGCCCCAGAACACGTTTTTTTGGCAAAGCTCTAAAGGAATGCTGCACTGGAGACAACACTGTTTGGGTGCCTGAGAAATGTGGAAAACCCATCATTATACAGACCTAATTCACAATCAGAATTGCCGGTCCAATTTCTGGAGTGGCACTTTTGACCCAGAAATGTTTGCAGTCACATTTCCATTCCAGATATTTTTACACACATGGTCCTGAAGAAAGTAGCATCAAGTGTCCAAACTTCCAGGCTGATGTCTCGAGGAAAGACATCAAGTTTATCACGAGTGCAGTTACCCATGAGGTCAGGTTTCATCCTTTGAGAGACCGCTGCAGGGACGTGACTGACAGGGACTGGCATTGGAGTGACTCTGCGGGGAAGGAATGGGGCCACGAGTTGGATTAACACAACAGTCTGCAAGCTGCAAGAAACCAGATAACCAAGAGTGCAATGCAATAAGCTCTTGGATACAATCATGCCACCAAGATCTGGCCAATATCAAATAAAAAGACTTCACTCCCATAAGGAAGCTGGTTCCTGATTCAGAAAGCACTTGGACTGGAATCCAATTAAGAACCAAAGGCTTTTGAAAGTTTCTAATTTTTTACTGTTGCTGTCTTTGCCAAATAGGTACCATTTTCTCAGGATTAATAAGAGTATTGCTTACTTGTGGATTCTGCTGACTGGTTAGATGGCTCTGAACTATTATTTAATAAAAGGTTATGATCTGCTTTTAGCTAACTGAGCAATTGCAGACTGAAACACTCCTAGATTACTCAGCTCCATCATCATAAGTGGTAGTGAAGTGCTTTTATTGTTCATCTTTCTACGTGGCCACTCTGACATAAAGGCATCCCAAACAAAAACACAAGGTTAAGTGCATCTGTGGCAATGTGTGTGGGAAACAGGAATGTAACTATTTCAGTGCCTCGTCGTTTATTATTGTCAATACCGGTAAATGAACCTGGGTAGCCTCTCAGTCCAGGGATTCAGTATCACCTATTAGAGTCAAAGAGCTATATAGCTTTGGTCCAACTCGTACATGCTGACCAAGTTACCCGACTGAGCTAGTTCCATTTGCCTCTAAACCTTTCCTATCAATGTACCTGTCCAAATGTTGCAATTGTACCCACCTTTATCACTTCCTCTGGCAGCTTGTTCCAAATACGCATCACCCTCTGTGTGAAACAGTTGCCCCTCAGGTCCCTTTTAAATCCTTCCCCTCTCAATTTAAACCTAGTTCTTCTAGTTTTAAACTCCGCTACCCTGGGGCAAAGATTGTGGCTATTCACCTTATCTGTGCCCTTCATGATTTTATAAACCTCCTTAAGGTCAGCTCTCAGCCTCCTAGGCTCCAAGGAAAAATGTCCCAGCCTATCCAGTTTCTGCTTATAACTCAAGGGCTTACGTATGATGAGCGTTTGTCGGCTCTTGGACTGTACTCACTGGAGTACAGAAGAATGAGAGGGGACCTCATAGAGACATTTAAAATGTTGAAAGGACTGGACAGAGTAGATGTGGCTAGGCTGTTTCCCTTGGTGGGTGAGTCCAGGACCAGAGGGCACAATCTTAGAATTAGAGGGTACAGGTTTAAAACAGAGATGAAGAGAAATTTCTTTAGCCAGAGGGTGGTGAATTTGTGGAATTCCTTGCCATGTACAGCAGTGGAAGCCAGATCATTGGAGGTGTTTAAGGGAAGAGATAGATAGATATCTAAATAGTCGGGGTATCAAGGGATATGGGGATAAGGCTGGAAATTGGGGTTAGGTTTTTTTTTGCCCCCCCCCCCCCAACCAATTTCTCATTTCTTTTTCTTTTTTCCTTTTCTTTGGAGCAGACTCGATGGGCCGAATGGCCTACTTCTGCTCCCTTGTCTTGTGATCTTGTGATCTCCAGTCCCAGTAAATCCTCGTAAATCTATTTGGACCCTTTCCAGTGTAATGACATCCTTCCTATAGCAGGGCGACCAGAACTGTACATAGTACTCCGAATGTGGCCTTACCAACGTCTTGTATATATGTAACATGACATTGCAGCACCTGTACTCCTACTAATCCCAATATTTAGGGTAACAAATGGATAAACCTGTCCTACTGAATTAACATTTATTTTACCCTTGTTGGCATATAAAAAGTGTACAACATTATCGGGGGTCTAAACGGTAAACAGAAAGGGTCTATTTCACTTGCATACCAGTCAGTGACTCGGGAACATAAATGGAAGGATTTGGGGAGGAGTTGAGAAATAATTGACATTTTCTGGGACTTGCTTCCTGGAAGGGTGGTGGCAGAAAGCCCTCACCATTTGTGGTAGATACCTGGGTGAGCAGTTGAAGAGCTGTAACCCGCAGGACTATGGACCAAGTGCTGGGAATTCAGCTTACTTAGAGTCATGGAGACATACGGCACAGAAACAGGCCCATCGGCCCACTGAGTCTGTGCCAGCCATCCACAACAAATCCAACATTAATCCCATTTTTTATTCCCCCTACATTCTGATTAGAGTCTATTTTTGCAAGGCAGGGAGACTACAGGGTTTTGATCTCTTTCTGTGATGCTTGCTGGTTTGTCAGTAAACCAGTGGTCAAACCCTGCAGAGCTATCTGTGGGAAACAGCTTGGATAGTGGGGAGGATCCAATCCCAGCTGGGGACAGGGTCAGCCAATTGCTCAAAGGGGCAGGAATGTGAGGATAGTCATGGGGAAGATGGGGAAATCTCCTACTGCTGCATAAGCAGTACTATGTTATGTGCTCACCTGCTGGACCCAGTTACACCTGCCTCATGTTAACTGCTGCGGGCCACAATGCCTGGGAAACACATGCAAGAACTCAAACTGAAATTGTTGCAAAAATATCAGAAACAGAGCTCTATTTGATTAAAGTTACAGACACGTCATACTCATATGTTCTGAAATCCCAGCTCACAATTAAAAATGAAGCCAACATGTTTGAGGTGGATTGTTCCCATTGGACTTGAAGATTGAGACTTTGAGTCACAAGGAGATGATGCAGAAGTAGCTGTCAGATCAAAAACATGATGATGCTGGAGGTTCTCAGCAGGCCAGGCAGCATCCATTGGAGAAAAGCAGGTGGTCTTCAAGAAAGGTCCTGACCCAAAATGTTGACTGCCTGCTTTTCTCCACGGATGCTGCCTGGCCTGCTGAGTTCCTCCAGCATCATCGTGTTTTTCATCTAGATTCCAGCATCTGCAGTCCTTTGTTTGTCTAGCTGTCAGATCAGTTCTGCACCATTAAAAGAAGCTATCCCGTCAGGTCATTATGGTAACTAGTTTATGGAGAAAGAGGTATCATATACTATCCTGCTTTTCTGCAGAGGGACTTGGAGTGGTGGGGGTGGGGGGGGGGGGGAATGGACTAACAATGGCAAAACTTCAACTTGCAAGTATTCTTTCAGTGGTTACATGAGTCCACACATTTAAAAATTCTACATTGACACTTGAGCAGAAATATGAATAATGCCCAGAATCAAAAGTTCAGCATAAACACAGTTAACCTGCTGAATCTGTCCTCCCAACCCAAGAATCTAGAATAAATGTTGTGGTACTCAGTTTCAAAACTACTGACCGTCCATGAACTTGGCTTCTTAACTGGATCTGCAGCAGGTAGTGAGCGAACCAGTGTGAGAAATAAACCCTTTTGATCTCAACCTCACCAATCCACATGTTGAAGATACATCTGGACATGACATTTTCATAAATTCCAACATGTCCTTCACCAGGAGGGTGGTGGATCTTTGGAATTCTCTACTCAAGGGGCTGCAGAGGCTCAGTTGCTAAATATATTCAAGACAGATTGATAGATTTTAAGATAATAAAGGAATCAAGGGACATGAGGTAGTCCATTAAAAAGTGTTTCTGAGGTAGAAGATCCCAGAAGTGGGAATGTTCATGGAAGATTGCGCAACTAAAGCAGAAAGGGCTTGCCATAATCTTCCAAACTTCTCCAGATACCGGGAGGGGCCAGAGGATTTTAAAGTGGTAAATGTGACACACTCGTTCAAAGACATTTCTCGTAACAGCAGGCTAGTCAATTTACAATGGTGCCGCTTATGTTTCTGGAAACAATAATCCAGGAAAAAAATAACAGACACTTGGAGCGGTCCGAATTAATGAAGGAAAGTCAATACTGGTTTGCAAAAGACTCTAACCGTTTTTGATTAACAGAGAAATGTGATGAAGGAATTGCATTGAATGTTACCTATATGGATTTTTTTTTAAGTATTTGACAAAGTACAGCATAAAAAGGCTGGCTTGCAAAATTGAAACTCATAGAATAGGAGTTAGACTCAGCTTGGATAAAGAGCTAGCTTAGGGATAAGAAAACTGAGTTGTGGTAAATGGTTGTTTCCTGGCAGATTTTTTGATAGATATAACTGACTTGAATATTGGAATGCAGAATAAAATTTCAAAATTTGCTAATAAATTAGCAAATGTACAAGATAATAAGAGGGATAGATCAAGTGGACAGTCAGAGACTTTTTCCCAGGGCGACAAAGGCTAACACAAGGGGACATAATTTTAATGTGATTGGAGGAAGGTATAAAGGGGATGTCAGGGGTAAACTTTTTTACAATGAGAGTGGTGGGTGCGTGGAACGCACTGCCGGCAGAGGTTGTGGGAGCAGATACATTAGGGACATTTAAGAGACTCTTAGAGAGAAACATGAATGATAGAAAAATAGGGGGCTATGTGGGAGGGATGGGTTAGATAGATCTTGGATCAGGATAAAATGTTGGCACAACATTGTGGGCCGAAGGGCCTGTATTGTGCTGTAGTGTTCAATGTTTTAAACCAAACATGAAGGTAGTGGCAGAAAAGGTAAGATGATACTAATCAACTGCAACAGGACCTAGAGGGGCCAGCAGACTTGGGCGGACATGAGCCAAATGGAATTTAACACAGAGAAGTGTGAAGTGATACATTCTTGCAAAAGGGATGGGAGTGGCAATATGGATCGTGGTACAGGACTTAACAGTGTGCAGGAACCTGGTGAAGGTGGATTGTTGAAAGTGCTGGGACATACTGAGGGAGGAGTTAGCAAATCACACAGAACCTCAAGCTTCATAAATAGAGGCATTTTGTACAAAAGCAGAGAAGTAATGCTGAACTTTTATAGCGCTCTGGTTAGGCTACATCTAGAGTACTGCATTCAGTTCTCGTTACCGTACTTCAGGAAGGAAATGCAGGCCCTTGAGATTAATCAGAGATGGGCCTCAAGGATGTGGGATTAGATTGGAACAAAGGAAATTGAGGGGAGATTCATTAGAGATAGGCAAGTTTATGATATGGCAGATTTAGGTAGACAATGAAAAGTTGTTCCCATTGGATGATTGCACAAGGGCTAGGGTTTAAGATTCTGGGCAAGAGCTACACGGGGATGTGAGGAAGAACTTTGTTATGCAGCGAATGATAAAGATATGGAACTCCCTGCCTTGGAGGGTGGTCGAAATGGAGACGATTGATGAGTTCAAAAGAACTTGGAGAGACCGTTAAAAGAAGTAAACGTACTCGGCCATGAGAATAGAGCAGAGGAATGGGACGGACTAGATGGCCCCTGAGAGAGCCAGCATAGACCCAGTTGGCTGAACAGCTTCCTTTTGTTCTGTAATGACTATTTTTCATTGTTTAATTCCATTTGCAACTCCTCAGCAAATGAAGCTTGCAGTAAGACCGAGACAATATTCAGGCATAGGCTGACAAGTGGCAAATAACATTCATGCCATATAAGCAGTGATCACCTCTAACAAGACAGAGTCTAACCAACCACCCTTGATATTCAGTGGCATTACCATCACAAAGTCCCCCACCATTAACATCCTATGGGTTACCATTGACCAGAAATACAACTGGGCCCACCACATAAATAGCACGGCTCCAAGAGCAAGACGGTGGCTGGGTATCCTGCAGCAAGCGACTCATTCCTGACATCCCAAGGCCTTTCTACCATCTACGGGGCAAGAGTCAGGAGAATGATGGAATACCTTCCAGTTGCCTGGATGACATCAACTCCAACAACCTGCATGAAACTCAGACTAGCCAGGACAAGGTAGCCCAGCTGACTGAGACCTTTTCACCATCATAAACATACAATCCCCCCCCCCCCCCAACCACCAGTATACCCTGGCTGCAATGGGTACCATCTACAAAATGCATTGCAGTTACTTGCCAAGGTCGCTCTGCAGTGCTTCAAGTAGCTGGACCGTCGCTACCAGCCCAAGGGCAATTAGGGACAGCCAGTGATGCACATATCTCAAAAATTAAATAATAAAACACAACTGGTAAACAGCTAATAGGCTCCACATGTTCTGACACGACACCATGCGCAGGCAAAACCAGAGGCTCTTCCACATGGAAATATCTGAGATCTTGATGGCTTAGGGAAACAGGACACCAGCAGTATGAATGAGGATGAATAAGACGTGGCCAGGTGGAGTTTTAAAATCATTTACACATGCAAAAGTACCAAAAATGTGCAAATATAGTATAGAAATTCATAAAACTATAATTCAACATTACATTCGGAGTAGATTTGGTAAGTGCGCATTATTACATATTTTGGGTGCAGTTTATAACACCAAATAGAACTCTGCATTTCCAATAGGGTTGGCGAAATGTATCACTCATGTAATTTCCAGCATTACCTGATGTAGGAAACTTTTCTGCTGTTAATTTTGTGCAAGATATTTATTGGATCTGTCCAGAAATGTTTAAAGGAGTTCTTACCTCAAGTTGAGGACGTGGAAGAAATGAGAATGTTGAAGCTCCTAAACTAATGAATTCTTGTATTTCTTTGCAGTGTTTATCATGGCGTCTGGGCTTCTCGTCTATCCTTTTGGACTGAACTCCTCCATCGTGCAGAAATATTGTGGAGATTCAAGCATCTATCACGCAGCCGATTGTCAGATCGGATGGGGTTACATGCTGGGGATTGTAGGAGTCATGCTCGCTGTCTTTCTGCCTTTCTTCTCCAAATATGCGCCAAAAGAATCCACTTCACCAACTCCAATACCTGCAATTTTATAGTACTTGTTACTAAAAGAGGGACAATTTAACCATTGTTATAAAATATCCTGCTTTTACACTTTCAGAAATGAACAGAAGATAATGAAAGCACTTCTTTAAGCTATGAAACAGCTAAAATAAGGTCAATTCGATTTGCGACCCAAGTGCATTATGTGAAAAGTCTTCCTGATTTCCTCAAAATACACAGCAAGCTGCCAACGTTAGCAATTTATGTAAAAAGCTGTAAGGAAATCAGTTACAAGGAAGTAACGTGTCCTGTGAGCTACTGTTACACTAATCATAACTAAACTTGAAACAATTATCCTACCAATTTCAATTCATTTGCAGTTCTCACAAGGATTGACAGTAGTTTCCAGGACATTGCTGAGCTGGGTAATGGTCAGATAAAAGAGGGTTCAATTTGTTGAAGAATTCCAGTTATTGTGAACAAAGTAAGAGGAATGAGATCAGCAAAGACATCACGGTAACAGAATGACGACGTGGTGCATTCTAGGTGACAAGAAGGCACTGAGGCTCATAGCTGATCAGTACAGCCTTGAGATAAAAAAATTGAATAGATTAGAAAATGGACGGCAATTGAGATATTATATCCTTCTTTCAAACAGGATATTTTCTGTCCGAAGCCTCTAAACATCAAAACAAAATGACAACATGGTGTGTTCTAGGTGACAAGAAGGCAGCTGAGACTCAGCTGATCAGTACAGCCTGGAACTATCAGGAAATGTCTTCCTTCTGAGATCAAAATTACAAAGTGAATATTTTTTCACCAGAAAGTCAGAATAAGCTAGAGAGATTGCAGATAACTCCGGTTTTAAAAGGAAGCTTTATCAAATAACTGGAGATCTTGTCGTTCCATATTGTGTAAGATCAGAACTTCAGTGAAACACCTCACGCTGAAATCTCTGTCAGACTTTGGCAGATGGAGATAAAAACAAAATCTCTGGACCAAGAATTCCATATACAACTGCTTCTGACGGAGGTTGGAAGATCAAATCTGTGGTGTGCAAGCTTTCAATAGGGCCTGCACGCTACTAAGATCTCTGAGTGCATTTTACACTCATGCAATCCTCTTGACTAATGGCTTTAACAATCAATCCAGTATGTTTAACTTTTAAATAAAGAACCCCATGAATCAACAGTCTGACCTTCATGTCTGTAATGAAGACACATCAGAATATGCCATACAGCCATAATGACAAATTTAGAATAAACATCTGGATAAATACAAAATACTTCTAATCTTTCTCCGTCATTATTCAATACAGTGATCCCCTCTTATCATGCAATGTAATTACTTCCTTATTAACTCATTCACTGCACATAACCATCGCAATACCGCTTGCTGTGACCAACCATTTCACAAACTCCAAGCTGGGGTCCAGGGACTGTAGTGGAATTGATGCCAAATGGAAATTAGCCAAGAATCTCTTATACATTCTGTGAGTATTCAGTTAATGTATTAACTTTGTTTATATAAAATTAAGTTACATCCCTACATTTCCACAAAGAAGGTAATTCCATATATTACCTCTGATTTTAGATTCATCAGATTTCTTAGCGTCATAGAGCCATACAGCACGGAAACAGGCCCTTTGGCCCAACTTGTCCAAGTCCCATTTCTTGTGCTTTTAGTTGACCAATAATTTTATTGAAACTGATTATTGTTTCTCATTTAACATATTCTCTCTTAGATGAAAGATTTGACCAAAAGTGTAAAAGCTTCAGATGTCTGTGATCTATTCTTAAAGCAACACTGCATTTTAAAACTACATGGTGCTGGTGTAAACTCGAAACAGGCAATAAACTACCCATTAAATCTGGGCTGATTGAATACTAATTAAATTGTCATCTTAAATTTGGAGCTACCATCCTCCATCTCACAACTTCTCTGTATTTTCAAAAAGAATCTATGATAGCCTATAGCTTTTAATAATGTCAATAGACAGTACCATAATAACAGTAGCAAATTTATCAATAAAACAGCAACATAAAACTGCTCCATTCTCATAACCAATAGCAATTAATACCTTCACTGCTACTTCCAAATACTACCTGATTGCATCAGATTTTTCACACCAGAAAATTTAGACAGTTTTATTAACAAATAATGCTAAACAGCCGATTTAATGTGATTCATCTTGCTGGGCTTGCTGCTATGTTTTGTACATTAGGATGGTTTCACTAATTTGCAGTTAAAATATTAAAAGACACTCAGTCTTTTAACCCTATCACAAGGAAATGTAAGCTTTTAAATTTTATATCCTGATTTGGATTTGGATTGGAAAAGATTAAAAGACTGATTAAAATCCATCTTACCACCAATAATACAGTCAAACACAGTCATTTGGAAGGACTGCAAGTGCCAGCAACATTATTGAAAGCCACTGAAATAATTTGTATGATTTCAAAGCAATGGAGACACCATCCCAAGCATGCATGCAAGTTCCCAGCATAAGGTGAATAATTGTCAGGCATATATATTTACAGGTGAATCTGGAAAGAATGTATGACTAAAATTCCATTAACCAGCTATTTAGGTATTGTGTCAGCAATAGTAATCCACCACATCCATAATGTCTCCCCTACACTTACAAAATTCAGTGCTGCTTTGGATCAATAGAAAGACAAATTGAATCTTAATTGATCATTCTGATTTTGAAAGCTGTGACAATAAACTAACTGAGCTCTGCAGCCACTCAAGCTTCTAATTTTACCATGTTGCGCTCAGTCCAAAAGGCAGTATTAATTCTAACTTGGAGCAATCATGATTTAATTTCCAACATCAAAATAAAATCACCAATTGTACCACTTTGCATTCACTGGAAGGATCAACTTAGATGCCATGGGAAAGATTTCCACTTCATGTGGTAAAACTGCCAGAACATTCTTTATACAGGTATTTGCAAGACACACATCATTAATCTTCTCATGTTTCTAGAACAGGGAAAGACAGCATCAAAACAAGTCCTTCCGCCCACAAAGTCCACACTGACCATCAAGTAATTTACACTAACCCTACTTTTTATTCTCTCCACATTCTCATCAGATTCTACCCTCAAAATTCTACCACAGACTGACACACTAGGGACAATTTACAGCAACCAATTAGCCTTCCAACTTATACCTCTTTGGGATCTGGGAGAAAACTGAAGCACTCGGAGGAAACCCACGCAAACATGAGAACATGCAAACTCCACACAGACAGCAGCCAAGGTCAGGATTGAACCAGGGTCTCTGGCACTTTGAGGCAGCAGCTCTTCTAGCTGTGCCACTTGAAGTGTATGGCTTCATAGGCTTAGCCTGCTTTCTGATCTCACTGTAGTCAGGCACTGGACCACTTTGTACTGCCATACATATTTTCCCACACTCTAACATGTTGCCCTGTCCACTTACACCACTTCTTTAACCAAAGCAGTGGGGCAGAAAACCCCAGCAGGGATTCCCACAGTTATCAGCTTCATGTTCATCTTATTGGAGTAATCATACAGCACTAGGTCTTTGCTACAATCGCCCTCTCCCCTCCGACCAAACTGTGACATGTTCCACTTTGGCCAGATGGCTCACAAAGAGTCTTAACCAGAAGCTGACGAAATCACGTGTGCTTATTGTTATGAGAACAACCTGGGTTTGTTTCAAGGACACAAGCGCAGGGAAGTGGATCCAATTGCTATATTGCAATTCTTTTTAGATCCAAGGAAAGAGTCCAACATTTTCTTTCACGGTTAAAATGTATTATATATTATGTGAATGGAATGCAAATGTAACAAGTTTCTTACTGCCAGTCTCTGCCATTTAAAGTGCAGAATGTTATCCAAACCTTCAGGAGCACCTGTATTATTGCATTTTCAATTGTATGTAGTTGATGTGGAAGAAATAACTACAAACAGATTTTATTTCTCTGTTTTACATGTTCCATATTCTGACCGAACCAATTCGTGCCTTTTATTATCTAACAGCTAGACTAGTCAATAAACAAGATAACCAGGTTTTTGACTTAACAGTTCGTACAAAAGAAAGTTTTGTTCATTCTGTACAAAAGAATGTGTTCTATGTTTGGAATTATGTTTTCTTGTGTGTTAACTGATTTCTAAGTGTTTGGTGTGAAAAGTGGCTTTTTTTTTTACAGAAAGTTCTGTAGGTGAAACAATAGAGTGGTGATTAAATACCAGTGTTTGTGCTTCCAAAACATTTTTTTTTGTGGGGGGAGGGGGGTTAGGAGCATAGGAATGGTGAACAAAACAATGAATTGCAGAAAATTACTCTGGCAATCAATATCAATCTTTTAAGAGCTAACCAAATTATCAATTTAAGGCAAACAACAAAAAAGATCAAAAACATTGTCCAAAAACCAACTGAGTGATGATTTGAACGAGAATAAAAGTCAATTGATGGCTGTTTAAATGTAATACTTGTCGGTTATTTAGTGCTATGAGCAAAATCAGGTGTGGGTCTCATTTCACCATAAAAAGCATGCAAATATTAAAATATGTATAAAAATCCTTTTTCCATTATTTCACAAGAGGTGTAAATCCATTTAAAAGTAAAACGATTTAACACTATAATTGAAGGAATTTAACCTGAATATGTAAATTGTTGCACACTGAAATTTGCATCTTTTTTCTATCAGGCCCCTAGGAACTTGATGGCCTTGAGAACAATTATCCATTAAAGAAAGCCAACAGTCTAATAAAGCTAAAAAGAATAATTGTCACCATGTAACATGTGCACGATTTCTTCATTTTCTGGTTACAAACTACTCTAAATACTTAGCTTTCCTACTCAAAATAATGAAACATTTGAAGATAATTTTACTTTAAGTAGGGACAATTGGTTTTCCACAACAGTTCCAACATTAACCACATAAGATGGAGTATACTAGTTGTGCTTGAAGGCAGTAGGATTAATATATTAGGCACAAATGTACCTTTTTACTCGACTAAGCGTGAAGTGATTTCTTAGCTGGAGAAACAAAGGACTGCAGATATTGAAATATCTAGATGAAAAACACTATGATGCTGGAGGAACACAGCAGGCCAGGCAGCATCCATGGAGAAAAGCAGGCAGTCAAGAAGGGTCCTGACCCAAAATGTTGACTGCCTGCTTTTCTCCACGGATGCTGCCTGGCCTGCTGAGTTCCTCCAGCATCATCGTGTTTTTCATCTAATCTCTTAGGTGTTTTGCTTTCTTCCCTTTTGAATTTTTCACAAAGCACTCACCTTTATTAGGAGAGATGGTTGTGAGTGACTTGCTCCTGGGTCCTTGTCAATATTGGTTACAGAATGGTCATGCATGTATTGGGTATAGTGTAGGGAAATGCAATTGGAGTGATCTTACATGTAAAGGGGGATAAAATATGACAGCAGAAGCTTGAGGTTTATAAAGAAAATATACTTAGATAAAGTGATCCCAGAATTTTGCTTCAAATTCAGTTAAGCAGGTAAAATATAAAATATACATTTTCAAAAGCAAAAAGAAATTAAATAGATATCTTAAACAATTATTTGTGCTCAAGAGATGAATAATATCTGGAATAATCATCACATAGAATAAAAAGGTGAGGTGTGAGAGAAGGGGTGGAATTGGATGCTCTGTTGTTAGCTGAAGAAAAGGAACACCTTTCTGCTGGCAAATAACTTCTTTCTTTCTTTTGCTGGATATTTCTCATGGTTTCAATGGCACTCTAATGCCTAGTGTGATGTGCTGTCATTTTCCTGGAAATGATCCATCACTTTTAACTTAACCTTCATATAATTTTAATATATTAAAAAAAAATTCAAGCTTTAAGTTACATTCTTCAGTTATTCATTGGACAAGTGTGATTCCTGATTGTGATAAGTTGTAGACGTTTCTTAATACATCACAGCATTTATTTTTAAATGTAATAAAATTTAATGCATCTCACTTTAAGTCCAAGCTATCTGCCAGCACTCACACTCAGTTAGAATACAAATAAGGTTCTTCTTTAATTAGATGTTAATCAGCTCATTGGTTTGAAGTATAATTTATGTATCATACTGTTGATAGGAATTGAGCTATTCATGGATTTGGGGGTTGCTGCATCAGCAAATAAGTACCACTGCTTGATTCCACACAGCATAGAATCAGCTGCATTGTTACATAAAATAGTGGCTGTAATATTGTAAGTTGATCAGTTGGGCGTAGATAAAACGCCATTTGATCCTGGTGTACTGCATCCTTGAAAATTTCCCATAATGTATTGATAGATTCCAGGATAAAGAAGCTCTGTTTAAAATTGACTGGCTGCAGCTATGGAGATGATATGGAATGTGCAATACCAAGTCATGTAAAATGGAAAGATTTACACTTTGATCCTTGGCTTGTACAGATGAGAATGGGATCAGGAAGGGTGACAATAGGGCTACTACAATTAGATTACGTCTTGAAAAGAGGAATAATCAGTCAAGGTTTCTACATCTGTTTCCTTTCCACTGATTTTACTTATCTAGTTATCTAGCTAAAAAATGCCAACAACTGAGAGGTAGAATTAATTATAATTACCACCCCTCCCATGGAAAAGTGGATTCACTAAGAAGGTGAACAGAAGCGTGGGTAGTAGAGGGAAACTGCTGATTTTATTAATACGAGTTGGTTGGGCTCCCAGAGGACTGAAGGAGGGTGAACTGAGGAACTCAAGTCATGATGCAAGTTTTTAGTAAGTTTTTTAAAGCATAAGTATACACTATCCATGGAATTGAAATAAAGCAGATGCTGGAAATCTGAAATAAAAACAGAAAATGCTATAAACACTCAGAGGGTCAAGTAGCATTTGTGGAAAAAGAAACAGAGTAACATTTTGGGTCAAAGACTCTTCATCAGAATTGTACATAACACCCATGCTTGAAATAAATGGTAGATCATGAGGAAACATTTGAAATACAGCCAAATAGTATTCAGTGTGACAGCAACAATGGGTACTAATTTTGGGAGAATCACATTCTTGTTTTGACTGCTACTTAATTTTGTGCTTCAGATTGTAAAAATAAAACAGACTGCTGGATATGTCCCAAAATATCACCCACCTTCATTGATAATTGCAAATCAGTATGCTCCCCTTATTTCCTGCTTTGATCTAACTCTGGTCTATCGACTCACATGTCATCTCTCTCAAGGTCTACATTATCTTTGTCAAGCCTAAGACAAAGACAGCATAAACCATCTATTCGCTACACAGCCCTGCAAGAACTCCAACTGGAAAAAAGTAGTCAAGAAAAATGCATCATGACCCAACTGAAATGAAACTTGCATGTAATTCCATCTCCCACTGCTTGGAATAGCAGAAAGTATTAACTAAATAATCCTCCTTGTAAGGACAAACTTGGGTTGCTTCCTCTGAAGCAGCAGAGGCTGAGGGGAGACCGGATAGAAGTTTATAAAATTATGAGAGGCACAGATAGAGTAGACAGCTGGTATCTTTTTCCCCAGAATTGAAATGCTAGTACTAGAGGGCATACATTTAAGGTGGGGGGGGGGGGGGGGGGGGAGTTCAAAGGAGATACGCATGGCAAGTTTTCTTTTACACAGAGAGTGGTGGATGTATGGAATATGCTGCCAGGGTGATGGTGGAGGCAGATACGATTGAGACTTTTAAGAGGCTCTTAGATAGGCACATGAATATGCAGAGGATGGACCATGTGCAGGCAGAAGGAATGAGGTGTCATTAGCTGCCCCCAGAACACTACGCAAAAGATGCATTTCACTGTGTGTTTCAATAAAGATATTTTAATTAGTTTGGTACAACATCATGGGCCAAAGGGCCTCTTCCTGTGCTGTATTGTTCTACGTAATAAGCTGAAGAATAAGATGTCTCTGCATCAAATAAAAATATATAAAAGCGAAATAGTGCAGTTACTGGAAATCTGAAATAAAATACATAAAAACTGGAACTGCTCAGCAGGTCAGAACTGATGAAAGGTTGATGACCTGAAACTCTGTTTCTATCTCCACAGATGCTGGCTGACCTAGGAAATATTTTGCGCCTTTGTTTTTTTATTATATATACCGATAAGTAATTTACCTATAAAACATAGCCTATTAAGTTACAGCATCCTAAACTATAAGCTGCTCTTGAAGCATAAATCTTAAAAGAACTAATTCACTTCACCTCCCTGTCTTAAAACTGGATTAAATTCATGGGATGTATGGTACAAGCTTAAATAGTCCAATCTAAAACTTATATGACACTATGCTGTTAAGTTTCTTTATGGAGCTCAAGGCTTCGAGTCATTCCTGGTGTGGTGTGGTGTGGTGTGTTGCCAGTGTAATGCTGCAATAAATTATTATTTAATCTATCTTTGCAATGGGCAAACAAGTGCTTCAAAGTAAAGAGACTTTCTTTTCAAACATATATCCAGAACTCCACATACAGACATGGGTAAACCACTCTATTATGGACCACTCTGGTGTTTGTTGTGAACTCAATTTTGTACAGTGATTTTGTTGTAAATAAGTAAGCAAACTAATTGTTAGGATTTATTCACATTCTAAATGTATAATTTTTATGTTGTCAAGTACACAATGGATTTTGAAGTACATTACCGGATTAGTTTACTTTATGTGTTTTAAATTGACTTGTCTGCACCTTCCACAATGTTAATAGATTTATGTAACTGACTTGTTATTGAATAAAATTGTGTTTAACAAGGCCTAAAAGTTTTCATTCATTTTATCAAAAATCACAAATCTGCTTAAAAGACAAATCCAGATAACCAACTTAAAATTATGTCAACCACTTGTGACGAAAGAGGAATCCAAATGAGGGTAAGACACATCTTGGTGATAAAAATTATTAGTTATTTGACCATAAATCTCAAGCATGTTCTTTTGCAATATGTACTTGAACCTTTGCACGCATTTATTTGCAAAAGTTGGAAGATGGAAAACAAAGTGGATAGCCTTTTTGATCATAGAGAAATTTCTTGATTACTAAAAGGTGACATGCATTAACCAAGTAAATTCATGCAACATGCAACTCAGGTCATATCAAGAGTTGCCTTTACTACTTAACTGTCTGCACCATGCTATTTGTTGACTTAATTTCTTCTGAATGGCCTGCAAGCCAGCAGCAGTATCAACCCTATGATTTAAATAGTGAAAGATTGCAGCATGCTGTTGTGCAGAGGGACTTGGGAATGCTTGTGCATGAATCGCAAAAGGTTGGTTTGCAGGTGCAACAGGTTATCAAGAAGGCAAATGGAATGTTGGCCTTCATTGCTAGAGCCATTGAATTTAAGAGCAGGGTACTGGTGAGGTCGTACCTGGAATATTACATGCAGTTCTGGTCTCCTTGAGAAAAGATATACTGGCTTTGGAGGCGGTGCAAAGGAGGTTCACCAGGTTGATTCCGGAGATGAGGGGGTTAGCCAATGAGGAGAGATTGAGTCGCCCGGGACAATACTGGAATTCAGAAGAATGAGAGGGGATGTTATAGAAACAAAAAAAATTATGAAAAGGGATAGACAAGATAGAGGCAGGAAAGTTGTTTCCTCTGGTAAGTGAGACTAGACCTAGGGAACATAGCCTCAAGAGTCGAGAGAGTAGATTTAGGATGGAGATGAGGAGAAACTGCTTCTCCTAGAGAGCAGTGAATCTGTGAAATTCTCTGCCCGGGGAAGCAGTAGAGGCTACCTCATTTAGTATATTTAAGACACAGTTAGATATATTTTTGCATAGTAGGGAAATTAAGGGTTACAGGGAAAAGGCAGGTAGGTGGATCTGAGTCCATGACCAGATCAGCCATGATCTTATTGAATAGTGGAGCAGGCTCGACGGGCCAGATGGCCTCCTCTTGCTCGTATTTCTTATGTTCTTACTAACCCTATTAAAGCATCATTTAGTTGTGGCAGGGTCACCAGCTTCTAAAGCCCTCAATGAATAACTACAAGTGCATAAGCCATGTCTTGAGATAAAATTTAAAAATAAACAGGAGATGTAATGAAGAACTTGTAATTTACCAAGTCTTATAATATGCACTACCATGCAAAGAAAAAGTAATATTGAAATGATTATAAAAGACAGCTAAAAGAAAAAGTATTTCAAATTTCATTTACAGTTACTCTAGAACTCTAGATTAAACAATGACGGTAGAAAAAAAGGTTCTTTAATGGCAAATTTAGGACTTGCAAATCTGGAAGCATTCTTTATTCTATTGTCCTACACTCCACAGAAGCCCATCCTCTGCCATGAACATTATCTATGATTTCAAATAATAATCTTGGGATACTGGTAACACACATCCAAATTCCAATCACAAAGGTCCCACAAACAACACTGAGAAAAAGAAACTTATTTCGTCATTTAAATAGAATTAGTTGAGCAATTAATATTGGTCACGATGGTGGTAAAATCTTATATTCTTTCAAAAGATCCATGGGACCTTTAATAACCACCTAAGAGCATACAGGGTTTAGAACTTCATCTGAACGAAAATAATTACCATAACATGACCTTTCATCAATAATGCACAGTAGTGCAGCTAAGATTATGTGGACTTCATGTGCTAGAACCCAGGAAGTTCTAATCCAGAACCAAGAGTTGTACATCCAAGTTAAAGTTGTGTATGTCTTTAATTTTTCAGCGCTTTCTTTACAAGACCCCTGTTTTCTCGTCTTTGGATTTTCTCTACACTATCTCCAGATTACTAGAACTGTTAATAGTATTCATGGTCAGTATAATTAGTCACGTTAACTCATTGCTTTCTATTCCTCAACCAGCCTCTAATCTGAAAATCCACCCTATATATAACAACAATTTTGAGATCAATTGTCTTTTTAAAGAAAAAGGCTTTTGGAAATCTGGCCATATCAGGTCATAAAGCTTTCCACATGCTACTTGAGTTACCATTCCTCAAAGAAATTCAGATGAAAGCTGGATCTTCCACTTCTAAATCCATGTTTATTCCAGTTATTTGGTTATTATTGTCCTTCAAATTTCCCTGAACTGCTTCTATTGTTTTTACACGGATCAGGCTTGGAGAGATAGAGTTGCAGTTTTAGTGGTGGATGACAGAATCCAAAGCCTACAGTTAAAAATAAGCAGCTAATTGGTACTTCTCGCTGCCTTGGTAAAGCAGTCAATATTATCAAAGACCCCACCCATCCTGGACATTCTCTCTTCTCCCCCCCTTCCATCGGGCAGAAGATACAAAAGCCTGAAAGCACATACCACCAGGTTCAGGACAGCTTCTATCCCACTGTTATTAGATTATTGAACGGTCCCCTAGTACAATAAGATGGATTCTTGACCTCATAATCTACCTCATCACGGCCTTGCACCTTATTGTCTACCTATACTTCACCTTCTCTGTAACTGTAACAATATATTCCGCATTGTTATTGCTTTTCCCTTACCTCAATGTACTAATGTGATGAAACGATCTGTATGAATGGCATGCAAAACAAAGTTTTAACTATCTCCAGATTACTAGAACTGGTAACAGTATTCATGGTACATTGGTACATGTGACAATAATAAACCAATTTACCAATTTACAAATAAAACCAGAAAATGCTCGTGTGACTCAGCATGTCAGGCAGCATCTGTGGAGAGAGAAATAGAGTTAATACCATAGAACAATACAGCGCAATACAGGCCCTTCGGCCCTCCATATTGTGCCAACCTATTAATATTTCAGGTTGATGATCTTTCATCGGTATCTCCAGCATTTTCTGATTTTATTTCAGATTTCCAGCATCTGCTGTTTATTGCTTTTCAATGAAATCAATGTGACTGAAATAAAACAATGTTCAGTGAAATAAGAGATTTGGCACAAACTAATTAGGCAGGTAAATTAGAAAACAGGTCAATGGGTGAGGAATGAGGCAATTTAATTATGGGACTGAAGAAGTATGATTGCCTTGAGACTGAATTTCACTCTTTTTTGGTGCACTTAACACATGCTGCATTTACACGAATGTCCCAACAGATCCACTGCAGAAAAAAAGACATGAAATTGCCTTAAAGTGAAAACAGCACTATGGTTGTTTTACACACAGAATCATGTATTAACCAGAACCTGTGTAACTCCTAATGGGTGCAGGTTCAATCAATTGCAACTTCTGACAACCTGCTGCACACCTGTCTGAGATGGGCATTAAACTTCAAGGCACATTTGCTAAGACAGCCAAACATCAGCAGCAATGGCCATGAAGGAAAAAGAGGCTGTAAAGGGAGACAGCCTCTCCAGTTAGTGAAAAAAATCTTGTATTCTTACTAGTGCAATAATTGCCAAGAAGGAGGGTGTGCTAGGAGGTAGAAAATATGGTAGGGCTACCACAGAAAGAGTTTAGCAAAAGGTAGCTACTGCTGCCTACTTCAGATATGAGAATCTCCACTCACTCAAGCAATACAGAAATAAACGTTATGGCCTCACAAAGTATGTCAGAGTGGGTTGACCACTACTGAAAATGGTGGATATGAGCCACTTCAGTAACTAGGTCAGAAATTCATCAAAGTCGAGTTTATTGTCATATGCACAAGTACATGTATGCACAGATGCAATGTAAAACTTCCTTGCAGCGGCATCAGAGGCACATAGCATTAGAGACCCAACATTCATAAGAAAAACATAAATTATACGAGAAAGAACACAATTAGAACAAAAAAAAGTGTCCACTGTAGTGCAGAATGATCATTGTATTGCTTTACTGAGATAGTGGTTGGGGTTGTGCAGGTTGGTGCAATAAAACGAATGGTTGAAGGAAGTAGCTGGTCTTGAACCGGGTGGTGTGGGTACGATCAGTGCAGGTGGTCTTGCATAGGAATGATGCGAGTATGTCTTTAAGGTTTGATGCCCTTCTCAGACAGATGTCAGCAAGTTGTCAGACTCCCATTTGGTTGAACAGCACTGTTGGGATTTGCACGGAGATTATAATGGTAATTACTTGCGAACTATGTCAGTGCTATGCATTGGAGCATGGAAAGGGTCACCTTGTCTAAACTGGGGATTATGCTGCTGAAAAATGTCCATCAATGCTTCCCTCTGCTCTGGGAACTGAGGTTGATGGACTTCTACTTGGACTTCTCCCCTCATAACCTTCTTCATACTTCTTCTCCTCTTGCTGTTCTTTGCCCTAAGCCTCATTTCTTTCAGGCTCCAGGTCTGATTGTTACTATCTGACACTGACTACTGTCTTCATACAAGCAGGTTATGCGGTGGCTAGTTGCACTGATGAATAGCTAGCAACACTGCAAATTCCTTTATCCGAGGTTTCAGCTAGTGGTCACTGAAATGTGAGTCAGAGTCTTACAGCCCAGAAACGGCCCACCGTGTCCATGCCAATCTTTTTGCCCATTCACACTAATCTCATTTGCTGGCATTAATCCATATGCTGCTATGCCTTGCCTATTCAAGTACCTGTCTAAATGGCTCTTAAACGTAGTAATGGTATTGGACTCCACCACTTTCTCTGGCAGCGAATTCCAGACATCAACCACTCTCTGTAAAAAAAAAACTTTCCCCTCACATCCCCATTAAAACTCCTTCCTTTCACCTTATACCTATGTCCTCTTGTTTTTGATACCCCTACAATGGGAAAAAGATTCTGACAATCTATGCTATCCATGCCTCTCATAATCTTATAGACTTCTATCAGGTGATTCATCAGCTCCCTTCACTCCGGGGAAAACAAGCCCAGCCTATCCAATCTCTCTCCAAAAATAAAGTCGTCCAATCCTAGTAAGCCCCCTCTGCACTCTCTCCAACGCAATCACATCCTTCCTTTAGTGTGGTGACCAGAACTGCAGTGTAAGTGCAGCGTAAAGTTCTTTTTTGTCAAGTTGCAACATAACGTCCCCACATTTAATATTCTATGCCTGACCTATGAAAGCAAGCATGCCATATGCCATGTTTACCAACTTATCTATCTGTGTTGTTGCCATTTTCTGGGAACTATGGACTTGAACCCCAAGGTCCCTCAGTTCAGCTTTAGTGCCCTACATTTTACTGTTTATGTCCAACCTCTATTTGATTTCCCAAAATGCATCACCTCAAACTTCTCTGAATTAAATGGCATCTGCCAATCCTCTGCCTAACTTTCCATTGGATCTATATCCTGCTACAAGCCTTAGACAAGATTCCTTGCTATACACACCATCAATTTTCACGCCATCCACAAATTTATTAATTATGTCTTCTACATTCACATCCAAGTCATTTATAATGTTACAAGCAGCAAAGGTCCCAGCACTGATCACAGTACGCCACTTGTCACAGACTTCCAATCAGAAAATCATTGCTCCACCAACTCTGCCTCTTATCACCAAGCATATTTTGGATCCAGTTGGTCAGCTTGCCTTGGATCCCATGTGCCTTAAACTTCTGAATCAGCCCTACCATGTGGGTCCTTGACAAATGCCTCAATAAATTCCAAATAGACAACATCTATCGCTCTGCCTTCATCAACCTTCTTAGTTACCTCCTCAAAAAACTCAATCAAATTAGTAAGACAGGAGTTCCCTCACATAAGGCCATGCTAACTATCCCTGACCAGCCCCCACATTTCCAAATGTACATAAATCTATCCCTTAGAATTTTCTCCAATAATTTCCCTACTAATGATGTAAGACTCACTGGCCAATTGTTACCTGGCTTCTCCTTGCTGCCCTTCAAAAGGAATAACTAAATGTGAACATATGCCTGTGCAACTGCAGAGCATGATTGATGTCCCTAACACATTGGCAAGTAGCAAATTGTGAGACATTACAGATCTGTCTAACTGCTTAGAAAGATCGAGGCAAGGAAGTTGAGAGTCAAAGTGTCCTTGGTCTACACGAAGAAAGCAATAAAGGCACAACAGCATAGCAAAGGTCTTCCTATGCATTTCACATGTCTGGAAGACAGACTTGGAGAATCTGAGCCAATAAAAACACTGTTCAGTTGGATGTGGTATCTACAAGATTAGGCTTATTATAGAAGGGCACATCTTTAACTCCTGCCCCAAGGTTCTTCATCCTCCCTCCATGGCTTGCTATACAAGTGCCTCCGGTTGAGGGGTCCTGTCAGCAGTGTCACTACTGATGCACCCAGTGCATGAGGAGCTCAGCAGCTAAATGATGAAAGAAAAGCTGTGGATTAAGCACACTTCATGAACTTTGTAAAGTACGTGAACTGCCTGCTGTCTGTACTGTATCTACCCAGTCAAGTCTCCTGGTGTCAGCAATGTCCATTTAGATAGACATAAATGCAAAAAACTACTACAATATAGCCCTAGTTGTACTGTGATATGTCAGTCAGGGTGAAAATTTTCACAGCACAATTAGCAATGTCTTTTGGTGTGTGTCTTCTGGAAAAAATGTCAAACCTGCTAAAATGAATTGAATTCCACTTGGAAGTACTAGCAAATACAATGTCATCCAGAAATGACTGCTAGCACAATCCAGTCTGGATTAAATCACTTCTATGCAGGATTTGCACATATAAAACGGGTGCTAATTGAACCAATTTGTTAAACGCTGTGCGCTTGCCATAGAGAGAGTGCAATGAAGTTTACCAGACAGTTCCTGGGATGGCAGGGCCATTTAATGAAGACAAATTGTGTCAAATAGGTGTATCTGCATTAGAGTTTAGATCAATGAGAGGGAATATCATAGCAATAGACAAAAAACTGACACAGTTAGAGACACTGGCTATGGGTAAGCTGCTTCCCCAGGCTGAGAATTCCAGAACAAAGGGCCATAGTCTCAGACTTTGGAGTAAGATATTTAGGATGGAGATAAGGAGAAGTTTCTTCATTCAGATGGTGAATGCTGTGGAATTCTTTACCACAAGCAATGATGGAGGCCAAGTCATTGAATGTACTTGAGGAAGAGGTAGATAGATTTCAAGAGATAAATGGTACCAAGGTGTATGGATATTGAACAAAAGCATGGTATTGAGGATATCAGCCATTGAACAGCAGCACAGGGTCAAAGGGCCAAATGGCCTACACCTGCTGCTACTTTTCATGTTTCTATTACTAGTCCAATATCCTATACAAGAATTATGGGCACACATCAAGTTATTCTATGAATAAATATAAATGGAAACTTAACTACTATTTTCTTCTCAGGGAACATAATTATCTGAATCTTGGCAAAGGGAACAACATCTCAATTTACTGCTGACACAAAAATAGAAAACATGGAAAATACTGAAGGAAAGAATATTAGAGACATGGATAGTGTGTACAGGAAGTTTGCCAAGATGATGCCAGGGAGAGGGAAATATAACCATGTGAAGAGATTTGTGATTCTTGAACTATTCCTTTTGTAACAGGGGAGTTTAAAAAAGCAATTTAATCAAGGTTTTTAAATTGCGAAGATATCTGATAGTGAGTGGGGATAATTTAACCTTGTGGAAAATCAACAATGAGGCAAAGATATCTACTTAAAATTAACACTAAGTGAGAAAGTCAAACATTGGGAAAATTGAAGTAAAAGTGGGTGCTTGGTTACATGCATTAAGCATGCAATACGTTAGTGGTTTCACGTTGTATTCTTGTTCTGAATTTCAGTTACATGAAGCCACTAATAAATAAGCCACTTTAAGATATTTGACTGAGGACACATTTTGTGCCCCAGTGATATTACCCAAAGGATTGTTGCAGCTTGGACTGTTCGTTACAAAAAAAGGCAGAGACTATTGATGTTTTTAAGAATGGATAAGTATTTGATGTAGAGGAAAATGCATGCTAATTAGGAAGAGTTGGCCAACAGGATTAGTCTTAGATTGCTCCAGCAAAGGAACAATGGCCAAACTTTCTATTTGTGCTGTAAATCTCTAGGTTTCTATAGCTTGTGACTGAACAGTAGGCTTTGTTAAATAATACTTATCTCACTCTCCCGATATGCGGTTAATTATTTAACAAAATTCCTATTACAATAGGGGATATAAGGTGACTGTGGAAAAATAAATCAAGTGCAACCAATCTCATAACTCAAAGATGCCACAAGCAAAAGATCATCATGTCAATCAAAACACAAGTCATCTATTTTCAGTAATCCACCAATCTCCAATGTCTATTATTACAACTGGGTTTGAGGCTTAAAAAATCCTGTCAGTTTAAATTACTTATTTAGTTTGTAACTGTTTTAAGCACATTCATCCATAGAAGGGCAATGTAGTGGCACAGACTATCACATTAGATGAAATGACTCAAAAATGGCAATAAATCAGAGAGATAATAATGTACATTCACTAAAAAGTGAACCTTTTAAGCAAATTATCTTAAAGTAAATGAAACACGTCATAAGCATGACTGATTTACCATAAAATGATTTGAAAGAAATTACTGATCGTACCTCTCTGGAGAAATGAATTACTGAACACGAAGCACTAGTCTAGAGATCCTGCAAGTTGTAGTTATGAAGAAACCATGACATAAAATCACATTACTGAGGCTGCATTATTGGAATCATACATAATCGCATCTCATTTCCGGAAATGTGCTTCATTTAAACCAAGTTGTAATATAGATTTAACATCTGAACATGTTGTATCATCTTTAATAGAACTGTCCCATTTATACTGCAGAACAATTCAATGATCCAAGAGATGCCAAAAATGCCAACCACAGTTTAACACATCTAGCTCTCCCACACAGCAGTCTTACTGAAAACACTTTTACATTCTGACTACCAGCAAACTGAATGTTACATTAAAGCATATTTAAAGCTGAGTACTAGAAATGGTAGTAATATGCATTTGGTGCATAGCTACCTTAATGTAACAGGGGATCATTTTTCTCCAAGTTAGTTCTTGATCCAGACATTATGGTACAAGTTGGAGATTGTGTTTATTATGGCAAAGGGAAAGCAGAAGTTCACCCTTACAAACAAAATACTCGACTGAAAACTATTATTATCAGAAGGCATCACATAACATTTTCAACACCCCTTCTGACTCGCTCACTATGTTTAAAATAATTTCCTCTCTCAGTTTGGCTCTATGGCCATTGCCAAATTGAACTGTCTGGAGTAGGCCTTGTGAAATGTGAATAGTCCCCTGCACAATTCTCCCCAATTATCATTCAAGACTAGTAACCAATCTCATGTCATACCTCTTTTGATAAAGCACAAGATGTACAAAACTTCAAGTCTAATCAGCCCTCCCAATTTTAACAGTCTCATTTTGAATTATGTAAAAGGTAATTATCGTTACATTTCTTCTCTCAATCCAAACATTTTGCTGAACATATCACCAGTCTTTAGCTCTGTCCTGAAAATTCATCTTTCCTTGACCAAAATTTTTGAAGTACATGCTACTACACCACCACTAGCATATAACACCAACTAAATTAGTTCCTCTCCTAGATTCCCCTTTCTACTTGAGGTCCCCTTGACATCCCAGTAGAACTGGTGAACTCTTATGTTGGGAAATCAAAAGAAGTGATTGCTATTTAACCCAACACAAAGCTGTTAGTTTAAAGTGTTAATTGATCTTGATGTAAAATTTACAAAACAGATAAGTTGTACCATAAATACTGAATTTAGTGTTTATCACTATTATTTTGTAGCTCAGGCCTTTTTTTTAGTGACAGCAAAGGCTCATAAATTTAGCAGAGAAGTAGCTTTTACTGAAAATACTCCAAAATGTGTAAAATGGAGGAAAAATGCATAATTTGTTTTGGTGTTTTTGCTTGAATGTTTTTATGCGGCACATATACAAAATGAAGAATTTGTGCCTAAATGATGATTACTGCTCAATAATCCTAAAATAATATTATCCTAGGCATTAATCCTCTGGTATGAAGCTCACTGACAGTATCTGCAATAACACAAGAAATGGGCAAATTTAAAAATCTGTCAACAGCACTTATTACATATTACATATACATAGCAGAAATAAAATCCCAAAACCTAGATGACAAAACATGAGATTTATTGGCTCCTCTGAATAACTTCTTCCAAATTACAATTAATGGAAAAAAAAGTCTTTGAAACTATATTCTAAGTGTATCGTTTCAGCTAGATGCTTTGGAAATATACAGGCAAACAAAAATAGTATTCTGATAAGTAACAGGTTCTCTAAATTGATTGGATGTGCACAAGAGGCATCATACTTTAGCATATTGAATCCAACATTTTTGTTTGAAGAACTCTGTATTGGAATCAAATGAGCACTTAAAATCTACCGAAAACAAATGGCTCTGTATACATAAATTCAATTTTAAAACAAATTTAAATGTTCCATGGAACCTGTGGATTCACAACATACTCAATCTACAGTTGCAATTCTGAAATTAAGATTTTTTAAACAGTGTGAAATTTATATTCCAAACAACATTTTTGCAGACATTTCAGTCTCTCAAGTTAAACAAACTTATATTATAAAACAGCACTCAGACTTCATTTTGAGCCTTAACAAACTGTGTCATCTCAGCATCTACTATACTGACAAACTCAGCGAAGGTTTTCTGTTCTACAGCTGAAGTTGGCCTGACAGAGACACATTTAAAAAGATTTCTTTTCTTGTCATAGGTGCCCATGCATCTGTGTATCTGCCCTCTGATTAGTCTTGGAAGGTCACGGTCCTATTGAAAATAATAAATACAAGACTTGGCAATATCAACCATCATATTAGCATTCAACGGGAAAAATTTCAAGATGCTTGGCATACTACAAATATCACCAACATTAATACTAATAGCAACAGAGCCAAAAGTCAAAATAGAAACAACTCTCAAGTGCTAAATTTATTCATTAGAAAATAAATGGAGGTTAAATAAAATTCAGATTAAGTTGCTAGTACACAGTTATAAAATGATAAAACCATCATGCAGATTTTAAGAATAATATGAAATCTCATAAAATCTAAGTGGACCACTTCCAATACCTTGGGAGTCATTAATGTGCCTACACAGACTTTAGCTATTTGAGGAAAAGGAGTGCTTGAAGATCAAGACTTCATACCCAGCACAATGATCATGGTCTACTGGACAGCATTTAGACCTCCTCCACTCTTGGGACCCATAGCTACCTGCAACTCAATGCACTGGATACATCCTGTCTTGGCAAAATCCTTGAAATCCACTGGCAGAATAAGCAAACTAAAGTCAGTGTCCTCTCCCAGGTCAAAGTTCCCAGCAATGAAGTCGTAACTACTCTCAGCTTTCTCCATGGGCAGGCAAGCCACAATGTTTACTTGTCTGACACCAGATTCCTGAAACAGGAACTCTAATCCAAGTTTAATCACAACAGGAGATTACCAGGGAGATTACCAGATGAACGTTCTCAAAGCCAACCTGAAAAGATGTAACATCTCGACTGGCTACCATAAGATTCCCTGGCCCATGACTGCTCAAAATGAAGAAAAAAAAATTGGGATGTCCATTCATCAGGAGCACACAGAAGCCTAACATAAATAGCAAGAGGTCCACACCACCAACCAAACTACCCATCACTACTTCCCAACCAACGACAGTATCTGTGGTTCCCACATTGGTCTTATCTGCCACCTAAGAGTCCACAGAATGTGAATGGAAGCATCCTGAACTCCAAGCTACTGTTAGAGTGTGATACCTTCACTACGGATTACTGTGCTCAGGGGCGTGGACAAAGAGAAAAAAGGAAGTCATGGAGGTGTGTTAATGTGTGTTTAACATGCCCTCCTTCCCAACCCCAAAAACAAGCTGGTCAAATTTAAATTCCTGTGCAATTTATGCTGGGGGATCAACAGTCTGATCCAGTGCCAGATTAAACCTGGCACAGAATCCAATTACTTTCAATAGAGACTGTAGCACTGCGAAGAAGAGAGGGCAGGAGACAAGTTCTTTGCTAATTATTCATGTTTGTTTAATTTTTATACATTTAAAAGCATTTTTAGCAATTCTAGTTCATTTTCTTTTATTTTTAAAATATTCTCTGTACAATTTTTAATAGCTTTTACATATTTCTAATTGTTAAGAGAAATACTTATTATACTGATAGCTTTGACAGCTGGTAAAGCTGGGGGCAAGGCCAACCAGCAATAACAGCTGTCAAAGGAGTTTCAGGAGCCGAGTTTTCCACTGTGTTGTTTGTGACCTTGCAGTTACTCAGAGACTTATCACTTCATAATGCTTCCCGCAGGCAAGTTGGCCTTTGTGCCCAGATCAGGTGTGTCTAGGAGTGCAGTGATTGCTGGTGACAGACCTGATTGCAGACCTGTGCTAGTGAAATCAAGGCCAATTACTACAACTCCACTGAACTTTAGAAAAAGCAATTTATCAAGTATGACTGTCTTTTTTTTTCAAACTGGCATGGCAAACAGGTCAGATGGTTATGAAAAGCATTCTCCTGAGATTATTTTCATTGATTATAATCAAAGTAAAACAAGCTAAAGCTTATTGAAATGTCAGAATTCATTATGCTAAGGAACATTATGATTTTGCCTGTTTTGCCTATTCCTTATTATTGATAAGTGAGCTGAGGAAGAACAAATACCTTCGCCGTTAAGGGAAAGAACTCTTTAATTTTTCCTATTATGATGGCCAGTCAACTGATAATAAGATTACATAAATTTAAGATTTCAATTGAGTCAGGAGTGAGATTTCAGAAATTCTTTGAACAGAATTACTTAAATGTTCCGAGCTCATAACTGCACAATGATTGATGACATAGCAAATTGAAATGAGAAATGGCGACATCTTAATTTACCATGGTAAATGCCGACAGAAAAACAGAATCTAAATTAGTGATAAATGAAAATAAGATTTATGGAAAGAAAATGTGCATCATTGTAAGATTTTTAATAATATATGAATGAGACTATTAGTAAATGTCAAAGATATTACTTGAAAATCCCTTTACATGTTATAATAACATTTTTGTTTATAGTACTTTAATGAAGGCACTGGGTTAATGCCTCTGTTAAAATACCATAAAGAATAATGGCATTGAGTATATTACGTGTCATTATTCTTTATGGTGTCTTACGTGTTCAGCAACTTTTAATGCCAAGTCAGTTACTCTTCAAGCTATTTTTAACATTATTTTCTCTTTTCCCTTAACACAAAGAATACAACACAAAACACAAATAAGCTTTGACAAGTTTTACCCAACAGATGTTTCTTTGATAAGAAAATCTCTCTTCACACCTCCTATATGAACTAGAGTGAAATCAAATTATGGTGAAAAAACTGTATTGCAACCCTCAGGTCTGCAGAACCAAGCTACAATAATCTGACATCAATTTGGCAAAAGGATGGCAGTTGTGTAAAAAAAGTTGCACCTACATTTAAAGAACATTATTGAGTTCACTCTACCAATTATCAGGTGGAGGATTTTACCTGATTTTTTTATCATTTGTAAATTAATAATACTGTGTAGATTTTACACGGCATCATTCGTTATACTGATACTTGCCCAAGGAAAAAATGCAGTTCATAGAAAATTAACCCTTCCATTTCTACTTCTATTGACCTATATAAAGTTATTAATAGCTTTAACTTTAATGGAGTTTTCTCAATTACATCTCTTGATAAATCAACCCTCCTGATAGGAAAAGGGGGTAAGGATAAACCCGAGGTTAAAGCATGCAAAAGCAGCAAATGCCCAATCACCATCACAAAACCAAATAGCCATTTATTTTGTCATTTAATGTACAAATAGACACAAAGTGTTTGTTGCTGGTATTAGTGAAGTGATCAAGATTTGTTATGGTTATGTAAATACTACATAACTTTGAATTGCTACATCAAAGTGGAAATATTGCTCACTGGAGCCTTTGGTAAGAGTTCTAAAATAAATCTAGCACACATTATATGTAAGCATTTGATGCTGGCAATGACTGAAAAATTACTTATGGCCTATCATCATTATTCTGTACATCATTGAACACAAGCTTTGTCATCAAAAAAATATGGTAAATCAAATAGAATTATAGACTATAATAAATATCCTAACATTTAAAAAAAACTAAGGATCCACTTGGACAGAAAACATTATGACACCCAGTTTTCCAGCAGTAGAATGCTCCACCAAGTGGCCTAGTTGAAAAATTACAATTATACATTCTACATGTAACCACTCCCTCTATTTCAGGTCACAAGAAAATTATGGATGAAGGTGATTATTTGATTGACCCAATTCAGAACTACTAAATATCCACAGCCCTTTACATCATCCAGTTATTTTGTAAATAATTGAAGATTTCTTTTGGTACATGGATAGGAAAGGTTTAGAAGGTTATGGGTCATTCGCTGGCAAATGGGACAAGCTTGGATGGGGATCCTGGTCAGCATGGACCAGATGGGCCAAAGGGCTGTTTCTATGCTGTATGACTCTATGATTTTTCCTCTACCACTGCACCTGGATATTGATCACTGGATGTAAGGAGGATAATGTCTTGATATCTGTCCTCAAAGTAGCTTTTTCTGCTTCAGTTCTGAACCCTGCAGTTTAAGTTAAAGTATTAACTTCTTCTAATTCCTTAACAGTCCTAACATAAGATCAACTCTCCAGTGGATCATTTCTCGAGACTGAATTTATATTGTATACCCCTCATAATGGAGATTATCTTCAGGGCTCATTATTGTACTGCCTCCAGGCGTTCAACATCTTTGTTGTTTGTCAGAATTAGTACTGGATATAGCATTCAAAACACTGACTATAATGGTGTAAATTGTTAAGATTATTCTCTCCTCTGACTTACATTCTACAGTTATGAATACGTAGTTCAACATATTAATTGCTATTCTTCATTGGTTGGGTCCATTTAGTTTGCTAAACCACTTAGGGTTTATGTTTCATCTTCACAGCTCTGTGTTATTTTACTAGCCTCATGTGGAATTTCATTGATATTAAGTGCACTTGGGTCCTTTCTCAAAGTTGTTCATAGATTCATAGAAACACACAACACAGAAATAGGCCCTTTCAGCCCACCTCATCTATGCCGACCATGATGCTTATCTACAATAATCCCATTTGCCTGCATTAGGCCTGTATCCCTCTATTCCTTTCCTATCCATGTACCTGTCAAGTTGCCTTTTAAAATGTTGTAATTGGATCTACCTCCAACACCTTCTCTGGCAGCAGTCAGAATGTTTTGACGAAGGATCTCCATCCTGAAATGTTGGCCTGTTTCTCTTCCCACAGATGAAGCCCATTTTAATTATCCCTACTTTTTGAAAAAGGGGACAGCATTAGCTATCCTCCAGTCCTCTGGTACCTCACTCATGAGGAGGTTAATCAGAAAAAAATCTTCATCTTCTGAATCTATGTTATCTCTTAGATTATCATACAGTTGCTTTTCAAGGTCTCCGGCCCAGATTTTGCATGGAAATGTTTGCAACTATAAACTATTTTCAGTTGTTTCTTGGACAAAGCCCCTCATCGTGGCATCATTAAGACATACCCTACCTCCACTATTAAGAACTGGGACAGCTTCAATCAGGAAAGTGGCACTGACATATCCACAAAAAGTAGATTCTTCCTTACCATGCTATGGTTAGTGCAGGCAGCTCACCACCATTTGGAAATTCAAGGCCAATTTTTTTTACATGAACTGTTTGGTCTGTTTTCATTTTTTTGGCACCTCCCACATGCCCAATTACTCCCTCATAATGATGTCCGTTGCTTCACAAATCTTTTCCTGGCTTTTTTCAGAACTTTGTCATCAATCTACTTTGTATCTATTTCTTAGGATATAGTCATTTAGAACCCAATTAAATTCTCAAGGACTTCCATCCCTTTTTTTTAGAATAGCTTTGTTTAGTTAGAGCTTTTTGTTCATATATTCCCATGTGAACACGCGGAGGAAGCATTTGTTTTGAATATTTATTAATTTGTGCCCGTCCATTGTTTATTCTTGACTGCTATGATTTTTTTTCCAAGTCTCTCTTTGTCTCGCTGATCATATTTGTAACATGTTGTTACAATTTTCTCAGCTGTTTCTTCTTGCAGCATATTTTCCTACCACTTTTCTTCTTTCTCATTATTAAGTTATTTACTGATAACTGATCAAATGGATACTTTTATTTCGTCTGAAGCTTTTTTGTTTTGTGCTTGTAGAGATCTTATAGACTCTCCATTGAATATACCTAATTTTCCACTTCCTTTCTACCACTGTTTCTCCTCAAAGATATTACTTAAAATTTCTTTCATAAACCAACCAATATTCTCCCTAAATGGCTCCCATTCAAAATTTGTCAGCTAATGCTTGTTTGGAGCACTCTAGGACATTTGTAAATGGAGGCCCCAAGATAAAGTTTTTTTTCTCATTTGTGAACATTCTATAGAAAACACATCTTTGTTGTCCTTCCTCTGTTTCTCTTCTTCTCACTTTTTACTATTCCCAATTGCTCTCATTTGATTTTACTTGCATTTTTTTTTACTTTTGACATCACTTTGCTTTTTACTTCCTTGGATACAATTTAGTTTGTCTTATTTCAGATGTCCCTCCCTTTGTTACCTATAGTTCATGAGTTCCTCTTCACTTTCCATTTCTCATATGTTCTTCTAAATATAGTCTACATGGATTCCCCTTTGAAAAAGGTCTCATTATTATTCTATGTGTCCTTCCTGTTCCCCAGTTATTTTAACTGATTTACTGAAATTTCATATGCAATCAGTGGTCTTATTATTTTATTTTTTGTGGTTCTGGGCATTTAAGATGTACTGATTTAGAAAAAAAATGTGGGAACACTTGGGTGCAGCTGGGACACTAATGAACCAGAGGTGATTTACGATCGTGAAGAAATTCCATAATCTAGTATCTCTTAACATTATGGAGTGTTGTACTTACTGTTTCATAGAACACACATGGAACTGAATCTTTTCTATCTCTCAGAAGAAAACTTTTAGCACAATATTCTCCAGATATGACTGCAGAATCTAGAGTAGCTATAAACAGAAATGATTATTCAGATATAAATAGGTGGAAATTTACTATGCTAAAAACTAGTTACTCACTTTGAATTTATTCATTAATAATTGATTTTGCTTCTTTCAAGGAAGCTGTATTTAATAATATGTTTAAAATCTTCATTTGCAACAAATATACAAGTTAAAATGGGATGTATTTACAACCCAAGAAACAAGACAGAGCAGATAAATATTGATTCCATTTATAGTTGTTTGAATGAATGAAGTGCATAAAACAGGTAAACAGATGCTCAATATGGAAAACAGATCATTCAGCATTGGAAACCAAAGGTAAATTATTTGGCCATAAGAGTAACCATTTTCTAAGGCAGATCTGGCAGTGAGAAACTAACAGCTCTCACATAATGGAGTAAATCTTATCACAGCCTCTGGAGCACACTCAACAATTTTTATTTATCAGGATGTTGGTGTCACTAACAAACCAGCAATCATTGCCCATCTCTCATTTCCTTCGTGGTGGTGGTGGTGAGCCGCCTTCTTGAACTGCTGTATTCCATCTGGTGAAGTTATTCCCATAATTGCTATTGAGTATGGAGTTCCAGTATTTAAACCAAGTGACAATGAAGGAACAGATATATTTTCAAATCAGGAATGGTACATGATTTGGAAAGCAACCCATAGATTGTTGCGATCCCATGTACCTGCCGCCTCGTCCTTTTTGATAAGTGACTGCAGATCTGGGAGGTGCTGTCAGAGAAGCCTAGGTGAGTAATTGCAGTGCATTTTGTAGATGGTACACACTGCAGCCAGAGTACCAGAGTGGAGGAAGAAATGAATGTCTTGTCCTCTCACTCACACATCCTTAGCTCTTGTCTATTTCTCATCCACATGCTACCCTTCAGCTTCTTCTGTGGAAAAAGTGCTCCAGGTTCACATCTGGAATTCTTAGCACCAAATGTATGCCGTCTTTCAATTCCTGAAATTTTGGAGACACATCAATCTTGGCAAACTCACGTGTTCATGCTGCACGATGCTTTCTGATCACAGAGAAAGACGAGTTCCTCTCTTCCAAAGAAGTAAGCCTCTGTGATGCATGAATTCAGTGATGTATTGCATATACAGCAGCCAATATCAGCTGGATGAACCAAGGGATCAAAGTAGTTCAGGGCAATAGTGACTTTCACCTCCATGGGCAGAGTGGTCCAGGTAAAGGTGTGCAGCTGGACTTCCGTCTGCAGGAAGTGGCAGATCTCTGTTATGGTTGGCATAGAATCATAGAATACTACAGCACAGAAACAGGCCCTTCAGCCCATCTAGTCCATGCTCACCTGATCTTCTGCCTAGTCCCATCTACCTGCACCCGGACCACATCCCTCCAAACCCCTCCCATCCATGTACCTATCCAAACCTCTCTTAAATATTACAATTGAACCTGCATCTTCCACTGGCAGCTCGTTCCATACTCGCACCACCCTCTGAGTGAAGAAGTTCCCCCTCAGATTCTCCTTGTATATTTTCAGCTTTCACCCTAAACCTATGTCCTCTAGTTGTAGTCTCACCCAACCTTAGGGGGAAAAGCCTGCATGTATTCACCCTATCTATACCCCTCATAATTTTGTATACCTCTATAAGATCTCACCTCATGCTCCTGTGCTCCAGGGAATAAAGTCCTAACCTATTCAACCTTTCCCTGTAACTCAGGTCCTCAAGTCCCAGGAACATCTGTGTAAATTTTCTCTGTACTCATTCAAGCTTATTGATATCTTTCCTGTAGGTAGGTGACCAGAACTGTACACAATACTCCGAATTCGGCCTCAGCAACGTCTTGTACAACTTCAACATAACATCCCAACTCCTGTACTCAATGCCCTGATATATGAAGGCCAAAGAGCCAAAAGCTCTCTTTACAACCCTATCTACCTGTGACGCCACGTTCAAGGAACTATGGATCTGCATTCCCAGGCCCCTTTGTTCTAGTGCACATCTCAGAGCCCTACTGTGTAAGTCTTACCTTGGTTTGTCCTCCCAAAGTGCAACACCTTACACTTGTCTGTATTAAATTCCATCTGCCGTTTTTCAGCCCATTTTCCCAGCTGGTCAAGATCACGCTGCAAGCTTTGATAGCCTTCCTTGTCATCCACTATGCCCCCAGTCTTGGTGTGATCCACAAATTTGCTGATCCAGTTTACTGCATTATCATCTAAATCATTAATACAGATGATAAACAACAACGGACCCAGCACCGATCCCTGCGGCACACCACTAGTCACAGGCCTCCAGTCAGAGAGACACCCATCTACTACCACTCTCTGGCTTCTCCCACCAAGCCCATGTTATATCCAATAGGCTACTTCATCCTGAATGCCAAGGGACTTAACCTTCTGGAGCAGCCTCCCATGCGGGACTTTGTCAAAGGCCTTGCTAAGGTCCATGCAGACAACATCCACCACCTTTCCCTCATCCACCTTCTTGGTAACCTCCTCGAAGAACTCTATAAGATTGGTTTGACACAACCTACCATACACAAAGCCATGTTGACTATCCCTAATCAGGCCCTGTCTATCCAAATACTTATACACCTGTCCCTTAGAATACCTCCCAATACCTTACCCACAACTGACATCAGGCTCATTGGCCTATAATTTCCCAGCTTATTCTTAGAACCTTTCTTGAACAATGGAACAACATCAGCTATCCTCTAGCCCTCTGGCACCTCACCCATGGCTAAGGACGTTTTAAATATCTCTGCCAGGGCCTCTGCAATTTCTGCACTAGCCTCCCACAAGGTCCAAGGGGACACCTTGTCTGGCCCTGAGGATTTATCCACCTTCACTCACCTCAAGACAGCCAGCACCTCCTCTTCCATAATCCTGATACAATCCATGACCTCACTACTCTTTTGCATCTCCCCCATCTCTTTTGGATCTCCCCCATTTCTTTTGGCTCCATGCATAGATGACCATGCTGATCTTTAAGAGGACCAATTTTGTCACTTGCTACCCTTTTGCTCTTAATATAGCTATAGAAACCCTTGGGGTTCTCTTTCACCCTGTCTGCCAGAGCAGGCTCGTGTCCTCTTTTTGCCCCCCTGATATCTCTCTTAAGTGTTCTCTTGCATTTCTTATACTCCTCAAATGCCTCATTTGATCCTAACTGCCTATAACTATGTGCCTCCTTTTTCTTTATTAGGGCTTCAATATCCCTCAATAACCAAGGTTCCCTAAACCTGTTAGCCTTACCTTTTATTCTAACAGGAACATACAGATTCTGTACTCTCAATATTTCACTTTTGAAAGCTTCCCACTTACCAAGCATCTCTTTGATGGAAAACAGCCTATCCCAATCCATGCCTGCCAGATCCCTTCTGATGCCATCAAAATTAGCCTTACTCCAATTTAGAATCTCAACCAGAGGACCAGTCCTATCCTTGTCTTTGAAAAGCTCCTACCTTGGACAGAAGGAAGTAGGAGGTTTGCTCCCAGATGGTTCGTTGGACCTAGGCCTTTACACCAGAACAATAATGAGAAACATTCTCCACAAATCACACAGCTCCAAAATGATGCTCTGTTGTCCCTAATAAGCTCTCTTGTTAATGAGATACTTAATGACAAAACTGAATGGTTACCCTGAAATCGTTTCTAGATGATACTTCGGCTCAAAGAGACATATATGCTTAAAAGCTGGATTGCACGACCCTTTGTTTTTTTATAAGGCAATCTAATTTCAACGAAAATTTAAGTATTATTGTGTACAAGCTCCATGATTTTTCATTTTGAGTCTTCCCTGCATCTGACATGCCAATGCTTGGTTGGAGGTCCCTGACATTTGCAATGCTATGGAACAGTATGGAACACATGCTTGGACATAATTTCTGACATATTTAATTGCATCTCAATTGCCTACACTGTCCACTCACATGAAACAAACCATCATAGTAAAGCAGTGTAACCTGCTTTTGCATCACTTAAAGGGAGTCTTAAAGGCAGATCCAAGGCCAGCACTGGAAATCACCTTTGACAGTTTCCCTTTAATGTAGATAATTCCTCCTCTAGGGTGACTCCAATCACCTTCTGAAAGTCATAATTCTTGACCCACTTGCTGCCCACCCACTGATCTGCTGACCTGACACATGCAACCTTCACAATTCCGCCAACTAGTCTCCTCGAATCCCCATGCCACTGACATTCTCTGTTCACTGCATTCTGAACCACCAAACCCTCACCATCCCCAGAACCCTTGCAAAAAAGAAACTATTAAGAGGGTCCTTGCCTGTAAAATAACTGCTAGATCTATCATATATCACAGGGTACAAGATTATATGGCATTCATTCTGAGGAACATCACTGTAGGTACACTGTTCCTTTTCAAGGCTACTCCAGAAACAAAGCATAGGGAGGGATGGACAGGAAGAACAAATCTGTATTCATTTAGCACCCTTCAAATCCTCAGGTGGTCCCAAATATTTCACAGCCAACAAATTGTTGTAACTATTGTTAAATGTTCTTGCAAATGTGGCAGCCAATTTGTACACAGAAAGGTGTACAATCACCAAGAGATTCGACAGCTTGAAAACTAATTCACTCAGAGTATTCTTTTTCAGTGCTACTGGTATCTAATAAAGTGACTATATTCAGTTGGTGTAAAGTTTCAACTTCTTATGAATTTTCTCAAGGGTAAGGTTATTTAGAAGCTAGGACAATTTAGGCAAACTTCGAATCCAAACTATAAGACAAAACTCAGATATGAACCAAGATGACCCTTTACACATATCCTATGTTATATCACAAGATCACAAGAAGCAGGGAGCAGAAGCAGGCCATTCGGCCCATCGAGTCTGCTCCAAGGAAATATCATTCTTGCCTGTAAACCACCATTGGGCATGGAAAACTTAGCTTATGCTGTAATTGTGACCATCTTCAGGAAAGAGACAAATCCAATTTCAGTGACAACTAAGAACTAATGTCTGCCACAGGAAAAGCCATAACCAGGATCTTCCTGAACTGTCTTCTCCGCAGAGGCCAAAGAACAGTTACATGAATCATGGTGAAAATGCTGCTTACTGCATGACAACTCCAAGAGAAATGCAGGAAGCAGCATCAATTACTACACACGGCATTTTTTCACCTTTCAAAAGCCTTTGTATCTGTCAATGGGGAGTGAATATGTAGCATCCTTTTGAGATAAGGCTGCCCATCTCCATTTTGCATCTGCTCATGGTGACAAAGAGGCCACAACAGACCTAATCTGTGCAGACTGCTGTCAAGCAAGGGGGCATCATGCCCCAACACTTCTGTCGATCTTTCGTGCTGCAGTGCTGGACCTCACCTCCAACAAGCTTCCTGATGGAGTGAAGCTTATCTACAGGACAAATGGGGAACTTCAACTTACATCACCTCCATTCCAGAATCAAGGTCACTCCAATTTCAGTCACTGATTTGCAGCAGGCAGATGACACTTGCCTATGTGTATATTTGGAGGCTGAGTTCCAAGTTGCCCTCAACTCACTTGCCGAAACATACAAGAGAATGAGCCTTGCACTTGATATCTGCAAAACAAAGGTGCTCTACCCAGTTGTCCATGCTGTAAAACATTGTCCTCTGATAATAAAGGCTAATGAAGAAATCCTGGAAAACGTAGACTGTTTCCACATCCAGAGCCACTCTCAATACAGTCAGGTATCAAAGAATGAAATTCACCATAATCTTCAGTACCTCAGCATAGCCTTTGGCCAGCCAAGGTAAAGAACACTTGAAGACCTCAGACCTGGCAGCAGTCTACTAGGCAGCAGCAATCCTTGGCCTCCTATACATTTGAGACTTGGACAGCCTACAGCAGGAACTTCAAAGTACTGGAGAGATACTACCAATGCCATCTCCACAAAATCCTGTATTATACATTACACTACCGGGACTTAATATTGACTTTAACAATTTTCAGAAAACCATTTTTTTCCCTCTCCATAGACACAGCAGTTTCACTTTGATTCATTTTTTTTCCTTCTGTTGACAATCCATCACAGTCATTCCTTCCATTCTCTCCACTCTCTCCCTCTCTGCAACTTAAAGCACAATTTTCTTCTTACTCTTCAAGTTCTGATGGAGGGTCCTTGATCTTAAATGGTCACTCTGTTTCTTTCCCCACTGATGCTGCTCAGCCTGGTGAGTTCGTCCAGCATTTTATGTTTCTGTTCTTAAAACAGTCACTCTGAGTTTTATCATGGTAAGAGATTAGTGAATGTACAGAGGAAAGGCTCAAGGAGATTCTCAAAGCCTCTAAAGGCTTAATGAAAAGAATAACATCAGGATCAACTCATGGAAATCTCTAGTCCCTAATTATTCAAAAATGGAGAAGAAACTTTTGGGATGGCATTGTGAACCTTATGAGCCCATTCTTCAAGGATACACAGAAGCCCAGTGTAAACAGAACTTACCCACCCTATCAAGCACCCCCTGCTCCACATGTGGCAAAGACTGCAGGTCCACTTTGACCTCATTAGCTACCTGAACCCAGAGTGGAAGTACATCATCCTCAATCCTCAGGGCTATCTAAGAGAGAACACCACCTCTGCCATTGATAATATAGTTTAACAAAGAGTCACATCAAATCTGATTCACTGATTTGTTTTTGCTCATAAAAATTGCAACCATCTGTAAACTTGTCAAATATTAGCAGCCTCAAGACTTTTATTCCCTTAATAAACATCCACTTATTACATTTTTATTTAGCAGTTCTCTGACGAGTATAATTCCTCCTTTTAAACATTTTGAAATTAGTATGGTTAATAATGCAATTACCATTTTACTTAATTCCATTCATCTATCTTCATTATGCAAAACTGAAGTTACTGATGAGAATGAACCTAATTAAATACTAATGAAGTATGGGTAACTTCATCATTAGGTGCAAAAAAATGTAATAGCACATGTACAAATTTGTTTTTTTCTTATTCATTTTACTCCTTTTCATCATATCTTTGGTCTCTCTCCAGCTTGGATTATCACAAGTAGGACATTTGAGAAATTAAGCATTTTTAGAGCTGGTTTGAACTCTGAACCTATTCTCATGTTTATTGCTGTACCACTTCTTGCTCTCGTAGTTACCTATTATTCTGGGTCACGTTTGACCCCGAGCTGAGTTTCGGTAACCACATTCTCTCCATCCCATCTTCTTCCACCTCAATAATATTGCCAGTCTCTGATCCAGCTTGTGTATATTTGAAACATTCATTTAAGTATATCCTACTGCTATCTTTGACTATTTTAATTGAAAAACTAAGACTGGATATGCTGGAAATCAGAAATAAAAACAGAAAGTGCTGGAAATTCCCAGCAGGTCTGGTATCATCCGAGGAGAGGAAAACAGAGTTAATGTTTCAAGTCAATTACTTTTTTTCTCCATAGATGCTGCCTGACCTGATGATTACCTTCAGCTTTTCTGTTTGTTCTTCAGCTGCTCTCCTGGCCTGAAAAAAAGAAATCATATTTATTTCTCTCTGTGCTCTCACTGCTTCTTATCTCCATTCTTTGCCAGGTATACAACCTTCAATAAATGTCATGGATGTGAAACTGAACTCTAGAGCAATTCAATGCTTCCCAAGAGATTGGTAAATGCACCTGACCAAAACAATATTGGCAGGAGTGACCATAGCATGGTATCTGTAAAGTCCCACCTCTAGACCATTGTGTTATATAGCGCTACTTTTGTGTTAAATGGCTTAGATTCAGAACAGACCTGAGAGCTCAAAGCTTGGCATCCATAAGCCACTGTGTGTCATCAGCAGCAGCAAATTGTATTCTCTTATAATCTATTATATCATAGCCTGTCATATCTCTGGCTCTCCCAAAATTACGCATCCAATACTGATTTGATGAATGTAAAAATGTCTGGCCGTGAGGTGCCAACTTGGTTAAGCTACGAAATAAGACTATTTGTTTGCAAAGCAGTAGAAGGTGCATGTAATAGTCAGATGTAAAGTATCTCCCAACTGGCAGGCAAGATTAAAGCTCCGCAGACCTGAAACACACAGTTGAGATTGGTGATGGATACAAGAAAGAAACTTCAAGAATATCCCAGTTCTTAATGATAGCAAGGTCCAACACATGAGTGACAAAGAAAAGGCTAAAGGATTTGCAATCACAGTCACTCAAAGGTGCTGAGTGGATGATCCATCTTGCCTTTTTCCTGAGGCCCCATCATCAGAGAAGTCAGATTTCAACCAATTTGATCCACTCCATGTCTGAGGGCACTGGATACAATAAAAGGTTTGGCACTAGGTAACATCCTGAGTGCACTTACAACAGCCAATAATGTGCAAAACCATGCATGTAGTCCTGTCCTTGTAAAGGCAGGACAAATCTAATCCAGCTCACCACTATTCCAGTCTACTTTCAATCATCAGCAAAGTGATAGAAAGTGTCATCAACAGAGCCATGAAATGGCACTTACTCAACAATAAGCTTTACACTAATGCAAAATGTGAGATTTTCAGGATCACTTGTCCCCTGATCTCTTTAGAACAATCGAACAAAAATGGATGAAATGGCCGAATTCTTAAGGTGAAATAAGAATGACTGTCCTTGGCCTCCAAGGAATGTTTGGCCAAGTGTGCCTTCAAGAAGCCCTGGTAAAACTAAATTCATTGGTACCAAGGGTAAAACTCTCCACAGTTAGAGTCATAACTTGCACTGAGGAATCATAGAAGATTTGAGACAAGCAAGCTTTGTGGCCTATCATGTTAGTGCCGAGTGAAAAAGAGCTACACACCCAAATCCCACTTTCAAGCACCAGGTCTATAACCTACAGATCGGGGCTCTTTAAATACACATCCAAGTTACTTTTTAAATGAGAGTCTACCATGTGAGAACCTGTAAAATGCTTTGCTAAATCCATGCACACTACATACAAACATATGAATTTGGAGTAGGATTAGGCTAGTCAGCCCCTCAAGCCTGCCCTGCCATTTAATAAGATCATTGTTGATCTGATTGCAACCTCAAGTCCACGTGGTAATCTTTCACCCTCCAGCTTATCAAAATTCTATCTATGTCTGCCCTAAAAATATTCAAAGAATCTGCTTTGAAGAAGAGTTCCAAAAACTCACAACCCTCACAGAAGAAAAACCTCATATGCCATTACCATCAAACAAGTCACCTTTTATTAACCTCCTAGAGGTCACCATTGACCAGAAACTTAACTGAACCAGCTGCATAAACATCATGGATACAGGAGCAGGTCAGAACTAGGTAAAGAACTTCCCAAGTTACAAACATCCAACTTATGTACCGCCCATACATACGAGCGAGCACTTGGGAAACTGCCCAGGTTATGAGCAGTTCACAGGAACGGAACCCTCCAGTAACCTGGGAAGGACCTGTACCCTGTAATGAGTCCTGACATACCAAAGTGTTCCCACTAAATACAAAACACATTCAGGATTGATAGGATATTCTCCATATGCCTGGATCAGTTAGGATCCAACAACACACTCAAGTAGCTCAACAAAATCCAGAAAACAGACCACTTGTCCAAAGATTCACTCATTTCATCACTGGCGCACAGTGGTTGCAATAAAGGCTACTATCAAAATGTGCTTCAGTTATTTGCCAAGGCTTCTACAAAAGAATCTCAAATATCCACAACCTCTACCACCAAGGAGGAAGGGGACTTCCTTAAAACCGAATCTAAATCTTGGATCTCCCTGCATAAAAGCACTTCACCAGAAGGACTGCAGTGATTCAAAAAGATATCTCAACACCGCTTTTCAAAAGCAATTAGAAACTGGTAATAAATTTTCTTGCCACATCAAGGTGGGAGCAGTTTCCTATTTGGAATATGGATCCAAAAACCACTGAATATTCTTGAACGTTAACTACAATATGATGCTGGCACTCAGTGAGCATTACATTTCTTAATCTGAACAATTTACTAATCTCAAAATACTGGGAATCACAGTTGATTTTGATTTTTTAATTATTGGTGTGTCTAAATAATATCCTTGCATGTCCTTTCCATAGCTAATTTATTTAGTACTGCATCTTTTATTGTCCAGGACTCTCCTGCATTTCACTGCATTCAAGAATTATACTTTAGTCTAGATTTTTGCGCCATCTACTGTTGGTTAACAAATCTGACTTCCTCAAGTTATTTTTGAACCTGATGAGAATGGTTCACCATTTATAGCCTATAATTATTTTGTTACAGTTTTGCAATAACATTTATATAAGTGCTGATTTCAAAATTAGATAGAAAAATCAGAGATAGGCCCATAATACCCTGATGGACACCAATGTTTGCCAAACTCTCTGAAACTTTAAAGCATTTCACAGTAGCAATAAATTTTACTTAATTTACAAACTATAAATCTTTGTGACAAATGTTTCAACTTCTCAGTACTCTTCTATCCTCTCTTCAAGGTAACAACTTGCATTATGGTGCAGTTCCATAAACAATGGAAGCCTGAAAATAGCGAACTTCAGGTATCGAGCTACAATGAATATCAACAAACTAAAGAATTATGGCATAATGTTAAGGACATTCATTTCCTCCATTGGCATCCGTACACACATTTTCTGGTAGGAGCCACAGGCTTATCAAGGGTGAAAATACAGCCTGATTTTCTTCCCTATCTGTCTCCCTTATCTGACGTTAACATCAGATATCATGCTACCAATATTGCAATGGCTGACTTCAAATATGAGCATTAATCAAGGGGTGAACATAGGACTTTTAAACAACATTATAATAGCTGTCACTAATAAAACTGTCACAATTTTATTTATTGACAGGAACAACAATGAGGTCGTTGACAGTGCTGAGAAGAATTTCTATCTTCAGCCTAAAACTCAAAATAAATTTCAACCAAGAAAGTCTAAGTGAAAAAAAAATCACTCAAATCTAAAATCAAAATTTCAGAAGGATTGAAAATCTTTTTGATCCGTTCAATACTAGGCAGCAGTACATGCTTCTTGTTTATCACAAAGACAAATGGTTGTGATCATCATATCTAGTTTGTAAGCTCATTTCTGTTTTTATACATTGCTAAAAGTTTCAGATGTTCCAAATGTAAAACACAAAACATATTCCCTGTATTGGTTTGGGAGGGCCTTTATTGTTATTCCCTCCCCATTGTCAAAGGTAACTCCATGTTAAATATCTATCCAAGTTCTCAAGGTCAACGTATTCACAGCTTCTAACCACCCACATACTCTTAGCTTCTGTGGCTTATAGTATGCAGAAACCCAACATAAAGCAGACTTTGCAAGAAATTTGTAGACAAGACCAACAAAAGAAATCCAAAATCAAATACTGCAGAATAAAATTCTGAAATAAAAACAGAAAATGGTAAAAATAGTCAACATATTAGACAGCATCAGTGGAGAAAGAAACATAGTTAACATTTCAGATTAATAAACTTTCATCAAAACTTGGAAAAGTATGGTTTTTATAGTTAGAGTGAAATGGGGGCAGCAATAAAGAGAGGAAACAAAAGAGATCTATGATAGAGTAGGGACCATTAATTGAATGAGACAAGTGGTGATGGTGCCAGCTGTAAGAGGGTGGTAAAGATTAGTGGATAACATAAAGCATGTCTGGGGAATGGTGTAAACAGGAAGAGATGAATGAAATCGGAAGTTACTTGAAGAATAGAAAACATACTGAGATGTAAGGCTAGAACAATTAACAATCTGAATTTGTGGAATACAAAGTTGTGTCCAGGGGAGAGAGGGAGGGAGAGGGGGAGGGGAGAGGGATCCTTATTAGTCATATGTACATCGAAACACACAGTGAAATGCATCTTTGCGTAGAATGTTCTGGGGGCAGCCCGCAAGTGTCGCTAGGCTTCTGGCGCCAACATAGCATGCCTACAACTTCCTAACCCGTACGTCTTTGGAATGTGGGAGGAAACCAGAGCACCCAGAGGAAACCAACACAGTCACGGGGAGAATGTATAAACTGCTTAAGGCTGTAATGTTGCCCACTTGAAAAATGACGTTTTGTTCCTCAAACTTGTAGTGAGATTTGTTGAAACAGTAGTGGGGGCCAAAGGTAGAGAGGTCAGAGGGAGACATAATGAAGAATTAAAGTGGCAAGCAACTAGAAACTCATGGTCACCCTTACAGATGGAGCAAAGGTGGAGAACCAAATAAAGAAAGCATCTCACATTTCATTCACTCTAATTGTAATAGATCCTGAATCAAAGCAAGTTATTTTTCTCTCTACGGACTCAGTCTGACCTGCTGAGTATTTCTAGTATTCTGTTTTCCACCATCCCCCAACCCCACCCAAGTGATACAAATCTTGATTCAATGGCAAAATATTGCCTGACTCAAAAGCTCATTATACCAAATAGTTTATGCATTTTACACATCTGATCACATTGTTTAATATATATATTTTTTTTTAATTTTTATTTACAGCATGGCAACAGGCCCTTCTGGCCCAACGAGTCCGCACCGCCCATTTTAAACCCAAATTAACCCACCCATACGTCTTTGCAATGTGGGAGGAAACCCAAGCAGACACGGAAGAACGTACAAACTCCTTACAGACAGCTACGGGAATCGAACCCCGATCGCTGGCGCTGTAATAGCGTCATGCTAACCGCTACGCTACCGTGCTGCCCATTTCTTGTCCATTTCTGGTGAATATGGATTAAATTTCTGAATGATAACAGTTCACAGTATAAAGAATTGCAAACTGGATATTTTCACTTGGCACCTAAAGACATTTAAATCTGAGCATAACATTAATATAGAAAGTAATCATGCATTTACAAAGAGTGAAACATAGGTAAGTGAACATACCAAAGACCTCAAATAGCAATGCAAATCTGTCACTGTACTGAGTCCAGTGTTTCATGCCTTCTATAGTTGTAGTCACAACACGTAATGAATTATCTGGTTGTGTAAATTTCATCTGAACGGGTTTTGACTTCTGTTTATAAATAAAAGCAAACGTTCAGCTTATTCTATTAGTTATAATACAAATATTGATGATGTAAACAAGTTGTACTTAATTACTGCCTTCAACACAATAAATCATCCTGAGATAATGCACTAGAACTTTATCAAAGAAAGTGGGACTCGAGCAACATAGTGAGACAAAAGAGCTAGTAATCAAATGCTTTCATCAAAGAAGTACATTTTAAGGAGCACTTTAAAAGGAGCAGCAATAGCTAAAGATGTAGAGTTTTAGGGTGGGAATGCCAAAGCTGAGTCAAGGCAGTTGAAGGCACTGGAGGGGCAATGGAAATTGAGACACGGAAGAGGCCAAAATTGGATTAAGAGTCCATGCACATTTGCAGGGCTGTAGGATTATACAGAGAAAGGGGAGGATGAGTTCAAGAAGGGTTTTGAAAGAAGGGATATGGATTTTTAAACTGAGGCACTGTTTTTTTTAACCAAAATAAACTTTATTCATCATAAAAAACAAACTATATACAACAATAAAACAATGCAAACCTTTACATTCGTGTACGGATCAATCATTAGTGTTACCTTTTTTTCCGTAAATCATAGCACCGATGCCACTCATGTGGCTCCCTGGGGTGATACCCCAATCCCATATTCACACCAGTTAATGGGCTTCCTCGTCTGACCCCGCCCCTCCATCTCCAGTGGCAGAAGAACACTAAACTGTAGTCTTTCCCCACCGAGCCTTTGCATTGGCTGCACCCAGCTTCAGTGCGTCCCTCAGCACGTACTCCTGCAGCCTGGAATGTGCCAGTTGGCAGCATTCCCCTACGGACATCTCGCAGTGCTGGGAGACCAACACCAGCTGCACTTGTGGAAAGGGGTTAAAAGTAATTTTTTATCACTGTTCAGCCTGTAAAGTTTCTTTGATGAAGCACTCTTCTCAGTCAATTTGGGAGAATGGTAGCTTGTAGTGTTTTCTTCTCAGGTTTCACCATTATCTCTTTGCTATAGTACTCTGTTTTGTCTTCCTCCATTAAAATGGCAAACAAAAGAATTCCTACTGGCAATCTCATTACCATTACTCAGAATTGATTACTTTAGGTGAGGTGTGGAATTTCCCAATGTTATTATAACCCTCTGGCTATCAAGGAAAACCAGCTCTGCAATTCAAAAACTTGCTCTAAAAACGCTTATCATTCTTTTGCTTTGCCATTATCAACCAATGCTTACAACAGGTACATAATCCTTTTTGTTTAACATAGCTGTAGCTTCTATGTAATTCTCTATCAAATTACTAAATCTAGGAACACTTCTAAATTAAAGTAAGTTTTTTAACAAAGAAATCAACTGACCCAAATCAAGAGTGCTGAATTTAAGAAAGATGCATTACCTTCAAAGATAATAGTAGGTAGACAATGCCTCCAGTTTTAAAAATGAGCATACTGATTATTAAAAGGCAGATGTGGAAAGGCACCATGACCACAAGCAGTTCATTAAGGGCCAATGTTTTAGAAAACATTAATAAGCACTCTGTAGGCAAGCAATATATACAAAGATAGGGATTTTTGTTTTTTTTAAATTCTTTAAAAAATTTTATTTACAGTGTGGTAACAGGCCCTTCCAGCCCAACAAGTCCACGCCGCCCATTTTTTAAACCCAAATTAACCTACCCGTATGTCTTTGGAATGTGGGAGGAAACCAGAGCTCCCAGAGGAAACCCACGCAGACACGGGAGTACGTACAAACTCCTTACAGACAGCGATGGGAATCGAAGCCCAATTGCTGGCACTGTAATAGCGTCACACTAACTGCTACACTACCATGCCGTTACTGTTTGTTTCTGCTTATGGAATTGGTAATCTCCCTGGGGACAATGAAATATTGGAGCTGGCTTCTCATTCTGCGCAGTGGAGTTGGGGTGAAAATTTTACAATAATGGGCCACTGTTAAGATAGGAGCCTAGCAAATTTAATTTTAGGGTAGTGATCAGGGAGAGAGTGTGAACAATCTCCCCATCCCTCCCTCCCTCCCTTCCCCCCCCCCCCCCCCCCCAACTCCCCAACCCCTGCTGTCTCTGTTATGCAGCAGTACATTTTCACTCTGCCATACTGCCCAGGTTGGTCAACACTCAGAACTCCAAGTATGCTGCTTACAAAATGCAGCCTCATCCCTCTGCAAACCTACTTCAACATCCACAACATTGACAGCATTTGAATGGAAATGAGATTTTATTCTGAGTCACATTTAAAAGCTTTTTTTTAAACTGAAATGACTGGAACCTTAAGCTGTAGGTATTCCACTCTTGCCCCTTGCGCTTCATGCACTCTTGCTCATGGTTAACCTCACTAGAAACCTGGCAAAACCTCCACTGCAGTACATGAGTTTGCCACACAGGGCTGGTTCAGGAACTCCCTGGGGCTTTGTCAAACTGATCCTGCAGCAGAAACGTGTAAAGCTGAAGATACAGGTCACTTGGTACTCAACACACCATCATGTTTATGCTGTGATGCAAATAATTGCAACTGCAGAATGGCATACAAGTTTCGCCATACTGGAAGTATCAGGGCACTTGGTAAAAGGTGAACATGCAGAGGACAACCTTTCGGCAATAATTCACTCTGAATGCCCTGAAGTAGTGGTCATCTTCATCCATTACTGGAGGCCCTGGATCAAGTCTGATGAGTTCCCATTTATGCTGACAAGGCTCCAAGTTAAATCTACATCAAAGTGAGCATTTTGTTTTCAAATTTAAAACCTAAATGAACATCAATTTGTGTTTAAATTTAAATGCTTCACGATGTCAAAATGAACAATTACAAACTGAAAGACATAATGGCAGAGAGGACAAACCAAAAGGAAAGAAAGAGAATAAAGTGATTTTAAAAAGCATGATGGGATTTAAAGTGAATGCAAACAAGAAGAAAAGATTTTTAAAGATTCAAGTTCATATAAATGAAAAGAAGTACAATGTTTGAAAAAAAAGACTAAAACTGCATTGAAAATGTGGAACTGAATGTCAAGTGCTGGAAGTACAGAAGATTGAATGTTGTGAGTCTTTGTGGGAGGTTGTGGAAGCTGAAACAAGGAATGCATCAAGGAAAACTTGAGCAATTAAATATTTCATCAGTAGCAAAACACACAAAATAAGCATGGAAAGAATTAAAAACGGTGCAGTAATTAGAAAAAAAACCTGAAATAAGATGAAAGACCTAATTTAAAGTTATTTATCAATTGACGAAATCAATTTGGAAACACAGGATGTATTTCTGCAATTCATCTTTTAACAATCCAATGTGCACCTAAAGCGCTGCAAATCCCCAAAACAATATCCCAAAAGTCATACAAATCTGAAGACCGAATCCTCACCAATAATACTCTATCAACACCCATTAGGAGGTGCACAAGAGCCACATGGGAACATGTACATATACCTCAGAGAGTGTCTGCACCAAAATAATGCGAGGTCATTATTCAACATTAAATCTCTCCTGGAAGGTGAAAAGATCCTATATGACCTGATTTTAAATTTGAATTTGTATCCTGGTCAAGCAAATCAAAATATCCAAACTACATATTCAATATAGACAAAATCACTTTAAGCAATATTTATGAAAAATGTACCTGATCCACACCATCACTGGGATTATTTACAAAGTGATTTTCAGTAAACTGATTTTGTTGACCACAATTTCTACTGCTTGCTATATTTTGAGGCGAATTCTTGAACTTCTGATGCATTTGTTGATAAGATTTTGTCTGTGCTTTGTAAGAGTCAGATGACACACGTGATCTGAAAGTATCTATGATTTTCATTTGTGAACGATTAGTGCCAGTAGTAGATCCAAGTTCCTTTACTTCATTTGTTAAAGGCCTACTATTTTCTTTCCAAATGTTTCCCAACTGTTGTTTAGCACCTGTGCTAAAATTTGAAGAACTCAAGTTAGAAGACAATATAAACAATTAAAAACTTATTTGCAATAAAATGTGATCAACTTTGAATTTGCAAACAATGAAAACTATTTTTCTTGAGAAGGTTTCAGTAAAATCTCAATACAATCTTTGTGTGTTCTTGCAGACAAAACTCAATGGGACTTTGCTTTACTGTACACAGAATACTAAACAAACAAACAGTGGAACCATTGACCAGCTAGAAGATTACATAATTCAACTAAACAGCCAAAAATAAAGCAGAAGCAAAACAGGCAAAGTTCAAGCACAAAGTCCAGAGTGTGCTTAACTGATAATTTAAATAAACTTACTCTCATATAAGGAAATGTGAAAATCATCTAAATCGTTCGCAAGTATCATATTCCCACCACCTGTCTCCCAGTGTCACTATGATAAAAACAGCAATTATGTAAGAGTATTTCCTTTTACTTACTCCTCCTTACTTTGTTCCCCCGTCATGAAAAAAGTCTATATCATCAATTATGTTCTGTAACCCCAGCCACAAGAATGATCATAACAACAATTTAGATTCATTACTTTTTTTCCTTCCTGTAGATAACTTCCTTGCATCACCATGTCCTATGTTTCCCCTTCAAGTGCAAGAGAGAAACATACATGAACAGATTCCTCCAATTCTGAATATAACCAAACAACTGGATTACCAATACTTTAAATGTCAGAAAACTTTACACAGAGTAGCTTACGCTAACTCAGCCCTGTAAAGTCTTTAAGTCTGAGGGCAATTTTGACCGACTTGATTGGTTGTTTCTAAACAGCACGATTACCTCAAATGGCATATCCCTTATCTGAAAAGTATGCACAATCACATTTCCAAAGTGAATATTGCACCAAACTGAAAGGCACTATAGAATAATTAATCGTGGAAATCAGAATGAGAGTTAAGCATTCCATTTTTCCTGGGAATGCACTCACATCATACAAAGTCAACACTGGTTGTTGATCATGATTCACTATAGGGCATAGTAGTGGCACTACGCAGTCAAAGTTGCCTGGCAGGCAGGAAGACTGTCCCCAAAGTATTTTTGTACTCTGAATAAAATATGCCCACTTTCTTATTTACTTTTCACTTAGCTACTTTAAATCAAAGAAATAGTGTTTGCTAACATTTAGTTTTCTGTTTTACTTGCCTTTAGACAAACTTCAGAAGAAATATTCAAAGGTATTGCAAGAACTTGCTGGAAATCTCTGAAGGTGGCAACTTTAGCTGATACGGTTATTAAAAAAAGTACAAGGGATCCTTGGCTTCATAAATAAAGGACCAGAGTAAAATAACAAAGAAGATGTTTAATCTTTAGATAAAAAAAATCACTGGTCAGTTCTCAGCTGTACTTTTTGTCCAATTCTGCCAACCATAATTTCTGAAGATTGTCAAGGCCTTTGAGAAGATGTAGAATAGATTTACTCGAATGGTACCCTGAATGAAGGATTTCAATTAAGTGAGGAGGAGAGAAGTTGGGATTGCTCTCCTTATAGCAGATAAAGTTGAGAAGATTTAATAGAGATGATCAAAATTATGATAAATAATTGATCTATGGCAGAGAATGTGTAAACAGAGGCCACAAACTTAAAATAATTAACAAAAGAACCAGAGTATGAGGCAAATTTTATTATTTACATAATTAAGTGATGCACTAACCAGAAGGACAGAAACAAATACCAAGTCAGCAGTCACTTTTAAAGGGGATATGCATGAAAAGGAGAAAGAGCCAAAGCTTGAGACTAAATGGATAGGTTATTTAAAGAGACAGCACTGTCATAATGGGCTGAATGGCTTCTTTGTGTTGTATAAGTCCATGATTTCTCTGTTACATGGAAATAAAGCTTGCTGACTGGAATTGGTAATTAATTTTAGTTCACAGTTTAGCTGTATTAAAGCAATGTGTAACGTTCTCTCCACTTACAGCCCTCCCCAGCTGAGTTGTTGTGAGTTGTTATAATTAAACTGAGGGTTTGGGGGTAACTGCTTAGGACAACAAAATATTTAATACGTGAGGCAACCAAATAATTTGAGCACAAAGCAACCCAGGGAATAAATCCTTTCGCAGTCAATGCATTTCCATTGCACATTTTAATAATCCTACTAAGCATCATTGGATACGAATATTTCTAACAGATTTTCTTTATTTCATTTTATTCCCTCTTTCTAATAGCTGTAGAAACTTATGCTAATGTTGGAAAGTGAACAGTACCAACAGAGACAATGTAGCTAGAATTAAGCCATTATTTAAAATGTTGCTGAACCTTATGTTGGAACATGGGAAGAAACCATCTAACCCTCCTGCACTTTCATCTTCAATTTAGATGATAGCTAGACTGTAACCTATCTCCATTTAGCCACTTTGATTCTATATCCTTTAATAACTTTGACTAACTAAAATTAATCTCAGTTTTGGCAATTTCAATTGACTTAGCCTTGAGGCAACATGGTGAATGCAACTGGATACATAACTTTACATCCTACTGCATTCAGCATGTAACACATCCTTATTTTTCTTGCAACTTTTTCTTTCAAAGCCTGTGATTCATTCTGGGGTACAGTTCTACAGGTATTTTATGCATACGTCCAGTCTGCATGACTATCAAGTGGCTCTCTCTTAGAGCCAAACCTGATCCCAATACTAAACAAAGCAGGAAGTGATGAAAGAACTGAGGTAGCATCTGCAGAGAGATAGAAAGAGTTAATGTTTCAGGTCAATGATCCTTCATCATCTGCTTGACCTGCTGAGTTTTTCCAACATTTTGTTTTAGTTTCAGGTTTCCAGTGTTTGCAGTTCTTTCAATTACTTATTCTTATACCACCCAAATTACACAGTTAAATTCCCAAAGAAGGTGACAGGAGACCAAATACAATACAATGGGGGTATCCATCACCTGTCCAGGGATGCAAAAGTCAATACAATGCCACTATTGGTGACTCAGTTGAAACAAACTAAATGTTAAGAATGAATTAGGTTGCATTTACACAGAAGCTTATAGATCTCAAAATGTCTTAAGTACCTCAAGCACAAGTAAATTATTTTAAAATATTATCACTATTGAAATGTAGGAAAATAACCATGGATCAAAACCAGACCATTCGAGAACTCATTGGTTTAGTATCACGAGGGTACAGGGAAATTGGGAGTGATCTTGGAAACTCTCTTTAAGGCATAAAGAATGTATTCAGATAGAAACACAGACATGTTGTAGCAATGTTCATGCTTATTTTAGCATAAGCAAACTCCCATCTCAGATGGCAAATGAAATTCACTATCTACACAGTAAGCTTAACCACTTCAGATGGGATACAGTAATAGGATCTTTCAAATGATGGAACAACCCCTTGGCTACATTGCTTCACATCAGAAAGATGTGAAGCCTATAAGCTCTCATTCCTGTCAAAGGATGGCTCAATTTGTCCAAAGTAAAATAAAAAGTAAATAATATTAACAGGTATCAGCTACATTCTCTAATTAACTTACTTCCAGGTGGTGTTATTGTTTTGCCCTGTGGTGTTGGATCCACTCAAAAATTGCCCGTGCTCCTGTCTTTGTTGCCGTTGAGGTACTTGTTGCTGAATCTGGCTACAAATGAGCATTTTGTGTGATTAACACCTTAATTATGACATTCTCTTACCAACTGAAATAATCCTCCTGTCACTTACTAATAAATCATGCCATTGGCAGTTTACTGTCTTTCATGACCACCCTTGCACAGAAACTCTGAAGAAGTACTTTCATGTGTATGTATTATCAAAAACATCACACACCACGTTTTCCAAAGCACCAATATATCTCGAGCTTCAGAAATTATTGATAGGCTTCTCATGCTGCATGGCACCATCCTAATCCATCATATCAGGCAATAGGTTTTTAATATAAATATTGCAAGATAATCTAAATCCTAATTAGAACAGAAAATATAAAACTCTGTCTTGCTGCCGTATGATGCTGAGAGAAAGCATATTCACCATCTGTTGTTAAAAAAAATCATTTGTTCCAGCCTTTTACTGTCAACATTTACTACAATTACACAGGCCATTCAATTTGCATTTATATAAAGCAGTGTCAGTGATAACACTTGTAATATACTAACGGATCACCACCTCCTTCTCAAGAGATGGACAATCTGCTAGTCTAGCCAGCAATGTCCATTGCTTTAAGAATAAATATCTTCCAATCTTTCAACATTGCAGACAATTTTAACATCTGTTTGTTAATGATATTAAGGGGAATGCAAGTGTAGGCTAAAGGAGGATGCAGAAAATTTTCGGAAAGCCATTGACAGGTTGTGAATGGGCAAGATGTACGTGGAAAATGTGAGGTCATCACTTTGGTAGAATAAATAGAAACACTGTATTCTATAAATAGTTTGAAAGATGGTGTCCAGATGCTGGAACCTGAAGTAAAGAAAAAGAGCTGCAACAGGATCCTACCACCAGTAATATCTTCTTTTTGTTTTCTGCAGGGACAACTCTCTCCATGACTCCCTGGTCCACTCACCCCTCCCCACTCCCTGGTACTTTCCCCTACAATTGTAGGAGGTGCAACACTTGCTCCTACACCACCTCCCTCACTACCATCCAGGGACCTAAACAGCCCTTCCAGATAAGGCAGAGATTCACGTGCACCTGCTCCAATCTTATCTATAGCTTCCAGTGTTCTCAATGAGGCCTTCTCTACAATGGCAAGACCAAGCATAGACTGGGCGATCGTTTTGTGGCCATCTGCACTTTCTCTGCAATGGCCACCTCGAGTTTCTCTTTGCATGTCACTTCCCTTCCCATTCCCAGACTGACCTGTCTGTCCTTAGCCTTCTCCACTGCCACTGTGAGGCCAAACACAAGCTAGAAGAACAGAACCTCATATTCCACTTGGGTAACCTGATGGTATGAACACTGAGTTTTCCAATTTCAGAAACCCACACCCTCAGTTCTCCTTTCCCACTCCTATCAGTCCACCTAGGTTCTCTCTCCCTTTATTCACCTTTCCAATTTCCATCTGCCTATCACCCACATCTAGCTACCCGGTTTTCTTCTCCCCTGGCCTGTCTTCCCTACCACTTCCTCCATCTGGTTCAATCTGCCCATCATTCCTCCCTTATCACCTCCCAGTACTTGTCTCCCCCTTCACCCTCTCCTCTCCCAACCTGGCTCCATCTGCCCATTGTTTTTTTTGTTTTTTTCCTTATCTGTTTCCACCTCTCAACCACCAGCCTTTGTCTCTTAACTCTGCCTATTATCCACCACCTCACCCAATTCCACCTTTTATCTACAGACCTGTTTCACCCCTCCTTCTTGCCCCTTTATACTGTTTCTCTTCCCTCCACACTCAGTCTTGATGCTGAGTCACAACCTGAAATATCACTTTGCCTCCACAGATGCTGTTTAAACTGCTGGAGGAACTTGGCGGGTTGTTTATCATGCAGAAACAGCAAGCATTTTTAGGAGTAAAAACAGCATGCTGGCCTTCATTGCAAGAGGGGTATGAGTACAAGAGTAGATACATCTTGCTCCATTTAAAAAGAGCCCTGGTGAAAATACAACTGGAATACTGTGTATAGGTCTGGTCTCCCCACCTCAGGTAAAACATACTTGTGAAATAATGAGTATTGTGAAAATTTACCAGATTGATTCCTGCAATGGGTTTATGAGGAGAAATTAAACATTTGCAGCCTATAGTCTCCTTAATTTAGAGGAATAAGAGTTGATTGCACTGAAACTATAAAATTCTTACAGAACTTGACATGGATTATGTTTCCCTGTCTAGAATTGCAGGTCACAGTGTCAAAATAAAGAGTCAATCATTCATGATGGAATTGAGAAGAAATTTCTTCACCTAGGGTGTACTGATTCTCTGTTCGAGGGGGCTGTGAAGTCTCAGTCACTGAGTATATTCAAGGGGTATGTAATAAGTACAGAAAAGTGATACTGATGTAAAATATTAGCCATGATTTTACTGAATGTCAGGTAGGCACGAGAGACTGAATTGCCTACTCCTGCCTTTATTTCTTATGATGATATAATAATCATTTCAATAAAACAAATTAAAACCAGCATTACCTTGAATAAGGTTACAGAGCTGCTCAAGCCTTAATTTTATTTGAACCCTTGATTTTGTTCCATTTTGTAATATATTCCAAAAGAAATCTGAAGAGCAATGTTTCAGCAAATCAATTGGAAAAAATCACTTTGAAGTGACATAGATTAATCAACTGATTCAAATTTCACCTGTGTTCAGACCAAGTATTTATGTAGGACACTATAAGCACATCCTCATAACTAAATAGCTAATGTATTGCCTAGCTGCACTAATTTATAAAAAAGACAAGCTACAATACCTGCCAAAAATAGATAAGGATTCTAAAAAGATATGAAAGTCCACCTTTGTAAAATTTGCAAGAGGAAAAACATGTTGTCATCAACTCCTTGGAGGATAAAGTCCAAACTCAATGCCAAAGCACCTGCTTCTAAAGACAATATACAATGACTGACATAAGACAGTGGAATCCATTTCCAGCATTTGGACTACGTTCTGACCATTCTTTTCAAAGGGACAGAATCTCTTATATCTCTATAAGTAAGACATTCAACACCAAATTTTCTGCCAACATCTGATATGGTCTACTTAATAACATGAAAATTTAACTCACTTACTTCCAGCTGTTTTTACTATCTTGCTCTTCGACATTAGATCCATAGGAAAACTTCCTGTACTCCTGAATTTGTTCACGTTGTAGTACTTGTTGCTGAAGTTGGCTAAAAGGCAGCATTTTAAGTAATTAACACTTAATTTGTTAGAATGTAAAAGTATAGAAGAAAAAAAAGTCTCAAAGTCGTTCATTTTATTTCCCACTATCAGTCAAATTTATCAAAACCTGAGGCAGAGTATAAATGAAGGTACTAAACAAATCTGAAATAGTAACTGCCAATTTCAATAGGTCAGATTATGCTTCGTTCTCCACTGCTCAGGACACCTTTGACTTCTATGTTTGCATGCTCTGGCCCTGGAGTCGGAGACATGCTGGATGTCAGCTACTAGTTCATCTAATCTTCTGTGCCACTGGATTTACCACCAAGTCCAGTGGTGGCTCCCAAATGTATTCATCTAAGGAGTTAGATGCACTTTGCATCTGGTTCCTTAGATTTATGCCAACCATGGCCGGCAGTGCAAGTAGTAACTCTAATCATTTGAGTGAGGTTGCCAAATTTCATTAAAATAGGTTTAGCTAAGGTTTTACTTCATTTTTTAATTTCACTGT